>NC_140592.1:363360202-363960926 GCF_964204655.1 Triturus cristatus | reverse complement strand
TCTGGCACACTAGTAAGTGACGCCACTCCTCCTGAGTCCTTGGTGTCAGGGGCAATTGGGGAAGAGACACAAACTAATCAGGAGTCTTGGGGTCTTATGAATACTGTGCACAGAATTAAAGTTACAGGCTTAGGTGTCTGGTGAAGCTACCCAGGTGTTGTACAAACTGACTTAGCGGACCAAGTAGTGCAAATACAACACTTGGAGACTACAGTAGAGACCAGTGCATCTCCGACATTCCCACTGCTATGATCTCATAAGACACTGGTTTGTGGAGGGGCTTCCGGGCGCAACCGGGGAGCAAAGAACGAAAAACATGACTCTATAGTCTTATCCAGGACTGCTCAAGAGGCCGCAAACTCAGTTAGGATTAAATCCAAGGCAAAGGATGGACAGGGAGGCTAGACCACGAAGTAAAGAAACAGCCGGTTGCAGCAAGAAGGCAAATACTCGTAAATTGTGGTAGGTTATAATGGAACAGGACATTTGTGAGAATTTCCATACTCTTTCATATGTGTCTACAGACCTCTCAGAGGACAATGCAAATACAGACAGTAATACAGACAGCATGGACTCGGAGGAGTCAGATACTCAGCATCATGGGTAGACAGTGGCACGGCCCCGCAGATGGTCCAAATAGTCAACCTCTAACATAAGCAGCAAAAGGGAAGCTGATGCTTTGAAGTGGGACTATTTCTCACAGTACCTCACTGAGCTTCTCTGGGTTGGGTCCGGAAAGAGGAGATGTCCAAACTTTACAGGCCATATATCAGGGTACAGGGAACACAGGGATTAAATTAAAAGGGACAGCATCAAAGCCCATTTAAAAACAAGGAAAGTGCTGTTTGGAAAACTATCCAAGTTCTGCTCTGATATCACGGAACCTTTGGCAGCTGTTGAGGAGTGGACTACGACTACAAAATCAGACATAGTGTGCATAATGACTCAAACCAGAGATCATGACTCTCATTTAATGGATATACAATGGAAACTGGAAACTTTAGAGAATGTCATCACAGCAATAATTTATGTGTACTTGGCGTCAAGGAGGATGTCAAGAGGAAATTATGCTAGGGGTTTAAATATACAACTTTTTAAGTATGCTTTCTCTTAATTGGGGACTGGAATTAGGAGTCAGAAATACAAAGAGCACACAGATTTCCATTGCTGGTAAAACACACATCGATTTAGAGATCTGGCTGGATTGTAGATACTAGCCGAAGAGCTGTCCTGATCTTCGTTGGGAAGTTCTTCTTAAGATAGAATTGAAAGCAAGATCCAATGCAAAAAAAGAAGCCAATGGCCATATATTCTTCGCTAGACCAGATTTTTGTCATCACAGTGGAAAGGGAGTGGTGGCTATATCAAATTGTAAAGCTTTTTCAAGATAGGGTTATCAGGCATTCCTACTGAGCCCTGGTAAACTGAAAGTCATCGAAGATGAAAGAGCACGGATCTTTAATTCTTTAATGCAAGAGATTACCTCAGGACATTGTACTGACACTGTATGGACAGCTGAGTCTTAACGTAGATTTACTGTGATTATCACATATTTTTCTGGGGACATTAGAACTGGTTGGGGACAGTATGGATGGTGGTGGGTGGGTAATAGTATGTTCACATTAGGATTGTCGGGTGAAGATTCGTCAAAGAGAAGCAAAAATCACAATCACGAGGAGGAGCCTAGCGCGCAACCAAGATGGCCGCGTAGGTGCGAGGCTCCCGAGGACCTCTACGACCTCCTACATCTATCCTGTCTTCATCCTGATTTGGTTGAGGGGACTTTGTTTGTGAACCTGAGCCGAGGTGGTGCCCGTTTTCCGTTTTCGAATCGGACCCCGGGTGCCGTGATGGGCATCGCTTGAAGTTTGCGGCCTGCTTCTCCTCTGACCCCGGACTTGAGTTGAGGGGCGATCCAGTGGTGAAGTGAATAACAACGGCGGGATGAGCCTGACGGGGAGCGCACCCCACGCTTTCACTTTCGCTTTCGAGCCCTCTCGCCACCATCGCAAGTGGGATCTCGGCTCTTTCGCGGACTGTGGTGGTTGGCTCACTGGGGGACCCTGCCTACTCTGCGGGGACCCGTTCCGCCTTCCTGAGGCGACCTCTGGGGTCTTCGGCCTCGATTGTTCGCCCTCCGCCGCTGGACTCGTGGGTGCACGGATTACAGGGCGATGGCGACGAGGCAGGATGGAGAGAGGCTGAAGGCCAAATCGGCCCGGCGTGGTGCCTCTACCCAGGCCAACGTTATGGATCGCTACACCCTGCCGGAAGGTTCTCCCGGCGGGTCGCATAAGTCTCCGGAGCGGCCTGCGGATGCCCCGGATTTGCCAACGGACCTGACCTTGCAGGATATCATGGGCGCCATAGCGGAGATGAAGACCTCGGTGGGTCAACAGTTTGACACCCTGGCGCACAAAATTGACGCGGTTCTCATCGATGTCAACCTTGTTAGGGCTGATCTTTCCCAGACAAATGGTAGGGTTGACTCTTTGGCCCTCACCGCGTCGGGCCTCACGACTGAGGTGGCTGCCCTCCAAACGGAGGTGCGTCGGCTCCGGCAGGCCAGTGCTCTCACGGATCGGCGACTGGAGGATTCCGAGAGTAGGGCCCGGAGGAACAACGTCCGCTTTATCGGAGTGCCGGAGGGATTGGAGGAATCGGCTGCGGATCTCTTTGTGGAGGACTTGATTTCCAATCGTCTGATGCCTCGGGGATTGAGCAAATTCTTCGCGGTGGAGAGGGCCCATAGAGTTCCTGGTGGCAAGCCGAAGGTCGGAGCTCCCCCGCGGCCTCTTATTGCACGTATCTTCAATTTTCGGGCCAGAGATGCGATTCTACAAGCTTCTAGAGTGCAGGGGCCGCTCAAGCTAGAGAACGTTGAGGTGAACTTCTATCCTGACTTCACGCAAGCGGTCCAGAAGCAGAGGCTGGGTTTCGTGGGCGTCAAACGGCGGCTCCGAGACATGAACTTGAAGTATGCCATGCTTTTCCCGGCCAGGCTGCGGGTGGAATCCGAGGGTCGTTCTCATTTCTTTGACCATCCGGAGGCGGCGGGGGATTGGTTGGACACTTTGCCTAGGGGACATGATCGAGAGGGGCTGGGGGCCGCGAGTAGAGAGTGCCCACCGGACCGGGCCTAATGTATTGACACTGGGGCTACTTCCTGATGATGTCACTTCTTTGTTGGGCTCAGGGTTCCTTGACTATCGTGCTTTGTTCTCCCTCGCTTGGAGGTTGTGGTGTGTCTTGAGGGGGTTCTCACTTTAACACTTCAGACCCGGCCTCTTAATACTATACGCCTGCACAAACACCTGCAAAGAAAAATATGCTCATTAACACTAAGCTGATATACTCTGCTTCCTTTATTTCCCAGCTGTCTTTACAAGGTTTCGACTTCTGGAGTGACATGATAGACACAAAATCTGTCTGTGGGACTAAAGACTGGCAGGTTCAGGGAACTGAGGCCGTATTTAGAGAATGCCTCATACCACATCAGTTAGTTTTTCTGAACAAGACTGTGCAATAGACTTCCTGTCTTGGGTTGATCAAGATCAAGGACTTGAACAAACCTCACATTCTCTCACCTACACACTTTGAGGGTTGAGAAAAATCTACACTACACTGGATGCCATACTACACAATGGTTCTTACAATTCATCAGACCCCAATTGGAAGGGATGGTTGGTTTGGCCTATTGACACAAATAGGTGTCAGTCAAGATTCAGGGGAACCACCGGAGGGTTTAGTAACCATAGGCCTGACCCATGCTGTGTACAATCAGAACATTCGGGGTTGGTGACAGCTTACAGAGTCGGGAAGTTATACCTTGAGTGGCTAAAAACCTTGACCTTGTCTCAGGTGAAGCAACACTTGTCCCTTCTCTCAGATGACATGGATCTTAGGGATTTGTTGCTAGGTCCCCACAAGCCAGTTCGAAAGCTCTTCTTGTATTCTATTTACAACGAGCTATGGAAGATCTCTCAACAGCAGGCTGCTGAGAGATTGCGTGAGATGGAAAAAGCACTGCTGGTGAACGCATGGTGCTATATCTGGGCACACCTCGGCTTCAGCAACTAAGCAAGCATTGGTTCCTATCATGCAGACCAGTTTGACTGCATCTTGCCTGTGTTCCGTTGCCTATTCTGCGAATGCAAATGCATGTTGGACTTGTGTCTGATCCTTCCATCGGTTGCGCCACCAGACATAGACATACACCAGGAATCATTAATGGCCCAAGTGTATCAATGCCCTCAGTGTATTCCCATGTTGATGACGGCATTCTTTTTTTTTTTTTTTTTTTTTGAAACCGTTTATTACAATCTCCAATATATACAGGTATGGGCCTACAACCTTCCGGCCGGCCGCTAAAGTGACAGCAATAAGTGACATATATACAATAAGGCACTTGGCGTTACAGAGACGCTAAAGCAGGAGGTATCAACAACGTGGGCCACATGACTCTGAGCCCACAATATGGTTTCGTTTTATACAACACTAACAACATAAAACCACACCCGCAAGGCAACCCGAGAGCAAGAGTGACAACATATGCTCCTCAAATGGGGGGACCCCAACCATACACTAAAATCGAAGGAGGGGAAGGGAAATAGGTCCGGGACTGGGAAAACACTGTGCCCGGGATTGAGGGAGGGGGTCATCTAGGGGGACGGAGCTGGTGAAGCGGGAGGCAACAATGGCGGCTCGCAAATACCCCCGCGGTAGGCGTTCCAGGGGCCCCACACCTTCAGCCACGCCCCAGGCTTACCCCGCGCCACATACACCACCTTCTCTCGGAACATGCACCAATCCATGTGTTCTTTCCAGGCCGACACTGCCGGGGGCCTCTGGGATCCCCACAGTTGAGCGATGTCACGTTTAGCGATCATATAACCCAGCGTCACCCATCGCGTCTGCGAAACCGAGTAGTCGGTTGGTTCCCACACATTCAGCAGGCATCTCCTTGCTTCAGGCACCAGCACGACATGCGTAACCGCTCGCAGGACCTCATGCACACCACGCCAGAATCGCTCCACCCTCGGACATTCCCACAGAATATGTAAAAAAGTCGCCAATGCACCGCACCCACGCTTACACAGTCCATCCTCGGCATAGCCCATACGCAGAAGCCCTGGCCCCGTCATGTACACCCGGTGAAGTATCTTAAGCTGGACGAAACGAAGGCGATCCGGGATGGCCACCTCCTTCGGGGAGGCCACCGCGGAAATCCAGTCTTCGTCGTCCAGCTCCAACCCATCGGCAACCCAAGCCTCGCGGAGCCCCGTCAGTAAGCCCGAGCGGTCATTAATCAACTTCTTGTAGATGAGGGAGATCGTGCTGTCTGGAACGTGGCCATCTAGCACTCTATCCTCCAATGGGGAGGACTCCGGGATGGCGGCCACGTCTGGGAAGACTGAACCCAGAGCGTGACGGACCTGCAGGTATCGAAAGTATTCACTGCCCTGCAGCTGAAACTCCGCCTGCAGTGTCTCAAATGTTTTGAATCCTCCCCTCGTCCAGAGGTCCCCCACTGTACTAATGCCTATCGTATCCCACCTATCGAAGCCCTTCGAGGTCCATAGGGAGCCCAACCTCTCAGATGCATACAACGGTGACGCCCGGGTCAAACGGTCCTTCCATCCCATAGCTGCATTGGCCGCGTGCCATACTCGCACCATGACACGCGTGGGTCCCGTCAGGCGGGAATCGGGCACGCTAGTGTAGAGCGCTCGATTATAATCGCCACCGGGCAGGAGCATCTTGTCCATTTCAAATACCGGGTTTAAGGCGGGCCCGTAAAGGCCGTGATTAATTGCAGCTAATTGGGAGGCCCAGTAATACCGCTTAATATCCGGGAGGGCAATCCCTCCGTCATACCACGGGAGCGTCAACTTTGCCAGGGCTATACGCGGCCTCCCGTCCCAGAACAGGCGGCGCTGCAAACTCTCCACCTCACGGAAGTAACGCGCCGGGACCAGGTCCATCGAGTTCTGGAGAGCGTACAAAAAGCGCGGCAATGACATCATCTTGAACAATGCCGCCCGGCCGAGCGGCGAAAGCGGCAAGCGCCGCCAGCGCGCGACGTCCTCCTTCAAGCGCTGGAGGGGGGGAATCAAATTCCGCTCGTAGCGGGCCACCGGGTCCAGCGTAATATAGACGCCCAGGTAACGGAACCCCTGCGAGGCAATCTGGATCGAGCAGCCCCGCGGGAGAACAGGAGCCTCCCCGGAAAGCACATAGATACAGGATTTAGCCCAGTTGATGACAAGACCTGAGTTACGGCCGAAGGAGCGCAGAACATCGACCAGGACAATCAGTGATTTACGCGGGGAGGCTAAGTACAACAGGATGTCGTCGGCGTAGAGGGACACGCGGTCCTCATACTCAGGGGTCCAACGGAGACCACGGATAGAAGGGTGCCACCGCAGCCACTCCGCCAAGGGTTCCAAGGCCAGTGCAAACAGGAGCGGCGACAGGGGGCAACCCTGTCGCGTGCCCCGTCCCAGCACGAATGGGGCCGAGACTCGACCATTCACCACCACCTGCGCCAATGGGTCAGAGTACAACAATTTGACCCAGCTGATGAATCCCGGGCCAAATCCAAATTTCGCCAACATCGCCCAGATGTACGGCCACTCGAGCGTGTCAAACGCCATGGTGGCGTCCAAGGACGCCAAGATGGCCAGCTCCCGCACGAATGGAACACGCGCGAGCACCCCGTGCAAGCGCCGCAGGTTAAGGGCCGTGTTGCGATGGGGAATGAAGCCGGACTGGTCTTGGTGGACCAGATCGCCCACCACGCCGACCAGCCGGTTGGCCAGACACCTTGGCGAGGATTTTAGGCTCCGCATTCAAGAGCGAGATCGGCCGATAGGATGTAACCCGGTCTCGCGGTCTCCCCTCCTTGTGGATAACCACGATGGTAGCTAGACGCTGGTCCGGCGGGAGGGAGCCCCGCGAGTGGGCCGCAAGGAACATCGCACGGAGGTGAGGTGCCAGTACATCCGGTCGCAGCTTATACAATTCGATAGGAAGGCCATTCGGGCCCATGGCCTTGCCCGAGGCGACCGAGCGTATGGCGAGGGCGATTTCATCCGAGGTGGGAGCGGCATCCAACGAATCCCTGTCCTCCACTGAAAGCGAGGGCAGCGCGATGTCCCGCAGCAGGGCATGGGAGTCCTCCTCCGAGCAGGGAGAGACCGGAGAATATACCTCGCGGAAATAATCCGCGAAGCAAGAAACAATGCCTTCCGGCTCAGTAATTCGTACACCATCCATCCTCTCAATCAGCGGGACCACACGACTAGCTCTCTCCTTCTTATCCAACCACGCAATCAGTTTGCCAGCCTTATCACCCACATCATACAGTCGCCCCTGTTGCTCTCTGCTAAGGCCCCTGGCCGCCTCCGTGACGAGGGCCCTATAGGCCGCCTGTTTAAGGTGTAGAACATGCAGCGCCACGTCAGTCACCCCACTCCCCAGACCACCCTCCAATTCAGTAATTTCGGCCTCCACCCGGGTCACCTCCTCCTGTTCTCGTCTGCGGGCATGGGAGATAAAGGAGAGGGCCTCCCCTCTGAGAACTGTTTTAAAGGCTTCCCACAGGGAGATAGCCGACGGAACGGACCCCACATTCTCCTCAAAATACCGTTGCAATGATTTAATCAGGTCAGCACGAATAGTGGGGTCACGCAGGTACCAAGCATTGATTGGGGCTACCCTGCCCTCTCCCCTCGGGAAGACACCCAAGTGCAACAGGAGCGGGGAATGATCTGAAATACCCCGCGCCAGATGGCGCACCTCTCCCACCCTCCCAGCATAGGCCGCAGGGACAAGGACATAATCAAGCCGCGAGAGGCTACCATGGGCACCCGAATGGAAGGTGTACTGCAGCTGGGTGGGATGCTTTAAACGCCAGCAGTCCACCAATCCCAGTGTGTCCAAAAGGCCCGCTAACCACGCCTGTGCCCGGGGGAGGTCCCTAGGGGGATGACGATCCATAGTCCCAGAAGCCACCGCATTGAAATCCCCCCCAACCACCAGAAGCCCCCCCGGGAGGTCAAGGAGGAGGCGTCCCAGATCTGCAAAGGTGGTGGACTGTAGCCCCGGTGGGACGTACACAGAGACAAAGACAACTACCTTGCCCTCCATCCTCCCCACCAAGACAGTGTAGCGTCCCCTCTCATCATGGCGCACCTCGTCTATTTCTAGCGGGAGCGAGGTCTTGATCATGATGCCCACCCCCCGCGAGCCTGATGTGAAGCCCGAGTGGGCCACCAAGCGAAAGCCACGGCGATTCATGGCACAAAAGGAGTTACCAATAAGGTGTGTCTCTTGCAGAAAGACCACATCAGGCGAAATCCGTTTCAAATACTGCAGGACCACACCCCGCTTGATCCTATCACCCAGTCCGTTAACATTCCAGGACAACAAAGTCAAATCCCTACCCCCCATCACATAACGAAGCCATCATTTGTCCCCCCCAGAGCATCTCAAAAACAACAATACAATAACGGGTTTGCCTTGCGGTAGAAACGAACCACACCCCACCCCAACCCACCCAACCCAACAGAACTCCCCCCACCCTGCACCCCTGCATGAGCCCAAACAGCCCTCCCAAAGTGCAGTGTGCCTGTCGCCCCATAAATAAGAAAACTAACTAGTCCCCCAGAGGAGGAGGGAGATCCCCCAAGAGACCCCACACGACCTCCACAGGAGGGGAACTTACCCTAACAGTCAATAGTGACAACAACGCAGTCCAGAGCAAGGCCTACCATTAGTCCCTCAGTCCTGATCCGGCGGGCCCTCCCCACCAACCGCACCCCCCCCACCCCCCCGGCCCCGATCTCCGGGCAAAGTGTCTAGCCAGTCCCCGGCCACCTCGGGTCGATCAAAAAAGTGCGTGTGGCCATCCACCTCCACTCTCAGCTTAGCTGGAAAAAGCATCGCATATTTGAGATTCAGGTCCCTTAGGCGACGTTTAACACCGAGAAAGCTCAGTCTCTGCTTTTGGACTGGCGGAGTGAAGTCAGGATAGAAATTGATGTCCATATTGTCAAGTTTGACCGGCCCTTGTAGCCTGGAAGTCTGTAGGATAGCGTCTCTGTCCCGAAAATTGAAGATCCGGGCGATGAGAGGCCTCGGAGGGGCTCCAACCTTAGGCCTACCCCCGGGGACCCTGTGGGCACGCTCCACCGCAAAGAATTTACTCAGCCCCCGAGGCTGGAGATGGGTGAGAACCAGGTCCTCAACAAATAGATCCGCCGCCTCCGCCTCGCGTCCCTCCGGCACCCCGATAATGCGGACGTTGTTCCTCCGGGCCCGACCCTCGGAATCCTCCAGCCGACGATTCATCAGGGCGCTCGCTTGGCCAAGCCTGCGCACCTCCTGTTGGAGGGCCGCCACGTCCGTTGTGAGGCCCGTGGTAGAGTGGGCCAAAGAGTCGACCCGGTCGTTGGTTTTAGACAAATCAGCCCTCACGAGGCCCACGTCCACGAGGACCGAGTCAATCTTCTGCGCCAGAGTGTCGAAGCGCTGGTCCACCGAGGCCTTCATCTCGGCGATGGCACCCATGACGTCTCGGAGGGTCAGGTCCGTGGGCAGAGCGGAAGCATCAGTCGGGCCCGTAGGGGACCTACGCGGCGCCTCTGGGGATCCCTTCTGGAGGGTGTAGCGGTCCATACTGTTGGATTGCTGGGCCGCGCCACGGCGGGTCGATTTTATCTTAGCCCGATCGCCCTCTTGTTTTGTGGACATGGTTTCAATCCCCAAGACGAGTCAATCTCCTCAAGAAAGGGGGGGCCGACAATCCAGTTCAAGGGGTCCAGGGGGGAGCGACCACCGCTCCGCAGGACGGACCGCAGCTGGCGGACCGGCAGGGCACCCCAGCGAGACCACACCACCACACACCGCCCCGCAACCCAACCTCGCCTGGCAGCAAGGAGGGCGCAAAAGCGAAAGTGAAAGTGCGGGGTACGCGAGTCACCCAGCCTTGCCCGCCGCTGTTGTTCACTTTGTGTCCGGATCGCCCCACAACTCCAGTACGGGGGGCCGGCGTGGAGAAGGCCGCAAACCTCAATCGATGCTCCTGCCGGTGTCCGAGGTCCGATTTAAAAACGGAAAACGGGCGTCACCTCTGCTCGGGCTCACAAATACAGTCCCCTCATCTGGGACAGGATTCTGTCAGGATTTATGCAGGAGGTCGCGGAGGTCCTCGGGAGCCTCGCACCTACGCGGCCATCTTGGTTGCGCGCTAGGCTCCTCCTCTTGATGACGGCATTCTTAAAGCCTCCACGGGATGCTTCAGCTCCTGGTGGAACGGACAACGGCTCTACAGCAGGCTCACAGGTGTTGAGTGCTTCCTCAGAGGCTGCAGTGGGAACCAGAGAAGATCATCTGTGCTCAAATGACCTGATACATGAGGTGTAAGAGGGACCGTCGTCTGCGAATGTGAGCGACAGTGATGCTAAGTCTCCCACACAGGACACAAACATTCGGCTCTCCGTGTGATGGGAACAATTCAGCCTTTTTTCCAAAGCAACCCAAATTGGAATGGAAAACATAATTTTTGTTTTCTTTTCTTCTGCTCTCACTGAGCAATGATAATACCTGATAATGAGGGGGCAGTTTATTTTAAAGAATTACTAATGATGAGACATGAAGTTTTATTATCAAGTAGGCTAAAAGCCAAACATATTAAAATAATTTTTGATCTGTATTCCACCTTTATCAAACTACATAGATGGGGTAGAGCCCCTAAATCTGAGTTGTGACAACTTTGAGTCCGTTAATGTGCATGTCTAATAACTCTGTTCTGGACAAAGATCTGGAAGCTTTGATCTATTATCATGGATACCTGAATGAAGGTGACCTCTCAATTAACATTATTAGGTTTGGATAGCCAGGCGGCTTCAAATTCAGTCATTAGTTATCCATGATTCCTGGCCATGGCTACTGCCAGAAATTGAATGGTAGGGGAATAGCAAAATCTGAATCCCCCATCATTCCATCAGTGGACGGCATGGCATCTTTTATACTATCACATGGAAATGAGTTTGTTTAAATGAAAAGTAGAGAGGCCAGGAAGATCGGTTCAAAACATGGAACCCTCTTGCTAACTGTTTGATGAATGCATATCTAAATAGCTCAAGGGGTCTCTAGTTCAAGTGGGAATAGAGAGGATAGGTCATCATAACTACTTGAGCTATATGAAACCTTTCGTCATCAGGGCCAGATTGACCGTAACAGGCATTGGGTGTTTCCCCGAGAGGCTGGAAGGGTTGGGGCCGGTTTTGCAGTGGTGTGGGCCAGTTTTGTTACTGGGGCCGGTTTTGCAGCGGTGCTGCAATATTGGCCCCCAGTAACAAAAGCAGCAAGCAAGTGTTTCCAGACTCCCAGGGCCAGGCAGTGCTTACCCAGAGGCCGGTGCGAGAAAATTGCCAGGGCTGCTTTGGGTTCCCAGTCCGGCCCTGTAGGTAATGACGTAGGAGTCAATTGCAGAATTTAATGACAGCATAATATATTGTGAATTTAGGTGTATATGGAGTGGTCAAAATTGAAGTGCTTGTCTATATAGTGCTATTTTATTTTTTGTCTCTCTAATCATCTATTATGCTTTGGAATTACAAATGCACAATCCGTGTTTTTCATTCTTTCTTTTAGGTCGAGTCTAGGCAGTGCACATGGCGGTCTGGAAGACCTGTTGTAGTCGAGAAGGACTTAGCTTCCGCGTACTGCCTTCTCATTGGTTCACTGCAGTGTCCCTCTGCTTCCTAAATGATTCAAGCAAGATACCTCACTTCTGTTTTTGAAAGAGGAGCAGTGGCCAACTACAGTTACCTTCCGCATGCACGCAATCTCTTTTTCAGGAGTACTCTTTTTCCTTTTTCTGGCACGCCACGACTTCAGCTGCAGCCGTTTTGCTTTCCGCCCTTCACAGTCAGTGATATTGGATTATTTTTTAGAAACCTATAAGAAGCTAAAGTAGCGCAAAACAATAAATATATACTGCCACTTACGAATTACCTTTGCAAGCTGCAAGAAGTAACAGCAGAGGCGGTAGAAAGCAAAAAGAGCTGCGCTACAGGCTTGTGATTTTTTTTCTCGATAAAGCAGATGCGAAACCACACCTACTGACTAAATTCTACTTTTCTCTCTTCAGTGATTGGTTGTAATTTGTGAGATGCTTCGGAGGTGTGCTGCTCAACCCTCTTTCGGAAAGCAACCATTCTGGTAACTTTATAAAATAATGTTTATGAACCAAGAACTTTGTTACGGTCGATATCTCTTTACTTGTATAAGAAATGTGTACACGCCCATCCATGTTTGTACACTGTTCCTCACATCTACATGTGTGTACTCAACAATGACTGCAATTAATATATTATAGGCCCTGTGTGTCAGCAATCGATAGTCAACAACCAGCTGCTGACTCAATATCTTCAGACATGCAGCGTTGTTATTACACCATCTAGTGGACAAAGAAAAAAACAGCCTCCCTTTGCATCACAGTGAAAAATGATCTTAATGAGTCGAATGATTCCTCTGTGCTTGATGCAGTGAAGTCCTCCCACGCCTGTTTTTATGCAATAATTAATTTAGATGTTTAATATTGTGCAAAACGATGGTATTATCCTGGACTCCTCCCTCTCCATGACCAGGCAAGTCAACAGCGTCTCCTCGGCGTGCTTCAACATCCTACGCATGCTACGAAAGATCTTTTGGTGGATCCCCTCAGAGACCAGGAAGACCGTCACCCAGGCCCTCGTCACCAGCCGACTGGACTACGGCAACGCCCTCTACGCCGGGACCACCGCCAAGCTCCAGAAGAGACTCCAGCGGATCCAAAACGCCTCAGCCAGACTCATCCTCGACATCCCACGATCCAGCCACATCTCCGGTCATCTGAGAGACCTTCACTGGCTCCCCATCAACAAGAGAATCACCTTCCGCCTCCTCACCCACGCACACAAAGCCCTACACGACCAAGGCCCGAGCTACCTCAACAGCCGAGTCAACTTCTACGCTCCCAAACGCCACCTCCGATCAGCCAACCACGCCCTCGCCGCCGTCCCCCGCATCCGAAGAGCGACTACAGGAGGAAGGTCCTTCTCCTACCTGGCCGCCAAGACCTGGAACTCCCTCCCGTCCGACCTGCGCCTGACCCAAGACCACCTCTCCTTCAGGAAGAAGCTGAAGACCTGGCTGTTCGAGCAGTAGCGGCACCCCCCCTCCCCAGCGCCTTGAGACCCTACGGGTATGTAGCGCGCTTTATAAGTGTCACTGATTGATTGATTATTAGCCACTCCCAACCTTCTTTAGATAACGACCACTTACAGAAATACTAAGCCAGTTTAAAAATTTGTCTTGGCGCATTACGCGCGCTCCCATCTGGGTGCTCAGATATAGTCTCAGGTGTGAATGGCATATTGACAGTGGGATGGAAAGCACCACAATGGTTCAACTCTAGTCCAGACTTCCCGTACTGCTGAGGGGTGACCTGGTGTTGCCAACCCTTTCTAAGTTATCACATAGACAGTGCTTATACCTTCAACATGTCATACACGAACAACGCACAGGCATCTCAACCCAACAAATCCCCCCGGACCTCCCTCTGGTGTCCGACCTAATACTCCCAACAGAAAAATCTCTTAATACCTTTCAGTAACAGATGGTAAAGTTACACAACCTATAGAACTCCATGCCTCCGTCCCACCTCTCTCTCCAGCCCAGTAACCTCAGACTTCAGCCTGGAATTGTGTCACTTAATGAGGCCTCAGTGTCTGTTTCCCGATCACCTGGGCACCCTTCTCCCTTCTTCTTGCCTTTCATCCTGCACTTTTCCATTCTCTCTGCCACCTCTCCTCCTTTAGTTTTTGTCATCTTTTGCTACTTTCCATTCTCTCACCTCTCCTCCTTATTTTCATGTCCCCTCCTGCTGCTTTCCATTCTGTCACATCTCCTGTTCTGGCTCTTTCCCCCTCTCACCATGCAGTTTTACCTAAGTCCCGTTCAACAGTCACCTGAACACTTTCCCCTCACATCACACCGTCTGCCTCCCCCTCCCACCTTTTCTACTTCGCCCCCTTTTTTCTCCCACATCTCTTTTTTCTTTTCACTAATGCAACTTACCTTCTCCCCATCACTTATCTTTCTGACTCTGTAATTTTTTTTCTGATGTTGCACATTACTGCACCACACCAGGCCCTGGATTGATGGATGGGGCCCAAGGGAGCAACTAGACACGAACTTCGGAGGGGGCTAACACGCCCAACCACGGCCAGCTCGTGTGCTGATGGCGGCTGTTACAACAGTTTTTTTTGTTGCGCTCCTCCCCCATATCCTTCTTCTTCTCCAGGAATTCCCCCACAAGCACTCTCCAACAATACACCTCATCCCTCCATAGCCTCTCTCCGATGTGCATTTCGTTTTTTTTTATAGTGCTACTCATAGTTCACTCACACTCAGTTCTGTAATCTGCATGGTACATGTTCTTTTAAGCAGGCATATTACCCCTCCGTGCTACTTTACGATGAGCCAAAACTGCAACCAGACAGAATTCTCTACTCTCATGATTAGAAACATTAATCACCAGACTTATTTTAATATTTTTATTGTTGCCTGAAAACTGCCTGATGCTCAAGGACGTTTTTTTCGTGAAATACTCACTCCACTGCAAACCAAAAAATATAAATAAAAAACAGAATTTATAACACCAATAACTTTAATATTTACAAATGCGAGATCTACTGCATTGCAAATGCTTGTTTCTTTTGTATTTATTTGATGATGTATTGATTATACCTCCTGTAGTGAAAAAAAGCTAAAAATGAAAAACAAAATGTATACTCATCTCCACATTGTTTATGCAGTGGGACCCATGGCCTGAATGTGGGACTCTGAGGGGATTACTTTGTTGTTTATATGATTTCTGTCAAGTTTGGGACACTTTTTTTTTCTTCACTTGTGTGTGACAGAGAGAGTGCTTGCAGTGTTAGTGGCATCACGTGAACCAGCTTGAGGGGGCACTGCCTGTGACATCACAAATAGAATGACCAGGCTTTCGAGTGGGCGTATTATTTACAAGTGAGTCAGAAAGAGAGTGAGTTAGTGTGGAGGAGCTGAAGGAAGAAGGGGTACAGGGCTATCTGCCCTGCCAGGAGTTCCTGGGCTTCTTTAAGGGTCGGTGGGCCCCTGGCCTCTCACCAGATCTGCAGAGTCTCTTGCCTCCACCCCTAGCGGAGGGCCATGAGGCATAATTAGAGTTCTCCTCTTGCCTGGTGGGGATCTCTATGCCTTCAGTGAATCTGCTGGTGAGGAGGATACCCTAAGGACACTGATGAACGCTGGGCAGGTGTCATTTTCTCACCTAATTGGAATTCACTCTGTTTTACTGAACAAACTCCCGAAGAATGAGTTTATTTCAATAAAACAATGGGCTTGATACATACACAGTATATTATCCCTGAATATTAGGGCTACTGTTAACTTTCCTTGCAGAGAACTGCCAAGGCTTGCTTACTTCCTTTGCAGAAAAAAAGATAAAGGCTTCGATGCGGAAGGCTTCTGCCACAAGTAAAAACATTTAAAGCCACTATTAAAATACTGGTTTGGCTCGGATTGCTGCACTGTTGAGAACGGGGAGAGGATGTGGTGCGTCGGCTAAACTGCCGACTTTGGCGCTGGAAACCAGAGTTCGAGCCTCGAGGTCGCGTGCACATCCTGTGATTCTGGGCAAATCACTTAGGGGCATATTTACAAGCTGGCGATAAAAAATTATCGCCGCTTTTGCGGTCGTTTTCGGCCGAAAAACGGGCGATAATTTTATCGCCTAATTAGCAAGGCCACGCTAACGCATGAAACCTTGCTTTAGCGTGGGGATTCCTAACGCCCAGCTTTGCATCTCTAATGAGATGCAAAGTGGGCGTTCCTGACCTAACATGACAGGAGAAATGTATATATGCAACAAAAAAATGGTAGTAAAACGGCAAGAGTAGGTTACATCTTTGCTGCGGTTAAGAATGTGCTAAGACAATTGCATTTATATATTTATATATGGTGAATTCGTTTTTTTTCTTCGAATTTCATTATTCACAATACATGTTTGTAGCAAAATGAATGTATTCATTAATATGCTTTTACAATTGATTTAAAGGTTCATTCAAGGACACATTGTTTGGAAGCTTATATTAAAAATATAAATCTTCAAGGATCTGCCTAGCTAGGTTACATTTTCAACCGTGGAATTTACTAGACGCTATGGGCCAGGTGTAATAAAATTAGGGATACCAATTTTCTACTTGCGATTAATCGCTATTAGGAAATCAGTGTTCCTAATATATGTAACTTTTTTGAGTTTCATTAGCGATTTCTAGTAGAATGCTAATAAACCTACACAATGCATATTAATGAAGTAGGTCGTAATTTGCAACCCATTAGGAATCGCAGCCATCAAAGGGATGGTGGCCTGCTGAGGGAAACAGACCAACATGTCTAATATTGCTTGTAAAAAAAAAAAATAATTGTTTTTAAATGCAGGAATGCATTTAAAAAGTTAAAAATTAAACGTTTAAGTTTCATTTTTCAAGAGTAGGGAGTGGTCCGTGGGACCACTGACTGCTCTTAAAAAACACAATATCAACATTCTCAAGGGGGATGGGATCCAATAGGGTTCCCTTCCTACGTGTGATATGGATACCACCACTTTTAAAATGGTGGTAAAGTATTACTGTTTTGTGCCTGGAATTTTGTCGCAAAACAGTAGTACATCCCATACTAATTCAGTACTTGGAAGGGACGCCCAAAACAACCCCCTTCCAAATACCAAATCAAAATGCAAATTGTGATTCGGTAACAAGTTACCAAATCGCATTTTGTATATCAGAAAAATACTTTTTTAAGTTGTAAAAGGCTTGATTCTGCAAATCAGGCCATTTGTGACCGGAAAAATGCTTCGTACATCTGACCCTAAATTACTAAATATACAAGAAAAACATAAATATGCTGCTTTTTAAAAAGTTTTTAAACTCAATCTTGTACTGTAATATTTGTGCACTGACCTGCTATTTGCACAGTTCACCATTTTACCCGCCCTGTCCATCCCGGCTGAATGTGTGGAGGGCGTGGCTAGGCTGCACAAGCTGTCACTTCCGGTCGGGGAGGCGGGACTTCGCCCACGATCCACCTCAAATGACCCAGGGGCACGCGAGCGCACTGAGAGACTCATAGGAGATTGCCGGTGTGTCCGCGTGTGATGTTTGTCTGAGCGCTGCTTTTTAAAAAGTTTTTAAACTCAATCTTGTACTGTAATATTTGTGCACTGACCTGCTATTTGCAAAGTTCACCATTTTACCCGCCCGGTCCATCCCAGCTGAGTGCCGTTGCGTGGAGGGCGTGGCTAGGCTGCACAGGCTGTCACTTCCGGTCGGGGAGGCGGGACTTCGCCCACCATCCACCTCATAAAACAGATGGGCACGCGACCGCGCAGCGGGCACGCTGGCGGAGCGCCGAAGGCGCGCCAAAGGCAAACCCGTCCGCGCCCAAAAGGGCCCAGGGGCCAGAAGCCCTGGCCCTATAGAACCACTAGGGATCATTAGATACTCAGCAGAGGAAATACGAAGACTATCGAAGCCGATCGACAAACTATGCAAACATACCATACATGTAGACAGAAATGAAATGAAATGCAATCACTGTAACATGAGCCTAACTCCTAAAATAAATCATAGCGATGAGGGGAAACTACACCTAGCAGCATTAAACTGTAGGTCACTAGCTAAACATAAATACGAGATCCACGACCTCCTCAGGGAGCAAGCACTGGATGCTCTTTTCCTGATCGAGACCTGGCTCAATGAGTGTTCCACCCCAGACGTCCTGGACGCGATACCCGACGAATATAGGATAGAAAGGCAGGACCGTGACGGTCAGAGAGGCGGCGGTATCGCCATAATCTACAAGTCTACACTGAAATGTAAGATAATAGAAATAGATTTAGTAGACTGCGAGGCCTTTTTATTTACACTAGCAGCTACGGAAGATAACACCATAGCTGGCCTTCTAATTTACCGCCCTCCAGGTCCATCAGCTAATTTTATCACAAGCCTAGAAGAAATGATAGTTCACCCAGCTCTCCGATATAAAATCTTTCTGGTACTAGGTGACCTGAACATACACTTTGAAGATAAACAGAACAAAGATGCTAATATTATATGTAAGGATCTTCTGACTTTTAACTTAGAACAAAAAGTGAAGACACCCACGCACCAAGGGGGGCACACTCTGGACCCCATTTTCTCCAATATCATGGAGATAAAGGTTGATAGACCCTGGCCAATTCCATGGTCCGACCACTACCTTGTCCAGTTTACAATACCCTCCTTGGTTCAATGATGAACTGAAAACGGCCCAAACAAAATGTAAGTCGTTTGGGTGAGTATGGAGGAAGGAGTATTGCAGTAGGGCGAAAGATGATTACAAAAAAGAACTAAAACAATATCACACTATTAAAAAATTCAGAAGTACTTTCTATACTGAAATAATTGAAGGAGCCAGTAACTCCTCCAAAGAAATGTTCACCATACTTAAGTCCCTCAGAACACACATAGCTAGAGACGACTCGATCGCCTCTACTGAGAGCTGTAACAAGGTAGCCGAGTTCTTTGCGAACAAAGTGACAAAAATATACGATACCTTGCCGGTAGAAGCACGACAGGGTATAGGCCTGACACACGGAAGCCAGTAATTTTTTGCAGGGGTGACGCTGGACACCTTTGATATTCTGGAAATAGATCAACTTACAGCATTAGCCAAAGTTAAAAAATCCGGTTCCCCGCTTGATCCAGCCCAACCTAAAATAATAATGGAGGGAGCCAGTGTAATTATGCCGTACATATCGGACCTTATCCAGCGCTCCTTCCAAACCAGTACTGTCCCCACTAAATGGAAGCAGGCCATTGTCAAGCCACTAAAGAAGAAGCCTTCATTAGATCTAAACATATTGGATAATCTCCGCCCTATCTCACTATTGCCATTCGTGGCTAAAATAGCAGAGAAGGTAGCAAACAAACAGCTGGTAGAGCACATAAATAGGAATGACTTATTGCACCCCTCACAATCAGGCTTCAGGAGAGCTCATTCCACCGAGTCCGCGCTACTCATGGCCTCTGAAACTCTGAGAAAATATGCAGACGAAGGGCAAACGGCCACACTGATCCTGTTAGATCTCAGCGCGGCGTTCGACACCGTCTCCCACAAACTGCTCCTACATAGACTAGAGACGTGTGGTATCAGGCACAGTGCACTGAACTGGCTAGCATCGTTCCTCTTGTCAAGGAGCTTTCAGGTTACACAACAATCCTATCGCTCAAAGAGCATTGCCCTGTCTCAGGGTGTACCACAATGCTCAATTTTGAGTCCCACTCTTTTCAATGTTTACGTGGGACCACTAGCAGAGAAAGTGGAGAAATACGAGGTATCAATTGTCTCTTACGCAGATGATACGCAGCTGATTGTTTTGCTTTCCCAAAACAAGGACCAGGCAGCTGTACGTTTCTCTGAATGTTTAAAAGAAGTAGCACACTGGATGGCAAATCAGTGCCTCAAATTAAATGGCAGCAAGACGGAGGTACTGATCGTAGGTAAGATGCCATCCATATGGTCAAGCGCATGATGGCCTGACTCTCTAGGCCAAATACCGACCCCAAAGGCTTAAGTAAAAAACCTCGGAGTGTGGTTCAACTCAGTACTGACATTCAAGAGCCAAATCAGGCAAGTAGCGGGAAAATGTTATGGCGCGATGAAAACTCTGCAGAAAATCCTGGATTTCTAACCATCTAATGACAGGAAGACCATTGCTCACTCAGTGGTGATTTCCCAACTGGACTATGGAAATGTATTATATCTTGGAGCCACTAAGAGGGATCTGGCCAGACTACAGAGGGTACAGAATGCGGCAGCGCGTTGGGTACTGGGTCTGCCAAGAAGAGCCAACGCTAAAAAATCCCTGACAGCTCTCCACTGGTTGCCAGTGGAGATACGAGTAGTGTTTAAGGCAATGTGCCACTGCCATCGAATTCTTCTAAAGAAAGGACCAAGGTACCTGCAAACTTTAATCACTAAATACATACCAGGGCGCTGTTTAAGATCACTGGATAAGGACTTGGTGAACGTACCAAGAACTTTTAGAGCCAGAATGGGCGAACGCTCTTTCAGGTACCGAGCCGCAAAACTATGGAATAGCCTACCTGCTAACTTAAGAAGAGAGCCATGTGAAATTAAATTTCGTAGGCAACTAAAAACCTGGCTATTTGTACATCTTCTTCAAGGATAATCCTGAACGGGCCCTACACTACAGTCATATGTGCAGACAGCTACCTCATCTCCTAGAACTCTCTCTCCGGTGGTGTAACCAGGCGCTCTATAAATGAATAAATAAATAAATAAATAAATGTGATAGCCTGAGGTGAAAGAAGACAATGTTGTATGGGTAGTTTTATCTCTGTTGTCTAATAGTCTATGGAAGAAATTAGCTCCTGGAGCCAATACTAGACTTTATCGGAGACTGTTATGAGATAAAAGGAAATATTTGAGAGAGGAGAAGGGCAGAGATAAAGGGGCAGATGTATCAAGCCTTTTTGCGTTCACAAACGGGCAGATTTTCAGAATCGGCCCGTTTGCGAATGCAAAAAATGCTATTCCGATGTAGCAATCCTAATTTTGCGATTCGGTAACCTGTTACCGAATCGCAAAATGGGTTTGCATTTCGGTATTAGGAGGGGGCGTGTTTAGGGTGTCCCTTCCTAATACCGGATCGCATCGGTAGGCATGAATGTTTTGTGACCGTAAATGTGGTTGCAAAACATTAGAATTTTACCCCCTTCCCCTTTGTGAATGTTTGTAAAACCATTTTTAAGAGCAGGCAATGGTCCCACGGACCACTGCCTGCTCTTAAAAATTGAGAAGAAAACTTTTCATTTTTCTGTTTGTAAAGCATCTTATTTTCCTTTAAGGAAAACGGGCTGCTTTACAAAAAAAATGTTTGCTTTATTTAAAAGTAATCACAGACATGGTGGTCTGCTGATCTCAGCAGGCCACCACCCCTGTGATTTTTGCGATTCATAGGGGGTCGCAGATGGCGACCTACCTCATTAATATTCATGAGGTAGGTCATTTGGGACCTCCTAGGAATCGCAAAAATTGTACTACACAGCTTCATACATGCCATTTTGCGATTGCCTAATTGCGAGGATTCGCAATTAGGAAATCGCAAAATGGTATCTTCATACATCTGGACCGAAGATTCAACTGGACACACAGACATGCACAAGATAAATGGTTACGTTTGACATATAAGTAAGCCTTGAGCAAGGAAAGTAGAGTGAAATTGCATGTGAGAGGATAGAATTGCACCTGAAAGAGGAGTGACATATTTGAGTCAGATTCTGGGCTAATGGGAAGCTAAAAATTTGTAGATACAGATTTCTCAGAAGCTGCGTTGCATAAGCACCCATACATGTGACCACAGAAGCCAATGACAGTCAAGTATTTGAAGTGGATCTGATTGTTGACCCTGGAATGTGATAGAACCAATGGGACAGAACAAAGACTGTAGAGTGTCTGGTTAGTATGAAGTCAAAGGCATTGAAAAGCAAAGGATACATGATGAGAATTTGGTGGAAATGGAGATAACCATGTGAATAAACACACAAGACTGGTGCCTGCTTTTAATAAGCAATACAATATAGGCACTACAAGAATGTGAAAAGATGACAATAAGATCTATGGGAAGTGGAAGTGATGGAGAAATACCCTGAGCAGATAACCATGTGAGAGATGGAAGATGAGTGTGTACACATTTAGTAATGTAGTTGCCCCAGCTGCATGTACTTACTGTCTCTGTAAGGGGGCTTAAAGACAAATCCCTTGTTATCCAGGGTACGCCGGTAGTAGCTTGCAGTCAGTGGTTCTGGATCCTCCTCCCAATCTTCTGCAGCTCTTCAAAAGAAAGAAAACCACAATTTATATTGTTTGTGTCCTCATTAACAATACATAACTCATGTGAATCGGAAATCAATCACATCCACATCTTGCGGGTAAACTGCGAGAGCTTACTGTGTAACTACTGTCTTGCAACAAAGCTCACCCACTCACGAGAATTATGCACTAGAGTATGCATTCTATACTATTCATATGCTGCCATAGCTTTGTCATTACCTTTCTTTTGTCAAGATGCTAAACACATTCACTTATATATGAGCACAGAGATTAAACAATGCAGAGCTCTGCAATTGTCAACTTCGGAAAACAGTCAAGAGATGGGTCAAATGCCAAATAGCGCCTAGCAAATTGCGTTGCATTTGCGAGTCGCAATTTGCGAGGCACTATTTGGCATGTACGACAGCGTGTTTAACACTGTTTGCGATTCCAAATGGGGTCACGAATTACGAGGCTCATGAATATTAATGAGCCTCTCGCAATTTGCAAGCCCATTGGGAATGACAGTCCCTCCCAGGGACTGCTTTTAAATAAAGCAGCTTTTTTTTTATTTAAATGCAGCCCATTTTTCTTAAAGGAAAATGGGATGCATATTTTCAAAAAATGAAACGTTATTGTTTCATTTTTTAAGGGTAGGCAGTGGCCCCTGGAACCACTGCCTGCCCTTTAAAAATAATATTGCATACATTTGCAAAGGGGAAAGGGTCCCCTGGGGCCCCCTCCCCATTTGCAAATGCATTACCACCTACTTGAAGTAGGTGGTAATTTGAGAGTGTTTTGCGACCACAATTGCGGTTGCAAAACACTGGTACATAACTTTGCGGTCGCTATTAGGAATGGAACGCCCCTTCCTAATAGCGAGTCGCAAAACAGTATTTTGAGAGTCTCAATTTATTTGCGAGTCACAAAATACTGTTTATACATGGGCCCATGCTTTTTAGCGTGGGCAAACGGGTCTCTAAGACCCGTTTGCGCATGCTAAAAAGCATTGTACATCTGGCACTAGATGCTATCCAGCAGATTAGGAACGGAAAATGGGATTTCTGAATCATGCCCAGCAGTCTAACTTAGCAGCACCCATAACCCTCTTGGAGGTAGAAGCTGCTATCAGCTCTCTAGGCAAGGGTAAGGCCTTGGGCCGGATCAAATCCCTTTTGCATTTTATGGGTTTTTTCACACATCCTGGCTCCTGTTCTTCGGAATCTGTTTAATTCTTTTAAAGCTTCTGTTCGGATCTCGGGGTCTTGTGGTGAGACCAAAATTGTCATCTTTCCAAAGAAAGGGAAAGACCCTACTCTTTGTGGTTTGTACCATCCAATTTCTTTAATCAATACTGACTCAAAGATCTACATCTGCATTCTGGCCAAAAGGTTATCGTCAGTTATCTCAGGTTTGGTCGACTCAAAACAGCATTGCCCGATCCCTGGACATGATACAACCTCACACGTCAATACGGCTATTACCACCCTGGAAGCTGCCTATATTAATGAGGGTTCAGTCGGTATGATCATGCTCAATGCGGAGAAGGCCTTCGACTGGATCTCTTGGCCTTTGCTTTGGGCAGTGACAGAGACTGTGGGACTTGGTGCTGGCTTTATAGCCATAGTTCGTCAACTTTACGTTGGCCTGAAAGCAAGGAATCGCTGTTCAGGATCTCTTTCTGGCCTCGTTGACATCTCGCGTGGCACTAGGCAGGGTAGTCCTCTTTCTCCCCAGCTGTTCACTTTATATATCCTGCCTCTCTCAAAATGGCCAAGGATATCCACCCTGTGAGGATTTGAGGTGAAGATTTAAGTATACGCAAATGATGTGGCTGTTTTACTTCCCACCTCTGTCAGGGCTTTGAGGGCAATTGAGAAGGCCGCACAGGCATTTGTTTTAGGTTCAGGGTACAGGCTTAATACCGATAAAACACAAATTATGTCTAATGCTTTTCTTTTTGCTCAGGATAATAGATAGGTACACTCAGCTACTTACTTGTGGGTAATAGAGTCGATCCGAATGAAGGAGGTCATTGAATATAACTACTGGATACTTTATCAACATACTGCCAAAGTTTTCGGTAAGTGGAATCGCTTGCATTGGGCTTAAAAGTCATGTGCAATCTTATTAAAATTATCATTTTTCCTAGGTACTTGTATCTTTTTTGTTGTATCCCTCTTTTACTTTCTATGGCCATTTTAACAGGATAGAGTCTTGCTTCCAGAAGTTTATTTTGAGCTATAGGATACAGATTGTAAGATACAGATTCTTCAGTCGCCTAAGGAGAAGGCGGGGTTTCTTTTCCCGTCTTGCGGCACTCCTATCTTGCCTCATTTTTCTCTCGCCTCCATTTGGTTTTGGGTTGGGGGGGTGCTGGAGCAGGGTTGTATGTTTTATGAGCATCTGCCACTAGGGGAATCAATTGTTCCAGGTGTTGGCATAATCGACACAGTTTATTTTAAGAGAACCCAGTTGAAGACTAAAAGTTTTCCATATCTTCTGGAGCTCTCTTTAAAAAGAATTTCCCAATACTAAGTTGTTGAACCAATACACATATTAGGCTTGAACCCTAATGTTACGTGTGTGCATCATAGTTTTCGGGAGAGCTGGGAGGTGGCTATACCATTTGGTTCAGTTTTTTTAGGGTAATGTTTTCCTGTCCTTGGAGAATATGTAGCAGCTGTTGTCTTTTCCTCGGATCGTTTTTTTTGGGGTATTTGCAAGTCCGACATTTTATCTTTAGCATTAATAAAGTTGAGATTAGTTGTTTTCAAAATACTCTTTTAGATCTGGTAATGAAAAGTCCCGTAAAAGGGGACCATTTGTCTGGTGTATAAGCTAATCTATTCTGCTGTATGGGATCAGTGGGATGATCCTTCTCAGCTGTGGACGGATACATGGAGCAGGCTTCTCCATATGGAGATAAAGGGTTCGTAATCTCCTTCCACACAGGATTTTAAACATGTCACAAATTAGGGTTCGCCACATAAAATGTATTAACTATTTCCAATATGCTCCCCATCACCTTCGGACCATGAAGCTCAGTGTGGATGACTGCTGTTTTCATTATGGGGCAGAGGGGACTGATGGGGTTCATGTTTTCACCTCTTGTCTCATCCAATGTGCATATTTGGCTTGTATTTTTGGGAACATTAACAGTATTCTGGACTTATCAGCCGAGTGGGATCAAAACTGTTCATGCTGGGGCATTCGCCAGTCATCCCTCAAAATGAGTTGGGTTTATATTTTTTCTCAATCTCTTTGGCCAGGTTGGCATTGGCATGCCCGTGGCTCTCCAGTGCAACTCCGTGTCCCTGGAGTTGGTGGAGGGAACTTGTGAACATCTGTTTCTCAGAAATGTCTCTGCTTGAAAATGATGCTCCCAGATGGAGACTGAGTAAGATCTGGGATCCAGGTAGGCTTTGGATGAGTGAGATGCTGGCTGTGCAAGATGATGGGGTTTAGCTTTGATGTTATTACCACAATGCTTCCCTCTATGTTGTTTCCAAATAATGTGTCTCTCTCATATATTTTTTATTAATATTTCATGTTTTTTTGTCTCTTGTATTTCGGGGTTAACTAACTTGCTGAATTGTTTTTTTCTCTGCAAAAACCTATATATGAGCACAGTAATTAATCAGTGACCAAGCATTTAAAACGAACACTACGGAAGACACAGCTATCTTGACTGCTTTTCGAACGCGTTAAGAAAATCATAAACAGAATTCTCTTTAAGTTGGGCAGGGTGGTTAGAGTAATAAAACCATTGTTAAAAATTCTACTCTTCTGACATGAAAATGCCCCTCTAAAAATATATTATAGCCTTGAAAGAGCGCTTCGTGGATTTTTCCAAATCTCAAATGATCTTTTATAGATCTCTATTTCCAAGTTGGGTCGCGACTCTTCTTGCTACTGGGATCCGAAGTTGTCTTACGGAATCTGATCTCACGCTGATCAAAGGTTCCAGTATATAATTTCATTGACATGAACCTTGTTTATTTCTTGAAATAGGCTCTGAGTATGCAACATAATTATTTAGAGTCTTTTTGCCTGTGTGCCACAAGCCAGAGGAGATTCCTCATCTTCTGAGTATTGTGTTCCCTGCTAGAGATACCATTCAGTACCCACAGGAGCTTTCCTATTCTGCTAACAAAAAGGTTAAGGTAACACCGTTGTATAATCATTATGGGATTTTGCTATTCTTGTCTTTGTTTTAACCCAAGAGGACAAAGCCCATGGCTCCCAAAATATCTACTAGGTACTACTATGGAAGATAAGACTCCTAGTAATTCTAGCCACGTTTATTTCATGTATAATTGTCGACTTATTCCAAAAGTAAAATGTTTTTGGTCAGCTACATTTCAAAATTATTTAGCATGGAGATTAATTGATACAGTAGTAATATTACGAATATATGATTTTACATCGCAATCAAGTAGCACGCATGGCATTACCACGCAAATTTCACATCGCAAGTGGCATTACCACGAAGCTTTTCACTTCGGAGCATTCCCCCACGCATTCAATATGTTACCACTTCCCTTCGTTTTTACATTTTCTTTTTTGGGGGGGGGGAGACCCCCCCAAGCCCCCTTTTTTTCCGCATACATTTTTTAAAATTTTATTTATATTCAATATTCACTTGCACGCCTTGCACCAGAAGCCTTTACTTCTACCAACCACTGAACCAAGCGTGAAAACACACCTGAGACGACTGTAAACATTAAAAAAGGACTACTCAAATGACGTACGCGCAGGACGTAGGAACGCAGAAGACGATGAAGATGGATGAAGATACTTGCGTGGTAAAGACGATCGTTGAATGAGAACGCGTGGTGAAGATGTTTACGTGGTAAGTGTACCGTAGTAAAGGTACCGCGTTGTAAAGCCTTCGTGGTAAAGGATGTTTCCCTAATATTACTATTAATTTTACTTCGTTTTGAGTGGCTATATTTAATCTGCACAGATGTGTCTTCCCAACAAGCTGAAGAGCTCTCGATTAGTGGAGCCTCTGCTTGCCTTGCCTCAAGATTGCTTTTACAAATTTCCTTCATGAGTTCCACTGAAGTGTGGGGTGTTACCAGCACAGCTCTGGAGACCTGGAGTTGCCATACTGTTTGGTCAAGTACTTGGGAGAGTGAAATATTTTTCACTTGCATAATTAACACATTATGAATAAAATGTGCTTTACATTGCTAAATAACGTGTGCATATTAATCATATAATTTGTAGTATTTTACTGCATTTAGTGATAATGAGCCGCACTCAAGTTAACACGTTGGATAATTAAAGGTAGCCACTTTTCTATTGCCATCTTGAACGTCAACTTTTACTTGTGTAAGGCTGAAAGGTCTGCATATTCCATACTCTTTTGTTTTGCATGTTATGTGTTTTTCCATTGCAGGTTCGGGTTTTTCCAGGTGCCTTCCGTTTGCTAGTGACTAGCTCATTCATATGTATTGGATAACTGACAGTGAGGTTCTCATCATAGAAGAAGGAGATGCCAGTGTGGGAGAGAGGCTCATGGGGAGAGCTGACTGCAGCTGACAGTCTCTCCAGGGTAAAAATTCAAAGACATAGCCATGCATGGATCATAGTGAGAAAGTGGGGAGTGTACCTGCTCCCAGAGTCTGGAGCAACATGATTGGTTCCTGAGAGTGGGAACAAGCTGACATGATGCAATTAATGTCATTTTCCAATACCTTTCTGTGACTAGCTAGGGGTAAGCCTCGCTGACTTCAAACTGAGAAGACCCTTCTCACCTCTGATAATCCCACAGTCCGAGTGCAAAGGCTTTATGCCTAAGATTCTTTTTCGCTCATTCGGAGACCTTTATTTGTTTTTCTGGAGCGGATACCTTACCCTTTGCCTAACCAAATGCTCCTTTCTGATCCATACCTGCCTAGTTTAGATTAGGGATTTCCTTCATGGACACACTTTCTGATATGTTGTATTCTTTATATAATACTCATAAAAATTCTATTTTTCCTCATTCTGAACTATGGACTCTGGGACCATTTAAACTTGTAAATAATGATTCTTGAACCTGAATCCTTAATGGATCAGCGAATTGGCCTTTATCAGAATTATTTAATAAATGTTTTGAACTTATTTCAATGCTCCTTGAAATTTCATGTGAAGCCTAGTGATTTCACTGCTTATGGAAATTCATTTAAATGCTAGTTCCTAAGCTCTTCTTCGCATCGACTAACAAAGGTCCGTGCGACCTGTGGCATGGTTTGTATGACAATTACACCTGTAGATTAGAGCCTTAGAGCCTGAAGTAGTGAATGTATGACTTTACAATGCATTCTGTTGTAACGCATGCCTTTACCACGCATGGGTTACAACGCAAATGCAATCAGCACGAATATCCTTTACCGAGATACGCATACTTTTACAACGATTTTCGTTGTTAAATTTTGCATGTTAATGGCATTTTCTTGTTAAAGGATATCGCACTTATTTTCTACTCTTTAAATTTTTCCCTTGCGCGACACCACCCCCTCATTCCCCCTTACTTCTCCTCTCCTCGATCTTCCTTGGTGACGTTCCACGTAGTTAAGAGGAAGAGGAAGTGTTCTTCCGTTTCCTCTAACGACGTGGATTGCCTCCATATCTCTCTTTAATTGACGGAATCAGGTACGGTTTTTTTATATTTTATTTTTGGGGGTGCCCCCCCAAGCCCTCTTTTTTAATCCCAGGTTTTTTTTGGGGGGGGGGGGAAGACCACCCCCAACCCCCCCTTTTTTCCCTTTTAACTTTAGCACACATGCCTTTACTACGAATTTCGTTGTAAAGGTATGCATGGTAAAGGCTTTTCGTTGTAACCACGCATGCGTTGTAATTCATGCATGGTTATGGTTATGCGTGGAAACGGCCGCATTGTAGTGGCTGTTTCCCAACATAGTGGACTCTACAGGCTATTAAAGGCCCTCGCCAAAGGCGAGGGCCTTTAACAAGGGAGCGGGCCTTTAATAGCTGGTCGAGCCCACTATGGAGGGCTCTGAGGGTATTAGAACATTCCGCCCCTAGAGGGCAAAATGTTTTAATTTGTAAAACAGAGGCTTAATGGAGCCTGAGGGGTATTAAATCCCCTCGGGCTCTGTGAAGACTTTGTTCACAGCAATAGCTGTGAAGAAACATTGGAATGTTAATGATTCGAGCTTCGCTCAGCCATTAGAAGCCCGAAGCAGCACAACATTCCAATGTTCTAATAGGATTTTTTTTAAACCTGCTCCATCATACATTAATGTCTGATAATAGTACCTCCTATTAGGAAGCAAGGAGTTGCCAACTCAGCTTGTAGCTGTCTTGAGGAAACAACCAGGAGAGGTACTAGAAACCTAAAGCTGCTGTCTTGATGTAAAGTGCCCAGAACAGGTGCCCGAACAAGTGCTCTATGAACACTCTGCTATTTCGCTCTTCTAGTTTGTGAAGTTTTGGGCCTTCTAAGTAAGGAGAGCAGTGTGTATCAGTCTGAAGGTACAGCCATCTATGGGCAGCATCTTACACTTCTTGCTTAACCTGTGAATAGTGTAAATTACCCTACATATGACTGGATTCCTATGGTGGTGGCCGAATTGTATCTTGTAAGTTTGTGAGTCTTAAGCCCCTGTCCTAGTGCCACCAGGCAGGTTCCACTGGCCCCAGGCCTAGTCACTCAGATTGAGCAGGGGGAGGAAGAACAATGTGTGCTAGGGAGGATGGTTGTATGACGTTACAACACCTTCCGTTGCAACACATGTCTTTACCACGCATGCGTTACAATGCGAATGCCTTTACCACGCATAACCTTTGCCACAAAAATGCCTTTTCCACGCATACCTTTACAACGATTTTCGTTGTAAAACCATGCATGGTAATGGCATTTTCATGGTAAAGGTTATTTCATATCCCTGCCCCAATTCCTTTAACTGCTGCCTTGCGCCCTTCCCCCTGCAGCTCACATATATATTTTTTTATAATACCTCTCCCCTGTATCCCTGAGCGACCCCCCCACCCCCATTCCTTCTAAGAAATACCCCTACCCTTAACCATTTAAATCTTGCCCTGTGAGATTCCCCCACCCACAAACCCTTCTATCAAATACCCCTCCCCTGCCCTAAACCCTAATAATTTACCTCTGCGCGACATAACCCCCTCACCCCTTAAATTATTTTTTTTAAAACTAAAATCCCCCTAACCTCTCCACGTCTTCTCCTCTCCAAGCTCTTCCTACGTGCGTTGTACGTCGTAAAGAGGAAGCGGAAGTGTCTTTCCGTTTCCTCTAACGACGCCGATTGCCTCCACACCATTCATCAATCAATGTTTTGTGTCTTCGGTAACAGGTGCGTTTTTTGTAATGCAAATTCTTTTTATTGTTCATTTATAAGTCAATGAAATTCCGCATTTTTTGTCCATTAGCTTGTTCACAAAGTGAAGATTAGGGGTTACATCCCAAATTTTTGCGAGGTATTAATCAAACGAGAGCTTGTACCTTTAACACACATGCCTTTACTATGTATCTCGTAGTACAGGTATGCGTGGTAAAGGCTATGCTTGGTAACCACGCATGCGTTGTAATGCATGCGTGGTTAAGGGTATGCGTGGAAACGGCCGCGTTGTAGTGGCTGTTTCCTGGGAGGAAGAGATGATCAGAAGGGTAAGAAAAATCAAGAGAAAGGGGACATTGACACAAAGGCACAGACTGGGCAGGGCCTAAGCACGTTTTTGGATGTGATTAAATCAGGTTGCAATGGTGTAGGAATAGAAAGTTCACTTGTGCTTTGTCCCAAAAGGTAGAGAGGAGAGCTAGGTAAACAAATTGGACAACAGAGGTTGATTAAGGTGATAAGCAAAAAGAGTAGAATGTTTCCCTGACGTCCCTACCTCTTTTTTGGCAGGCTAGTGGGGTAAGGTATCAACAGGTCACAGAGAAAAGTGGGAGTGAGTGGGTCCTTTCCTGATGTGCCTACCTTCTTGTTTTACAGGCAAGAGGCTAAGAAACAGAAAGAAGATCCTCTAGTACTGTGAATATTACAAAGAGAATCTGTTAAAAACCCACCTGAAAACTCTCAATGTCTGTCCTCTGATTCTGTATTAAGAATATCGTAAAGACATTAAGGGTCGATTACAAGAATAGGTGCTATTTATCGCACCTGATAAATAATTATACCACGGGTTTGGTATATAACAGGTGCAATAAATAGCACTTATTACGAGTTTCTGGGAAATAACAGGTGGATTTTGGTGTTTAACACACCAAATCCGCATTGTACGATAAATACTGTATGTTTTTCCCTTGATAAATTTCAGCTCGTTTTACCGCCGAAATTTAATGAAGGTTGAGGTATTCAACATACCTAACAATTTTTGGATGCGCTAAATAACACTCAACTTGTAATTCTGACGCGTGCATAAACAGGTGTTTACGAGCATGTTGGAAAAAACGTCCAACTCGTAATCAGGCCCATGCATTAATAAAGCTATTTTTCATTGATAGAAAGAGGTGTGGAGTGCATCCTGAATGATGTCTGGAGACAACAATTGTGTGAAAAGGTAGATTTGTAAATGCCTCCTAACCATACAGGTTCTCACATAAACCTTGCCAATAAAACAACAGCAGTTGATCGTCAAAACTGCCAACAAGTCCTCCCTTACAGCAAGTATTTCAACAAAAGGTGCAAGTGCAATGTACATGTCAAGCCTCTGCCAATGTAAAATAGTGGCTGGCAGTTATAGACCTTATAGACCTATTAAAGAAGAATATATTGACAGTAATCCATTGGACGACACCGACAGACATTGCTTTTCTCCACATAAAGCAGAAACTGTTGTACACTATGTTGAACATACAAAAGTTTTTTTTGCACAAACATGTACTGGGGTCAGCAATTTTGCAACAGTTAAAATTCTAAAGTTAATTATCCAGTGCAATTCAATACTTCTACCACAAGTTCAATATTCTTCTGCTGAGGAAATAAGCCTGGGTATGGAGCAGGTGGTCAAATATTTCTGGTACTTTTATTGTGCATTAGTACTGAAAACTGTGGAGTTTTGTGGAACAACTGATATTCACTACTCCCTGTGGCCATGATGCTCATTACTGTCTGGGACCACTAATGCTCATTAGTGAATTGAGATTGTTGCTGCACCTTACTGCTCTGGGCCATTGATGCCCATTAATGCTGGGGCTATTGATGCTAATTACAGTTTGGGGGGATTGATGTTCATTTTGCCCGGACACAGTAATGAACCCTGCAGAAGGTGGAATAAATTTAAAGGCCTATTTGCCTTATTAACAATCTGTCGAATGTGCTGCATCTGATTTGGACAGGGATTGGAGGCTAAACATTCAATATCCAGCCCCTGGCCCCACAGGAGCTATTAAGAGCGGTCACACCATAAACTGTTATTAAATGTGCTTTTCACAATACTGCCTTTTCTAGACCCTTTATGTTATTACATCAACACTCCTGTCTTGAGTATTCCAGAAACAGTAACTCACAAGGCGACTACAAAGTAACAGGAGAGTGCTGGAAAACCGTTACGCATCGATGGCGCGGAAAAATGGGAACTGACGTCATCACGCCGATGTGGCTCTCTTATGGCTCCGGTGACGTCATACGGAGTCGCGAGCGGAGCCGTGGTATTATGACGTCCACGTCGGCGTGGAGAGCTGGGGAAAAAATTCTGTAGAATGCTGGCGCAGGGGATATTCACAAGGTGAGGAATCACAAGGTGAGGAATCCACTGGCAGATGTATCCATCAGAAACTAAGTTTAGTTAAGTTTGATGGAAGGGCATCTGCTTGCACAACACAGGATAGGAAATTAACCCATTAAGTAAGTAAGAGCATATTGAAGGAATCTTTGCATTTGGTCTTATATTGTGGTGTAGTGTGAATTCAAGCAGAAGTCCAAATGTATGAGCCTGCCATACTGTGTAATATCTGATTTAGGTCTTTAACAAATTGAACTAATAAGAGACTGCGATTTAGCGACAAGTCTGTGGTCTCCCACAAACTGTTGGCAAGCCAATACTTCCCGTCTGTAATTAGACGACAACTGTTTAAAGATACTCATTGACAAAGTTAATACTGTATTTATATGAACAAAAAATGATAGCCTTATTGGCAATTTCCCACAGAGCGGGAATGAGTTCATTCAAGGTATCTCTGGTAACAGAAGATAAGAGAGCCAAGATACCCGAAGTGTATATTTTTACCAGTCACCACAACGTTTTTAAATTTCAGATTCAGACAAACAGCTTTCTGTGTTGACCAAGTACTGAAAGCCTGGATTGTCAGACAGCTCAAAAACACAATGTGATTTTAAGACGCAAGGGTCATTGGGGGTAGTTCTTTTCTCACTTTCTCTAGGACAAGTCAGAATTACAATGTGTGTGCCTCTGTAGCTGCAATCTTCTGCATAAAACCTTCATAGGGTAAAAGGTCATATTTCATGTTCTTGGTCCAGGAAAAAGATACTGAAAAATCCACTACAACAAATGCAAAATTAGACTCACAATGCATCTAAAAAGCTGTTTTCTTGATAAGCACTGGAAAAGGGAAGGTATGTGGACTTGTGAGTGAATTCTTTACTGGGACTTTGAAGCTTAGTATAGGAAATCCCCTCACTCCCAATAAAGAATCCAATACATTAAAATCCTGCTACTGAACAGAGATCCATGAGTCAAGCGTGCTGTTGGTATGTTCTGTAAAGGTGTTGAAGATCTTACAACAGTCGGCAATGAACCATGAAGAAGGCCATATATACTTACTTGTTTGGGAAAACTCTAGTGATACCGCCATCCGTAGCAGCAAAGACAGCCAGGAGCCCATACCTAGTGTGGAAACAAAGTAACTGAGCATCACTGCCAAATGAGATTCAGACATTAGCTTCTTGCTAAAGGCTTGCTGATAGTAACAAGATTTCCAACAATGAGCTTCATCACTACAGCCTCCTGCTAGTCCAAACATGACTCTCTTTTGCATAAACTTCCTCAGTGTAAGTCTTTGTCAATGTTAGGGAATGTCAGAATGCCAGCTACATAAAGATTCTCCAAGAATTGCCTTATGGAACGCCGATACTGACCAGTTGAGCTTTAGGTCTGGCGTAGCACAAACGTTGACCACCCTTTACACGTCACAAATACATGGCAGATACTTAGCAGACACACGGTTTGAAAGTGCACTTAGCACATGTTTATTGTATGGCTTAATGAACTAATGTAAGTGTTTCACTTGTCATCGTTATTAAGGGTTGCATTCACTGTAGGATTAGAGAATGTATTCATCTTAATGTGTTTTACCATGACTGATTGTGATAATTAGACCATTCTCATTTAGAGAAAAAATGTACTCACCATAAAGATGAAATTCAATTTACCTAATGTGTGTGCTGTATCACAACAATAACATTTATTGATCTGCAATCTAAATCGAAACCATCCTTACCTATGTAGAATGTGAAATTACTTAAAACGACAAGTAGTATGTAATGTGTGCATTAATATTTAATATATTTGATTTAAATGTACTTCCTAGTCATACTTACAAATGATTATTTTTAAAGTCTTACTGAACGTTACATGTAATGCACAGTTTAATGCATTAGACACGTATATTAATTTGTTTTTAAATGTGCACACGAATATTAAATTTGCACCATCGAGTTAACATTTAAGTTGTCCTATGTAGGCCTGTATTTCACCATGCTGCCTAAAACTGACTTCATTTTCTGATACCTCGACATTTCTGACAGGTACTCACATGCATTGTTGGTTGTAGAATAGATACATTACTGCACTAGAAATAGGGAAAAGAACCTGAGAGGAAGACTTGACCAAGGAACATTGGGAACCAGAGCATCACCTGAAAGCCTATTGAGTAAATGTTGCCATCTGATGTGTACATGAGAAACTAATGTCGTTCCCATGTCTAGTGTGTGCCTTTGTCCCGATGTAGCCATCTGCTACCTGAGGACTGGACCGAAACAATGGACCACTGATGATGAATACAAAAGAGGTGTTACCTATTGACTTTGTGTGTTATAATTTAGTGCTCACACTGTTGGAGATTCAGAGATGCCCCTTTCACTCTAGACAGATGCTTAATGGATTCTCTTTTGGAGCCTTCCAGACCCCTTGTTGCAGATCCCGAATGCTTTGAGAGGTTTGGACCTCAATGACTATCTGATCCCTTCCTAAGTGTGGCTTAGGCTAACACTTTCTATCTGAGACTCCTGATGAGCTTCTGCAATGCCGACACCTCCTAAACTTAATTTTCCTTACTCGATTCTGATTTCCTTTATGGAATTTCCTGATTTTTGAGGCTCTTTCAGTAAACCAAATCCTCCTCTTTGTCTGGACTTTGAGTGACTCTGGATTAACCTATGCGGAGACAACAAAACTTGTGGCTTTTCTCTGAGCAGCAACTGCTTTTATTAATATTCTGCATAGCAGTGACAGAATTCCTTGTTTTTTTAAATTCTCGTACGCATAAACTTGTTTAGGAGGTTGGGCTTCCCTGTTGGTATTCTGTATCATTATAGCATGGTGCTTTGCGTTGTGTATTTAAACTTAATTTTGAATTTGTAATAAAGCTTCTTAACCCAAGCTACCGATTCCTGTTCCTCAGTGTGTAGCCAAATGTGTTACACTGTTATTGAATTTTGATTGATGGTAATGCTAACTCCCATCACCTCTCGTTCAGATAGAAACTTCTGTTGGTGGACCAATTGTAAGCAAGTAGGCCCAGAAAACTCTGTATTAGCTCACAATGCTGATGATCCTCAGTGATATGAGGCCTATCCAAGAATGTTTTGTCAGGACTCTACATTTTGAGTATTATAGGTCCTCTCCCAGCAGTGAATTTAGTAAAACAGGACTTCAGTAGCATATGCATCTTCTAACCAAGCCACAGTCAATGCTGAGGGTCTTGGCAAGAGTAACGTATCTCCATGAAATGCCCTGAAAATTTTATTGGGCTTTAACAATGTGAATGCCCATATGTCCATACTCACATCAGTGCTGCATTGCTCAAAGGGAGTGTTGTTTTTCGAGCAGTGCCTCATAAGTGCTTTATGAACCCAGACATCTCTGTTTCCTTCTAAATGTGCAGTTGTGTGAATGAGATACGAAACAGAGCTTACGTGAGCAGGTCCTTGTCCTTCCACACTCTTTCTGCCAACTGCCGCGTGATACCTGCATCCAGGATCAGGTTATGGAGGAGGAAGTTGTCACCTGTGAGGTCGAGAAGCACCAGGAAGAAAGCATTATATTCATATCTAGGTCATAAAGATATTGTCCTAGGAGGAGTGAACAAAGATGATGCAACCTCCATCCTCCCTGTGCATCCTCATCTTCTGCTTATTATAGCATCTAAATGCTGTTCTTTTAGGAGTAGGTAACATATTATAAAATGACAGCTGCTTGAGAAAAAGCTCTGAAGGTTCCCATAGATCTCAGATGTAATTTGTGGGAACCAAGTGATAAGTGGTGATGGAGCAGAAACATGAAACACAGCTATACTAATACTGTGAGGCCAGCAGGTAGACGTGTGTGTCCCTTCTCAAAGGTCCTATGTCTTAAGGACACAGATATCTACCTACGTCAATGCCTTTGATGAGCATCAACCATTTAGAAAAGTTAGAAGCTGATAATTAACACATTGTATGACACTGGGAATACAGACTGGGAGATAGATGTAGCGTACCAGACTTATGGCCTGATTTAAAGTCTGCAGATATGTTACTCTGTCACAGACATGACTATATCCTGTCCACTATATTATAAGTGCCATTGCATATAATTAAGCCTCCCTGTTTTCCGTTTTTACTGATTTTTACAGATTAATACAGACAGAAAACCATTTATTTTCCTGTCTGTATTTATTTTTAAATGTGGATAAAAACGGTAATATGGTGTGTTTTTGAGTGATTCTAAATGCTGTCAATCATGAATGCCAGGCCAATAGCTGTGCAGATTGACAAGCAATGGGATTAAGAGCCTTAAACAGCAGTAGATTTGCACAACCTTGATAGTAAAATTTACATATTTTCTTACAAGTGCATATTTTACCATCTGAGTGTGTATATATCATTGAAACCTGTCAGGCGTTGAGGCACATGTGCACATTAACAGGTTAAATAAATGCAGAAATATACACATTTCAGCTTAATTCTTTCACAAAACCTAAAATAAATATGGATAAATACAGGAAATGACAAAAATATAAATACCATAAAACCGGGAGCCCTACATATAATGCATTTGAAATTGAGAGAACAGGATAGCCGTCACGTTTGTGACAGAGTATCCCATCTGAGAATCTCCAAATTAGAACCTTAATATGTTAATTTAACATTCCTTCTTTCAACTCATTGCGATTGAATATTCCAATCCTGTAGTTGGAGAATACAAAGGTAGAGGAATTCAGAGGTGATATCAGAATAGACTCAATATAAAAAATAGGCAGAGTCAACACAGGCTCACAAATTGTCTAAAAAAGAGTAATGCTTGAAGAAAGCTCATGTGAGTACCCTACAATTCTGAGAAAGGCCTAATTTTAGGTAGGCACTCGTACTACTTTTCTTCTGATGGTAATTACCACAGACACCTTCAAAAAGGGATGCCAATTTTATATAATAGAAGTGTGAGAGGAAACAAGCCAGATAGAAAATCACTCTACTTATGGGTCTGCTTAAGCAAGGTTCTTTTGTAGGGGGCAACAAGGCCCTTCTTTGAGAGCACTCCCTGATCTAATAAATGCAGAATCTCTGCTTTCAAGCTATCAATGTTTTTACAGTCCTAATGCTACATGGCCAAGGGAAAATCAAGAAAGAAATCTATAGATCAAGGAACCGGTGGTTGCTTCACTAGATGTCAGCAGGGGGTGGCAGTACTATGGATGCCATTCATATGGAAAGATTCAAGTCATAGTAAACATGGGGTTTTACTAAAACCATTGTTTAAGGAATCCTTACTTCCCACTAAAAATGTTTCTTTCTTGGAGAAGATTAGGGCTTAAATCCATCAAACTGCTTCATGAGAGCAAAGTGGACAATACAAGTCTCCTCTGCTTTGCTTATCACTGATATACTATAGAAGCAAACAAATAAAATGTGCAAGAATCAACCAAACTGTCTGTAAATTAAATAAGTCAAACATGGTGCCACATAGGTTTAACTTCTTACTTGTGAGTTCAATAGCAAATTGTGTTCCCATATTAATATTTGCATGAGTTTTTCCTTACCAAACTCATGAGTTTCAATCTAGAGACTGACTGACACAGAGCAAATGGTGCAAAAGCTGATCTTCAATTCAGCAAGAAAAATTGTGCTGGAAGTTATGAGGACACCTCACCTACTTCTGAGGCCTTTGATACACTTACTTAATAAAGAAGAGAAAATTACCGAGACATGAATAAAACTGTCATCACTCGGCTCAAGCCTTTTCTGAGACTGAATTTCATTCTGTGTTATATGGAGAATGGAATAAGAGCAAAGCATACAGGTGAACGGGGTGAAGATGGGGAGAACTGTCTGTGGTGCTAGATACTTTTGCAAAAGATCTTAGATGTAGACTATCTACTGGTAAAGTGAGGAGCATCATATACTTTGTGATTCCAGTTTATTGCAATTGTCTTCACTCCTGTCAGCTAGACCATGACAACACCCACTTTAATGTTTTGGAGCACAATCCTAGATCTCAATTCCTAGAATGAGGTTTAGCATGTGCATCAACATTTATCTTTTCAACCTGAACAGTTCTACAAATTTTCTGGGACCATAAAAGTTCAAGCTAGGACCCTGTGGCTGAGTGTTTTCACAATGGTGATCCAAGCAGGATAAAAACCTTGAGTTCAATTGTGCTACATTTGTAATGAAGTTGTGAGACTCTCTGAATCATTGGTGGTGAAAAAGGTAGAATGTTTGTAGCCTTGAAAACAGTATTTTTTGAGATTTTAAGTCTCCAGGAATGCTAGGTGGTTATGGCGTTATAATGGTGAAAGCTGAAGATACTTTAGAGTTCACAGTAACACTTGTACAATACAGGAGAAGTCCTTTCTCTTAGGGAGTCAGGGTGGATTTAGAATCATTAGTCCACACATACATACATGTGCAGGTCTGATCTATCATACTTAAGTGGATGCTGGAGGGAGATGGAATGTGGAAAATTAGAGCCATGAGTGGAAGAATCCCCAAATCAAGAATTAAAGGCACTGACGCATTAAGAGTTTTTTGGCTTATAGCCAATTTACTCTTTGGTACATATCTTAAATGTGCATAAGTATAACAAATGATAACTCCAGGAAACAAAACAAATCAGTGAAAAGGAAAATATTAAGTGATAAAGTTGGGTTTGGGGGGCATGTTCGGCTGCATTTTTGTAAACTACAATTAGTAAATCCGAGAAGACCTGGCCAGGGAGTGAAGAAGAGACATAGAGAAGAAGAATACTTTGGACTATGGGTTCCTACATGATCCCTTGCTCTTTTTGGAAACCCTACCTCAATTGGAACCCTGCTCCACAGTTTGAGGCTTAACTATTTCTTATCCTCCTGAGGGTTGTGAGGAATGTATTCTTGTCCCGCTTTAGTTGTACTCTTAGAGCCTTGTGTTAATTCATGTCAGAAATACTAAATCCTATTGAAGAAGAATGTAACCAGTCTGGTGATAATCCTCAAGTTGACAGCTGAAGCAATAAAGAACCATGGTCTATTATCTCTTATTGGTAGAGTTCTCTCGAATGTCATTATGTTGTTCTTCCTTAATGTTTTGTTTCATAAGCAAACATGAATGTGCTGTACGAGCGGACGCAAATTAATCTGTAAATGGCTTCTGTCCTCAGCAGTCACTGGAAAGTTTTAAAAAGGTGAAGTCAAAGTGAATGCAGGAAAAAAATCTGTTCTATGGCCACCTGGTCTCACACTCTAAGTACAGTTTTAAAAAGGTGAAGTCAAAGTGAATGCAGGAAAAAAATCTGTTCTATGGCCACCTGGTCTCACACTCTAAGTACAGCTGTGTACAATGTTTCTCAGTAACACTAGGCTCCACACGTTTGTAATTTATAAAATCCACACAATGTGCACTTGTCTGTACTGTGTAATCTACTTCTTATGAACCCCAACTTAGTTTAAAATTTAGTGACAATCTAGGGAAATAGAAACTAAATTTAACAACATCCGTCAAACATCATAGATACTTGTGAGGAACTCCAGCCTGTCCTACAGGATTTTAGTATTTTGATAGTTCTCTTGGCAGGGCGGTGTGTGCGCGATATGATTAGCCATGTGATATTCCTCACGACAGAGGACTAGAGCAGTATTCTAGTTGAGTATTCGTTCATAACGGTCTCCAGAGAACAAAGCAAAACAGAAACCATGCAACTGAGAATCAAGCAGCCTACTGATTTCTAGAACATTTTCTAATTCTCTTTCATAAGTGATTTGGGTACTTTATAAACAACTCAGATTGGCTTTGTTTGTTTGACTACTCATAGCTCACAATTTTAAAACAAATAAGTATTGGTCCTCTGAAACCTTTGTGGTCTCCATTGAGGGCCTGCATGGTGATGTTGCTGCCGCCCCTTTAAGATACTCAAATATCATAAGCCCCATTCATCTGGCACTCTCAAAGTGCCTACATTAAAGTTTGATGGCTTGTATACGTCTCTTTTGCAAGGGGAACAGTTCTCTACTTCCCTACATTTATTCTTTTATACCTTAGTGATGGCTAGGACCATCTGGGTAGGGTGTGAATACCAAACAAAAGGAGCAGATAGTGTATTCAGTTGCTTTCTTTACTCTTATTTTCCTTATCCTCAAAATCTTGTGTCTGCATTTTCTACTTTATCTGACATATCCAAAAGGGAAGTGGTTTGTCTTCTTTGAAGCATTGACAAGCGTGACCTCTATTTCTTTATCTTCTCTCCAGACTGCCTTTAATTAATTTCTATACTTTTTCAAATATACTTCTGTTCTCCTGTCACTATGATTCCAGTACCTTTGTAATCCTGACTTTCTTGCCCATGCAATTTGTGCCTCCCCACTTGAGCAACAGTGTTTGCAACCCACACTCAAAGCTTTTGTTGATTACCCCCCTCCGAGTACTTACATTTCTTGGAATCCGGGGTCACCTTCTCCATTAGTGCAATGAAGTTTTCCAAAAACTCTGTGTTGTTATCCGACAAGTCAAGATCTTTGCAATACTCCCTGTGATGGAAGAAAGAGGGGGGAGGTTCCGGGGGTTCGAGGGAACGAAAAATGTCACATCAGATTACCTTCTCACAAACTGACTCGTGTGGATCTGTGAGGATATGTGGGTATACTTACAAGCCTGCAAGTGTGAGTGTGCAAAGGAACAAAAGACAGGCCTTAAGAAGTACGCTTTGGAGGAACAGAGGGAACTTGCAAGGGACTCTGCTGACATTGTGAATATTTCCTCGGTGTATCTCTGAAACACATCAGCACTTGCTTCTCAACAGTCAACCATTCAGGCCTTGAGCTGCCACCAAGCCTGGCCTCTTGGGGATGCTGAGAGTGGAAGTAGATTTGATCTAATCATTAAGAAACTGGGTTTGGATCCCCAGATCCAACAGCACTAGACGATCTCTGAGAAACCAACGCATTTCAGCTCAATCAACTTTAACAAATTAGCACTTTAAATGGCTCCACATCTCTGGTTGGCTGGTGAAAGTGAAGGAAGACTAGAGCACTTTGGTATTCGATGGGACCTTCCATGGACTATATGGTTTAATATTTTTTCCTGAATGGTAGTTCTCTAAAGCACCCTTAGATTTCTTGATTGTATTCTGCAGGGAGGCCATTCCTGGTATCATGCTGCAGGCAAAATATGATGGGGAACATTTGAAGCGCCAGAGTGTGTGGTACTAGAAAAAACATTTCTCAGCCAGCTGGTGACCTCTGTATTGCTTAAGCCTATGTGATGTATTTGTGGAACTGGTTTAGAACCAGAACTTTTAGCCATAACCAAATGAATGCAAAATCAAGGTTGTCTGAATTTAACAGTGATCCACTCATCCGCCCCATTGGCTGCAAGTCTTTATACTGAAAATGAGTGCCTGATAACTGATCACAGGTTAGTGCTCTCACACAATGCATTCTTTATTTAAATGTACACTCATTCGGACTGATCACATTTTCAACTCTGCAATGCTTGCTTGCAAAAAATAACTAGAAGAGTAAACACAGGAGAATTTGTCTGGCCATAAATTCATAATGGCCTTGACAGAAAAAAAACATTATGAAAAGGCAAAGTTAAATGGGTATCAAAGCAAATTGTGACGTAGAAAGGCAACATGAAGGCAGAGCATTGAAATGCCATAATATTGCTTCCGTGGAAAATGGAGAGAGGAGGGTGGTAGGAACAAAGGAATTTGAAGTGAAGGATATAAGTAATCTATCATAAAAAATGAAAAATGTATAGAAAAGTCAAAGAAAAACACATCACATGGAAATGGACTGAAAATGAGAAAGCAGAGTGGTAGCTAACATCTGCAGACAAAGAAGAAACATTTGGACCATAGGTCAAACATTTCTGGAGAGCAGTATCATATTATATGACTACATACAAACTATGAACAGCATGAAGTTCAAGGTGAGAGTGTGAGAATAAATATCACATAGACAGGAATGAGCACAAACATAATGACCCGTGTGCTATGACATGGACGACTCCTGGAACTAAATGGCAATGCCACACACCCCTTTCTCCCCAGCTAGTACTCCTTTGTTTACCAATCATTTTACCAATGGAAAACGATAAACACAATACAACCCCAGGTGACAAACAGCTTTCATCATGCGGAAGAATGTGAAAGCATATATATAAATATTATAGATGTTCCAGAGGATTGGCAAAGTGTCAAAACAGTCTAGATATGTTAAGCTGATCTCATTTTACCCAGTGATCCCTAGAGTAACCCATGAGCTTAGAGGTTGTTGCAGATCTTGGTAAAGCAGAAAGACCAAGATGAATCTTTTTCTCCAATGATGCTGGAAATGTTCCAAGAGCCATCTGAAGAATATAATAGCTGCCAGGACATGCAAGAACATCTCTCCTACTCTTTGCGAAAGCTGATGTTGCAGGTGGAACTTAGAGTAGGTCACACCGTCAAGCAAATGGCACTGAGCATTGATGATGGTGTATTCTTGCTCCAAATTCAAAACTATCTTATTATTTCACTGGAGAGAAAATAGTACTGGAAACAATTATGCTGTGTAATATTAGGGGATCTTGGAAATGAGGAAGCAATGCTTCGAGGATGGTTGGCTGGGCTGTGATTATCTCAGCCAAGGACCCCTTCCTCCCCACCATACTGCTTTCTGCAACTATTACTTTGGCAGAATCAAGGACTCACTTATTTGTTTTCATTTTTATCTAAAGATTCCTATACTGTAATATACAGAGAAGAGGGTATGTAGTTCCTAATGGCATGGAGATACACAGCATCAGCTGTACACTAGGTTTTGTGGACAAGGTCAAGATGTGTACCCTGCAATAGGAGGCAAGAGGGGGAAGCCCCTCTTCGGAACTAGGGCCCTCACACACCCAGCCAGCTAGGTGTCATGCTTCATCATACGGGCTTGCTCCTCGTCGGGCTGGCGCTGCAATGCCCGACGGGCACCCAATATGGGGCTCTTTATCGGAGATCTTTTGTTTCTGCAGTTTGGTGCAGTGGGGGTGAGGGGCCTAGCTGGTGTAAATGTTGTGTAAGTAAAGAAAAAAGGGTGGTTAAAACAGGTCAGTTAGTCCTAGAACTGACTTTATTCTGGAAGGTAAACTGCCTGATTAAAAATAGGGAGCGGCGGATATCTAGGAACTATATGTCTAGATGTCTACGCCCTACTCTCAATAGGTCGACATGTTTCTTGCCTTTTTGTCATGAGGATCATAGGCAATTCATCAGGACCAGAGAAAAATACTATCTACACATAGTGGGGAGGGAAACCTACCTCCCAAGTCGTAGTACAGTGGGTAATAGCCCACAGTCATCAAGGAACCTAAGGGCCTAAGTAACTTTGCCGCATCAGTGTCCGGCGTGTTAAAAGGACACCAACAGTTAGTGTCCGGCACTCCAGTGAATGCGCGCCGAGTGACCTACCCTCGCCGCCTGGATACTGTAATATAGCATAATAGATGGAATCATTAGGGATATTTTGGTATGGAGTAAAACAGAAACATTCAAATAAACTGTTAACAGCGTTAAATATTAGGCTGCAAAGTAGGATTCTTGTGGCCTACACACAAATGTTCGGCCACAAACAAGATGTTAATACTTTGAATAGGAAGGCACCTGTACTGTTCTCTTTGGGCACTCTGGTTCATAGGTCTTCTTAACATATTATCATTACATCATAGATTAGAAGATGCTCCATGGCCTCCTGCTTCACCATGGACCTTTTGCCTTTAGTTGTAATGGACTAAGGCATTAAAGTGTCATTGCAAAGTCAATTGCCAGTTGGCACTACCCATTATGGCATGTGACCAACATGGTCAACAAACAATACTGGTTACTAAAGCTCTTATGACTAAAGATCTGCTGGACATAAGAACTTCCTTTATATGTTACTCATAACTGCCCCAGGAACCAGTACCTTTCTGTCCCTCCTTATCGGTGCAAAGGGAATGATTTTATTCGACTTTGAAGGGCCTGATATTGTTTTAAGTAAGTTTTCTTCATCCTAGATCTCTGTGAAGGGACAATGGACATTAACAAATTTGTAACTTAGGGCCTGATTTAGATCCTGGCGGAGGGGAATACTACATCATAAATGTGACGGATATCCCCTCTGCCATATTACGATCCCATTATATCTTACGGAGATCATAATAAGGATATCTGTCACGTTTGCTACCAAGATATGAACTGAACCAATCGCTTCCTTGTTGACTCTCAGTCAGTCTAGTTTGCTGACCAACTGAGAAATGAATCAATAAATCATTTAATCAGAAAGTGCCAAAGGCACAAGAGGCACTACCCTATCTTCTCGTCAAATGTGAATGATATTCCCTATCGTCAAAATATTCCCTGTTCGCTCCTAATGGAACCAATCAATAGTTTACTTAATATAAAAAATCTCTTCCTAGATAAGTACACTAGAAATCTTTTCTTGAGTCAGGATCTTTACTTGAATTGTATGGATGAGATGACAACTGAATTCCCGGGTAAACCCATAATCTGGGGTAGCGATGGAAGGCAAAAAAAGATGAAAATGGAGCAGTTCTGCTGCTTTTTGGAAACAACCCACTCTTTGACTCCATTGAAGGGTTCTGGTAAAGGAAGGACAGCTACCGGCCCCTTGCCCAGGATATGATTCTTTGACTTCTGGTTCGCGAAGGCTACACATGCATGCACTGAGGGTATCATTATAGGAACATGGGCACAGAAGGACACAATGTTTTAGAGTACACAGAGTTGACATATGAACTGCTCTGCAAATATGAAATATGTACATGTAATGTTATGCAAAGAATACATACACACACGTATGCACACGTGCCCACTCACACACTCACAAACACACCAGTGTATCAGGTGAATAGACTGGCGAAAAACAAACATTTATAATGGGATCAGCAGGAAGTTGAACAGTTTCTTGTGTACTCATACACAGCAGCTTATGGATCTGAAATACACAGTGCATTTGTGTAAAGCAGCTTGTGGGTGTGTATGTGTAGAATGAAGAAAATAGATGTGAAACAAACATGTTGTGTGTAGTGCACTATTTGTACAATGTCACACATTGCGTGGATTTAGAACTTAGTGTAATACCTAATTATTTGACTAAACAGAGTGGTATGTAAATAGTATCTTCCTCTGCACATCCAAGTGAAAATGTATGATGTATATAAACTAGTACTTTGCTTATGGAACTATATCAATATGACTACAAATCCCACAATGCAAGCTTCAATTGCTGAATTGTGTGATCACAGATGTGTGTGTGTTTTTGTGCATACATGGGTGTATATCACAGTGTGTGAATACATACCACTGCGGGCAATCACAGAACACACAAATGTGCATGCAAATATTATAGAGTGCATAGAAGCATGCCAGAGTTAGTGCGCAGCCTGGTGCAAAACCTTTATGCAGCCCCCCTCTGGATGCTTCTCCTGTGTTGGTCGGGTCTATAAGCCACACCCTGGTACTTTAAGGAAAGAGAAAGCATGGCGTCTGGTGCTTTCTAGTGGACTTGCTGCACAAGCTGTCTCATTAGTAATGAATACAGATGGCAGGCTTGCTGGTAATAGATACATGTGTCCATAAATGTTGGTGAAGGAGAGGAGAGCAGAGCTCTGGAAACTGCTATGCAAGGGGCATAATGCCCCATCTGCCCCTTCCTTTGTGAAGGAACCCTGTGCATACAAGCCTTACTGCATAAGTAAATACCTCTGTGTGCAGATGTAAATATGCAAGTGTATGAAAATAAGAAATACTGTTAAAAAACATTCACTTTGCATTTAAATTGAAAGAGCACCGGCTAAGCAAAATATGCCTAAGTGAAAATAAAAAACACAACTGTGCAGTGACTCCGACATCCACATGGTGATATTTAAACTTGAGTGTAAACAACAGTGGCAGCTGGTGACATTTGAAAGTGGTGGGTTGTAGAAGTTCGGTATGAGTGCCCTGTGTCGAGCTAGTGTAGCACGCAAGACTGACCGTCATAAGGGGGGGTTTGGGGAGTTATCCCCGGGAAAAGTTTGAAAAAAGAGTGGGCAAATGGTGCACATTCAAGCAAATGTGCGTGAGCAAGAAGGTTAATAAAGCAATTGTGGTTAAGACATCATTAGGGCACAAATGAATTTAAGCCTTTATCGCTAGACACAGGTTGATACTACTTTGCATATCATGGAGTCTCTGGTGGTCTTTTAATAAAAAACACCTCTGTATTCCGAAAGCATCCCCGGTCCTATCGTAGGGCACAATACAAAACCCTTATGATGGAGGGACCAATGGCAGCTGGCCCGGAGAGAGGGAGAGGGAGAGGGAGAGGGAGAGAGAGAGAGAGAGAGAGAGAGAGATAGAGGGAGAGAAAGAGGGAGAGGGAGAAGGAGAGAGAGAGAGAGGGGGAAGAGAGAGGGAGAAGGAGAGGGAGAGGGGGAGAGGGAGAGAGAGAGCGGGGAGGGGGGAGAGAGAGAGCGGGGGAGAGGGAGAGAAAGAGGGAGAGGGAGAAGGAGAGAGAGAGGGAGAGAGAGAGAGAAAGAGGGAGAGGGAGAGGGAAAGGGAGAGGGAGAGGGGGAGGGGGAGAGGGAGAGAGAGAGGGAGAGAGAGGGCTGGAGAGGGGAGAGAGAGAGAGGGGGGAGAGGGAGAGAAAGAGGGAGAGGGAGAAGGAGAGAGAGAGAGGGAGAGAGAGAGAGAGAGAGAGAGAGAGAAAGAGGGAGAGGGAGAGGGAGAGGGAGAGGGAGAAGGGGAGGGGGAAAGGGAGAGGGAGAGGTAGAGAGAGAAGGAGAGAGAGAGAGGGAGAGAGAAGGAGAGAGAGAGAGGGAAGTATGTGTGCGTGAGAGGGAGAGAAAAGAAGTGAGCGAGATAATGATGGGGAGAGAGTAGGGAGAAAGCAGAGGGAGGGTGAAGGAGGGGGAGAATTAGTTGGAGAGAGAACTGGGTCTGGAATCAGAGATAGATACAGTAGGTGAGAGGGACACAGAGAAAGAGAAAGTCTGAGCGAGGGAGGGAGAGTGGAAGAGAGAGATAGGGAGAGAGGGAGAGTGGAAGAGAGTGTGAGAGGGGGACTGGAAAAGAGTCTAAGTGAGGGTGGGAGAGAGGGTGTGTGGGAGAGGCAGGAAAAGTGGAAGTGAGTGTGAGCAAGAGAGATAGAATAGGTCGGAGCCGGACACATTAGCGCACTGTTATCCTGGACACATCACTTACTGTAGCTCAAGGGCACGTGCATTGACATCAGGAAGGCTTCCTTGATCACAAGGAGTGATGTTGTTCCCTGCTGGAGTCTTCGTGCCCAACGCCTCTTGTAAGTCATTATTAAGACCGCCTCCTCTCTCTCTTTGGGTACAGGCACATCCTTGTCTGGGTATGTGTCACTTTTTATTCTGGACTCTTAGAAAACCCATGGACCCTCTCTGACTATGGTTGCTGTTACTTGAATGCATTTATCATGTATTTATTAACCCACTCATTCTTTTGATCACAACCATTCTTTAAAAAAAAAGGAAGGCCAACTTCTACATTTTTCTGCGCCCAACAACTACGAACCCTGGTTAAAAAAATGATTTGACAGGAGTACAGTCTAGAGTGGAGACATTTAAGAAACACAGTCGTTATTTAACAACATGGCAGATATTTGAGGAGCAGAGCGAGTGCGACGGTGTAGGTTCATGACACTGCACCGGTAAGTTATGAGGCTGTTAATACTGCAGCTGTCTCCACACGTTTGGCTTCACTCCGGGCACCTGTGACGCGCACGCAAGGCGTACTGCCTTGGGTGCACGTCACAGGCTCACGCTCTTGCTTTGGGCTACGTTTATTGTACGTGCAACGAGATTCTAGCAGCATGTGTGTGGAGTGGTGCTATAAATTAGGCCTGTTTCAGGGCACCAGGCCAGTCTTTCTAGCGCTCCACATCAAAGTCACTCCTATTCTTAATAAAAGATAAAAGTGCTATTTATACTCCTCCTCCGTTTTTTTTTTGCAGATTTATTTAGCATGTACTCGACCGGAAGGTATTGGAGCACTTTACATGAGCAACAGTTACGTTACACAAGGACATATTCATATTTGTTTGGCAGGCACAGGGAGATTAAGTGATTTGCCCAGAATCACAGGATGTGGAGTCGACCCCGAAGCTCGAACCTTGACTTCCCGGCTCCAAAGTCAGCAGTCTAGCCAGGAGACCACATCCCTGCATTCGGTTACTACTGTGCAGTCTGTCGCAACCTGTTATTACACACCCTAGGGTTAGGTAGCAGACGATAAAACATGCTAAGTAGGAGATACACACAGTGTATCACCAGCACAATCTAACCCTCTGCACTTCAAGGAGGGATAGCTCTGCAGGCTAACGCATCCTTCCACGCTGGGCACTTTGACCTACAGTCCACCACCAATTCCACCATCAGCGTCTCGCTATCTTTAGCAACAGGAGCTGACTAGTCTGTGCACAAAAACACATTTCATGCACTGTCTTCCTGTCTATCTCTAATAGAGGAAGAGGGGGATACAGAGGACGTAGGAACTTAACTACGTTCTCTGAGTCATCTGGCTCTAACAGTACTGACAGTGAGGAACAAGCTCAGAGTACAATTACCAGGACTATTGGTATCTACCCCAAGGACCTCCTCCTTTCTTAGAGGAGGGGCAATGGTGACCACCCAGGGTAAGGGGCGGCAATTGGCCTCAAGGACCCCAACGGGGACAGACGCAGTTCAGCAGGATCTGGGAGAGGGGACGCATGAGAGTACAGAAGCAGGTGCGTTTCCAGCCAGAGAACCATGGGGAGGTGCAAACCCGCCACAAGGTTTACAGGTGGTAAGACAATCAGAAAATCCAAGTCAACATCTCCTCCTATGTCCTGAAGGAAGAATAGACTAAGGTGTTGAGCAAATGTCTGTCTTTCGTACCAACTGCCCATCCGAATCATTTCACTATCAAGACTGAGCTCCATCGGTTCTTTAGGAAGATACGCCTACGTTACTTTTTTTAGGCAGTCTCCTCCATTCCTTGCAGCCTCACAGACAGGATTGAGAGTACCATCCACTTTTGTCCCACCGGCACATGCTATGACCAACAAGATCCTGGCTCATGAAAACGTAGTCCTCAGGGATGTTTCCAAAGTACTTCAAAACAAAAAATATGTGAACCAGAATGTTACCAAAATGGAACGTGAAGCTCTCATCTCACTGAAACAGAACAAGGAGATTGTGATTAAACCAGCAGACAAGGGTGGAGCCATTGTGGTATAGGATGTTACCAAATTTAAGACCGAGATCCTCAATCAACTGCAGGATGGAATCAGTTATATGAAGCTATGGGCAGACCCCATGAAAGAACTGGAGAAAGATCTTGAGAATCACGAAGGAAGGCTTAGAACAAGGTTTTCTATCTAACTTGGAATTTCTGTACTTGAACCAAAAGCAGCCGTTTCTACCAACAATTTACATGCCTCCGAAAATTCATAAGGACATGTAGAATCCTCGCGGACGGCCCATCGTCTCAGGCTGCGGATCCCTACACGAACCCTTGTGTAGATACATAGACTTCTTCTTGAAGCCAATAGCAGAGACCTCAAAGGCATACTTGAGGGACACCATGGAGACAATTAACTTGGTGAATCAACAACCCTTTGACCCAACTGAGCAACTTCTAGTGACTTTCGACATCATGTCACTTTACACGAGTATACCCCAGGGATCGGCTCTTGAAGTAATGAAGATATCCCTCGACCGTAGAACAGCACCCACTATGGTACCTACAGAGTTTATTTTTAAATTACTCCATATTGCTATGATGAAAAACTTTTTCTTTTTTCAGGGTAACTATTACCTTCAAATCAAAGGCGTAGCGATGGGGGCGGCCTTTGCCCCAGACCTGGCGATTATCTTTATGGATCATTTTGAAAATTCCTATGTCTTCAGCGCCAACAATCCATATAACGCTCAGGTTACTCTGTGGAGGAGATACATAGATGATGTTCTGATGATCTGGACAGGTGATCCAGTGGAGTTGGGCCTTTTCCATACATGGTTGAATCAGAGGACTAAGGATATACAGTTCACCATAGACTTCAACCCTGAAAAAAATCTATTTCCTTGATGTTACCATTAGAAATGAGAACAACCTCCTCTGCACCACATTTTACCGGAAGCCTGGGTGGTGGCTACAATAGCCACCACCCATGGGGCCTAAGAGACAACCTGCCCTTTGTGCAGTTCCTTCGGATCTGTCGGAACTGCCCAAGGAAGGAAGATTTCATGACAGAATCAGAGGAGTTGTGTGATCTACTTCTACAAAGAGGGTATCTGAAGAGACTGGTGAAGAAAGCACGGAAGAGAGCTTGGTTCAGCCCCAGAGAAACATTGTTAACACCTAGAGAAAGGGAATGCGACTCTACACAGTCGATGATCTGCGCCACCACGTTTTCCACTCACAGTAACGCAATCAAGAAGGTGGTAAACCAACACTGGGGCCTAATATCGGATGACATGGAACACTTGGACCTACCAATGCATTCCTTTAAGAAGGCTAAAAGTGTGAAGGACCATGTGGTACGGTCACTTCTAGACTCACTGGAGGAACCATCTCTTCAAGTCTTTATGGAGTTTACACCCCACCCTAGGCCATTACAAGTGTGGACAATGTAAGGCTTATAAAGTTACGATCCGAACTAAAGAGTTTGTCCATAAACAGCACAAGATTGAACTTAAGTCCTTTACAAATTGTAACCCCTCCAATGTCATCTATGGAATCATTTGCCCCTGTGACAAAATATATGTCGGCCAAACACAGCAAAAGGTAAAAGCCTGCATATTGCAGCACTGCAGCAGAATACGGTGCGGAGTCCAAGGTGAGCCCCTGGTTGAACACTTCAGGGATGCCCAACACGGGCCAGACGATTTCAAGTGGTTAGTTTTGAAGAAGGCTTCCCTTGGAGCTGAAGGCGGCAACATTGAAACTATCCTGAATATAAGAGAATGTAAATGGATGTATTGACTGGACTCTATACGTATTGGCCTCATGAGCTTGACGCCAGCCATGCGCAGTTGTCTTGCCTAGCATCAGAATAATCGATTTGCACAATCTGTATCAGTTCTGCCCCACATAATATTTCCATTTCAATCATGTCTGACGACGGAAATACAATTCTTATTCTGAGCATATGTTAGACATTCACAGCTGTCCTACCTAACATTTTAACTAGCAATCTATGAGATCTGTCAGCACTTTTAGTGTCACACATAAGACTTTCATACTAACAGGTACAACAAGCAAAATGTGTGCCCCCTTTTTTAAATGGATCATGTATTATGGTCTCATGAATTTTCTGCCTGCTGAACCTATGTGATTCCTTTGAACCCAACCCCTTTGGGCTGTTTAAACATGAAGTAAGATGTTCATAACCATGCCTAACAATGTAATGAAATGTTTTTATCTTAAGCACTGTATTTAGGATAACCCATCAGCCATTAATGAGATCCTGAGGGGATAAGGGGATCCCATCCACTTGGCACAGACCAAGAATCATGGGATGCATTAGGAACTTTACTAATTGTAATGAGCACAATGCCTCTGAACTACCAGACTCATGTAATTCTGCCTAGACTGTCTCAGGCTTCTCCATCACGGAGTGCTCGTTGGAGAAGGGATCATTTCACCAGACTTTAACAACTAAACGTGAAGCATATATTTCCTTTGCAGTATGCATCTACATTTTTGTAATTATATCCACAGAACCAGAAGGTCCCCACCTATTTATTCATTTTTAGGTCTCGCCTGACCCAGCGCATACGCTGGTCTGGCGAGACTTATTGAGAGGGCTCCAAAAAGTGCTACCAGGTCAGCCTAGAGCTACAGTGCATGTGCGCGGGCGCAGCGCTTTACCGCGATTACTTTCACGGCCGCACGGCTGCTTTGATGTTTGATCGTGATCGCGATCACTTTCACTATCGCGGCCGCACGGCCACTTGGCATAGCCAATATCTCGCTTTTGGGACCTTATAAGTATTTAGTTATGCAACTGTTGCATGGCTAAACACTTATAAGGTCCCAAAGGCGAGACCTATTGGCTATGCCAATGCTTGTTATTCCTTCCATTTACGTTTTAACTTAACCAGATGCCTCACGCAGTCTTTTCTCCATGGCAACGCCGCCATGACTTGGCTTGTTTGACAAGCATCGAGCGTCTGCTATGACGCCGGCTGCGCGTTCACGAGGAAGACGAGCCCCTGAAGACGAGCAGGCTTTTTAGTGCTCCGGTTCCCTTGACAGAGACAAATGCACTTTGAAGAATCTAGGTAAGCAGTAGCAAGGATCGCGCTTAGTTAATGGAGCATACTTTCCCCCTTTTCAGTCACGCCTCACGGACGTGCTGGCTAACTTGGCTAAAAGCAGCTTTCTCCTTCTGTTTTGTAGTTTTAAAAGTACCCGGTGGGCTCTATAGACGTTGTGACTAGGCCCCGCATATTTAGGTAAACATTATTCCATTGTTTGCACTACGGGCACTCAGTATAGTGGAGTTATTTCAGGGATATCTGTGGTGGTTGACAAGCGGTCCTCCCTTTTCTTGTTATTTCCTTTAGATGTATATACAGCGGAAATGGGACCTTGAAGTCCATTCGGGCCTATGTTAAATTATTTATACAATTTACTGTTTTAATGGATGATCGTCAGGGACAGATGCACTGTTAACTATATAAAGTAAGTCCTGTTGATCATGTGTCATTCAGCTTATTTGTCACTATTCACCCCTACGGGATATATTCTGATGGCCCTCACCTTGTTTTCCAGGTGCCATCAATCCGCTCTCTGTCATTTAGAGCCTACGGGCCCAACTACAACATAACCACCATCCAGTTGATGGTGGTGCATGGTAAATTCAACTCTAAGATTTATTTCACCTTTTTCCATTTAGCTGCCAATACACTAGATACTAAGGATTTATTTTGTTAAATTCCCAGGTGCCCCACTTCTCAGTCCTGAGGAAGACCCCGTCGTAAGGATTCAAGCAGCCTACTTTGTTCTTTGGGGGTCGAAACGTCGACTGTATTATTGTTGTACGCCAGTTTTTATGTACTATTAACCACGGCTATGTATTATTTTTGATCATTCAATTGTGAGGCCAAGAAAAGTCGCCTACATTGTAAATAATTATGTGATGAATATGATGTCACTACCTTTCCTTTACAATTTTCCAACCCTCACTTGATGCACATAACCTCTTCCCTTTTCTCCCTTTCCCCGTAAGCAGGGCACTAGCAGGTACAGCCTTTTGCGTCGTTTGCTGATTAACAAGCATTTACAAGTGTTCAATGTGATTAAACAACATTGAACGATATAGTTACGGTGTAACAGTGTATTTATACCTAAATTGATTTAATTCTGTGTGTTCTTAAGAATTGTTCCACTGGGACCACATCTCTACTGTACTAACTAAGCATGCTGACCAGTGCCGTTACTGAATTATTTACTGGAGTTATTGAATCAAAATGTAGTATATTTTTCTGTTTTAAAAGCTCATACCCACATCATCTGCTTGTAACTTAGGGCACAATTTAGAGTTTGGTGATGGGTTATACCTTACAAACGGGATGGATATTCACCTTATTATACGTGAGCCCACTTCCCAAACCCAGGGGTTTCCAGCTGCACTCACAGCACAGCAGCAGCAGGATAGCTCCTGGCTCCATGCTTCGACCTCCCAGCTCTGCTCCTGACCCGAGGTAGGGGGGTCATCTGTACCCAGGGATCCTCGTCCTCCTGTCCTGGGGGGTGGGGGGACAGGCTGCATTTTATGTTATACAGCCCTTTAGCCCGGCGTCACAGGGAAGAACACTCATGACGTGCTGCCTCCGTGTGTGCAGCTCACCTCCCTCAGGTCCGTTCCCACCCTGCAACTCCAGCAGTGCAAGGATTGGCTGAGCGTTGGCCGCCCCTGACCCAACATTGGCTGGCCTGGGTCTGCCAACGCTCATTTGGAGCCTTGGGTGCTGTCAGCAATCCCCTGGGCACCTACATTGCAGAGCTTGGCAAAGGTTCAAGTGTGCATGTTGGGCTGGTGGGAGCAAGGCACCCGTCCAAACTAACATGCGCACTTCACCCCAAGTAGGACCGGCACCTGCCAATCATTGAGCAGGCTTGGAGCGGAGGCTTCCCTCCCCCCTCCCCCATGTAACTTCTTTGCTTGGGTGACGGTCATGCCATGCACTGCGGTAAAAAACTTAAATAAAAGATGGAATCATAATTATTAAATATTTTTAATATGGCAAAGAAACAGAGGGGTGACACCTCCCCCCCCCCCCCACACACACCCCCTTAAAAAGAAACTGCCCCTGGTAAACAAGCCACAGAACATGCAGAAAACTAAGTAGTTCAGCAACTCCCACAAAGTGACCTTAAATAGTATCGCCTGCCTTCCAGGACAGCAAAGTTAAAATTACATAACAAGTATGTGGAGAGGAGATACGGAAAAGACTGCGGTGGCTGCGGAAACTGATATTAGAAAGTAGTTTTACTTTTTGCTGTTTTATTTAGCAGGGACGTGGCTTAAAGGCGTTAGAGCACTTCAAATGAGCACCAGATGGCACTACACATTTTTTTAGGCACAGGGAGATTGAAGATTTGCACAGAAACAAAGGATGTTGAGCAGAGGACGGGACTCGAGTCAGGTTCGACAAATCCATGGTCCAAAGATCTTCCAGCATGTGTAAACCACTCTCTAATGAGAGATCCAAGTATAAAATGTGTGATGACAAACATATGTAACCGGCTATGGATTCAAAGAGTGTGCCTCACCAAAACTATACGATTGCTGAGGACTTTATAACCCAGGTCACACAAATGTCAACTGCAGAACGGGTTAATTTTATCTTCCACAAGAAGGCAGTGATGCTAAGAAGCAAGTTTGTAAACCTGACCAGTGTATTATCTTGTGTGATAATGTGACCTACTGCCGTACATTATAAGGATATTGCAAGTCACTGAGGAGTTCTGTGACCATGTAGCAGAATGAGGTAAAGACTGAAGGTTCATTGTAAGAGTTGTGTGTGTGTGTGGTGTGTGTGGTGTGTGTGTGTGTGTCCACGTATGTGCCCACACATGCATGACATGCCGGGAGAGTTGGTGAAAACAGCATGTAGTCGACAGTAGGCATACAATTGGTTGTACTCACTCGTCTACACAAGCATTTTATTGACATGGTATTTCAGAAATTATCAATGACCGCTTTTGCATAAATACTTGTATACAAATATTGGCTGGGCAAAAGGAGAATGACAGTGGCCTCTCCCCCAGGGCTTCCACAGTTCCCGGTCAATGAAATCATCGACTGAGTGCAAACTCGCAGGAAATGTGTTGCCCTGAGGATAGGCACTGCTTGACTGCCATCAACCATATGAATCCTGACAATATTTGCTTTATTAACCCTTTGGAGTTTTTCCTGAAGTGGCTCATATGACCCCTCGGTCCCAGAGGGGGGCCATGTGACGGCAACAGAAATATGCTAAGAAAATAAAATAAAAAGGCAAAGAAGTGGTCAACTGGTAAACAAAGGTAGCATTTTCCAAGAACTGTCCAATTTGATGGCGAGAATATGGAGAGAGGCATCCAGTCTATAACCCGTTGACGTCAGTAACTCGCTTAGGTCATCAAACAGGCAATATTTGGTTGTCTTGATGCATTGCAACCAAAACATAGTCCAAAAATCCAAAGGCTTAATAATTTTTTATGGCTCATGTACATACCTGTATGTATAGAAGACACACAATATACATACCTTCATAAGTATATATGCAAATATTGGATATTTACATATATACATATGCCATGTGTGACTCGATAATGGGCATGCATTGCTTGCTATGGCTTCATCTCTGAGGTTGTTTGTTCTACCGACTGTCAACAGATGGAGAAACTGACACGACACAGACAACAATGACAATAATAGGATCACAAGTAAGGATACCAATTGCCTCAAAGTCATAAGGTAGATGTAAGATAGCACTCAGAGCCCAAGCAGCAAGACCACTGTGGACTAGTGCAGCCGACAATGTATTCTGGCTCAGAGGGCTCAAGAAAGGACACCAAGCACCAGGGTGTGCTGTGATAAGTCACAGTGGGTGTTGTTTCACATTACGACTTGAAAGCGATTAGCAGCACTGGTTGTAGCAAAATGGTGGTGGGGGAGATGGCCAACATGATGAGACAGAAGAACAAATTATGGCAGGAGTCTGTATACAACAAAGTTCCTTAATATGGACAAGACATAAATAATATCACATAGCCTAAGTGCCTAACACAGAGTAGGGCATAATGGAATTGACTGGGTGCAAAAATGTCTTTTAAGACAGGGTAATGGAGTTTCTTTGCTAGCTGTCAGTAAGGGTTCTTGCAAGATGTTTTCTTAAAAAGGCCTTATTAAAGGGGGTATATTTGATGACATGAGGCTACAGGATAAACTTGAAGGGGGTGGGTGGGTTTGACCGAGATGTCAAGAACTGTGCTAGAAATGATGGTAAAGGGGAAGGAAAGCATAAGGATGAGCCATAAGGATGAGCTGTTGGGTAAGAGGAAAAGGATGAAGTAAAGGGAGGGTTGTATAGCAAGGACCAGAGGTGGAGAAGCATAATTAAAGCTAAGTGCGGTAAGCTGAATGTAGGATACAGGAAGGGTAGAAGGATGACACATTAGCGGGAGAGAAGGCATCAACTGGGAGCAAGGGTAAATGTGACCTGGAATGGATTGTGAGAAGCCGAAATTGAAGATAAATAGGTCCTGAATGGAGAGTACAGTGGAAAGAAGGAGTGTTGATTAGAAGAGAAGGGGGAGACTCAGGTGGAAATAAGAGCGCTGGGTTGAACTGAGGATATGGGGTTGAATGGGAGTTAAATGATAAGGTGAACTGATGGTTTCACGAGAGGGATTGAGTGGGTTAAAAGCAAGAGTAGAGGCCTGATTTAGAGTTTGGCATACAGGTTACTCCATCATAAATGAGATGGACATCCCGCCTGCTTTATTGCAAGTGTATTATATCGAAGGCCCAATGGCACTTCATGTTTGTATGATGGCCAAACTCTAAATCAGGTCCTAAGTGTCTCGACTAGAAAGAGGTGTAACAGACTGAATAGAAGGGTTAAATGAACAGATATTAGAAAGAAGGTGGAGAGCGTAAATGAGAATGTAAGTTCTTTGTGTGGAGAGGTGCAATGCAGTTTACGGGCTGGGATAAACTCCTGGCTCGGCAGACTCCCCTGTGGAGGAGAGTTGGCTGGAGCAGGTGGCATGTCTGATGGATTTCATTGCTGGGATTTAATAGGGATTACTGTGTTTGGGTATGTATGTCATGGCTTCACCAAGTAGTATTCATTTGCCGACCTCCAGACTCAGTTTACTCTCTCCCACAAATACCTACAGGTAAGTCACGCCCAGGGGATTTACAACGCTCGCCTACAGGAGCTCCCAGACTTTAGCCTCTTGGAGGTGCGATTGTTGATGGGGAGATTGGTACGTTTGGATGTCTCCAAGCTATATCATGCCCTTATATGCAAAGCCCATGAGACAATGACTCCACTCTGACAGAGATGGGAGGGATGGATTGAGGCACTGAAGCAAGATGTATGGTGAAAGGCATGTGTGGCCCCTAGGGAGCTGGCAATATCTGCATGTTTACGCCTGGTCCGGCTACACTATCTCCACCAAAACTATATGACTCCGGAATGACTGGGACATACAGGTATCCTTCCTGATCACAGGTGTGTCCGCTGTCAATCTCCGATGGCAGACTTTTTTCATACGGTCTAGCAATGACCAATGATTGCCCGATACTGGACCCGGAATAGTACCGCCCTCTCTGCAATCCTGGATACATCTATCATATTTAACCTGAAAGTGACCGTGCTGAGGATAATGGTTGACTTTGGGGGACACAGGAAGATAGAGATTTGGTGGGGTTGGTGGCTATGTTGGACAAATTAGACATAGGACAATCCTGGAAAAGACCAGACCTGGAGAAGTTGGTGAAGTTGCATGCGGGTATGGCCAAACAGGAGGAACCAAATTATGTTTCCCAGGGATGTCCACAGAAATTCGTCAAGATTAGGGGTAAATGGTGGAATTACTATGGGTGTCCCCTGTGCTGGGAGCTATGCCTCATAATGTGGTTTGAACTGTGGTGGGCAGAGGGTTGTGGTGGGAGGGGAATGAGACTGCAATCGGGGAGCTTAGTTTATGTTCATGATGTTTTTCTTTCCTTTGTGACTGCTTTGTTAAAAGCCAATAAAATTTGTTTAGCAAAAAAATCTGAATGTAAGTGGAGTGAGTGACTGGAATGGAGGAAAGGGCCAATAAAGGGTAGAATATTCAAAATTAGAGGAATGCTAGAAGGGAAACAAGGTTCTCAAAAATGTGCGCAGGATAAACTAGAATGATAGGTGGGCTATAATGGAGGAAAAGTGGGCAACCGCATATTTAGGGTGAGTTGGAACCAAGAGGGGGAAGACAGATCTATGTGGGGAGAGAAACAGTGTAGAGAGAGAAACAGTGTAGAGTACTCTGATTGGAATGGGGCATGGGAGGGTCAGAGGAGAGTATACAATACTTAGAGAGGAAATAGTGGGTTGGAATAAAAAAATAAGTGTGAAAATAATACATTATGGTATTCTGGGTAACTGCATGAGGACACTTCTATGAATATAAGAATTAGTAGTAGTTGGAAGGTGGACAGATCAGGAAGCGGGCTTCAATGGAGTTGAAGAAAAGTGCTAATACAAAAGTGGAAAAGAAAGTTGCAAAGGAGGATCTGGGGTAAGAAGTGAGTCCTAAAGACTGACAGCAAGACTCAGAGTTGTGGCTTCAATAAATGGTAGTGTCTTTAATTAGATGCTAAGGAATGGGCTACAGAAAGTGGGGTTGGTCAAATGGAGATCCCTCTGTAAACAGCAAATGTGCAGCTCTTTCAGTACTAAAATATTGAGTAGCCGAAAAACTTCTAACAATTAACTGACTGCTCTAGGTGAAACCGTGAAAACATTGTCTCAACCTTCACCCATTTAATAGGTTCCGTTAGCCTCAAAGTTTTAAAAGTCCCTAATGTTCTGAGTTAAGATTTCACTTCCCAAGCTTCTCTATAGACTTCATATTATATTATTGATGTCAGGATCTGCCTCGCTAGAGAGTGAGAGTGAGGAGAGGAGATATTTTTGTATGGTGGATTTTTGACAGTAGATGTTTTTGATCTGGAGGCCTTCTTCTCTAACCATTTTTAGTGCGTGCTTGTGATATATTCAATGATTAGTTTAGTCATTCCCTTAGATTTCAAAATAAACACATGTTCAACCACAGGAAAACCTTTGTGAATAAAATGGTTATTTCCTGGAAGTCACACACAAAATGTGAGTAAGACACAGCAACGCACCAAAAATGCTTTGGAAATTGAGTCCAATCTGTTGTAGTTTGTGTTTTACATGCTATCATAAAAAGGTGGTTTGACAAGAGTAGCAGTACCACAAATTTAGGTTGGCTGCATGAAACACCTGGTGATGGATGGACTGGAAATGCTAAGAAAAAGAAGGTAAGACAATTCACTGGTGGGCAGTGAGAGCATAAGAAAAAGGGTAGATCGGTAAATAAAATAGTAAGTGATGCAACAAGGCATTCTGGGGATAGAGAAATTGATTGTGTAGTTGATTACTTAATAATTAGATTAGGAAACTGAGGGATTGATAATGGAATATTTTGTTCATAGAGGACCAAGGAAGTGTATACCGCAGAAAGTTTAGGAAGCGAATCACAGGAGTTAAAGGACAATAAAGAATGGTAGTTTGAGAAAGTAGGTGAAGCAGACATTGAGGAGGCAGTGAGTGGGTGTTTAGATCACAAGCATGTTATCAAAGTTTATGTGCGATTACCTGGTTAATTAACAAGATATATGGATAAGGGGGGGACTGCACTAATCAGAAGGGTGGGTGACCAAGTGGGACACACACAATCAAATAACATGGAATGGCAGATAAGGTGATGGGTGAGACACATGGTGGCTTCGAAATAAACACCTCAGCAAGCTCACACGCAAAGCTACCTGGGAGCTATGAACACATGTCCCTCGGACTCAAAGCTGGTGGGCAACAGGGATTCAAAATCTGCAACAGAAAGGTAAGGTTATCCGGCAGGGGGTTAAGTAAGGAGAGACCTGCCCGCAGGCAGAGTGCAGGCCTCAAACAGTTTTCTTTTGTTATCTTTTTTAACAAGAGAGAAAAACAATAGTTCTGCCAGTGGCAGCATCTCAATGACCTTGTAGCCAATAAATTGTCAACACTTTTTGTATGTTGCATTTTGTACAATCAGAAAAGAAATACAAGATTTTTACATTTTGTATATGTATCAATATAAATTGTATATCTACATATACACACACAAGCACACATATATATATTTATGGACATGTACGATTTTATATATATATATGCATGTTGGTGGTATGGTATCTCTCTCTTATTACATCGACAAAAAGGAAATCTATGTAAAATAATTCAACACATGCTTTGTCAGCGGGTGAAACAACATTGTTCATTTTTTGATTGTTAAAAACAAAAATCATATTTTTCAGGCATCAACATGGCCAATCCGGGTGAGGGGTTGGGATGTCCTGTATGAAGACAGTCCAACCAAAAGCTTTTCACAACAGTACATTTGGAAGGCAGTGCATTGTGGGACGACTATTGCCCATCGGTTGGTCTGAGCTTTGAGAAAAAAGACAGCACAAAAACACCAAATGTCTGCTGAAGGCCAATAGATTACTTGCCACCATTTCCCATGACTTCACCCAATCGCACATATGAGCCCACTCCATCCATCCATCTTACATGGCTACAATAATGTCTGTCAAGTAGCAAGCCCCAACCCTGCATTCAGAGTCCACGAAGATCTCCTATCTGAGTGCCTACCTGCTCTCACATATTGCTCCTGAACCCAACTGCCTCCCAGTCTGAATGCATTAGTGTATATTAAAATGAATTCTGACATTTTGGGACACCGCATGCAGACACTTTTTTGTGAATGATTGGGGCGGTGAAGTATCGATGTGGATATCCCATCAAGTTTTATAATAGAAGTTCAAATTGACTATTGTATTGTATTGTATTGTAATTGCATTTATATAGCGCTTATTACCCCTGACGAGGCGTCAAATCGCTTTTTCGGTGTTGTTCAAGGAAGGCAACAAAGATTAGAGTTGGGCATTTATTAGGACAGGACACTGTGATATAAAGTGGGGATCTACATCTAGAGCACATTTTCCATAGCTTCCGCACTGCTAATAAGTGTAATCTTTTGTAAGGTGTTTCACCTGCTAACAGGGCTAGAGTGTGTCAAGGGAGTAGGCTGTCCATGAAGAGTTGTCCGGAGGACACAGGTATTGTGTAGTAGGGCATCAAGACAGAACAGAGTTTGAGATCTGCAGGCAGTGGAATCTCTCTGAAATCTTGAGCACAGGGCAATCAATATGTGTAAGTTTGATTTGGCAATGTAATGGGTCTTGGATGCCTGGGAAGACGGGTCTCTTTGTGAAGAGTTATGCACAAGGTCCAGAGTGTCTGTAGTATGGGTTGACCTCATAATAGGGGGTGCATGCCTGGAGGAAGTGAGCTCACCCTCAAGAACTCTGATCAGGGTGAATACTTAGTTTATTAGGGGCTTGGCCACATAATGGGGTTTTGGTGTCTGCACAGAGTAGACCTTTTCCAGCACATCAATGCACTTGCTCTCCTTGTCTGGAGAGGAAGCATCCCCTGTGGCTTGGGCTCCATCTCTTTTACATGTGGTGGAAACTACTAGGGAGTGTGGGAGGATATGCCCTTTAATATATTGGGGATAGGATGGTGCAGGCTTGAAATGTTTCTCGATCCTGGGTGTCACAACCCAGGAAATAAAAGCTTGCTGAAGATTTCCAGTGCAGACTTGGTCATCTCCTTTAACATAGACAGAAACTGGAGGGAGTGCTCGGTTCTCAACAGTGTCTCCACTAGGAAATCATCATACTCTAGTGTAATATGCATGTCTACCTGCTGATAGGCAGCGGGCCCTGGTGACACCATGCTATGCAGTGGTGTTGTCTGGGGGAAAGACCTAACAAGCATATTCTCACAATCAGGGTCCCCTGGGTCTCCTCCTCATTGTCCTCCCATGGATCGTCTGTGGGCTTAGGGAAGATGGTCACCCTGAAGTTCTCTCCTGGAGAGAAAATGCTAGGGTTATCGGGGTCAGAGAAAGAAGTCTGAGAGGGCAAGGGAGGTGGAAGTGGAGGAAGAGAAGGTCGTCAAGGTGGTGGTGGAGGAGTAGATGAAAGAATGGTAGATTTGTCCATCAGCCTTTTTGCAGGAGCAGGCTATAAAGGAACATCTGGTGGTGGAGTGTCCTTGAAGGTGAGCCTCTGATTTTTAGGCAAAGTCGGTCCAGAGGTGGTAGGGATCTTCCTGGTTCAGGAATGAATATTATTCGGTCACTGATTTTCATCAAGCTCCCGTTGGAGCTTCTCGAGGATGGGCCACTCTTCAGGGCTGGCTGTGATAGGTGGCAGTGGTTCAAAAAGGGGTTGATTTCTCTGTCTCAAAGTGTGGTCGCTCATGTGTCTTGGGGGTCTGGGTGTCGGTTGTACTTGGCCTGAACCTGATACTAAGTCCGTTGTTGACTGAAGTAGGTGGAATGTCTTTGAGTTTCTCTTCCTCCTTTTCAATTTCCTCCACTTCTGGCCCAGAAGAATCAGAGCCAATGACCTCTGAACTAGACTGATGAGTTGGTACACCTGAAGGCTCACTGATTTCCTTCTCCTTAGTGCTGAGCATGTCACCATTGACATAGAAGTCTGGGGCCTCAGACGATGATCTGTACAACTTGCATCTGCTCCAGCATCTGTTTTTCTACTACAGAAGGGTCTTTTGGCTCCTGAAGGCTAAGCTAGAGTTGCAGCGGGTGTCACCTTCCTCAGTGGACAGGCAGAGATTACAAACACTGTGGAGGCCGGCTCAGGAGTACTTCATGTGGCACTGGGGGGATCTGCTGATGGGCATCATTCCATCACCTCCTATGCCTCTTCATTCTTTGGAGTCATTAAGGTACAGGGCCCCATAGGGCACGGTGCCCTGAGGGCTTAGAGCCCACTATTTTGCAAAAGTGTCCAAAGCTTGATGAGAGAGAAGGAAATGGGACAACTGTCAATGTGTGAATCTTCTCAGCAACGGGAATGGAAGCAATGGGTCCCGTGACCACAAACGTTCAGCATCAAAAGCATCAAGAACAGGAGCAATGTCGACACACATCCGAACACGATGGCTGAGAAAAATAATCTAACAATGGAGTTGGTGTCCATGTGCATTCACAACTACAGGTGGAGTCACTGATACCTCCTGATTCTAAAGACGTCTTCAAGGAAACCCAAGTTGCAACAGTCTGAACTCAACGTTATATCTGGCAGGAATATGCAGAGAATGTGAATCTACAGCAACTCATGCTACAACCACTTTATTTCTTATACGAACTCTGTAGAGAGGTAAGTCATATCAAAAACACAAGTTTGCACCTCTAATAGTTGGTTTTTGCTAGTCATATTATGATTGCAAAAACATATTTCTTAATGACTTCCTTTCAATGATTCTGCCCTTAAATGTACGTAATGTAAATAATTAGGTTGCCTATTGCCTCACTTCAGCCAGTAAGTAGGGATATACAGTAGTTTCACAAGGTTACCCATGGCTTGAGAAAGTAGAAAAACAAACTATAGGAGTTCATAATCACTGCTGTGAAGCAAACATGAAGGATTAGTGAAGTAAGGCAGGGCTGTCTGTGTACGGCAATCATATGGAGGGTTTGAAATGCTGTGCTGATGGTTGCATTTGAAAGTTTTTTCTTTAATTCATTGGTTTCGGACATTTTTCAGAAGAGGGAGGAATTTAATGGAATTGAATTTACCAGCAAACAAAATTCAAAACAGTTCCTTATTCTGAAACAAATTTTTAGCATCTGCTTTCCAATCCACAGGGTTGGAACAAGTGGGGACAAAAATATTATTTGTGATGTGAACTTTAATCTAATTGAATAAAAATCACACTTTAAGACAGCTGGCAAACTGCAAAGATTTACTAAAATTGGAGGCATGCTGCTCTAGACTGATCCTAAATTGGGGGACACAGCCATATACCGAAATGAATACATTCTGCACTAGACTAATCCAAAATAGTGGGTACAGCCTCACATAATGACTTTTTTTAAGAGTGAAGAAATGTTTTCATTGATTTAGTTATTAATTGTAATTAAAAGACAGTTTTGTTTTCAAATTGCCTTTTGCACCAAATCATAGACATGACTATACAAACAAGCTCAAAGAAACTAGTGTTAAAGGAGCGGTAACCAGGGGTGAGGTGGATTCTAAGTTGGGGTGCAAGACTAGGAAATTGACTGAATGGACCTAATGGTCTGCTGTCATGAAAAAAAAGCAGAAGGTCATTCATACAGCCTAGGATTAATACATTTAGCTCATTACTCTCACCTTTACAATACAATGATCACTTGTATTGTTCACCGCTGGCATGATCTAATTTTCAAAATTGTCTTTATTTGTGTGTTTGTACTCCTAGAGTCTCGATAATCTCTGAATAGGAGCAGAATGGTTTTCTTAACAATGAAAACATATCATATTGGTGGATCTAAGATGGTGGATATTCTGTGTGAATGATTTAAGTCTCAATTAGTCCAAGAAAACTCTGCAAAAACAAATAAAAAAAAATAAAAGATAATCAAGCCAGCTAGTAAACTCCCAAATGCTGATCAATGATACTTACAAAGAGATTACTTTCTATCTAAACATTTCCTCGTGATTTTAATAAGCAAACGTGGGAGTCGGTGTCAAGCCTAGAGCTAGATTGAAATATTATAAAATGTGCCAGCTTTCTCTACTATAATCACTCGCGTGTATGCAAGTGCCCACAAGCAGCTGGATTGTTCTTCGGGCTTCAACATCCTCAGTAGAAGGAGCAAGGCTTGCGGCAGTGCCCAGAACATTTGTGAGTTCGACAACTCACTGATGCACTCTCCTTCATTCTCCTTCTTGTAGACCAGTCCTGCCAAGACTCATGGGAATGACCAAGGGAGATAGGGTAGCCCCGGTTGTATGTGAATTAATGGAAAACGTTTTCCTTGAACTACCTTGTCATCGTTGCAATTTAATGGAAACTTTTTTATCGAATTATGGTTTTAACATTGGTTTGTTTGTTTTATCACAACCTTTTGGAAGCATGTCTTTTTTCTAGAAAAAGGCTGTTTTTATTCCGGTTCAAACTATTTTCTACTTCTGCCTGTGAAGCAGTAGTTTAGAATGTTGCCTTTTTGTCAGATCCACTGTTATTCTAACTGGAAGGCAGCAGAGAGAGCAATATGACTAAATTTATATTAGCTGTGCCAGTCACACAAAAGGAAAAGTTGACTGTCTGCTAAAACAAATCTGCTCTAAATTTAGTGTTTCTTTTCTTTCCATTAGGCAGAATAGACCCTCTATATCTTTTGTTGTCTATTCAAGTGCCAACAACTCTGAAAATAAATGGAAATAAAATATATTAACTGCCAGCGTGGTAGACTGTTGTTAACTACATGAAGGTACATCTACAGAGGAGAGAAAAGCTACAAAAAAGAGAAAGTTTTCTGAAAAGGCACTCAGTATCAGAGGGCAAACTGCCTGAGACTGCCTGCACTGCCTTCTAAAATTGCAGGCTCTGCCTGTGAACTTTAACCTTTGTCCTAGTTTTACAATAAATGGTTCTGGAGTTCTATTTCTAGTGCCATTATTTAAAAATAAACATTTTACAATTGGGGCTTTGTTGTTTAAAATTCAATGAAACACTAATGATACTTAAAAACGAATTGTGCTGTAGTTTCAAATAATCTGTGTTTTCATTTAAATGTTAAAGTTAAACAAGAACGGGAGGTACCCCTATATATTTATTATGGACGAGGTATATTAATGAGTTAAAAAGCAGAAAGTCCCTATGTCATAATGAGTAAAAAAGAGAATATTAGAGCAATAATAATCTTCCTCCCAAAATAGGTTACAATCTGAGCATATTGAAAATCTAAAACACATTAAAAATCAAAAGTCATAAAAGCATTAAAAGTCGACGCAGCGTTTCCAACTTACATAATTCGGTGGCTCTAACGGATACAAGAAAAGGATCCATACATCCAGAGAGGTTCCCCCATTGAGGTCCTAGCGGTGGAGAGATATACTTCTACTTCCACAGATTATGTAATTGATCAGTCATAATCCATCGCAAAATTCAGATTGAAAGTTGTATTGTCCTGAAGAAGGTGAAAATATCGAACAAACACCGAAACGCTGCGTCGACTTTTAATGCTTTTATGATTTTGAATGTTTTTTAGATTTTCAATATGCTCAGATTGTAACCTATTTTGGGAGGAAGATTATTATTGCTCTAATATGCAATATCTCTTTTTGCAATAAAATTGTGTTTGGAATATACTTATGATCAAACTGAATGAGTTCTTTTGTGCATACGTAGGCTGTACTACATTACTGTGACTAGTAGGTTTTTATAAAGTTCTATATAGTTTTTCTTTTGACAGAGGCACATAGCGGGTATTTGAATACCGCTAGACTTTTTTGGCATCTAATTCTTGAGTTTAGATAGAGGTATCTTCTCTTTTTTACTCATTACGACATAGGGACTTTTTGCTTTTTAACTTTTCATTTAAATGTACATTTACATTTCTGATTTGAATGCATGTCCATTAAAATGTTTTCACAAATCTTCGATGTTTTAGTGTTTTGTTGTAAATGACTTCCCTTAAATAAGGTTTACTATGACTTAATTTCTTTCAATATGCTTCTGTTTTTCTATGAATTCACCTACCACCAGCATTTGACCCTATCTGGCGGGCTAAGTCTGAAAAGTCTACCTTCGAGTTATGCATAATTTAGCCATCACTTTATCTTTCCAAATCATTATATAGGGGTTAAAAACAGTGAAAATGAATTTTAGAAGGAGAGCCTTTTAAGGTCCTTCCTCTGATAGGCACTTCCAAGAACAACATGGATGGACCGTGAGGACCCTGCTTGGGTCAGTATTACCCTCTTATCCACCTACCTGGGTAGGCTGTGTGTCTACTACTTAGTTAAGCAGGGTGAACATGTTTTTGAAGCTCTCATACACATTACCCAATCAAAACAATGCATGCAGATCCCCTCTGTCAATCAGATCTCAACGCACACTTCAATCTACAAAATGCTCACGGCAGTATGTAGTGGCAATGCAACACATTGACTAGGACTGCTACTCATCCCTTTTTTAATATCATTCATCTTTTAACAGGTCTGCTTATTGGCTGCCTATGGAATTCAATTCTAGAAAAATACAGTTCACTGAACGAGACAATAAATAGTATGTACATATATGCGGTCAGTGTGCTACTTCTCATCCAAGAGATTATATGATTCTTACACTTTATCTCTTACAAATGTACCTTGTTCCTTAGAACTACTGCATGTAGCTTTAATTAAACCTGTACAAACCTTAAACAGAGGAAATACTTAATAAAGCACTGACCACACACTTGGGCTATACATTTACACGATTTTTGCTATTCCTCTTTTTGTCTTCTAATAAAATGCAAATGAAATCAGGGGGCACACTGTAAAGATAAACTGATCAAATGGCTGATTCCAATCAATATAATTGCACCCCCTTCTTCCCACAATGCTTTGCAAGGTGTGCAACTGCAGTGAAGCCATTGGTTGGACTGTTGTTTTCTAACAGGACTGTTACAGTGGAAGGATCTGGATAAAAGCCAATGGAAGGAAAGAAGGAAGAGGAGTACAAAACATTACTTTTTGTTTCATCAGCATGTCCATTAGGGTTACTAAGAGAGGACAACTCAAATTGGAGAGAACAGGGCTGCATTGTTCGAGAAGGGGGTCTGCGAAAACATTTTACCTGTGTGTGCACATTTACTTTGGCATGATTACCTTTTGAGACTTTTCACCAAGCAACAGAAAACACCAACAGTCATGCTCTCCACACTGTTCTTAGCCACCACATGTTGGAAAGTTATTTTAGAGATCTCACAGACAAGGACCACACCGGCTGCATGCCATGAGAACTCTTGAAAACGCTTTCAAATTTCCATAAGACTCCCATTAGTTCTCAAGGTCCTATCTTGTTGCTCTTTTGCTACCTTACTCGAGGCTTCCTTTAAGAATCAATTACTTGGTTTCTCCCACCAGACTTAGTGACCACATGCTAATTGATTCATTGAACTTTGTTCCAAATAAGTATGAAAAATCGCTAGAGTGGTATACATGACTGTCCACCGCCAAACGACGTTCTACAAATGTTTAGCACATTTAAGTATTTTCTTGTGGTTTGTGGCATGCTTCACTGGTATTTGTCTCCAAAATGTTACCCAGGTAGATTGAGTTTCTTGCCCTCCCATGCACCTTTTAGATGAAATGCCTTGCTTAATTGATACACCAAAGTATCTCTTCTTAAACAATGATACATCCAAGAAAGAGATATGTCATGTTGTGGTCAAGTTGACATATTGAGGCAAGTATTATCATCTGTACAGATGTGCTAATGTGCGTAACAGAATGTTCTCATACATTTACTAGCAGAGGAGCAATTAAGTACTGTTCAGAGGCATATTAATAAGATGATGAAGGTGGCAGATTTACAGTAGTGATGATGTTGTTTGACACATGGCAGTGATCATCAAGTTGTGCGTTAAGAATTTAGGCACATCCAAATTAGGGCTGTAGCGCTGCAGATGTTCCCAAGATTTCAAATTGCGGTTGCCATAAAGTGGCAATGGGGCAGTAGTATGCCAAGTCTTATAGAACTTAGCATTTGAGTAGGTGAAACATGTTAACAACTTAATAACCAAGCTTTGCTGAACTGAGAGGCTAGCCTTCAATCAAAATGATCATTTTGATCATCATCTCTTAGCACTCTCTCCAACCACTAGGTTCAATTTCCTTTGAACATTTTCAGTAGTACATTGCTGGAATTCAACAAGAAAATAGAGACGGCATGGAGAACATATTATGTCAAACGTCACTTACTGTTTTTGCAGAGTGTAATGCAAGACTGCTGTCCTTATGTGAAATTCTGAGAGTCTTTGAAACTTTTAAAGGAGATCATCCAGCAGCAATCCCAAAAATGCACTACTTCTTTTAGTCTTTCAAAGAATGCTGCAGGTGATGAATCTTACTCTGTATATAAAACAATGTTGAAGTAGCTCACTTAGTTCTTGGGCCACTTCATATTGAGGTCACCTTCAGTGCGAAAAGAATGTTGAGAAATCTCCTTTCTATTTGTTAGGTGGACATACTGCAGCTGAAGCCTTTGAACTTTAGTACTCTTGATGTGGGAGGAACATTATCAGATGTCCAGATGGCAGAGACTCAACCTCTTTGCTTAGGCATTTGGAAAATAAATTTGGTTGTCCAATGATGCTCAGCATTTGAGTAAATTGAAGCATAATTTTCCAGATTCAGTCCTGATACGAATAATCTATTTGATTTCAATAATCTGCTCACCTGCCCCTGACTCATTTCTTAAAGAATTGGAATCATCTCCAGTTATCGGTACCTGCCAAACAACACTGAGATCATTTTGTAATGATAAAGATTCTCCAGTAGTTTTCATATGTTTATTCAGGATACAGCACCCCCAGCTGAGCAAAACGCTTCCCAGCTTCCAACTGTTCAAATTCCTAACCACATTCTTTACTAGGTCAGCAATGACCTCACACCATTCCCTCCTTCCAGCATTACACATCATTACATATCTTCCTCCTTATAATATTTAAACAGAACAGTAAACAACATACAAAAATTCAGGTTACAAAGCATAACAAAATTCTACATTACGATCACTAAACTGATAATGTGAAATGTATAATAGTATAACACATAAGCATCTCTAAACTCTACATATGTCACCCATAATCCTTATAGCTCCATTCTCCAAAACTACAACACTACGTTTGGCCTCTCTCACCCCGCACGGAACCGAATATTTGCTTTCTCCTTTGCATCTAACCCCTTTATTTTTCATGACCACCCACTCTCCTGGAGTTACAATACAAGGTTTCACACCTCTCCTTTCATTATAATACGTTACACTTTTTTTGTGTGAATTTAAAGCATTTCTTTTGATTTCCTCACAATCAACCTCAATTTTCATCGTTCCTCCTCTCAACCACACAGAACACTCTTTTACACCAGGCAGTCTTCCTTTTAAGGACACAAATTGAGAGACTCTTGTCACAGAATGGGGAGTAGTCCTGTGCACCCACATGATCCTTCTCAATTCCATCTTCCACGGAAGATGATTAGCAAGTGATAGTTGTATATTGTCCATTAACAATCGGTTTACTCTCGCGACCAAGCCATTAGCTTGTGGCCAAAAAAGAGCTACGCTCTGATGCACAATTCCCATGCCAAAGAGATAATTCACCATTTCTCTGGATACAAATTGAGCACCATTATCTGACACAATACTCTTAGGAATTCCTTCTTCCATGAAAACTTCCTCCAAAAATTCAATAACATTTGAAGTATTTACTTCTCCAACAGCCTTAAACACGAATCATCTAGTATGGTAATCCACTAAGATTAAGATGAATTTGTTTCTTAACCCTAACCTAGATATTGGTCCTAAAATTTCAATAGCCAACTTCTCCCATGGTCTTTCCGGAAAATCCATGATTCCCGAAGGAGGTTCTCTAGTCACTTACGTTTTGTCACTATTTGCACATGCTGCACAATTCTTCACTTTTTCCTCGACTTCCCGATCCCTTCCAGGCCACCAAAATGATTCACTCACTTACCTTTTTACAATCCCCTGGCCCAGGTGTCCCTCATGAACAATATCAAGAATTCTAGTCCGAATTCCCTTAGAAGGAACAAACTGACCTCTTCTCATTAGTTTGTCACTAACTACGCTCAACTCTTCTCTAACTTTAAAATACTCACGCATATCACCACTTATTCTGTCAGTATCTTGCCAACCACACACAACTTTCACCTCAACTTCCTTCATTACAACATCTTCTTCCCTCGCAGCCGCCCATTCTTCTGCAACTATAGCTAATCCTCCATTCATAAATACTCCATCTCTGGCTGCTACCTCAGCAATGATGTCCTCAGACTCCACCTCTACCAGCATCCTTGAAAGATAATCTGCTACAACATTCTTTTTTTTTTTTTTTTTTTTTTTTGAAACCGTTTATTGCACGATGAAAAAGTTACAAGCATGGGCCTACAACCATCCGGCCGGCCGCTAGAGTAGCAAAAGGCATATAACATACATACAGTGAGAATCTCTTGGCGGAGCAGATTGGCAAAGCAGGTGATATCAACAGCGTAGGCCGCATAACTCCTAGCCCACAGTACGGTTTCCTTTTGTCACACAGAACAACACAAAAAAACCACACCCGCAAGGCAACCCGCGATCCAAGTGGCAGTACATGCTCCGTAAATGGGGGATCCTAACCAGCAGCAAAACTCTGAAGAGGGGAATGGGAGTATAGCAGGGACTGGGGAGCCACGTGCCCACGGCTGAGGGAGGGGGTCGGCTAAGGAGATGGGGCTGGCGAGGCTGCCGGTAGGAGTGGCGGCTCACAAATACCCCCACGGAAGGCGTTCCAGGGGCCCCAGATTTTCACCCACGCCCCAGGCTTACCCCTCGCCACATACACTACTTTTTCACGAAACATACACCAATCCATATGTTCTTTCCAGGCCAACACCGCCGGGGGCCTCTGGGATCCCCACAATTGGGCAATGTCACGCTTCGCTATCATGTATCCCAGAGTCACCCACCGCGTCTGCGGGACCGAATAATCATTTGGTTCCCACACATTCAGCAAGCATCTCCTCGCTTCAGGCAGCAGTGCAACACGCGTAACCACACGCAAAACCTCATGCACACCACGCCAGAATCGCTCCACTTTCGGGCACTCCCACAGTATATGCATGAAAGTTGCCAAAGCACCACAGCCGCGCTTACACAATCCGTCACCAGCAAAGCCCATACGTAGAAGCCTCGGCCCCGTGACCTAAACCCGGTGAAGGATCTTAAGCTGGACGAAACGAAGGCGAGCCGGGATGGCCACCTCCTTCGGAGAGGCCACCGCGGAGATCCAATCCTCGTCGTCCAGCTCCAGCCCATCGGCCACCCAGGCCTCGCGGAGGCCAGTCAGCAGGCACGATCTGTCATTGATCAGTTTTTTATATATAAGGGAGATCGTGCTGTCTGGCACATGGCCATCCAGCACCCTGTCCTCCAGGGGGGAAGACTCCGGAATGGACGCAACATCCGGGAAGACGGAGGCCAGCGCGTGGCGGACTTGTAAGTATCGAAAGTACTCACTGCCTTGCAGCTGAAACTCCGTCTGCAGCATCTCAAAAGTCTTGAAACCCCCCCTCGTCCAGAGATCTCCCACCGTGCTGATTCCGATCGTGTCCCACTTCTCGAAGCCCTTCGATGTCCACAGGGAGCCCAACCTCTCAGACGTATATAGCGGTGACGCCCGGGTCAAACGGTCCTTCCACCCCATAGCTGCATTAGCCGCGTGCCATACACGCACCATGACACGCGTCGGTCCCGTCAGACGGGAGTCGGGCGTGCCAGAATAGAGCGCTCGATTATAATCGCCACCGGGCAGGAGCATCCTGTCCATTTCAAATGCCGGGTTCAAGGCGGGCCCGTAAAGGCCATGATTGATTGCAGCTAGCATGGAGGCCCAGTAATACCGTTTAATGTCCGGGAGGGCGACCCCCCCATCGTACCACGGGAGCGTCAATTTGGCCAGAGCAATACGCGGCCTCCCGTCCCAGAACAGGCGTCGCTGCAGGCCCTCCACCTCGCGGAAGTAGCGCGCTGGTACCAAGTCCATAGTGTTCTGGAGGGCGTACAGAAAGCGCGGCAAGGACATCATCTTAAACAAGGCCGCTCGGCCAAGTGGCGAGAGCGGAAGACGCCGCCAACGCGCGACATCCTCTCGCAAGCGCTGGAGGGGGGGCATCAAGTTCCGCTCATAGCGGGCCTCCGGGTCTAGAGTGATATATATACCCAGGTACCGGAACCCCTGGGAGGCAATCTGGATCGGGCAGTCACGCGGCAGGGCCGGAGCCTCCCCAGAAAGCACATATACGCAGGATTTCGCCCAGTTGATGACAAGACCTGAGTTACGCCCGAAGGAGCGCAAAACATCAACCAGGACTATCAGCGATTTGCGCGGGGAGGCGAGATACAAAAGGATATCGTCGGCGTAGAGGGACACGCGGTCCTCATACTCAGGGGTCCAGCGGAGACCACGGATAGAAGGGTGCCACCGTAGCCACTCCGCCAAGGGCTCCAAGGCCAGTGCAAACAGGAGCGGCGACAAGGGGCAACCCTGGCGCGTGCCCCGCCCCAGCTCGAATGGGGCCGAGACTCGCCCATTCACCACCACCTGCGCCAGTGGGCCCGAATACAGCAATTTGACCCAACTAATGAACCCCGGGCCAAATCCGAATTTCGCCAGCATCGCCCAGATGTATGGCCATTCAAGCGTGTCAAACGCCATGGTGGCGTCTAAGGATGCCAAGATGGCCGGCTCCCGCACAAACGGGACACGCGCGAGCACCCCGTGCAAGCGTCGCAGATTAAGAGCCGTGTTGCGATGGGGTATAAATCCAGATTGGTCTTGGTGGACCAAGTCGCCCACCACACCGACCAACCGGTTGGCCAACACCTTGGCGAGGATTTTGGGTTCCGCGTTCAAGAGCGAAATTGGCCTGTAGGATGTGACCCACTCACGGGGTCTCCCCTCCTTGTGTATCACCACAATCGTGGCCAGACGCTGGTCCGGCGGGAGGGAACCCTGCGAGCGGGCCGCCAGGAACATCGCGCGCAGGTGGGGCGCTAGTACATCCGGGCGTAGCTTGTAAAGCTCGATGGGGAGACCATTAGGGCCCATGGCCTTGCCGGACGCGACCGAGCGAATAGCCAGGGCGATTTCGTCCGAGGTGGGAGGAGCGTCCAGCGAATCCCTGTCCTCCACCGAAAGGGAGGGCAGCGCTATGTCCCGAAGCAGGGAATGGGAATCTTCCTCCGAACAGGGGGAAACCGGGGAGTACACCTCGCGGAAGTAATCCGCGAAGCAGGAGACGATGGCTTCCGGCTCGGTGACACGCGTACCATCCATCCTCTCAATCAAAGGAACCACACGACTCGCTCTCTCCCTCTTATCCAACCACGCAATTAATTTACCCGCCTTATCGCCCACATCATACAATCGTCCCTGTTGCTCTCTACTGAGGCCCCTGGCCGCCTCCGTGACGAGGGCCCTATAGGCCGCCTGTTTGAGGTGCAAAACATGCAACTTGGCATCCGTTACCCCGCTCCCCAGGTCACCCTCCAGTTCCACAATCTCAGCCTCCACCCGGGTCACCTCCTCCCGCTCACGCCTCCGGGCATGGGAGATAGAGGAGAGGGCCTCCCCTCTGAGGACTACCTTAAAGGCCTCCCACAGGGAGATGGCCGAAGGGACAGACCCCACATTCTCGTCAAAATAGCGCTGTAAGGATTTAATCAAGTCGGCACGAATAGTGGGGTCTCGTAAGTACCATGCATTGATTGGGGCCACCCTGCCCTCCCCCCTCGGGAAGACATCAAAATGTAACAGTAATGGGGAGTGATCCGAAATACCCCGCGCCAGATGGCACACCTCTCCTACCCTCCCAGCGTGGGCCGCCGGGACCAGGATGTAGTCAAGTCGTGAGAGGCTACCATGGGCGCCCGAGTGGAAAGTGTATTGCAGCTGCGTAGGGTGCTTTAGTCGCCAGCAATCCACCAGGCCCAGTGTGTCCAACAGGCCGGACAGCCACGCCCGTGCCCGGGGGAGGTCCCTAGGGGGGTGACGATCCATAGACCCGGAAACCACTGCATTGAAGTCCCCCCCGACCACCAGCAGGCCACCCGGGAGGTCCAGGAGGAGGCGCCCCAGGTCCGCAAATGTAGTAGCTTGTAACCCGGGCGGGACGTACACTGACATGAAAACAATCACTCTACCCTCCATTCTACCCACCAGGACAGTGTAACGTCCCCTCTCGTCATGGCGCACCTCATCAATCTCCAGCGGAAGAGAGTTCTTGATCATGATACCCACCCCCCGCGACCCCGAAGTGAAGCCCGAGTGGGCCACCAAACGATAGCCCCGCCGATTCATGGCATGGAATGAGTTACCAATAAGGTGTGTCTCCTGCAAGAAGACAACATCTGGCGATATACGTTTCAGGAACTGCAGGACCACACCACGCTTAATCCGATCCCCCAGGCCGTTAACATTCCAGGACAACACAGCCAAGTCCCTACCCCCCATCATACGTAGAAGCAATCAGGCGTCCCCCACAGAGCATTTCGAGAACAGCAATACAGTAAAGGGTTTGCCTTGCGGTGCAAACAAACAACACCCCCCCCCGCCCCCCCATCCCAACAGAACTCCCCCCTCCCTGCACCCCTGCATGAGCCCAGTCAGCCCCCCCAAAGTGCAGTGTGCCTGTCGCCCCATAGAGAAAGACTAACTAGTACCCCAGAGGAGGAGGGAAGCCCCCAACAGACCCCGTACGACCTCCATAGGAGGGGAACATACACGATCGAGGAATGGTAAAGAAGTATTGTCCCGAGCAGGGCCTATTATGCACCCCTTAATTCTGATCCGGCAGGCCCTCTCCACCGCCCGCACCCCCCCCACCCCCCCGGCCCCGAGCATCAGGCAGAGTGTCCAACCAGTCCCCAGCCGCCTCGGGGCGATCAAAGAAGTGCGTGCGACCTTCCACCTCCACCCTTAGCTTAGCTGGAAAGAGCATTGAGTACTTTAGGTCCAGGTCCCGCAGGCGACGTTTTACACCAAGAAAACTGAGTCTCTGCTTTTGGACCGCCGGAGTAAAGTCTGGGTAGAAACGCACATCCATGTTGTCAAGCTTGACCGGTCCCTGTTGCCTGGAGGTCTGCAGGATAGCGTCCCTGTCCCGAAAATTAAAAATCCGGGCAATGAGAGGCCGCGGCGGGGCACCGGCCTTCGGCCTGCCCCCAGGGACTCGGTGAGCACGCTCAACCGCAAAAAACTTACTCAGGCCCCGGGGCTGCAGATGGGTAAGGATTAGATCTTCCACAAAAAGGTCGGCGGCCTCCGCCTCTCGTCCCTCCGGCACTCCCACAATACGAACATTATTCCTCCTGGCCCGACCCTCTGAATCCTCCAGTCGCCGGTCCATCAGGGCGCTCGCCCGGCCAAGCCGGCGCACCTCCTTTTGGAGGGCCGCCACATCTGTCTCGAGGCCCGTTGTGGTGTGGGTCAGGGAATCGACCCGGTCATTAGTCTTAGAGAGGTCGGCCCTCACCAGGCTCACATCCACAAGGACCGAATCTATTTTTTGCGCTAGGGTGTCGAAGCGCTGGTCCACCGAGGCCTTCATCTCCGCAATGGCGCCCATGACGTCCCGGAGGGTCAGGTCCACCGGCTGGGCAGGCGTCTCCGTCAGGCCCGCCGGGGACGTGCGCGATGTCTCCGGAGATCCCTTCTGGAGAGTGTAGCGGTCCATACTGTTGGATTGGTGCGCCGGGCCACGGCGGGTCGTCTTCACCTTCGCCCGGTCGCCATCTTGTTTGGTGGACATGCTTGCTTTCCCACCGTCGTGCCAATCTCCTCGAAAGGGCCGATAGACCCGTTCACGGGGTCCGGGGGGGGAGGGCGGCCACCGCACCGCAGGACGATCCACAGCAGGCGGGACAGCCGGGCACCTGGACAAGACCACACCACCGCACCCCGCTTCGCGACCCTACCTCGCTGGAGGCGAGGAGGGAGCAAAAGTGAAAGTGAAAGCGCGGGGTACGCGAGTCGCCCAGCCGTGCCCGCCGCTGTTGTTCACTTTGTCCCCGGATCGCCCCACTACTCCAATCCGGGGGGCCGGCACGGGGAAGGCCGCAACCTTCGATCGGCGCTCCCGCCGGTGTTCGGGGTCCGATTCGAACCCGGAAAACGGGTGGCGCCTCAGCTCGGGTTCACCGACACAGTCCCCTCAAAAAGGACAGGATATAGCCAGGATTAATTCAGGAGGTCGCAGAGGTCCTCGGGAGCCTCGCACCTACGCGGCCATCTTGGTTGCGCGCTAGGCTCCTCCCTGCTACAACATTCTTGCTGCCTTTCACAGATTCTATCTCATAATTATAATCCATCACTGATAAGAGCAACCTAGTAATGCGTAGTGTAACATTTCCTTCCAGACCTTTTCCACCCTTGAAAAGGTATGTTAAAGGCTTGTGGTCAGTTCTGAGCCTAAAGGGGATTCCCCATATGTAAAACTTAATAAGATGTATTCCCCAGCAACAAGCCAAGGCATCTCTTTCCATTACGGAATATGTAGTTTCCGCCCCCTGCAACCTTTGTGAACCACAACCAATTATGCTTTCTATTCCACCTTTAACTTCCATCAACACCACACCAATTCCAACCTTGCTAGCATCCGTTGTAATATACGTCTTTGCCGTAACATCAATGTGTCCTAGAGTAGGAGCATGAATAATACTCGTTTTTATTTGTAAAAATGCAGTCTCATACTCCTCATTCCATCCAAACTCAACTCCTTTCTTCAATATTCTTTTCAAAGGTTCAACAATCTCTGTAAACTCTTTTGCAAATTTGGCGCAATCTTCCGCCAAATTACTGGAGAATCTTTATCATTACACATTTCACTTTTTGCATCCCCAGAATCGGAATTCTATCAACATCCTGAGACACTCCCTATGTTTAGTATATATTTTCGCCCTCAACTTGCCATTTCCACTTTAAGTGCCGACCTCTCTGAATAAAATTGAAATGGAGTTCATTGTGCACTATTTTGATAGTAATTATGCAGAGACGTATGTTGGTGGTTGGTCACAGTACCTGCCATGACAATATGTGCCTCAAAGGGATTATGTAGTGGGTCATATTTAGTTGGCCCTAGCCCTGAGGACTCTGACAGGTCATGGTATTAGATATTTAACTTTGTTTGGGAGTTTACCAATGGTAGGGGCAGGGCTTAAGATACTGATGTAGATGCCCCACCTCCTCAGGGGGCTTCAGCGCCACTGGCCTCATTCAGGACCCAGACACTACCATCGGGCCACTCCTCCACTCTCTGTAAAACTGAGATTATTTTTTATTTTTAATGGTATGCTGACAGTAGGCCAGCTACCCCATGACTGTTAGGAAATGTGGGCACTACTTGTTATATTTTGCCAGTGGCAGAGGTCTCAGCCACATCAAAGTCATGGGAGTTATCAGTAGGTACTTACCTGTAACCACCCACAACAGTACCCCTTCCATACTTCATTGATATCAGGTCATAACTAATGTCACAGGAAATTGTAATATAAAACAATAAATATGAAGCAGAACACATTAATATAGCTATTTTTGAAGACACCACTTCAATCCGGATATAAGCACTGAAATTTAATCTAAACATGTGCTGGCATATGGGGCTAGATGTGGAGGATTTATTAATGTGTTACTATTGCCCAAAACCCAAGGATGTTGGCTTAGCAGCATCACTAAGTCCATGCAACACTAGTGCAGAGCTTAGAATCACAAGAATGTAATGACAAAATGATGCAAAATGTGGTCTTAGAAACCAAAACTGTGTCACGCATTACCATTAAAGCTGTGATAGATTTGGGATCTATCTGCTGCAAAACTTAGAATGCAAGGGTGTTTGGAAATACTATTGAACAACTCGGTATAACATAAGCAATGTCTCAAGGGGTATCGTTTGTAAGGGGGCTTATTTAATGAGCAAAGTAAATTGCTGTGGAGGAGCATAGAGAAACACAAAGAAGTGGAGTGAGACGATAATGTACAGTTGCTTTCCACATATATTTAACTAATTTATATGGTTAAAACAAAAACAAATAATTCCATACACAAATTGCACTGTGTTACATTAAATGTCATGTAACCTGTGATAACGAGCAAAAGTGCTTGTGGAAAGGTGAACGGTGAAAGTGACATGTGAGGGGGTATATACAGCGGTGAAGGGGCACAAACAGGATTATTTACAATAGAAATAGATGCCTGTACAGTTATTACATTTATGTACGGATTAGGATTTTCTGGGGAATCGCAGCGAAGGCGCAGTAAGTTACGCTGTGGGATTTGACTGCATCTCTGCCTTTGTGAAATGTTAGGCTATCATCAGGACCAGGTTACAAATTCCATACAGTGTGGCAAGTTGTCACGGAATGAATCCGGACGGACGGCGTGTTCCTTTTTTTAAAAAAATATTTTTATTATTTTATTTTAACAGAGGGTTCAGGTCTCATCAAAAAAAGGGTAAAAGCAATACAAAATATCTTAAAGAGAAATATTCCTACTCAACACATTAATGAGCATGAATACCTATACATATACTGATCATATAGATAAACAACACTAAAAAAAAAGAATTAACAATATATATATAAAAAGAAAAAAATCATCCTAGTTCATTCAAAATATTTCCATATGCGTTCAAATTTTTTCTTGGAACAAATTGTTCTGGTTTTAGCTAGTGCACGCTCTCTTTCATAAATATCCTTCATAAGGGTCAGCCATTGAAATAAAGTAGGAGAATTAGGCGTAATCCACTCTCTCGCTATACAAAGACGAGCCACAACTAAGACTATAGAAAAAAAATTCTCAATAGCAAGGTTATCAAGTACCTTATATCCGAACATAACTTCTTTAGCAGTAAATGATACATTATATCCTAACCGTTGGCCTAGATTTTGCATGACGTTCCCCCGGAAATCTGACAAATCAGGACAAGTATAAAACATGTGCATTGGCTTCCAATTCATAAAAGAATCCTCTTTAAGATTCTTTTAATTACTCACAGAGCCATGCGTAAGGCAGGACCTAAGTACCTCTCAGCACGATTCTCCCCATATACCACCACCAGGATTCTTAGGTCATCCACAGCCAACCTCCTGAGACCACCTACCTTCAAACGAACCACAAAGGGAGGTAAAACAGTTGCCGTCCTGGGGTCCAAAGCCTGGAACGCACTTCCAATCAGCTTAAGACTACAGGAATCGTGATCCCTTTTTCGGAAGGCACTGAAAACATGGATATATAATATCCCCGATGTGTACTCCTTTGCGTTAATCTAGACAGATCTCAGACGGAATTCCCATTGTACCCTCCCCTTTCCTCTATTCCTTAGCGCCAGGATGCTCCTTGCGGAGTGACAGTTCGCGCTCAATAAAAGCCTATTTACGTTACATTACAAGAATGTCAGCTGCCCTTTGGCCACACTTAGGACATCTTGTTTTATCCACCCCATCTCGGCCAGCTCCTTGTGATATTCGTCGCCATTTACTAATTTTTTCAGGAGTATAGTATAGCATACAGATAGTACGAAACTGTTGCAGTAATAAATTAGTGGAATGGATAGAGTTGTTTAAATTATCCAACGCCATCTCATTCTCAGTAGTATCTGTAGCCATGTCTAATATCTGGCTCCACTTATCCGCTAGATGACTCATGTCAGCGCCTTTCAGATGACATAACCGTAAATATACTGTGCTGATTCTTGCTTTGAGAGCCAGATTTAAAAAGTATTTTATCAATACATGGGTACTTGGAAATTGTAGCAGTTGCCGATTTAGAAAATAGTCTCTAATTTGTAAGTATTTCAAAAATGATTGTTGCGGTATATCAAAAGAACCTTGCAAAGATGCAAATGTAGAGAAACCGCCGAGATCGTACAGTTGACCAAATCTTTCAATTCCAAATCTTGCTCAACTGCAAGCAGTAAAATTGTGGAATATACCCGGGAGAGATTGATTAGTCCATAATTTAAAGTGTTCATGATTGATAATATCTGCAAATGTTAGAGATGCATAATCTAAGATTTCATGCCATATACGAACCATGTCTTTCACAGTCTTGAAACGGACTATCTTGTAATAAATAGGATCATTAATCCTATACAAAAACATTTTACTGTCCATGACGAGCGCTAATGCAAGTCCGTAATATGGCTGTTTGTCAGTTAAAAAACTTTGCAAGCGCTCAGCAAATGCTGCCCAAAAGTAAAGTTTAAAGTCAGGAAGTTGTAAACCTCCAAACTTATAATGAAATTTGAGAGAGCTTATCGCCCGACGTGCCTGCTTGTAGCACCAAATACAACTACTAATTGCGCCTTCTAATTTTTGAAAGAAATAATTGGGAACACGAATAGGAATAGCTCGAAATAAATATAAGAATTTAGGTAAAATTGTAATTTTGATTATATTAATTCTACCTATGATAGTTATTGGGAGTTATTGGGACGGCGTGTTCCAAGGCGTGGAGCATCACGCGCTATCAAGAGTGAATTGTTTTATCGGTGTCAGCCCGCCAGGAAAGAAATCCTACAAGTGGTCCATTTGAAGTGCTCAAGGGCCGTGTGGTGTTTGGGAAGAGGCGGCATTTTCCTCTGTGTTATCGAATCCCAGGCAAAAACGGAATGAGTTGAAAGAGGGGACATAGCAACCGGGTACAATCTGCTTGAGCTCTCAGCGCGCGCTACTCAGCCAGCGTGAGACCGGTACTGAGTGAGCCCCCTTACAAACGATACTCCTTGAGACATTGCTTATGTTATACTTAATTACCCTGGTCTCTACTGGGTTTATGGGTAACCTCCTGTAGCTTGCTTTCGCATAGAACAATTAGGAGCAGAAATGGTAAAAACCCCAATAAGGAGGTGCATGCATAGTGAAGCTGCCTATATTTTGTCAAAAAACACAAAATGTTTCCTCATGTGGACCAATGGCTTAATAAACTGAAATGCTATGATTGAGCCAATTCTAACTTTAGATGAGACATGGCCCTCTTCTATCCATCACAATGATGACAAAGTATAGGGACAAGATGCACAAGGTACTTATCTTTTATATTGCCTTATATGGTAGAGACATAGTCTAGCTGCAGATTGCATACCTTAGAATTCTCCCCAGGCTCAAAACTGGATACGTACATTTTTTCAGAAGTACCCCTGCGCATCGATAGAGGGCATTGGCCGACTCCGGCCCAACATCGTCCACGTGTGCAACATCACCAGAGTCCGTATAAGCCCTCCCTGACGCACTAAAGTCAGTTTCTTCTGTGACTATTTATCGCTTCAAAAGCACAAAGCCACCATAGAATCTGGCTGTGGAAACAGTGTGCCATAAAAGATAGATATCTCTTATAAATTAACAATTTCAAAGGCGAAATGCACAGTATGCGAATACCAAGAAAGGAATCTTTTAGATAAGATGGAAACAGTTTGCAGAACGGGGAGGACGGGTAGGTCAAAAACGAATCTGCAGCTAGACTAGGTCTCTACCAAATAAGGCTTTACCGAAGGTAAGTAACTTCTTCATGTGATAAGAGACATCTAGCCACAGAGCCCTTAACTTAGAATAGATACCCAAGCAATGCCATCTCTGGAGGAGGTTCTGCAAACTGATTGTACAAAAAAAATCCCTGAATACAACTAGCCAGTCAAAAATAAGACAGACGAGAACAGACACTCTTAGGAAGTTAGGTGAGCAAGAGCATACACTTCACCCTAAGAACTGTGTCAAGAACCACAGGCCAGCAAAGTCATAAAGAAGGTGAAAAGTATGAGAATAGAGTTACCCATGGCAGAGAAACAGAAATGTGTCTGCAGACGAAATTCAATATAAATACAATACCAGGTCCCTCCCAAGGTGGGTTCTGACTAATGGTTGGTAGTGACTTGGGAACCCAAAGGCAACAGCCAATGAACCTCACCTTTAGGGCCTTGAATTAGAAAACCATTATGCCAGTCAAACGAACTTCTGCAAAACACAGAGAAAATGCGCCCAACAACCAAACTCATGGGCAGATAGGGCCAGAAGCAATAGAGAATGCATTAGAGGCAAAAAATGTCCGAAAGACATCAGAAAGGAACCTTAAAATAGATCCACCGTGGAGGAGCATGGATTAATGCAACCACCGAAAGTGTATGTACTCCGAAAAAGGAGGAGTTTGTGGCCATAAGAGAAAAAGACTTTCCACTAAGGAATAAGTAAGTATGACATAAGAGAAAAAGACTTTCCACTAGGCAATAAGTGAGTATGACAGATGTCCTGACAGGAAAAGTCAGAGCAAGGACAGCGAGCCCGTGGTAGAAAAAGTTGACACTTAAGTACTACCACACAGATAAAGAATGTAGAGGAAACCACAAACAAGACTATCAGCAGGGCTGAGGAAGAAAACACTATTTTTGAAACACCATTATGAAAATCACAAGAAACAAATGAAACGAGTGCACACAGCATAGCCCATTAAAATTGCACTCTGCTAAAGAAGAGCGAAAAGTTCGTTGGAAATGAAGGACACACAGAGAAAAGAATGTCTTGGAAGGAAATAAGATCCAGGCCAGTTATGTGGACAGCAGAGACTGTGACACGTGTCTCACTGGTCCAATGGTAATTTAGAGCCTTTAGCAAAAGAGAATTACAGAAGAAGGGTAGCAGAAAGGGTGCTTCCTGTATAGATCAAGGAGAAACTAGAGATGCACGAGAAAGGAATCTCACTGAATAAGCTACATAAAAACTCCCCCAAACGAAGAAAAGTGAAAAGTCCCTATAAGGGATTCTAAATGTTATCTATCAACATGAAGTGTTGGGGTAAAAAGATCCAGCAGTTAGGGTGTGAGTCAGAGCTCGTAAACTCCAGACCACAAGTGGCTCTGATAGGTAGTGCGGAACCATAACCTGTCATTGACAGTGTAAGAAGGATATGAATAATAGCTGTGGTAAGCAGAAATACCATGCTGGGTGTCACCAGTAGGTGGGATAGACAACCAAAGACACCACCATGGGATGCTCATTCGAGAAAGAAATCAAGGACCAACATCCCCCATATAAACTTAAATGGGTAGATTTATGGAGAATGACGGGAGAAAGAGCGGAGCTAAGTTTCTGTTTTAGTCCGATGGTCGCAAAAATGCTGCAAAGCAGATTCGGCATGAGGACTGAAAAGGCGGGTGCCATCAAAAGACATGGCAAGCAACGTGTTCTGAAGAGCATCTGAAAAAACTGAGGTGCGTAGCCAGGCATGACGACGTAGCACCACTGAAAAAGGCATGACCCGACCTACCAAATCAGTGGTGTCCATCCCACATCTAATTATTAATTTAGTCGCCTGTTGCCCATCTTGGATCAACTGGGTAAGCTTGTTCTGGGTGTCGTCCAGAAGCGATGGCAACAGATTTGTCAAGGAGTCCAACAATGTATGGGAAAAGAGTCCAAGAAGGCAAGATGCATTAATGGAATGCAAAGCAGAACTTAAGGAGGAGAAGATATACCTGCCACAAGTGCCCTGTCTCCTATAATCTCAGTCTGACAGACCCTGAGGAAGACAGTCGATATCATACTAGGTTGAAGCTGCCCGCAACACCAAACTATGAGAAGCAGGGTGCTAAAGGAGACAGGCTGGATTACCAGGGGCCGGATGGTGTCTGTAAGATATAAATCGATCAACCAGGGCCCCCGTATTGGGTTTAGCCCATTTCCCCAAAAATTTCATATAGGGTGCCCCGCTAGGGGATCACCGGCTACATCCCTGTTTGGCCCCAATGGAGAGCACCAATTAGAGGATCAGTAGATTTTTCTTAAGAAGGAAGTGTTAAATCCAAAATCAGAGCAACTCGACTTAGCATATAAGATAAAGAGAAGCACCCCAATATAGCAAGACCAGGAGGGGAAAGAAGGTCCGAGGCTAGGAATGACTCTAATCCACTAGCTTCATCCAGTTCAGTTAGCCAGCTATCCTCCACTGGAGGATGAGACATATTAGATATTGGGTCAGAATCCCAGACTTGTCCACATCACCCCCTAACAGTGTTCCTCAGGAGGAAAAACATTGGAGGACTCCACAGAAAGTGGAAGAAGGGTGTCCGAGATAGGTGGCACCATTTGCTCCACACTTGACGTTGATCGGTGCTGAGTTGGCGATGCCTCTAAGTTGGAAAAGGGGAAGTGGCACAGTGGCGATCAGCACCACCGACGTCGTAGTCAGCTGATCTGATACAAGCGCTGAAGGTGTGAACCCCAAAGGGCTGTACACCTGTGCCAAGATGGAGACCACCATTAAACCCAAGGGCCAAACTGAAGCCGAGGACGAACCCGTCGGCATGGACACAGTTGAGGCACCCCTCATCTCCTTAGGATGCCGTGACTTTGCCCGCTTGCATTGAGACTTATCATTGGACGATGATGGAGAGTGACGTCTACAGGAATGGCTCCTGGACCAGCCCTGCGAATTAACTGTGCTGTGACTGCAAGAGTCGCACCAACAGGCAGAGCCGGCTTTAAGACTGGTGGCGCCCTGTGCGACAATATTTGTTGGAGCCCCCCCAATGACCACCTCTGTCACGGATTCCCTCACCACCGCCCTTTAACAGTGCCCCTCAAGTCTCCAGAACCACTGTCTCTCGGATTCATTTAGTTTTATAGCACCACTCATACCAGTTTAAGGTGTCAGAGCACTTAACATCACACACACATTACACAGAGACAACCATAGGTGTGTAAATTAGTGTATAGGAAATGTTACATCAGACAGGACTACAAGGTGTAGTGTAGGAGTAGCATGTCATCGATACCGGAGGCAATATAGTTTAAGAGTCCTTATTCTGGGACAGCACAAATTCAGAATCTAAAATGTAACACCATTGTTAGGGTTCTCTTTAATAACAATAATTGTTTTCTACCCAAATGAACCCTTTTGGCAAGATTAGGATGATGACAGACTGGACAAAAATATATAGCTGTAACATATACCTTGCAGTTTACATGCAGATGTTTGATGACAGTTAATAGCTCAATGTTCTATATTAGGATGTTGACTTACAAACGACAAGTAACAAAAGGAGCTCTTTTACAGAAGCAGTAACCCACTGACCTATTTACATTATATGCACCATGTGATCAGCATGGTACACGTTCTTAGCAGCATGCATTTTAACCCTCTGTGCTACCATTGGATGATTCAAAACTTCCACTAGACAAACCTCCGTCTCTTTCCAGGAAGACAATTAATCACCGCAGTTATCTTAACATTTTAATTGATGCCTGAAATTTGCTGGAGGCCAGGAACGTGACAGCAGGTGCTTCGTAATTTGATAATATACTTGCAAAAATGACACCCCCACCCCAAGTCAGCGCCTGGTGGGGTGGCACAGATCGCACCACCCTAGAGCCGGCCCTGCCAACAGGAGCTTCATCTGACGTTCCTGCAGCGCCTTTGGTTGAAGTAGAGGACAGGAGTCACTCTCCTCGGAGTCATGGCGCTCTCCCAAGTACCACAAACAAATGGAGTGAGAGTCCGTGGAAGACATTTGCCTTCTAAAAGACCCACACGGTTTGAACAGAAAAGCTTGCTGTTTCAATGATGGAAATGTCAAAGTAGGCCAAAACCAGCCTGAAGTAACCGCTTCTCTGGATCCGCATTGTAAGCGTGGAAAATAAGAAACTCATGTCAGTGCACTGGGGAGGGGCTTATATGGAATCTGGTGACGTCGCATAGGTGGATGGTGTTGGTACGGAGTCTCACGATGCCCTCTACTGATGAGTAGGGGTACTGCTGAAAACATTTCCAGATCCAGTCTGGCATCTGGGGAGAATTCTAAGGTAAGGAATCTGCAGCTAGACGTCTCTATCAGCTATCACAGCTATGGGCTAAAATCAGTACAGGATTCTGAGACGTCATAGTCACTATGGTAACTTCATGGGAAAAGTCCAGCTTGAGATATTTTAACATGTACTCCTGTTGTAGTGTATATTTAAAATGGCAGAAGCCAAAAAATGATATCCTCATGACAATGACTACAAAATACAGCTATATGAATACATTTCAAAACTTTAAATAGATTGGGTGAACAACCACAGAATCTCAACAAAACAAGTATGTGAAAAATACTCAGATGCTACTCAGTTGCCAAGATGGGTTTACCTGGTCAGACAGATCAGGCATGCTTCCAGGTACTTTGTATTCCTGCAGCTTGGAATTATACAGATGCCAATGGGTAGGCTTACAGGCAAAAGAGATTGCCAATGGTGTATTATTTGAGTCCCCCATTCCTTCATTGAGTGTCAGGGCTTTAGACACCCATGTTTGTTCTAAACTTTGTGGATTAGTGGCACAGCCTTTGGACAATATCTAACATCAGTATCTTTGTTGACATTTTCCATCTTTTGCTGTGTTTTGGGGACAGCACTTTCAGACAGTTGCTCTTGGATTCTAGGCGTGCTTCTGCTAGCTGTTACAAATGATCCATCTAGGCTGAGCTGGGGCAGAGACTCTATGCTTAGAGGTTACATGCTGGCAGCTATTTATTGAAGACTGTCAGACATGTAATGGACTTCCTTGACCGGTAGAAAATCCTATTGTTCTTGACAGACCGGTTGAAAATATAAAATTTGGCCCAACTAGGACTAATGCATGGAAGGCCTCACTTAAGCTTGTTAGAGTGGTAAGCTGCAGTTCAAGGTGGTGAATTGCTAACTTTGAATATTTTGTACTTGAAGAGCCAAGGTATTAACCTTTAAAATTAATTTTGCTATTGCAAGCGCTTATCGTGTATAATTCTGTCATCTGGTAGTTAACCACAGGGTGCATAGTTTAATTAAATGTTAGAATTGTGGGGTGTCAACCACAGAATTGCTGTAATATCCGATGATGATGCTCCACATCTAAGGTGACATAGTTATGTTAAATTTTGTATTAAGTAAGAGGGAATGATTGTGGTATTTTAAACATCAAAAATAGCAATCTTGATTGACGGCATCATCCACTACATTGGAGTTGCATATGATTGTACAATCATTTAAAGCTGTAAAACACCTATTTTTTTCCGAAGCATAAAATTATTCTGTTTGTTGACAGCAAAGTAGTATTCCCCCTCAATGGACATGGGTGGGAAGTTGGACAGATAGCAATTAGCTTTCCAAGTACTGTCTTCCCTATTGCTGCATCTTGTCACATTGAAATAGGCACACTGATGAACAAGTGTCCTTGGGACCATGCTGCAGCAATTCACATGTAAGAGAGTACCATGTTTCCAATGAAAGCTCAATGGTGCCTCATTCTTACTTATGGATAAGACCTTCTGTAGTGTCTTGTGATGTGATCAATAACATTAATTATTACAATTGATACAGCATAAAATAGATATCAAACTTTTTTCCTCTATTTTGTAAAGCAAAACTAATAAAGCAAGATATTTCCTGTGACATTATTAGTGAATAATATACTAGGAGACCATGCCGGTAGTGAAGCCAAGAGTTGTGAGAGGACAATTTAAGTCTCTTTATAAACATATGCATACCCTGTGATCCAAGTAAAAACAGATTGTCTCCTTGAAAATGTAATTGCAATTAAATGTTCCTAAGTGGATCCACTGCATGATGTAGCTTTAACCAAATTAAACAAAAATAGTAAATTGTGCACCACTGTGAATGTGATTGGGGCTTTATGGGACGTAATAGTCAGTACGCTTAATGACACAAAATGTTTCTACTGTGCTGAGTATCACTTTATGATAGGAGATCTTCTTTGAGGAAATTCATATATTTTAGGGGGTAAATTAAAATAACCAAATTCCAAGACTTTAGGAGTCATATTGGAGAAGTCATAAACGTTCACGATGGCTGAGGTGGTTCTACTCCACTGCCAAAGTATTGTGCTCTACCAACAATTTATGGTGTAGTCTCTTTTACCTTATCTACAAATGTAATAATCACGTCTGCCCGACTCTGTTTGCTGACCTTAGTATTTGTTGTGTGCATTAAAACATAAACGTTATCACTGACCTATATTGGGTAGCTTGTCTTTTTGTGCTTTGATCAGAGGGATTAGGGTGAAGACTTGCCAGTTTCATATGTCCTCCAAGAGAAACTTCAGGACACAAATTAGAAATGGGAAGCAGTTCTTTGTCACAAACGTTGTCTTCAGTCCTCATCCTATGTCTCATTATTTCTCATGTGCAGCTCTTCTCTCATGGGACGTCTTGTCCCGTGTTCTGTTCCATACAGAAGTTATACAGTTAGAGATGCGGTGGGCCGGATCCCATGGATCCTATAGCCCATCTCATGGTGGAAAGATGCACAGAATAGAGACGTATGTTTGTATGGATGGAAACAGGCAAATGAGAGTCCGCGTTATTTAGGTAGAGTCACCTCAAAGTTATGCACAGGGGCAGGGATGGGAGAATAGGAGAAATGAAGATTTCTGGTAACCTATCTGGATATGCATAAAAAACAAGGCTACAGTCACCAGAAGTCTTTCTCACTTGGACAGCTAATTTCAGATGTCTGCTTATCAACCATGAAACTGTAGGTCACTGCAACTCACATATTAAAGAAACTGGTTAGCATCTCTGATAACAGTGATAAATAGTTGAGCATTGTTTCTTACCATTCTTGACATTCTGAGGGATGGTCTTCTGAGTTTTTTCCTATTGTACCTATTAATTTCCGCTTCCTTTACTATTTTTATGATGCTATTACAAAATGTACACTGACATTAGAGTAACATGTCAAAACAGTTTTTTTTAACACTGCTGGTGATATTAATGCTTGTACGTTTCATATTTTACTGTAAGCAAGCAGTAGACATATCCTGCTGCATGAGAACAATTTAAAACCTTAACTAAAACTTCTAAATGAAAAGGATCCTGTTTTGGAAATCAATACATGTCACTTTTCTAGTAAGCATGTACTTTATGCCACCTTCTATTTTGCTGTGACTCCTTCGAAGATATTCACTAGAGCTTACCAGCAGGATCATTTATTTTTTTGTTGGACAAGCTCTCTTCTTTGATGTGAGTTTGGCCACCTACCTTTTTATGGAGGTTTATGGAGATACTGAGTGGCCTGGCCATCTCTGCGCTCATCAGATACACACAAAAACTTCAAAACAACACTCCAAAAGTCAAGGGAAGGATTTGGAAGCCATCACCATCTCTCACCCCTACACTTATAAATCATCCAACCTCATAATCATTCAACCACACTCAGTCCTCTGAGCTTTCATCAGCCCTGTCCTTCACAATTTGAGTTGTCCTAAACAAGACAGGTGAGGGTAAGAAGGCGGGAAAGGGGAAAGGCAAAGGAGGAGAAAAATCGCTGAGCGAACACGAGAGAGGGAAAACAGATGGAAAGGAAGGCTGAAAAAACAGGGAGATTAAACCAGTGACAAAACCTTATTCAACAAAAAGACATGTTCACTTGTACGGTAGATTTTTCTCTTGGAAACAGCTGAAGGTGGGTTTCAGAGCAACATATAAAGAAGAAGGGTTAGGAAGTGGAAGAAGAAGACGAGGAAGTTTAACAACTGAACGAATATCAGGAATGCAACAAAAGGGATTTTTCTAAACAAAAATGGAAAAGAGAGAAAAGGTTAAGGACAGGAGTGCAGACAGAAGGAAGGCACAAGGAATTTGTGAAGGCGGTGGTGGTTTCAGCTGGCAAACGGGCAGGAAAATGGGCAAGCAGGCGGGAGTAGGGTAAGCAAACGGTGAGGGGTGGGAGGTTTGAAGGAAGGTGGAGGAGGGAGTGTACCGAACAGGAGGGTTGGATACGTGAAGGCTAAGTGGTCTTATACTGGTCATACTTGCCCTTCAATTTCTTGTTTGGTGCTGTGTGAGTCCACGACAGAAGAGAGAGCAAGAAAACAAAAAAAGAACGGAAAAAGAAAAAAGAAACAGAAAAAAAGAGGGGGGCGGGTGGAAAGGAGGAGGGGGGTTACAAACAATATTTTATTCAATCGCCGTTTGAATAAAAATATTGTGTCTCATAATCATACTAAAAAGAAATCAAAATAATCTTCAGCAAAGAACGACATGAAAAGAAAGCAAAGCCAACTGCAGAAAACACCACAGAAATGGGACATGGCCCACGCGGTAGGGGAGGGGCGATCCGCGGCTGGGTCCAAATGACACATTAACGCCTTGTCCGTTTAACAACAGAAAATAATGATCAAGAATTACTTCATGAATGAGAAAAGAGGGCAAATGCTGAATGATCTCGACACACAATAAGATCCAGAGCCATTTTGTGAGGAGTCTAGATAAAAGTTTAGGAGATGGGAGAAGCATGATAGAGGAGGGAAATGAAGCAAAGACTAGGAGTAAGAAAAAGAAAAAGAAAGAACAAAGAACAGACTAAAGCAGATCACAGGAAATAAAGTTATAGGAAGAAATAGAAGGGAAGTGAAGGTGGGTTGGGAAGGTAAGCTGGTAGTAGAAGAGATGGAAAATGGCAAAGAAGAATGAGGAGGACAGAGAAACATGGGATAAGAAGAACTGGATAGAGTGAAGCCTTTGAGTGATATAATAGTAAAGGAAAAGGAGTTGGACCCAACAGAGAGTGGTGAGCATAGTGAAGCGAGAGGGTAGGATGATGATCAGGAAGAGAAAATTGTGCAATAGAATATGAGTGTAGCATAAGATAGTAATTACCCAAAGAGATGTAAAGATTGCATTAAGAGAGGATGGTGAAAAAAGGAGAAGTGGCATTTCATGAGAATAATGACAATGTGAAGAGGGATGAAAGATGGACAACAAGCTAAGCAAATATTATGCTTAGGAAGAGAGAGGGTGCAAGGACGAAAGGACAACATTTCTGAACAGGACGAAATGTAGACAAAAAGGAAGCAACATAGGGATGAAGCAAGAGTTGCAAGCTAGAACTAAGAGAGTAAGGTTTATGACCATTGCAAATGAGGAGAGAACAATGAATAGAAACAAAATAAGGAAGAAAAGGGGTAAATGATTAATGCAGTATGATTTATGAGGAGGTAAGACATGGAGAAGGAAGAAGACCGCCAACCAAAATGAGGGACAAAAAGAAGTTGGGACAGAAGAAAAGCACACATATAAAAGTAAATACACGGAACAGTGGAGAGAATGAAACTGTAAGAGAGAAAGGAGTGAGAGAAGTCCATAGAGGAGGTAAACAGAGAAGATCTGAAGTGATAGGGGCTATGGAAAAAAAAGAAGATAGATGGGCAAGGGGTAAGAGGAAAACACAAAGGGAATAGTAGAAGTGAGAGCAGTGAGGCAAACTGAGAATATGGTTAAGAGAAAGAGGTATGTAGGAAGGGAGAAACCTGGAGAGAAAAGACCAAAAGAATGTCAAAAAGAAGAGACAGAGTATAATAAAGTGAAAGACAAAACTAAAAGAAAAAGAGAAAAATAACTAAAGGAAATAAGGCACAGAAGGAAAAAATAAATGAAAACGATTCAAAGGTTGAAGGAAGTGAAAGAAGCAAAGGAAAGAGAGAAGGAAGAAATCAATCATAATAGGATGGAAGGAAGGACAGGAGGCAGGGGAATGGAGGAAGGACAGAAAATAGAAGGAAAGACAAAAGAAAGAAAGGAGGGAACGAAGGAACTGAACAAAGGGAAGGAGTGGAAGAAGGGACACGAAAAGAGAGAAAGGGAATCAGGAGGGAAGTTATGAAAAGGAGGGCAAAAAGGAGGACAGTGAGGAGGAAATACAAGAAGGAAGGAAGGGATGAAGAATGAAGCTAGGATGAAAAGAATGAAGGAGAGAATGGAAAAAGAGCAAGATGGGGGGAGGATAGAAATGTGGAAGAAAGAAGAGATGAAGGAAGAAAGTTTGGATGAGAGTAAAGAAAGAAGAAAATAAGAAATGATGGATAAAAGGGCGCAAGTAAAAACACCATGAAGGCCAGAAGAATAGAAGCAAGTGATGGAGGGTGAACTAGGAAGAAAGGAAGGGTGAGGGAAAAAAGACTAAAGAAAGAAGGGAAGGTAGGAAAAAAGGAGGGCAGAAAGGAGGACAGTGAAGAAAAATTCAAGCATGATGAAAAGAATTAAGGATGAAGGCAGCAGGAGGAAAAGAATAAAGAGGAGAAAGCAAGAAGGGTGAGACAGATGGATGGAATAAAGAAATGTAAAGAAAGAAGGGATGAATGAAGAATGGTAGGAAGAAAAGCTGCAAGAGAGCTAGGGAAAATACAAGGAAGGGCCGAAAAATAGAAGCAAATGATAGAAGGAGAAAGGAAAAGAGTAAGTAAGGAAGGGTCAAGGAAAGAAGGATGAAGGGAAGAAAGAATGAATTAAGAAAGAAGGGAAAGGAAGAACTGAAAGGAGGGAATGAGATAAAGATTGGACATAGAAATAGACTGACTGAGATTTTAAACAATGTGCAAGTGGAATAAAGGAATATCAAATGAGAGGATGGAGTCAAGAGAAAGTAAGAGGGGTGACGGAAAGAGAAATAGAAAGGTTTGAAATGTATTTGAAGAGAGAGGAGAGGATGGCTCTCACAGAAATGACAGATCTGTTTAAATATAAATGGATCAATAAATCAAAAATAATCATGGCTGAATAGAAATTTGAAAGGGAATAGAAAACAAAAGCACACAGAAGCACTGCAAGCTTCTCAAATCCCTCTGGTGCAAGCAGTGATGTAAGAATGGCCAACATCAGGGCCTGCGGCAGTGACTGGAGCAATGCCGCCACAGGTTCCATGACAGCACTCCCAGATCATTGACACAGAGGAAAACTGATAGCCTGGAAGGCGCAGCTCCCCTGGAATGCAAAGCCCTTCCCAACCACCTCCCCACCCTGGAGTTTACGGTTCATGCGAGGACGGTAAAATGTCACCGTGCTACACAGAAGTCATAGTCTTTCATAGGGCTGATGGCGGGATCCAGGGCAGGTGGTCTGAGTGGCAACAGAAGTGGTCACTTACACTGTACTTGGAGGATTTGGTCACTCAAGTTTGCGCGTAGGTAGAAAGAACTGTAGAGAGGCAAGACCAGGCCCACACTGCAGAAAAGAGAAAAGGGGAGTTAGAGAAATGAACTGATTTCAAGGGATAGCAGTGAGGTACATCCAGTGCATGGAAGGAATGGAGCATGGAGGGATGAGATGATGGAAATACATTTTTAAAAAAACAGGCAAGAGGTAAGGTAAAGCAATGAGAATAAAAACAAATACAATAAAAAAATGAGAAATATAATCATTTTCGTCAAGCATGACGAGGCACACAAGGTGGAAAAAATCAAAAGAAAGAGCAGGGCTGAGAATAATCTAATAGGAGAATCAAAGAAAGATGACGTGTACACTAATATTAACTACATTTACGTAACAGAGCATTTTGAAAATCAAGCTTATTTTTACGTTTCCCACTGTTATTTATATTTGCTCCCCAGATAGGAGCCTGCTGAGATGAAGGAATGGCACTGGCTCTAAGCAAAGGTTTGACTGGATTTGTAGTCAATGCCCATGTGACTGGTGAAAGTAAATAAAAGACCAAGAATAACTGAGTCCATGTCACAGCAAATTAATGATGAGACAAAAATTGAGTTCAAAGTCATGAGGGTAGAGGTGTGGAGATGTGCCATGAGCCTGAGACTAGAGTGTCAATATCAGGATCAAGGGGAACATAAATATATCGGGGGTACCGAAGCCACTGTCTGGGGCAAATACATGTTGATCCTCTGATAAACTCTGCACCAGCCCGCCCTTCTTAGAAAGATTCTAAAGTTCCCGCAAACCTTGTCTGATGGTTTGAAGGTAGGGATTAAGGTCCCACATTGAGGGTTCTAAAGTCAAATGCAACAGCCATGGCATCCACGTCCAGCAGATCAGAGATCTGCAGCCTGTAGCCTCGAGTTCAAAGGCAGGTATCTATAAATATCCCATCCTTTTGCACTACATCAGTTTCATGAGGCAGAAATAATGGGATGGAACACATCTCAGATCTCTGAAAGTAGCAATAAAGCCATGCTCCTGAGATAAACATGGCACAGTCAGTGTCCAAGTTTAATGTCCTGAGTCTTGAAGTTGCCGTCCATGGTCTACTGTGAGATTAGGTTGATTCAAGGGCCCAAGAAACCCAGGATTACAAAACTGAGTCCTGATATCCTGAGTGCAAAGCAAGTTTTGAGGGATATTGGAAGAAAGTCTACAGAGGAAGAATATGGAGCTAAAATTCTACAGGGTAGCCCAAAGTGCCCATAGTCAAGGGTTCCCCACAGGAACCAAAGACAAGGGAACCCAACTATAGACGTAGTGGTGTGGGATCAAAAGTTTGAAAGACAGTGATAGTGTAAGTCAGAATCCAAGAGTTGTGTGCATGCTGGCTTCTCACATCATGACTACCATTAGATTTGGATGTAAACAAGCATTAGAAAAAGAAGAAATTAGACAGCCTTCAGTAGCTATCTAGGAAAAATACTCAGTACTAGTTTACTCAGGTTTACTTTCACATCAGCCTACAATTTAATTGAGTCTCTGGAGGTATACCCCCTGTCTGGTAGGCAATGTGCTATTGCTCCCATTCCAGATGAGTACTGTACTAATCTGCTCCCTTTTTCAAACCCACATCAAAACTGCAAGAAAGATGAGGATGTTTCCCTCCTCCTGCAAAGCTTGCCTGACCTTGGCGGAGCTCCGATCCCTCTTATCAAGATCTCAACACGCTCATTTTCCCAGCGCTGAGTCACTGCCATATGGAGATTCGGGTCGAGAGCCCTCTGATATGCCACAGCTGTTAAACAACTGTTAACCAAGCAGGCAGGAGCTGTGTTGGTATAGCGAGTGGAAATTTTGTAGCTGCAAAGTCTGTAGCTGCCCTGGCTGTGGATACCTCGCCTTTCTACGACCTCCTAGAAGTCACCCTCAGCCTTATGCTCTGGAGAGTCAACAACCAGCCCTATAGCAAAAGCTACTCTCACTTTCCCCTCTACGGATGGCTCTGGAAACTTTAGCCCACCCTTCCTTATAAGGTGCCTGTCCCCGTCCTGCTTAGTCACTATGCCATACGCCACATCAGCCTACTCTAACCCCGCCTCTGAGAACCACTTAAAACCGCATGACCTGAACTCCTTCTCGATCAGCTTCCCCCCTAACCTCTCACCTAAAGCGAAAAAACCTTTAAACAAAAACTGATCAGACAACAACCTGAATCACCATTAGTGGACATCTATCACTGCGCCTCCAAAGGACAAGTAAAAATAGATCTCATCTTCCACACTGAAGTACCCGAAACATGGAACTCCATCCTCAGATCGCAACTCAATATCTCCAAAATGACTAACACGTCCCAAGCTGCAAACTGACTTTCTCAGCCCCTAACCACACTAGGCGAAATGGGAACACCACTGCCACCATCTACTCCAATGGCACAGTTCTTTTACAAGCCAACAATGACAACCTAGAAATCTTTGATGCTCTCTTCCCATCCCTCCGGACTTCCCCCTCCCATGTACTCCTTCCCAGAGAACAGGCCCCTCCGAAATCCCCTAGACCCCTGGCCACACGCACTATCATCCCCACGGTCCCCCGAACGATAAAACACACAACAGAGACGTCCCCCACAAACTGCATGGTCATAAACTGCAGATCAGCCACCAAGCATGCCACAGAGCTAGCGGAATCCATCCTCACACACGACATAGACATAGCATTCATCACTGAGACATGGCTAAATGACTCCTCATTTCCACGCATGAATACTCTTGTCCCCCTTGGCTTTGTTATCACCAACAAAGATAGAAAAGATCAAAGAGGTGGAGGCATAGCCATCATCCACAAAAACAATATTTCCGTGACGGAAATAGACTCCTTCATCTACAACACCTTTGAGTGCCTAACCGCCAACATCAACACTAGCAACAATAAAACACTCATCTGCCACCTCATTTACCACCCCCCTGGCAACACCACCACATTCACTGAACACCTGTCCGACCTGATTGCCCACTGCTCTCTGCGAGATATGAACAACCTTATTCTGGGCGACCTCAATCTTCACTGGAATGAAGAAAACAACCTGCTAATCCAGAACCTGAAGGAGCTGCTTCACAGGAACAACCTTACCCAACACTGCTTAGAGGAAACCCCACAACAAAGGAGCAATCCTAGACGCCATTATCGCCCAGCATGGCACTGTCACGATAGACCGCACCCTGCCCATGGACTGGTCCGACCAACACTTAATCCTTTTCCACCTCACTCAGCCTATCACACCTAAACCCTCCACCCATAGCCCACCGAAATGGACTAGAAACTTCACCAAGATTAACATGACTGACCTAGAGGGAAGGGTTAACTCTCTCCTCACTGCCTCCACGGACGATCTATCCACAACAGAACTCACCGCCCACTACAACACAAACATGACATCCATTCAAGATCAAGTAGCCCCCTTGAAATTAAAAAAAAACTGGAACATCCCATCCAGATCTTCGTTCAACATGGACATTAACAACGTAAGAAGACAACTAAGAGCTACAGAAAGACTATGGAGGAGCAACCCCTCCTCAAGCCTACTCGAACAACTCAAAGCAGCCCAAAGGAAATACAAAAAACACATCAGCAGCGAAAAATCCACCTTCTTCTGCGCCACCCTGGACAACGCAAAAAGCAGGCCCAACTAACTGTTCAAAATCATCAGACAACAAACCTCCAAACCCCTGGAATCCTCCCTACAGGCCTCCAAAGACTTGTGTGAAAACTTCGCCAACTTCTTCGATGAAAAAATCACCAAGATTGAGCTCTCAATGGACATAAATGTGAACCCTGTCTGCAAAAACCTGCCTCCAGTGACAGTAGATAGCTTGCCCAAGCACCCCACAAAAACCTGGAAGTCCTTCAACCCTATCCCGGAAACAGAGATCCTCAAACTGACCTCCACCTCCAAACCAGCCTCTCACGTCCTTGACCCGATTCCCACCGAACTGACCAAAAAACTGAGACTCTCCATAGCCCCGTTCTGGTGCAAGATCATTAACAGCTTACTGAGAACCGGCATCATACCTGAATGCCTCAAAGTTGGCCAAGTCACGCCACTACTAAAAAAAACAAGCCTTGACTCCAAGGAACTGAATAACTTCAGACCCGTCTCCAATCTCCCCCTCGTATCCAAAATCCTTGAAAAATGCGTCCCCCAACAACTAACTCAGCACATGGATAACATCAACCTTCTTGACCCCCACCAATCGGGTTTCAGAAAAGGCTAGAGCACCGAGACCACGATCCTTAACATCACAGACGACATCCACAAATCCCTCGATACCGACCAATGCTGCCTCATCCTTCTCCTAGGGGCATATGTATCAAACGATTTTGTATTCGCAAACGCTGCGAATCGCAAAAAAACAGCGTTTGCGAATACAAAATCGCAAAATGAGATGTATGAGGCATTTCAGCATCGCATTCTTAAGGAATTGCTAATTTTGCGATTTCTTAATTTTGCGTAAGCATTTAAGAAATCGCAAATTGCGATTCCTTAAATGCTATGTAACACGCACCCAAGTTGTGCGATTTCTCCTTAAGAAATCACAAATTACCACCAACTTCAAGTTGGTGGTAATTTGCGATTTCTTTGAAAAATGCACTTTTTGGCATTTTTCAACGTGCCATGTGGCGCACATACATGCCCTTACGGCATGTATGTGCGCCATATGCGCACACATGCTAATTTCAGGGGTGCATCAGGGTGTCATCATGACACCCTTGCACCTTTGAAATTATTCTCAATTTGCGATTAGCAAATTGCGATTCGCAATTTGAGAAAGACCTCCCATTCATTGCTATGGGCCTCCTGGCCCATAGGAATGAATGGGAAGGTATTCCTTAATTGCGATTTCGCAATTTGCTAATCGCAATTAAGGAATTTTAAGAATTCGCAAAATTTGTGTGAATTTTTAGATACATCCCGTTTTGCAATTCTCAAATAGCGATTCTCAAAAAATCGCTATTTGAGAATCGCAAATGGAGATTTTTATACATATGCCCCCTAGACCTATCGGCAGCCTTTGACACGGTAGGATCATCAACTTCTCATCAAGGCTTTACAAGAAAGGGTAGGAGCTGATGAGGTGGTCCTACGCTGGTTCTCCTCCTTCTTACACAGCCGCTCACAAAGGATAAAAATAAAAAACTTTACCTCCGACCTACACCCTGTCAACAGGGGCATCCCCCAAGGTTCAGTGCTCTCACCTCAACTGTTCAACATATGCATGGAACCCCTCACCACCCTACTCAAAAATGCTAACTTCCATTTCCACCTCTATGCAGATGACACCCAAATCTATCTAGAAATCTCCTCCATTGATGACATTCACAGACTAAATGTCACTCTAAAAGAAATCCAACATAGGCTGTCGCTTAACCACTTAAAACTCAACCAAGACAAAACTGAAATACTCCTCATCTGCAACAAAGAGGAGAACCCTCATATTTCAGAATGGCTAAAAGCTTTGGATGCTCTTAACGGCAATCACACTCTGACCCACTCCGTTAAATCATTAGGAATTACCCTACACTCAAAACTCGACATGGCCAATCACATCAAGAACTCCGCAAAGAGTGCCTTCATCAACATGAAGTTACTTTACAAAATAAAACCATTCATCCCAAACAACGGCCTCAAACAAGCCACCCAATCACTGGTGCTATCCAGACTCGAATATGGGAATGCCACCCTCACTGGTACAACGAAATCTCACCTAGCACCCGTCAAAACTACTCTCAACGCAGCATCTAGAATGGTCACTGGAATCAGGAAATACAATCATATCTCACCAGCACTCAGAGAACTAAAATGGCTCCCAATCAAACTGCGTGCCAGATACAGAACTGCCTGCCTCACACACAAAGCCCTGCACACAGGAAAACCTGAGTATTTGGCTGCCAAACTCAAGAGGGTTGGTCAGACAAGGAACCGCAGGAGCTCCAACACCCTACTACTCATACTCATGAAAACACGCAAACAAAAAACTGCTGCACGGTCCTTCGCCGGAAATGCGCCCAAAATCTGGAATGTCATCCCATTCGGTATCAGGACAACAACTTAAAGTGCTTTTCCTCAACCGCTCCCTCCGGAATGGATAGCCGCCATCAAAACGCTATTCCCTGCTCGTCGTCTCTTCCTGACATTGTAGCTCTAAGACTTACCTCCTCCCTGCTATTCAACCCCAACTGCTCCTCCCCCCCATTAATTGATTCAACCCCAAGACAACGTGCACTCTATGAGGTTATCTCAGGACTCACGTACTACCTCAATGCTGCTCAGCACACTTGGACTGCGGAACCTATATGTAGAATACTGCTTATTGTATAAATCTTGCTCAAAAAACTGTTGTGAAGCACTCCGATACCCTCGGGTCAGGCTAGCGATATATAAAACTCCTTAATAAATAAATAAATAAGTAGTACGACTCCTACATCATTCTTTAAGGTCTTATTTCCCCACCCACCCTATTATACACCCTGAAATTGATTCTCTCAACACCCCATGCACATTCCTTATAACTTCTAGCCACCATGCTGTAGCAGCCCTACATTTAGGCTGCAGTACACTGCTACTTACCTGTAATTGGTACTTTTTATTGGTGCCCATGTGTATATTCGGATCGCTTCGTCAATGTACCTCTAAAATATATAAACAGACAAGAATGTAATTTTTAAAGGAAGTATCTTCATTATGAAGAAAAACTGCAAGCTTGACATAAAAGCACCAATGCTAGGATGAACTTTACTAGAGAACATGTCACAATGCTAGAATAAAAAAAGGCAGCATTCTCCCTCTTAGAGCAATGTAAGGGTGTCATTTAAGGCTTGCGATGGCTGACCGGCATTAATACCCTTATTTTGCTTCCTGTGACATTGGTGGAATGATTTGCAGCCCATGTCTTGACCAATTTACTATTGTTCTTTGTATGCTTTTTGCATATGATAGTCTTAGTACTTCTGTGCCGGTGACATAAAAATCTTTACTGGCTAATATTCTGTCGGTTTGTATATTCAATAAAGATTTTAAAAATGGACTTCATTTTCACAGATACTGTACATGTGCTGTTGTCAGTTATGGAGGTCATAATCATATTTGTTTGGAAGATGAAAAAGGATGTCAACTCTATTACAGATAAAACTTGCATATTTTAAAAAAAATTATAAAAAATTACAAAACTAAATATGAAAAATCACTGGTGTTTGAAGATTCTATTCTGTAAATAAAAGTTATAGCTGCCAAATAGCTTGGAAGATTTTCATTTATTTATATTGAGAATATTTATTCCTAAAACGTAATCTGCCATTTACGAGCTCTTAATTTGTAAAATAATAAGTGCTGGTGTACAATATTTTTCATAGAAGCCCATGGCCAGTACTGCTGAATGTCAGGGTTGACGAATGCTAAGGCTATCTTGTCTTGAATCAATCTCATGCCTCTTCCATCTGCTACCCTACAACCCTGGCCTTCTATCTTACAGGTTCTTTTAATCCCTAATTCCCTCTTTTACCACTTTTTTCCTCATCATTCTCTTCCTATTTTCTTGCCCTCTATTCTGCCTTTTGCTCTTTCAAAGTCTCATGAATGAAAACTAAGTCCCGGTCCAAAAACGAGTTAAGGTGGGCTCCACGTACAACCACTGACTTAAATTTCGCACTGATTTAGATGGGAAAACAGGCAAAAATAAAAGTTACACATAGGAAACAAGAACAGCTAACAACAACTAAAACATTCAGGTTTAAAAAAACATCAAAGCAATTAGAGGTGAAAACCAAAAAATGGCTTATTTTTGGAAAGGTTGAAAAACTGGAGAAAAGTAAATGGTGCACTAGCAGTGGGCACCCTCATAGTTCCTAATTATGAGTCTGGAAGAGCAGTGTTGCTGGGGAAGATACTGCTGTACCACACTCTAGCTTCCTGATGTTCACACTAATGGGGATTAACTGGTGTGGGAACAACAGGCTCAGATTTACCAGGTGCAGGTGAAACCGCTACTGAGTGGGGCAGGGACTGACAGTTGAGGAACAACTCAACTTCCATCAACTTCCTGAAACACCACAGATTAAGTGGGCAGCATATAATACTCCTACCTGTTGCACAAAGCCCTTCCTGCCACCCAGATGACCTCCTAACCATCTGCCTCCCATCCCCAAGAATCCTACACCCAATAATATTTCCCAGCTGCAAAGGGCAAGTGGTAAGGCTGACCCCATCTTTCCCTATGAATTGGGGAAAACTATGCAGAAAAGAACTCAGTATTTCAGGGACAAAACCTTTGATCACCAAATTTAGGTCAGGAACCACAATCAATATTTCTGAAACCTGAGCCCGGCCACCTCATAATGGAACTTAGACGAAACCCCCGCTCAAAAAAACACACAACTCTGTTGAGTGAGTGAGTAATTACTACTCTAATCAAAAGGTCATCAATTCCCTGATGAATATAATGAAATATTGAAGAAACCAAAATCTTAAAAGTCATCTATGGGCAACTTCGATCAATGGGGCATCTTCAGAATTGAAGCGTGATACTATGGAAATCAGTGAAAGATGACAATGTGGGTGGAACAGTGGGCTTGACTAAACTGTGCGTGGAAATGAACAATTTGAAAATGAAGTATAGAGGGCCTGATTTACAGTTGCAGAGGCCTTTACGTCTGCCCCCGTGACTTCGACTGCCAAATTTAGAGTTCACCATCAGCCCTGGAGTGAACTCTATGGGTTTGTTTGAACAACTGGCACGCTGGTTAAGACAACGCCATTGAAAAGTTTAGAGTGTAACCATTATTGCTTATAGGTGCTTGTATCTAACTTTTAAAAGTTTTTTCTTTTCCTCAAACAAACTCCCAGTTTGTTTTGGGAAAAGGGAAAAAATAATGGCCCCCAATACCATGAAGTCCTCTCCCATGGTGTGGGGGACAATTTTTTGTGCTGTCCCTAACTGCCAGGATATGCTTGACAGTGATGGATAGTAAAAAATCAAAAGCAATCCACACACCAATTTTAATAGGGTGGACGGTTAGATGTCTTACCACAATAGGTTGTGTTTTCCTTTGGCCGTCGGATGAAGGTTCACTTGACTCAAAATAAGGCAGGCGGCCTGCAAGTTAAGTGGACAGGGTACAACTGTCATACCCTAAATTGAAGCCAAAATCTGGAAGAAATTCAACTGGCGGGATTTCAATTCCACTGTTGGATCCCCCTCTAGATTTACCACTTCTGTGCAATCTCAGAAAATGTAATCCGAGTCACATTTAGTAAGTGGACCAGGAACACACAGCACATCATGCCAACATGGATCACGTCAATCAGCATTACAGCAGGTCCAACACCAAAAACTACAAGTGAAGTGAAAAATTGACATTGTGGGAAAATAGACAACGTGCTTGTTTCAGAATGTTCTTGATGCACAACCAACAAGTCAAACTAGAAGCTAAGCCTTAACTGCTCCTGACATCAACAGAATCCACTGGCTAGAACTGACCCAACCAGGACAAGAACAAAAATCATATTGCTAATGTAAGCCCAAGTAAAAGGAGGGAATTCGATTGATTGATTGACAGCTCTGGACTAGGTACGTGGAATCAACCGCTGCTAGCATATGTCCTCTGTTTAGCCTCTACTGAGGACTGACACTCACTCTGGGTGAAACTACTTCCTTTCCTTCTCACTCATCCTGCTATGTGGTAATATGGGACTCGGACGACAAACACCACCATTTTACATATTCACCTTTAAAGCCGACATGTTTTTTAAACACTGACTCTTGACACACATTTGGTTGCATGCCCATATGCAATAATATTCTCTGAAATTTACTTGCTTACATTTATACGTCTTTGTAGGCATATTATCAAAGCCTTGAATATTCTGTACCAGGATTAAGTCCACTGGGCAAAATGTTGATGTTTGTTGTTGTCCTCTGCCAGGGCAGAATCAATCATGACGTCCTGACTAGAGCTCCACATGGTAACATGGGTGAAGTTTATTGTATAAATGACACCAATGCTTTGTTTGGACAAGGAAGCATTTCACTGTCACTGTCGAGGTCAGCCCATGCTGGAATTTCTGTCTAGCTGAATCCCGTTTAGCTTGGTGAGAGGGATGATGGCCTCTGCACAAGGCTCCCAGATTATACATACCCACAAGTACCTGGGGACTTAGATCACCCATAAGGTATTCTGGCAGATTAAACCCCCCCCCCATACCACTAGGTTAGGAAGTGCTAGGTATGCATATAATCAATGTAACAACACAATTGTTGAGCTGTTTATCTTCTTTACTATTCTCGTAATGCAGATTACACTGTTCTGCTTCCTTATATTATTCATTGCAGTGCACACATTTTAAACTGGAATCTTATTGCTTCAATAAATAATGGAAATGTCGATTTGTGTATTTCTTGTGTCTCCCTTTGGGCATGCCTGAGTTACTAGTGAAAGGGATAGATCTGTTTCCACAATTTCCTTGGGGTGTCAGGGTTGTCATGTTCTGAGGTTGCACACACATGATCTAGGGGCATATGTATCAAAGGATACATTTGCGATTATCAAATAGCGATTTTTTGAGAATCGTTATTTGAGATTCGCAAAACACTATGCATGTAGGATTTGCAAATAATTTTGCGAATCCTACATATTCCTTAATTGCGAATCGCAAATTGCGATTCGCAATTAAGGAATATCTCCCCATTCATTCCTATGGGCCTGGAGGCCCATAGGAATGAATGGGAAGACATTCTCAATTTGCGATTCTCAATTAGAGAATCGCAAATTGAGAATGCAATTTCAAGGGTACCAGGGTGTCAAAAGGACACCCTGTTGCACCCCTGAAATGTGCATGTGTGCACATGTGGCACACATACATGCCCCATGGGCATGTATGTGCGCCACATGGCACTTTGAAAAATGCAAAAAAATGCTTTTATCAAAGAAATCGCAAATTACCACCAACTTGAAGTTTCTCCTTAAGAAATCGCACAACTTGGGTGCGTTTTACATCACATTTAAGGAATCGCAATTTGCGATTCCTTAAATGCTTTCGCTATTTTGCGAGTGCTTTTTGGGATGATTCTGAGAATCGGCCCGTTTGCGAACGGGAAATGGGCTTCATACATATGCACCCTAGTACCTTGTAAGGTCAGAGGTCTAGATGGTGCACTATGAACTAACCAGGACTAAGGCCAACATATCCTGATGGTGTGCACGGACTCAGTCTCGCACAGTTTTGATGTTTATGTTGTCCAAAAGCACAGTCTTACTGTAATAGTCTAAACTGTATGGCAATACCGTTTCCCATTTTTTTCTCTACACATTCAACTACACCTCCAATCCACACCATTGCCTATCCTAGCTTCAAAATCTTTTAAAAACCATTTCTATTAAATTTCATTTCTTTCTCACCTTAACTCACCACTCCATTACTTCAGTCTTGACCTGTCCCTAGACCAATTCCTCTCAAAAGGCCAGATGTACCAAGCCATTTAGCAGTCGCAAAGCCTACAACTGGCTACATCACAGGGTTTGCAACCCCTAAATGGATTTATTAAATTTAATAAGATCATTTTGCAATTTGTTGACAGGTTACTGAATCATAAAATGGGTTTAGCAAACCATAAAGAATAGTCAATAGGAAGGATTGAGTTTAGGCTTTTACTTGCAGATTGAGATTCGTTGTGGGATGTCTCAACAATATGCAACTGAAATCCAGACGCAAAACATTGAAAAATTACTAATTCTTTAGTTGGGGTGGTAACATATCTGCAAAAGTGAAGGAGTTCTTGGAGCCCTTTCCCCTTTGTGAATATTGAAAAGTTTTTTAGGAAGTAAGCAATGGTCCAAGAAACCACTGCCATCTCTCAAACAAACTTAAAATCAAAAAATAAATTCACTGCCTTTTAAATGCAGTCCTGTTTCCTATAAGGAAAATTGGCTGCATTTAAAAACAAAATGTTTACTTTATTTAAATGTGATTACAGACAGGGTGGTCTGCTAATCTCAACAGACCACTATCCCAGTTATAGAATCCAATAATAGTGAGCCACAATTGGTGACCTAACTCATGAATATTTATGAGGTATGTCAGATTGGGACCCACTACAATTTGGAATTGTGTGAACTGATGTATTAGTACATAGGTGAATCCACAAAATTTCTTTCTATTGACAAAAAAGTTTATGCACAAACTGCGACCACTTCTATGAGTGGAAATTTCATACATCTAGCCCAAAATCACTTATCTTTTCCTCACACAATCCCCTTTGATCACATCCATAATTCTCCTTTACACCACCACATTATCTCAGCCATAATTCATTCTCAATACTTCTCACCACCACCCATTTTTAGGTCAAGCCTTGCGCGGCTCGCATGCGCTGCCCTGCGAGGTTTCTTGTAACTGCTCTGTGTGGGTCTGACTCCCCCCACACATTGAGTTGGCTTTTGCGTGTGTCTTTCAATAATGAAAGCACGCAAATGGCTAAAGGCGGGTGCATGTCCCACCTCTTTTCTAATGTTCATTCCCACGACCTTTTGCCTGCGGGAGCGAGCAGCGGCGTGCAGGGTAGCAGCTGCATTCCTCCTGGGTTAGGTTAGTATCTACTTGTTTTTGTTTGTCGCACTTAACACACAATGCGACGCTCAGGCCAGCTGTTGCCGATAAGCTATCTCTGCTTGACGATCGGCTTGTTATTCTTGTTTTAGGACTTGTGCCCTGGTCGTAGCTCATCTGTTTCTTTTTCCCCCCTGTTTTCCCTCACTATCTTTATCTTACCCTTTCTTTTTACTCTTTCTCCCACCGTCTTTGCCCATCTGTTTCTCAGTTCTCATGGTTCCCTCATCGGTTCTCCTTCCTTTTCTCTCCTCACTTCCCTCCTTATCACTGCCCTCCCTCCACTGCTTCCACCCCCCAGTCCTGCATTTCCCACGCTGATTTCTCCCTTCTGGCCGTGTCCGCCACTCCGTCTCTCCCTCCTTCCTCAGTCCCAGGCCTTTGCATTGTGTGCTCAAGAAATGGCGTCTAGGGGCGTGAGTTTGTTAAAGCGAGGTTCCCACAGCATGGCCGGGGGTGGTGTTCCTCTGAGAAGGGGAAGGGTGGCTTGCGAGGGAGTGTTCCTGACTCACGCATGAGACTTGAGTGGGCAGTGGGTGGCCGGAGGTGTCGGTGCCTGTGGTCTGGGTGCTGGTGGCTGGAGTGCCGGTGGGTGGAGTGGAGCTCCCGGGTCACATTGGGCCCAGCATACCTCACGGACTGACGGTTACCCGTAAGCGCCCATGTGGAATGAGGACTTTCGCCCAGCTGCTTATTCTACTCAGCAGCACCTTCCTACTGCACTGCCGAGGTAAGAGAGACCCGAGGGACGAGGGCAGGTCAAGGGTCAGTCTCATCTGTCACAGCTCCCTTAGGCCACCCGGTGTGACCACTACTTCGATCCCACTGGACACCTCGCAGCCTTGTGGTTGTATATAGCACAGAGCATGTCATTGCCAATGTTAGGGCGTTTTATAGGTCGAGTTATGGCACAACATTAGGCGAAACCCTGTTAGTCCTCATTAAACATGACCACTGGTCTCATCTTATGTTTCACGGATGGCTCTCTCTCTCATGTTTGTATGTTCTATACTACTTGCACATGGCTACATCGGCATCGCGACTATGTGTGCGCTATAGAAATATGTACACACTTCCAAGCTTTATGAGCAGTATTATAGTGAATACAATTTAATTAAAACAGTGTATTGTAATTAGCATATAGAAAAAAAGTCCCTAGCTTAGAGGTTAGCTTGTTTCATGTTTATTCTATTTACCTGTCTGTCTGTCTGTCTCTCTAGGTCTGTCCTTCTAAGGCATTCTGTCTTCATCTCTCTGTTTCTTTAGGTTTCTCTGTTTATTAGATCTGCTAATGCATGCCTCATTCCATGCACTGCTCTCTCTCTCTCTCTCTCTCTCTCTCTCTCTCTCTCTCTCTCTCTCTCTATCTATCTCTATCTATATATCTATTATGTATATTTTAGTGTCTCTCTCTGTTTCTCTTGCTCTTTTTCTAGGTCTCCCATTTCCCCTGCACCTAACAACAAAATACACTTCAGAATAATATCACATGGTATCGAATTTGTCACTTCAACACTCCTGCTGTAGAATCAACATGGAGTTTAACCAATATTAATATCTAACAAGACTTCTAGCCAAAGCTAGTTTCTAAAGGTTTTGCTAACGCACAAGCCACATCTAAAAATGTCATGTTCTTGAGAAGTGCCAGTGCCGCCTTGTGATGAGATATACTTTGAAAAGAGTGGTTGCAAACAATCGAAAAAGAGATGGACATTGAAATTTGTGACCCGCAATTCGCAGGTGCAGTTATTATCAGAACCAGAAGGTGCGTCAAACTCCTCTGGATTTAAAAATCGAAAATTCAACGCCACACGAAACTTTAATAGCAGCATACACAACTGAGGGCTTGGCAATGCGGATATATAAGGATATATCCTTAGGTTTTCCCAGAACTCCAACATGTAACACGCTGAGGGTTTTCTTGAAACGTAATAGTAATCCCGTACCCTAGATTCCCTCTTACAGGCCTCTCTCAAACCCCCCCTTCAATAGGTGGAAGGCCCAATGCTCTAATGTTTTCCACCTTCAGTGATGCCTCGATTTTCACTAATGTATTTCTAACTTGCACCGCCCCTCTTTAGTTCACTTCTTGATATTTCCATTTCTTCCCTCGCGTTGTCCGTGCCTTCAATATCCCGCCCTTCCTCCTCGTTGTCCGCGCCTTCAATATCCCGCCCTCCTTCCTCGTGCCTTCAATATCCCGCCCTCCCTCCTCGTTGTCCATGCCTTCAATATCCCGCCCTCCCTCCTCATTGTCCGTGCTTTCAATATCCCCCTGCCCTCTCTCCCCGTTGACCGTGCCTTCAATATCCTCCCGCCCTCCCTCCCTGTTGTCCGTGCCTTCAATATATAGTTGACCGTGCCTTCAATATCCCCCCTGTTATGATCTGTGGTTCTGCCGTGCAGCAGGGTCATAGGGCATACTGGGTGGGGGCGCACCACGTGCGTGGGGCCTAGCGCCGGCAGCGCGCAGTAAATCACACAGACACAGGTCCTTAGCCAGGCGCGAACTGAACTCGTTCGCCCGCCCCTTTATTTTATACACGCGCTCACGTCCGTCGACGTGAGCGCAAACTACGCATTCCTCATTGCGCTCTAGCCGAAGGCTAGAGCGCTAACTGTAACATCCCTCTCCAAGTTAGTCCTTGACAACAGTCCCAACTTCAATTCGCGGCGCCACTTACTTGACATGCAAAGTCCCGCAATCGGCTGTTGGGCCTGGGGTTTTCCCTTAGCCCATACCTCGCAGTTCCCCAATGGGTCGGGGCTTGGGTCGTTGGTGCAGCCTCTTGCTCTGGTCTGCTGTCCGGGTGTTCGGCATTATCTGGACCGGTCCTTGGGTGGTCCGGCGAGACGGGGCTAGGCACCCCCGCTGGAATAACCCCTGTGTCAGATGGTCGACCGCCGGCCTCCTCACCACTTTGAACCATGAGATGTTCCGGGTGACCAGCTCGCCTCCCCGGCGCGCTGTCACCATGGTTCCGTGCCGGTCGACTACTCTCCAGTAGCCCTGTTCATACCGAGTCTTGAACTTTCCTCCGGGTCGCCGCTCTCGTAGAACCACCATGTCCCCCACATGGACCTCCCTGGGCACCACCCTCCGCGCCTTGCTGACTTTGTCGTTGCGCTCCTGGCGCCTCCGGAACGCACTCTCCGCGTCGAACGGCGGGGCTGTCCAGCCTGGGGCGACTGGTAGCCCGTCTCGGCGAGCCCCTTTGAACATCAGGGCCCAAGGTGCTTGACGAGTGGAGCAGTGGGGGGTGCTGCGGTATTCCCCCAGAAACCGCTGCAGTTCTTGTTCTGGGTCTGACTGTTCCGACATGGCGATGTGCAGTATTTTGTTGATGGTACGCATGAGCCTTTCTACCTCATCGATGGCGTATGCCATGGGACTTTAGGAGCTCTCCGAACTCGTGTCCTTGAAATGGGGGCCCGTTGTCGCTCCGCAGTTCTTCGGGCCACCCAAACATCCCGAATACCTTTTCCAGGGCGGGGCCCACGTGCACGAAGGCCTTGGACGGCAACGCCTCCACTAGTGGGTACTTCGAGTAGCTGTCAATGATCACTAGTGTGACAGGTCCGTCCGGTAGGCTCCCGAAGTCCACACTGATCTTTTCCCACGGGCCTTTCCCATGCTCCTCGGTGATGATGGGAGCCGGCGGTTGGGCTCCGCTGGTCAACTGGCATGACTGGCAGCTGCGAACCGAGTCGTCTACGTAGGTGTCCATGCTCGGGAACCATACTTTCTCCCTCATCCGAGCCTTCATTCTCTCTGTTCCTTGGTGTCCTTTGTGCGCCAGTTGCGTGGCCCGGGTCCTGGCAGCCGCCGGGACGACGATTCTGGATCCTCGGATGACAAGCCCTCCTCTGGTCACGCTTAGCTCGTGACGCACTCTCCACATGTGTTGGAGATCATCTCTCCCTTCATGAGACCATGAGTTCGCTGCCTGGAGAAAATGCTGCCAGGTTCCCCCGAGTATGGTGTCCTTGACCTTGATGAGCACTGGGTCTTGTTCGGCCGCCTCCATGATTTCCTCTAGCGTTAAGGCCCTGGGGCACGCCAGGGCAGCCACCATTTTGAGATGACGTTCAGCATCCTCTTCCCCATCCATCGGTGTTGGTTCGCTGTGGGTCTCGGGGTGTCGGGATAGAAAGTCTGCTGGGTTTTTGGCCCCTGGCCTGTATACCACAGTGAGGTGGTACTGTTGAAGGTTGATGGCCCACCGTTCTATTCGTGGGGGCGGATGTGGTGCCGTCCCTCGGAACAGTGGCACTAGTGGCTGGTGGTCCGTCACCACCGTGAATGGGTGTCCGCACACGTACAGATGAAAATGACGGCAGCTCCACCGAATGGCTAGGGTTTCGCGCTCGATTTGGGAATAGCGCTTTTCTGTGTCCGTGAGGGCCTTGCTGGCATACGCCAGGGCTGCCCACTGCCCGGGTTCCTGCTCTTGCATTAGGTCTGCGCCTAGTCCTACCGGGCTTGCGTCCACTAGGACTTCCGTCTTCTTGCTCGAGTCAAAGTAGACCAGTGTGGTCTGGTCCAAGAGGGCTGTCTTGATTGCCTTAAACGCTGCCTCTTCGGCATCTGTCCATCGCCACATTACCTCGGTCTTGGTGAGATGTCTGAGAGGTTCGGCTAGAGTGGCCAAATTCGGGATGAACCGCCCACAGTAAGTGGCCATCCCCAGGAAGCTGCGGACTTCAGCTACTGATGCCGGAGCTGCGGCCGCTTTGATGGCGTGGGACTTCCGGGGATCCACTTGGATGCCTTCTTTGGTGAAGACGTAGCCGAAGAATTTGATGGTTTGTCGAAACAGTTGGCACTTTTCCCGGTGCAAGGTGACACCATGTTCTTGCAGCAGTGACAGTGTGGCGCGGACATGCCGATAGTGTTCTTCCACCGTCTTGGAGTAGATGAGGATGTCGTCACTCACGTTTAAGACACCAGGTAGTCCGAGCAGGATATCTTTGATGGTATTTTGGAAAATCTCTGCTGCCGAGGAGATTCCGAAATTCAGGCGTTTGTATCTCCTCAGTCCTAGGTGCGTGCTGAATGTAGTAATGTATCGGCTTTCCTTTGCCAAGGTGAGCTGGTGGTATCCTGCGTTCAAGTCTAGTTTGGAGAACCACCGAGCTCTGTTTAAATCAGACACAATGTCATCCATAGTCGGTGTGATGTGTCTCTCGCGCTTGATAGATTTGTTTGGCAACCGCATATCTATGCATAAACGGGTTTTCCCCGGTTGGCGGGGCTTCTCTGCGATCACCATGGGTGATACCCACGGCATGGGTCCGGTCACCTTCTCGATCACTCCTTGCTCTTCCAACCTTTGGAGTTCCTCCTCCACCAGCGGCTGTAGGTGGAATGGTATCCGCCTGTGCCTGAGGGCCGTCGGTGCCACCGCAGGGTCGATGTGAAGATGTACCGGTGGCCTCTTGGTCTTCCCTAGCCCTGAGAAGAGGCACTTGAAAGTATCCAGCAGGTCTTCGGCTTGCTTGTCCTGGATCTTCCTGAGGAACGCGATCAGCCCGAGGTCCTCGGCTGCATGACCGCTGAGTAGGGTGTCCACCTCCTGGTCAATGACATGAATGTCAATCACTATTTCTGCGTTTTCTGCACTCACCGCCACCGTCATCTTCCCTTTTAGCGGTAGCGGCGTGTCGCTCCCATAGGCGTAGATCTTGGCCTTGGACTGTCGGAGCTCCGGTCTCGGCCTGAGACGGTTGTACTGCTGTACGCCCATTACTGTCACGGACGCACCTGTGTCTATCACCGCGTTGACTTCCGTTCCTGCTATCAGTAGGTCGCATCGCGGCTGTGGTCGCCTGGTACTTTTCAGGGCTTTCGTGAAGGATATGAAGTACGTTTCTTCGCTATCTTCAGACTCGGTGCTCGAGTCCTGGTGGCCCCTGGCTTTCTCATACCTGGGCGGTGGTTGGGATGACAGTGACGTGTGCGAGAGCTGTCTTACCAGCTTTCTCTGCGGCTTATCCCACTTGCTTCCGCCCTTCTGTGTCTTCCTCCGGCAGACTGACGCGAAGTGATTTTCGATCCCACAGTTTGTACACTCTTTCCCTCTGGCTGGGCATGTTTTGAGCGGGTGATCTTCGTACCCGCAGTACCCACATAGCCGGGTTTGGGCCGGGGGCCGCCGGTCTCGAGGTCTCTGAGTCCTTTCCCGTGTCCGCACCACATCCGCCTTTTCTGTCTTCACCTCCACTTGTTTTTCTATCCCCTTTACTAGGGCCTGGTCCATTTCCTCTGCCTGTGCCGCCGACAGATCATGCATCCTGGCTAGGACTAGGATGTCGTTCATCGGGATGTTGGGCCTGCGGAGTATCAGTCCGCGAAGCGTCTTACTCTGGATCCCAAGTATTAATTGCGCCCCAATTTCCTCTTTGGCTCTGTCACCTACGAGGTGCGTGTCCGCGAGGGCTCTTAACCGTGCATGGAAGGCGTCCACCGACTCCCCTTCGTGCTGTCTCGCTTGGCAGAGTTTGAAGTGTTCATAGTCCGGGTTGACCTGCGGGTCGAAGTGCGCATTTAGAGCTGCCACCGCCGCTGCATAGTCGTCCTGGTTCCCCGTGTTAGGCAGGTGTTTGAAAAGGAGGTATACTTCTTCCCCCGCGTAGTGGAGCAGGAGGGACCTCTTCACCGCCCCGTCCGTCTCCCTCGAACCAATGAAATAGTTCTCCAGTCTGCCCAGTCAGGTTTGCCAGCGCTGGGCAGCCGTCGTGGGGTCAGCGGCTTCGCTGAACGGGGGCAGGACCCCTGTCGGGGGGTGATGGGGTAACGCTCTGGCTTGGTCCTGTTGCTCCGTGTCGCTCATCGTGGCGCAAGAACCACGTGCTCGGTGCACCAGTGCAGTGACCACTGACCTCCTCAGCAACCTTGTCCACCTTTATTCCGGCACGCGCCGTGCCGCCTTGCTGGGCGATGCACTCTTCAGGCCTGCAGGCCTTCTGATGCTCCGTCAGCTGGTGGTGTGGCCTCGTGACCTCCAGGCAGGTCGTGTGCACGTCTCCGGTAACAGCAGCTGTTCTGTGGGGGAGCTGCTGCGCTGCCTGTAGCCTCGGAGATCAGTTTAGGAAGGGGGGTGGGGGCCCACCTCGTCGCCAGTGTTATGATCTGTGGTTCTGCCGTGCAGCAGGGTCATGGGGCATACTGGGTGGGGCCGCGCCACGTGCGTGGGGCCTAGCGCCAGCAGCGCGCAGTAAATCACACAGACACAGGTCCTTAGCCGGGCGCGAACTGAACTCGTTCGCCCGCCCCTTTATTTTATACACGCGCTCACGTCCGTCGACGTGAGCGCAAACTACGCATTCCTCATTGCGCTCTAGCCAAAGGCTAGAGCGCTAACTGTAACACCCCCCACCGTCCTCCCTCCCCGTTGTATAAAATGATGGCGGCCACACGCCTGTCTCCCATCCATGATTTCACCCAAAGCAAAGTGTCGGCAGGATTACTCCCAGCAACATCGTAAAATAACCAAGTGATGTATTTTTACGATGTTGTTGGGAGCGATGCCGCCACTTTACTTTGGGTGAAATCATGAAGGGCAGCAGCGGGCAATCGCAGCCGCAGAGCGCCATGCACCCACCCCCCTGTGAGGAACCCATGACATATTACTACCATCCCTCCAGGCAGAGCACGCCCGGTGTCACGTATTCCAAAACCCATGATGCGGATCCGTGTGCGCATTCATCTCTGCACCAGACCGGTCGCACTTGTTTGAGGTCATGTTACAGATAAATACATTGCTTCACTTTGCTCTCAAAACAAACCGGTGCAGATGAGAGGGCATGAATGAAAGCATAACCCCAGGTGTCTGTCCTTCCCTGACTCCTCTGCCGACTGTGTGGGCTGCTGAAGGTTGACTTTCAACACAACCAGAAACCTACCCTCGTATTCAGTTTAAAAAGAAAACTGTGTGATCCTAGGCACATTCCCTCGTCTACATCTGCCTTGGTTCCATTATCTGCTGAAGTCAGAAATTCTAAGAAATGGCAGCAGAACTTGAATAAAAATGTTACTTGTGTGTGAAGGAAATGTGGTAAAATGCGTTCTTAAAAACGATCTTTGCAGTGGGTGCACAGCCGTGGTCGTTGGTTATTGCTAGCAGATGCAGCGAGGGAGGGTTCAGTGGCTTAGAGAAGTCCTGTCACCCCTCTCCTTATTGTCCCCACTCTGAAAAGACTGTGCGCTGTTATTTGGCTTATTTAATAAATAAAAAACAAGCCTCCTGCCACACTTAAACAGGCTGTCTCTTTCACTTTCCAGTATGTAGCGCTTGGTCTTTGTGCTTTCAGCTACACCCCACATCTATTTTCTGATAGGCTAAGTTTGACTCACCCAAAATCCACAGGCTGTCTCACACAATCCTCATGGGGGTGTCAAGTGCGATTGCTCTGTTGTAAAATCCCAAGGGTGAGAACTATTGGCTATGCCAATGCTTGTTTCCTCATTTTATTCCCTCTCTATATATGCTACAATTTTCCTTCTCCATTAACTGATGCTTATTGACTGAACTTTTCTTTGGTCACATTCACACACAACCTACTCCTAGAGCCTCTGGGTCCACCCAAACCAGATTTGTATTGACTTATTTTTCCTTTACCTCTTTTTTACAATATTCTCTGTTATTATCCATGCTTCTCTGCAAATTCCACATCCATCTTACCATGTTTTGCCCAAACCATTTCTTTCTCCAAATTCCCCAGTCCAAATTTCAGCCATAACCTCCTTTTTTATCACCACAATGTGCACGAACCTCATCCACCGATTTGATGAGTGTTTTGATGACCTTCTGTCCATCTAGTCCATCTATCATACTTCTCCGGATCTAAGAAAAACAAGAAACAGGAAATCATTGCATCTAACCCAAATTACTACAAGAAAAATACAGAGACAAGACCCAACCAGTCTCTCTGGGCCCGATTCACAGAACTAACTTAAGACAAAATCCTAAACTTAGTACCATTTTGGTATTCACAGAAGGCACTTACTCATTTTGGTATTCACAGAAGGCACTTACTCATTTCGGTATTCACAGAAGTTAGGAGTCCTAACTTTAGGACTCCTAAATGCCTTCTGTGAATACCGATAGTCTTAAAATTAGGATTTTTCTCAGTTTAGGAGTAGTAAAGTTAGGACTCCTAACTTTAGGACTCCTAAACTGAGAAAAATCCTAACTTTAAGGCTTTCGGTATTCACAGAAGGCATTTAGGAGTCCTAAAGTTAGAAATCCTAACTTCTGTGAATACCGAAATGAGTAAGTGCCTTCTGTGAATACCAAAATGAGTAAGTGCCTTCTGTGAATTCCAAAATGGTAGTAAGTTTAGGATTTTGTCTTAAGTTAGTTCTGTGAATCGGGCCCTCTGAGTTTATAGCAAGTCAACTGTAGGCAAAACTGTCATTACCCCATCCATTCAAAAAATGATATCTCAAACCTGAGCCCCACAAATGCCTTTGCTTGATAGCATCAACATCACATGGACTCCTGGAAACCTCGACATTCTGTCCTGCTCCTTAGGATTTAGAGATCTACACCTGACACACTGATATCTGCCTGTTTGCTCTAATTAAAGCTCAGGACATCTAATTAGTGTACATTCACAAATCCACCAGAACTTTTGTAGACAACGATGAGATGTGATGCTCACTCCTCTGATTTTGTTTCCTGTTCCCAATAAATACAATTTATGATACTACCTCCTTGTGACCCACTATTTCTGTTTTTGCCATCTTTTCAGCAGTCTCGTCTTACATCAAAATATCTCTGTCATAATGAATACACAGTCTCCCATGAGCTCCTTTCCATCAGCTCCTTACTTCTTCCTTATTGTCATCCTCAAGTTCTGCATCCAGAAAGTCTAATGTCACAGGCTCTTGAAAGTTGATGATCTGAAATACAGAAATAATGTCAACAGAAATGGACATTAAGGGTGAAACTATCCTTCATAGAACCTGCCCTTCATTGAATGAATATTATGATCTATTGGTATCATGCTACATGCTGGTAAAAAGTATTTACCAGGTAAAAAATGTACCCTGTGCAACAGATCTGTATGAAACTCTACCTGACAGGTTACAAATATTCTCCCACACTTTAAATGTTTAATAGAAATTAATCTTTAAACAGCCTCAATTAAATCTTTGATTTGCACTAGAAGACATCCTGAAATATTAAAATGTGTTAAAAAAATCGTTGCGTTGAATTCTAGGGACAATTGAAACATGGTGCAAGTAATGAGGAACCTGAATATCAAGGGATATTTCCACGTGTAATATTTGTAATTTATGTGAAATAATACACAGATTGTTTGGTTTACCCTTGTGTAGTTTTCTGTACATAGGCAAATGTAAAACTATTCTAGCGCGCATACTTCTTGGGGCTGACATATTGCATGTGGCATGTGCATTTATATAGAAATCAGGCCAAATGGTATGTTGAACATGACCGCACGAAAAAAAGGTGTATGTGAAAGGCGTAGGGCATACAAAACTAATTTTCTGAATGGTAATAAAAGATAACAGAGTGTGCAAGGTCGCCATATCATTTCATCAGCGGGGTGACATTAGTCAGGCAGATGTGTCTCTCAAGAAGGCATTGTGATTCAGGTACAGGAATCTTCACAGTAATATCTAGTGTAATCTGTTATTTACAGCACTTTGAAATGAAAGACGTGTGGAATGAAATGGTATAACAAATTAATATTATCTTATATTAGCTGCTTAGTATGTCTACACTTTTCACTTCCTAATTTAAGTAAATGTCCACAAGAAACACATGTTGATAAAATGTGCTCAGAATCAACTGGAATTATGGGTGCTGCAGTATTTGAGGAGATGCAAATACCTGTACCCGAAACTGAATTTCTTCGATGCCTTTCAGAAATATATAGCTGTCCTACATCTCACATTTTTTATTTTTAGATTATCAGGTAATGCGTGTCTGGAGTATAGGACATTAGTTTGTTCTTTTTGCTACGGATGGGGTAGGTCCCATCTAGGGAGCCACTGTATGCATGGATGCCCGTCTTTTGGTATCTGTAAATAATGAATTTTGTATATATTGCCGTTCCTGTAATTAACCAATGGCGGATGAATTTTCCCAGGATTATCAACATTTCGAAATTGAGGGGGGATGTACTTCTATAGAGGCCCATCCAGGGCGGAATAATTGGACTTTAAAGAAAGTATCACGAACTGTGCCCATTCAGGGCGTTATAGGATGAATTTGACACTTCCAGAATATCGGGCTGGATGTGTATTGATTGTGTGCCTTTAATACAATTGGCAGACACCATGTGCAAACTTACATGTATAGTTTCTGGGTATGATTATGTGGTGTGGGAGCTCAGGGGTTGGAAGCACAGCCCATACACAGTTTGGTTGCAGGTAAGTATAGGTTTATTCACTTATATTCTTACACATTAGAGGGAGAGCGCCGGGAAACGTCCGACGCGTTCGCGGGCTCGGCGCCTACTATCGGCACCCAAAATGGCCGCCGCGCTCTACGTCATCACGTGGCCTTGAAGACTAGAGCGCGACGCCACATATCTCCTTTCTTTACGGATAACATTTTTATACAAGATACTTCTACTTGCGTGCATACTCCCTTCCGTCTCCCATCTCAAAGTCTCTAATCTTCGACGGTCTCACCATTGTCCCTCCGGCATGGGTGCGTCTCACCGGGGTGCCTGGAGTGTACTCGGTTCCCTCTTGGCAGCTTCTCGCTTCTCCACCTTCAGTACTTGGGGGAACTCCCCTGTTGGGAGATCCACTGTAGATTTCAGAGAGTTCCGAGGCACCCAGTTCACTCTCCCCTTCTGCTTCTGCTTCTGCATCTCTTCCCCCTTCTCCGGGACTGCCTGTGGTTGTGTCCACCGGGTTGGTTTTCAGTCCCTTGAGTCCGGGGAGGTATCACTTGTCCTCTTTCTCTTCCATTCCATTGCATGATCTTATTGCACTTGGACATCCTGTCCTTTGACCACACCTTCCCATCGCTCAGTAGGACTGACCTGTTATAAACTTCTTCCACGTGCAAGGGTGCCCTGAATTTGCTGTCCCCTTTCCTCCTTAACTGGGCTAGTTTGACTCGAACCCACTCTCCTCTCTCTAGCTCCGTCTCCTTGACATTTCTTCTTTTGTTGTAGTGTTCCGTGTATATTCTCTGTGCTTTTTCTAGATTGTGGTGTACTACGGCGGGGGACCACTTGCTCGTGATGGTGCACTCCTTCCAGGCTACATTGTCTTTCGTGAAGGGGTCTCTACCCCTTAGGATCTGGAAGGGGCTGTATCCCATGCTGGTTGGTGCAATCCTATATGCCCACAACATGCTCTTCAATTCCTTCTCCCAATCCTTTCCAGTCCCAATCGCTGACTGTACGGACCCCATAATAACTCGGTTAAACCTTTCGGCTAGTCCGTTTCCTGCCGGATGGTATATCGATGTGTGTTTAACCTTGATGCCATTCCTTTCCATGTAGGCGTTCCACTTCTCTGATACAAATTGTGGTCCATTGTCACTTAGGAGGGAGCGTGGAATACCTTCTCTAAGGAAAACGGCCGTTAGGAACTTCAATATTTTGTCTGTGTCCATGTCTTCTTGTACGTCCACCTCCGGCCACTTGGAGTACCGATCTACCAGTACTAACACATATTTCTGGACTCCCTGGCCATCCAATATCGGACCCAGGATGTCTATTGATAGGTCCTTCCATGGGTTCTCTGGATTGTCAAACTTCCCTAGGGGTGGTCGCATCAGGCTCTGAGGCTTGTCCGCTCTTTGGCATTGGCCACACTCTCGCACGTGCCTTTCTATCTGGTTATCCATTGCCGGCCACCAGTACATCTGCTTCGCCCTCATCTTGGTCTTTACGATACCCAGGTGGCCCTCGTGGATGAGAGCCAGAAGATGTGGGATCAACTTGTTGGGGGAACTACTTTCTCTCCTCAGGAAGATCCCTTGGTCGCAAACTGACAACTCTTCTCTCACTTCGAAGAATTTCCTGAGTGCCGCCTCCATATGCCTCTTTTCCGGCCATCCCCTTATTATGCATTGCTTGACTGCCTCTATGTCTGTGTCGGTTTCGTACGATTCTTTCCACTCTTGTACACTGATCATGTGTTCGTGATCTTCCATGAACGCCACTTTAGTATCCTCCTCTTCGGACGTCCTTGGAGCTTCATCCATGGCTGACGCTCGACTGAGGTAGTCGGCTACTTTGTTCCTTTGTCCCGGGATGTGTTCCACATCATATCTATAGTCTAATAATTTCAACGTCATCTTCGCGATGCGAGGTGTCGCCGTGGCATGTCCTGACGATGTGAGGACTTTGATCAGGGGCTTGTGGTCTGTTCTCAGCTTGAATCTCGTGCCCCATAGGAACTGGCGGAACTTTTCCATGGCCCAGACTACTGCCAACATTTCTTTTTCTATTACGCTGTACTTCTGTTCCGTGGGTGACAGCGATCGGGAAGCGAAGCTGAGGGTGGACAGTTCACCTCCTTTCAACTCCTGCATTAGGACTGCTACCAGGCCTCGCTCGCTGGCGTCTGTCGTCAATACCGATCTGGCTTGCAGATCGTATCCACACAAAGGTATGGCCGTGCTGATGTCCGTCTTTATCCTTTGGAACTCCTGTTGTGTTTCCTTAGTCCACTCAAATTTGGTCTTGTCTCTTAGAAGTTGTCGCAAGTGGTGTGTCTTCGTAGCGAAGTGCTGTACGAATTTGCTATAGAACTCGGCTATGCCCAGAAACGACCTGACTTCCTCCTTGGACCTTGGCGGTGGTGCTTCACATATCGCCTTGACGTTGGACTGTTTGGGTGTGATGCCTTGGTCGCTGATCACATGCCCTAAGTACGTGACCGACGTCATACCAAACCGGCACTTGCCCCATTCTGCCGTGAGTCCGTTGCGTTCCAGGACCTGTAGAACTTTGGACAACTTGGCATCATGGTCCGCTTTGTCCATGCCCATCACGAGGATGTCATCTTGAAAGTACTGTACACCTTCTACTTCGTGAAATAATTTATGCATTAGTTTCTGAAATACGGCTGCCGCCGAGGCCAGTCCAAATGGCATCCTGCGAAACTGATAGCACCCGAAGGGAGTTATGAAGGATGTTAGCTTCCTGCAGGTGCGGTGTAGTGCGATCTGGTGGTACGCTGATGTGAGATCGATGGTCAAGAACCACTTCACTCCTTTGGTTTTTGCTAGCATCTCGTCTATTCTAGACAGGGGAAACCGTTCTACTATGATGTTTTTGTTCAACTCCCTCAGGTCCACACATAGACGTATTTTTCCATTCGGTTTCAAGGCGACTACCAATGGAGCCAACCACTCAGCACTCGTTATCGGTTCTATGATGCCGTTTTCTTCCAGTCTGTAAAGTTCTTGTTGCACCTGTTCTCTGATTGCCAGTGGGATGTTCCTCACTTTGTGGCACACTGGTTTTGCATCCGTTTTGAGCTCGATCCTATGTGTGAATTTTGTTAGTTAGCCAACTTTGCCTCCAAACACGTTGGGAAACTCTACCTTCAGCTTTCCTGCTTCTGGCCACTGTGCATCGCTAGTCATTAAGACTTGTGTGATACCACCAGGGTTCAACTGTATACCTAGATCTCCTTGGTCTATCCATCCTAGAACCGATGGGCCCTTTTCTGCCACATATAATTTGCACCTGGCATGCCGTTCCTTGAATTCGAATTTCAGATGGCGGTATCCCACCATGGGGATAGGGTCTCCTATGAAAGTGACTGGGCGAATGTCTGGGGGCTCCAGATGGTCACCTAGGAAGTTCTTGAAGTGTTCATCCCACACATTGTGTTGTATTATGGTGTAGGGGGATCCTGAATCCGCTACCATCTGTATTGGAACACCTCCAATCACTAGGTCATATTGTGGTTTCTTTGAGCGGTTGCAATTGATGCCCAGCACGTGTTCGTCTATGCACAGCACACTGTCGTCGTCTTCTTCATTTTCTCCTTCTTCCTCCTCTTCTTGTGCGACATATTTGACGGCTATTCTCTTTTGCTTGCGGTGACATACCTTCTCATAATGCCCTGTTATCCCACAAAACATGCATTTGGCTTTGAAGGCCGGACATCGCTTGTCATATGCTGGGTGTGACAGACTGCCGCACCTGTAGCACATGTTCTTGCCCTCGGAGCCCGGTTTCCTCGCCGGAGCCGGTCTGGGCGTCCATTTGGTCTGTGTCCTTGTGTCCCCCGTTGCCCCCTTGCTTCTCTCCGGTGGTTCTGCTTCCGTGACTTTATTCACCATGGGCCTAGGGGCAGCCTCTTTTTTCGCCGCTTCTGCACATCTCTTCGATAGCTCCGCCTTTTTTACCATGGCTATCACCTCTTTAAGTGTCGCCTCTCCGTTGACCCATAATTTGTTCTGTATCATCGAGTTGGTGGTGTGCATGACTATTTGGTCCTTGATGAATTCATCATGTAATGTGCCGAACTTACACATGACTGCCAATTTCCTTAACGCTTCTACGTATTCATCTATGGACTCCCCTTCTGCTTGCTTCCATTGTTGGAAGTTATATCTGTCTATGGACGTGCATACCGCGGGCCTGTAGTGCTTGTTTAAGTCATCTATCGTGTGCTGGAACACGTCGTCATCTGCCGCCTGCCTCGGTGTGGGGACTATATTCTGAAATACTCTGATCCCTTCCAGTCCCAGATGGTGCAGCAAGATCCTCTTCTTCCTTTTGCTGGGGAATGCTTCTCCAGACTCGTCCTCCAGAGCTTCCAAATAGTTCATAAAGTATTCTCTCCAGTCCTCCCATTTCATCGACGGTTCTCCCGGTTTGGGTAGGAAGGGGATTGGCGTCGTGAGTGAGGATGGTTCCGCCCTTCCCCTTGGTGTCTCTTCCTCTCCCCTTGGACTGCCTGGCGCGCTTTGTCTCTGCCGGCGTGGGGGGCTCTTGTGCGCCGCCGCTCCGCCGCCACAGCCTTGCTCTGCCTGCTCCGCCAGGGCCTCCCCCTTCCTTTACCGTCTTGCGCCTTGAGGGCAGCTTTCTTCTTGTGCCCACGTGCTTGTGTTCCGGGTGGCCCTCGACTGACCGCAGCGCCCGCACTTCCTGCATTGTAGTGTGCTGCCGTGGATGGTTGTGGCAGTGGTGCCGCTCCTCCCTGCCGCGTGGTCTGGACCGCTTGTTGGTGTTGCTAGGGATTTGCTCCCTGCGGGCGCGATGTGTGTTCCTCCGTGCATGTGTTGCTAAAGGCACAGGCGTCCCCTCTGCCGTGCTCTCCATCTGGTAGTACCTGTGTGGGGTCGATCATCATGCTTCCCAAGCACCTGGCCTCCTGTATCTTCTGTTCGTGCTCTCCTCGTTCTTCTCCTTCATGAATCCCAGTCCCTCGTCACCATTTGTGGTGTGGGAGCTCATGGGTTGGAAGCACAGCCCATACACAGTTTGGTTGCAGGTAAGTATAGGTTTATTCACTTATATTCCTGCACATTAGAGGGAGATCGCCGGGAAACATCTGACGCGTTCGCGGGCTAGGCGCCTACTATCGGCACCCAAAATGGGCGCCGCGCTCTACGTCATCACGTGGACGTGAAGACTAGAGCGCGACGCTACAGATTATTCACTTATCTAGAATTTTTGGTGTTCACACAATTAATGTTGAAGTCATATTTGAGCAGTTCGGGGTGCATTAAGATGGCGCTCCCTCTAGTATACTGTGAAGGCTTACAGTGATTTCACTTTTGGTCCTTTGTTTGTGTCAATAATGGGATGACTGTGGTTAAATAACAGGAAGACTGGCACTTTCGGTAAACATAGAAGAAGGCCGTTGCTGAAACGCGTCTGTTGAAGTGCCAGCATTCTGTGTGAAATAAACTTACGGAACCTGCCCCAACGAGTGCTGTCTCCCTTTGGGATTGCCTTTGAATTGGAGGCGAGTTGGAGCATATATATATATATATATATATATATATATATATATATATATATATATATATATATGTATATATATGTATATATATGTATATATATATATAAAAATATATAAAAATATATAAAAATATATATATATTCACTGAAAAAACCATAGGTTTCACACATGTTATAGTTAGCTGTACATTTCACTCGTAAAAAACCAATGAAATTCCCCCATTATAGTTAGTGCAGGCAACTATAACTCACGCGACCGCAATCCTCTGCTGATGCTAATACTGTATTTAGACACTTATTTGCCCATGTCTTCTTCCATTAAATTTTAGTTATACATATATTACAAATATTTTTTTTTCATAAAGACACATATGTCATCAGCAGAAGATTGCGGTCGCGTGAGTTATAGTTGCCTGCACTAACTATAACGGGGGAATTTCATTGGTTTTTTATCAGTAAAATTTCCGCTAACTATAACATGTGTGAAACCTATGGTTTTTTCAGTGAATTTGCAAGGTTTTTTAAATGCTAATTCCTAACTATAACGTGTGTGAAACCTATGGTTTTTTCAGTGAATTTGTACGTTTTTTTAAATGCTAAGTTACTTTACGCCATTCGTGGCGTGCGCGCCCACTTAACGCAGTTCGTTCCGTGCGCACACGGTGCGCTTCGCGCACCGTGCGCGCACAGTGAGCACATGGTGCGCTTCGCGCACCGCGCGCCCACTTTACGCAGTTAGTGCCGTGCACGCACGGTGGGCACGCGGTGCGCTATGCGCACCGCGTGCCCACGTTACGCTAGATGGGCCATGTACGCACGATGCGCTTCGCGCACCGTGCGCACATGGAGGACATATGATGCACTTCGTTTTGAAAGGTAATTTCATTGGTTTTTTACGAGTGAAATGTACAGCTAACTATAACATGTGTGAAACCTATGGTTTTTTCAGTGAATTTGCAAGGTTTTTTAAATGCTAATTCCTAACTATAACGTGTGTGAAACCTATGGTTATTTCAGTGAATTTGTACGGTTTTTTAAATGCTAAGTTACTTTACACCATTCGTGGCGTGCGCGCCCAGTTAACGCAGTTCGTTCCGTGCGCGCACAGTGAGCACGCGGTGCCCACTTTACGCAGTTAGTGCCGTGCACGCACGGTGGTCACGCGGTGCGCTGCGCGCACCGCGTGCCCACGTTATGCGGGATGGGCCATGTACGCACGATGCGCTTCGCGCACCGTGCGCACATGGGGGACATATTATGCGCATCTTTGTGAAATTTATTCTTTGTTAATTTCTTATCAATAATAAGCCATGCAAAAATGGTGCCCTTCGGGCACCATTTGCACACGGGGTGGGGAGAGTGTGGATAATTTTTTAAAAAATTTTTTTTTTACCGTACGCGTACGGTAAGCGTAATCGGCGATTTTCCGAAAAAAAAAAATTTTTTTTTTGGGGCTTGGGGGTTGTTTGGGGACCCCTATATCAATGCTGAGTGGTTAGGATCTCAAGAAACTGCCTCTTTAGACATTTTTTGGCTTCGTTTTTGCTGCCCAACTCAGACAGCGAGAGAGAAAATGGCGGCCGCCGCTTCCTGGTTTCGACAGATTCGAATGTTTACTAAGATCTAAGAGCCAATCAAAATCGCGCTCGTGCACGCCACCGTACGCGTACGGTAAGCTTACGGTAAGCTTACGGTAAGCGCACCGTAAGCTGCCACAGATATATATATTGATTTAAAGGCTATTTTCTCAGAATCTACTGAACAGATTTACACCAAACCTACAAAAGGCACTTCCTTGACCTGAGGACTACCTCTCTGCCAAATTTCTAGTAATTCTGTTATATATATATATATATTACCTACTGGCGGTCGCCAGTAGGTAGTTATAGTTAGGACCACGTTTCCATAGGAAATCCGCAACATTCTATTTTGAATAACTTTGGCGCCGGTCGACGAATCCTCGCGAATTTTTCAAAATAGGTGGGGCGCTACGCTCCGCTCCTACCCTGAAAGTCTCGGGGGGATTCGTCAAGCGGGGGCTGAGATAAAAGGGGGGTCCCAAAACGCGTTTTTCTCATGCATTTTTCCATAGGACCTTTAGACAGGGCTACAGCCCGAACGGCTGAACAGAATTACTTGACGCCATTCGTGGCGTGCGCGCCCACTTAACGCAGTTCGTTCCGAACGAACTGCGTTAAGTGGGCGCGCACGCCACGAATGGCGTAAAGTAACTTAGCATTTAAAAAAACGTACAAATTCACTGAAAAAACCATAGGTTTCACACACGTTATAGTTAGGAATTAGCATTTAAAAAACCTTGCAAATTCACTGAAAAAACCATAGGTTTCACACATGTTATAGTTAGCGGAAATGTTACTGATAAAAAACCAATGAAATTCCCCCATTATAGTTAGTGCAGGCAACTATAACTCACGCGACCGCAATCTTCTGCTGATGACATATGTGTCTTTATGAAAAAAAAATATTTGTAATATATGTATAGCTAAAAATGTATGGAAGAAGACATGGGCAAATAAGTGTCTAAATACAGTATTAGCATCAGCAGAGGATTGCGGTCGCGTGAGTTATAGTTGCCTGCACTAACTATAACGGGGGAATTTCATTGGTTTTTTATCAGTAAAATTTCCGCTAACTATAACATGTGTGAAACCTATGGTTTTTTCAGTGAATATAGATATATATATATATATATATATATATATATATATGTCGCTCCAAGTACACCAAAATACGAGTCACTCGTTGCGGGCGGGTGCCGAGTGCGGTGGTGTACCGCACACAATATAGGCTCCAAAGATTCCTCCGTTTTCTGGAAGGAAAAAACGGCACTCACGGGGCTTCGTTTCAGCAGATTTTAATAATTTAAACCGAATGCAAACAGACGCGTTTCAGAATAGATCCTTCTTCAGTGTTTGCCTAACGCGCTGTGAGGCGCCATTAAAAAGAGTTACATCGATCAGCCTAAACACAGACAGGGGACTGGCGCATTTCCATTATAGGCGCCATCTTGGAATGGTCAATTATGCAAGCTCCCTTTTTTTTATAAATAAAGTTGATTGAATACAACATTTTAAGCATTTTACGACACAATTCATAATCATGCTCAATTCTATAATCATAACCTTGCCATGACCCATCAATTCATTGCATTTTTACCGTAGATCAGTTAATTGCACCACACAAATTATGTTACATGTTTCCCTCGTTTGTCATTATTTAGCCGTGAATCGGCAAAGGCTATCGATGTTCCAGGTTTTCACCAGTCAACATTTCCACGATCAAAAATCACTTTGAATTAAACAACAATTAGTTGCCCAGATGAACTGTCAATTCTTCCCCACCATTTAACCCATTTGGGGACTTGGATTGGAGATCTATAATATATCGTGATTCGAGTCTTCGCAACTTCAGAACTCTGTCTCCTCCCCTTACATCAAATGGAATGCAGTCTATGCTAAAGTACTGTAACAGATCCCTGTTACTATTGTGTTTAAGGGCAAAATGGCGTGCCACAGGATAATTAAAATCTTTTTTGGCTATTGCACGCATGTGCTCTAAGATCCTAAGTTTCACACAATGTATCGTACTCCCTACGTATCTTAGCCCGCAGGGGCATTTCAAGCAATAGACCGCATGGGTGGTATTACAGGTCATGAACTTCTTGATTTTTTTAGGTGCTTTCAGGCCTTTAATCTCATACGTAAGTACCCTTTTACTATGCGCACAGGCCTTACATCTCCCACAGGGGAAGAAACCCTTCATTTCAGTAATGGTTCCCTGTTTAGATGGTATAATGTCTAGATGGCTGTGAACCAGGCTATCTTTGAGGGATCGGGCCTTTCTGAAGGTGATTAATGGTCCTGCTGGAATATCTGTGCCAATAATGGCATCAGTTTTTAATATGTGCCAGTTTTTTCTCATTATTCGTCTTAGACTGTCGGCATCTTCCGAGAAGGTGGTTATCATGCGGAATTTGCCGGTTTGATCATCACGGACCTTTTGCTGGAATAGGTCCTTTCTAGGTATTCTTTCTACCTTCTTGAGTGTGTTCTCTAAGAGGCCTGAAGTATAGCCCCTTTCAATGAATCTATTTATACTTGCTCTGGCTGCCAATTTAAAATCTTTTTCTTCAGAGCAATTCCTTTTCAGTCTAAGAAATTCCCCATATGGGATGCTGTTCTTCAGTTTCTGGGGATGGCTACTAGCAGCATGTAGTGTGCTGTTTCCAGCAGTAGGCTTTCTATATAAGGCTGTTGTAATCTTCCCTTCCTGTATCTCGACTCTCAGGTCAAGATAGTTTACTGCCACCAAACTTATCTCGCCTGAGAATCGTAGGTTGATCTCGTTCCTATTTAGGTGTTCAATGTATCTTTCTGCCTGATCTACCGTGCCATTCCATACCAGGAAAAGGTCGTCTATGTACCTGTACCACGATATGACTTTATTAGTCCAGTCTGTGTTTTCTTCAGACCATGCCACCTGCTCCTCCCACCAGCCCACGAACAAGTTCGCGTAGCTGGGGGCGAAGCAGGTGCCCATCGCGGTACCCGAGATTTGCCTAAAGAGGTCCCCCTGGAAGATGAAGATGTTATTGTTCAGACAGAATCCGATAAATTCCAACAACATCTCATTGTGTATACCAAATTTCAAGGATCTTTTCTGGAGAAAATATCTCACTGCGTTTATGCCTTGTGTGTGATTGATACAAGTGTATAAACTCGTGATGTCTAAGACAATTAGGCAATAAGATGGTTGCCAAGTGAGTTTCTCGATCTGTTTTATGAAGTCGGTAGAGTCTCTAATGTAGGATTTTAGTCCTAAAACGGCTTCAAAAAGAAAATGATCCAAGAATCTGGAGAGATTCTCTGTCAGGCTTCCTATAGAGGAAACTATCGGTCTACCCGGTGGTTGAGTTCTATTTTTGTGCACCTTGGGTAGGTGATAAAACGTGGGTAAGACGGGGTTATTGGTTCTTAAAAACAAGTATTCATCAAAGTCCAACATTGAATGCTCATACCACTTTTTCATTAAAGTGTGTAATTGTTCTATACTTGTCTGGTATTTTGCCATTGTAGTTAACTCGTAGCAATTTTTATCTCCTAGCTGTCGTATAGCTTCTGCTACATACAGTTCTCTTGGAATCAGTACGATATTTCCTCCTTTATCAGAAGGTTTATAGATGGTTGTCTTGTCCTCTTCCAAATCCTTGATGGCAGTTTTTTGTGCTTCAGTTAGATTGTCTTTTTTTCGAGTTTTTCCGTTGTTATTCCCTCTGAATTTAATTAGCTCTTTAACTACAGCTTCGGAGAAAGTATCAATGGCATCAAAAGGCATCTGTGGTAGAAACTTAGAGGGTAGTTTCATGCCGCTTTTAGGTGATTCTTGTTCTATGCCGACTCGTGTGAGTCTCTGACTTGTAGTAGTTGTAGATTCTGGGTCTTCCGATGTCCCTTCTTGTCGTAAATCCTCAAGAATTTCCAGGGCGATTAGATCGTCACCCACCAGAAGATCGGTGGTGTTATACACTTTCAGCATTTTCGTTTCTTTTGCTGTTGGTTTTAGTTTGAAATGTTTGTGTAACTTTAGTTTTCGAACAAATTTAAATAAGTCAATCCTTGTTTGGGTAAACTCCATTCGATTTTGTGGGCAAAACGTTAAACCCAATTTGAGTACTGATTCCTCCGCTGGGGTCAGTACCTTGGATGTTAGGTTGACTATGGTCAGGTGGTCGCTTTCTACCATCTGCTCCCTCTTTTGCTCCTGGAACCTCTGGTGGATTGATTCGCTCTTGTTCTTCCTCTTCCGGCCCCCCCTTCTGGTTTTTCGTTTTCCGGGGGTTTGCTTTTGCCTCCCCGCAGCCATGACTGTCTGATGACATTGAACTCCTTTTGAAAAGGGGTTTTCGTTAGATCTTCCGTCATGCCAGCTGCGTCGTCTTCCGACTGTTCGTTCTCTGTTACATCGGATTCTGAGGTGTCCACCCTGGGAGGTTTTTCAGTGGTTCTTGTTTTGTTACCATTTCTCACTTCTCTTCTGGGTTGCTCGAATTTTTTCGCGAAGGTGAGGACTCTCCCCATTGTATAGTCCCTTTCATCCCGATCAAATTTTTCTTGTTTGCGGGTTTTTATCTTTACTTCATATTTTACGAGTCGTTGTTTCATGGCATCTCTTAGTTTCTCTTGTTGGTCTTTGTTTGAATCCTTGGTCACACCAAGTTGGAGAGACTATACGAGCGGGAGATCCGCAAGTGGTGGGAGGCTACCTCACTTCAAAACTACATCGAAGTAGAGAGGGTCCCCAGAGGCTTGCGGATATACACGGTTCCAGCGTATGAAAACCCCGACCCCATGCTCTTGGAAGCCTGGGCAACACACACAGCCCTCTCATGCAAAGGGATGTTGGAGATTCTCGTACGCTTCGCTTGGAGTGACAGAGATAAAACCTTAAAAGAAATAGAAACGCTGGAAGAAGAGCTGACCAAGGATTCAAACAAAGACCAACAAGAGAAACTAAGAGATGCCATGAAACAACGACTCGTAAAATATGAAGTAAAGATAAAAACCCGCAGAAGTATCTGTGATAATAAAGCATTTTTAGATTTTAAAGGCAAGGAGGGATCATTTTAGGGGTGTGTCAAATTAGCCTAATTTACTTTTGCAAAACTACCTGAAATGTCAGGAAAATTATGTGTAAATATGCAAATTGCGAATCTGTCATTTAATGCTATATTTCAGCACAAAATTGATCTCATGCTCATTTTTGTCTCGAGGACCCACCTTGAAATAAAATATAGCACAAACAACACAACTGTCGCTATCAACAGTCGCGCTTGTTCTGGATGTGTTGTTCCCATGCTCCCGTGCTAAACTTTTGCTGCAAATGGAGATATACATATCCAACTTGGTGTAATGTAACAAGCGGAATTGGTGATTCCTTAACTTACACAAATTATGTTGGTGTAATTCAGATTTTGCCCGAACCTAGAAAATATGTTGTTTTCATTCACCATTTCTATGAATTGTTAAAATCAGCACTCAATTCACATTCTTACCCTCCTCCATTTTTTCATCTGTTGTGATGTGTCATTACAAGAGCAGGGTAATATGATCACTCCCAATTTTATAAATATACATTTCACCAGAAACTCTGGGCAAAATCTAGCTACCATAAAACTGCCCAGAATTGTGGAATTTCAGCAAATAGTCTGGTGTGCAAACTCTGATTGCTGCATTAAACACAATTTCTCAGGAGGAAAACCACTGTTGGAATGACACTTGTACCAAATCCCTGCAGTGTTGGTGCAGGGATCCGGAAGCGTTTTATCCGGGCAACTTGTAACGTGGGTCTTGCTCTATTTCCCAAACTTTGGCTTCAACTGCACGTCTAAAAACACACACACACAATTGCTTCTTAAACAGGCTAAGAAAAATAATTCACAAATGTGTTTGTGTAACAAAAGAACGTTGGTAGCATGCTGGAACTCCATTCTGGCTGTCAATTTTTCTATTGTACAGAAATTTATTAGATACAATCATTACATTAATTCACTCTCAGCTATCGCCAAGCCTCAACTTTCATTTTATAATACGGCTATTAAATAAAATAGGATTGCTGTTGAATTAAGGTTGATGAAGACCTACTGTGTTCAATAACAATACTTAAGAGCTGATAACAAGTGCCCTTGAGCGATATGTACAATTTAACACACCCGCTAAAATCAGATACGCCTGGGTTCAGAATTCCTTTAAAAGGGCTGTTTATGTTAATGAATATTTATCATGTGCTACATCCATCAAATGGTCATTTGGTGCTTAAGAGATACCTTAAAAATATTTTTTTGTTTCTTCCTGAAAAGAATTAGAGAAGAGGTTTTTTTTTTACTTCCAAAGGAAGAATGTTCCAGAGATGAGGTGGCACAGTAGAAAAGGCTTTGCCTCCTAAGTTGAACTTTTCGAAGGATGGTTGGCTAAGAAGCGATTCAGCAGAGGGACGAATGGTGTGTGCTAGAGTGTATTTGTGTATTTTCGTTTTTAAGAAGTATGTAGCTTCATGCTATAGGTATTTGCGAACCAAGAAGAAGACTTTGAAGGAGATCCTACTTTGAATGAGAAACCAATGAAGCTGGTGAGCCGAAAACTGAGAATTGGAAGATGAAAAACACGGTGAAAGGATGACAATTCTAGAAGCTTATCTTTTGACTATCTGAAATCTTTACAAAACATTTTTTTAGATCCTGAAATAAAGAGAATCATAGTAATCACATTTTGCTGCAATGACTAGTGTAATCACTCTTTTTATGCTTTCTAATGAGAGATAACATGTTAAATGTTGTATACTTGTAAAGCGCACAGCTGCCCTAGCAACGGGGCGTCCCGGCGCTGTATACCGCTGGGGAACCCATCCTAGCTTTCCCTGTGAGATGGTCCCTACTGGGCATCTCCAAGGTGAAGACTAGCATCCCCGCCGCTGATGGGGCCGTAAGTGGAGATTAAGCAAGCTATTGCCCAGAGTTGCTGAGTGGGATCCATGGTTAGAGTAGGCACCGAGGCGAGAATTATCGAGTCCGCTGACCTTGGCCCAAGACCCTGCCGCGTCAGGAATCAAACCCTGCTCCCGGGCCGACCTCTGCTTCCGGGTCTGCTGCCTCTAACCAGTGAGCCACACCACTCCACCATGTTGATGTTGGTGCTTAATGCACCAAAATCCTCCTTCTCAGTAAATACCAGCCATTTCCCCCCTATTAAATTGCGGCAGGTTTGACCTGCTGAAATTTAACAGAGGGTGATAACTTCATCACATTAACCAATTTCCGGTGAGATTTAGTTCAGTGTGTCAAACTTCACTGCACTTTGGTGTGATAAACATTGCACTGCATATAACTGCAATCCCTGCACAAATCGGTGCTTGTAGAAGGCATACCAATTTACAAGGGAACTTGTAATCATGACTAGATATTAGAATTAGGGTCAGCCCGTGGCTGATCATTTGTTGTCCTTATTTTAATCTCATTTGGTTGCTTCTATGGCCTTCCTTCTTCTTTATGTGTTTGCCCCTACCAATAACATAGCTTCTTTACCATCCTTTTGATAGGATGACTTGTAGACTTTCAAGGCTCCATACATGTAACTACTTTTTTCTTTTTTATTTAGCACTCCATGGTAGTGCATGTGTTTTCCTGCCTCCCCTGCGTGCTGCTTCCCCTTCGAATCTCCACCCCATTCTCTCCGTGTTTCTTTCACACAAACTTGCCAATTACTTCCTCTCCCTTCCCAGTCCTAAACTACTCTCATCCTGCCCCTTTCTTGTTCCCCAACCCTCCCAGCTGAGGCCACTGTAGCATAATGATGTATACATGTGCATGCACAGTGACACGTGTGAGCGGTTATATCTACATGCACGGGCTTTTTTTGGGCTGATGCTATTCTGCATCTGCAATCATTTTCTGTTTGCTGTTGCTGAATTGCATGAGCATAAACAAAGGCAAAACCAAAAGGCATACCCTATAGGCTTAGCTAATGCTTGTTTAATACAATGTGATATTTTGACGAGTGTTCCTGTTCGTCTGATGACTTGAATGTAGAATGGCCAAATGCCATTTGTGCATTTATCACTGTTCAATAATTTAGACTATTCTAAGTTAACAAATTACCTCTAGGTACCTTTTGCGACTTATTTTTGGTCATCCCTAAAGAAGGGATTACCTATGAAAGGGACGATTGATGAAAAAGCTGATGCAGTGCAACACAAAGATTGTTCATTTTGCAAGTTTTTAGTTCCCCTCTGATAATGAGAATTCTAAAGATTTCTCGGTATGATTCTGACTGGTGCCAACTTTGAAATGTATTATTTTTTTCATTTCCAGAAGAAAGGCCAGAAATAATTTTTTGGGTCCATAACACAAGAAGAAGTAAGTATTCAATTGAAACATTCAGATAAAGTTCAAATTTCATTTCTTGATTTAAAAGCAAGGGTCCTTTTTTATCAAACTCCGTGGGTCCGTGTCCTGAAACTGTCACAATGGCATGATCTCTCATGCGCTCATCTGGTAAGAAAAAACTGTGTTGGTAATGCACATCTCTTGTTCAATGACAGTTTTCAGAATTCTGCAGTGACTATGTCTTACCTGAGGTTGGTGATTTTAAGTATAAGGGCATCTTACCTGTGGTTGTAGATTTGGATGGAGTAAAACATATCCATTCAGGTCCAAGGCGAAGACATAGCCATTTGCCCCTAACTGTGAAACAAATTAGAAATATATAAGAAGCACTTAGCAACAAATAGAAGTTCAGCAACCACTTTCTCAATCACAAAGGTTCTTTACTAATCATCAGTAATATTGTAACAATATTTCATTAATAAAGCATTTTGTTACCTAGACGCTCCTCATAACTTATTGCTTGAGGTTGATTTCCACCAGAGACTGTGTATATGCACACATAATGCCACATTATTTCTAAGCTTAATAATTATGGACAACCTGGCTGAAAATTACAGTTCCAGGGTTCATTTGTCTCTCTGCTGGGCCTTTTATGATGGTGGGCCACTGTTTTGCATGAAACAAAATCTATTTATTCCCTTTCCACAGCTCCGCACTCTTCATCAGGTCTTCTGAAAGGGCCCACCATTTGACTGGCCCAGTGAACCGGTCAGCGTTCAGTTACCAAGGAGAAATGCCTTGGAACTAGCTCAACACAAACCCCATACCTGTCACACAATATGCCATTTAGCAGCGACATTAAAACCTAACTCTGCAGTCAGTGGAGGACTACTTTAGATTACTTCACTGTACAATCGCTCTCAGCACTATTATACCACCTAGTGGCGTATGATGCACTTTAAAAAGTGTTTGACATATAACAAATGTACAGGAGGGATCAAACATATCTTCAACTTTTTAAGAGAGCACATCCTGGCCAAGCTGGACATCTGCTCTAGAACAGAACAATAACCGCAGTATTTAGAGATTATTGGTTTGTACCATGCAGATATCCTGGGTGACAAATGTTTTTGTAATTCCAGGCAACATATGTGGTTGAGTGTCCAGGCCCTGATGATACTATAAGAACATTTAACACACAGCCAGGGCTTCCTGAAACCCCCCATGTCCTACTTATGGAAATAATGTGTTCTGTTAACAACAGGACTTTACTGTGTCATTTGAGCAGGAGTTGGATCAAGTTTTAAAAATTAGGTATAGTGCTCAATATACTAGGTTATGTTAAAGACCAGGGTCATTTCTAGGTGGATGCCTATAGAGCCAGCTGCTGGAATCTGCCAGACAGAAACCCATTGAAGGGGGATATAGTAAACAAGCATTTGCAATGCAATAGGTCTCGCATTTGCGAGAGTTTAAGCTTTTGGCATTATAAATGACAATGCCTTTTATTGATCTGTTTTGATAATTAACATAAATAAAAGGCATTGTCATTTACAATGCCAATAGCTCAAACTCTTGTAAATGCCAGACCTATTGCCCCAGGTTTTTCATTCTACGTAAAGCTCTGGTGTCCACCCAACAAACCAATGCAAATTCTGTTGTGCAAATTTCACAGTACCATGAACCAGTGTACGCCTAATATGCTTCATTGAGCTAGAAAGTCCTTTTAACGTTCTTGAAGTTGTTTTTTTCTTGCAAGGGAGAAAAATTCCTCTAATTCAGTCTTGAAATGATGCGCATAAAAGAACAGGGTGAGGTGACGGGCAATTCTGCACAGGTGGAGGCAGGTGTGTGCTTCTGCCTCTGACGCCAGTTGTTAATTACTATATTCCATTGCTTTCCGTCCTTACAAACACTCTAAAAATACATAAAAATAACACTGGGTGAAAGAAATATTTTCATGAATTAAATTCCGAATACAATTGAAGAAATGTCAAAAAAGAATTATACCTTTGTAATGCAAAAAGCTGACTTCTGTACATGTGCTGCTTCAAGTGATGGACATATCTGCCACGAATCCCTCCAGCACCCAGCCTCTCCACATGAGTCACATCGGTACTTATCATCGCCCTTTATTAGCGACACTGAATTATTGACGAAGATCACGGGCTCTATGAGGCATGGCAACGATTCCTTTGTGAACCCTGAGCTGGAAGGTGCTAAGCACAGATTCATAGCAGACGTGTGTGTATGCCATGCCCTTAATTACATTGGTCACGCCCCTTTGAGGGACCCTGCAGTTTTTTCAACCCACTTAAAACCCTGATACAAATACTATAATACAACACTGCGCTCTGCGTCCCAACTGGCTCTTGTTTCCACCCTGTCGGACAGGAGGCCAGGGCGAAAAAGAAGGGACAGGGACGTTCTAAAACTATGTTTTGTGGATAAACCACATGTGAACACGCTGATTGGGCAGCCTGCATAAGACGGCTGCTCAATAAAACTGCTATGTTTAGGACCTCCCTCTGCATGCAGACAAGTGCACCCCTCTTTACCTGTGTCGCAACTACCAGATCCTGCCACCTGCAGATACACGGTTGCTGGCCCCGGGCGCTGTACGCCCCGCCGCTCTTCCCGGATCTTGATGTGCCGCAAGGTATCCTTCGGTGGCCGTGGATTCTGGGAACACAGCGGTCGGCTATATCCTTGCTGTTCCTCCATCCTGCCGAGCAGTAAGCAACGGCGTAACAAGAACGCCAAACGGGGCACCAACATTCAGCTGTGAGATGGGCATGCAGCTCCTGTTCACAGCAGATGCACACTAGAGGATGTCTTTCTTTTATGTTGTCTTCTGCACTTTCACCCCCACAGAGTCCCTTTTGCTGTCACCGACGTCAATGCAGTGTATCTGTATGTGCTACACGACTCAGACACTATTCAATGATTTTTTCCCCTTTACAAAATGGCACCTGTACCTCCCATGAAAGGCACAAATAGAGGTCTGATATTACATCACACCTCCAAGCCGAGCTTCAACGTTAGCATTCCAGTTTCATATACATAACACCGAGCTATAATGCGAATTTTAGGGGACAAATGCACTTCAGAGTTCCTTGAGAAGTTTGCATTGATGTTGCGTCTTCTAACCCCTTACAAAAATATATGGTATATTCAGCGGCTCGTCCTATTTGGTGAAACCTATTCGACAGATTAGAAAATGCCCTTATTTTGTTTTCTGTGGTATGCGAGGTGGTCTTGAAACACAAAACTCAGTTCCAATATGGCCGCTACAAAACACAAGTTAACCCCCCGAGGTCGGATAAACTAAATGAAGTGACTTTAAACAAGCAGCATGCGCTGCCCACCCCTCGCGCATACCGGCTCCTTGCGCATGCACCGCTGCTATGTTTAGGTCAGGCAGCGATGCGCAAGACAAACAAAAAGTCCGAACAGTGCGGACTAAAACTGTAGTTGGTGGCTGCTGCTTCCGGACTACACGGAAGTCAGTTGGGCCACTGAAAAACAAGGTAAGAAACAGTACGCCAACACTAAGCCAATGGCAAGCAGCAGGAAAAACTACCGGCTGCTTGCCAACATATAGAGATTACTTTAGGTCTCGCTGAGACAGCGCATGCAGCGCATGCGCTGCCAAGGCGAGACCTAAAAAGAGATAGGTAGCACCAATATACTCTCTTCTCTATGCTGCTAAAACACTTCGGGATAACGCTATGGGAAGACACTATTTGAGGAAAAAATAGGACTGGCCTCTCATGGCCACTCTATATGTAACATTTTGAGTTTAGAAGAAGAAGCATTCTTTAAGAGGCAAAAACAAATAACAGTGAACGTTTGAAGCAACATGTAAACCATAAGAAGGAAACATGCTTAACAACAGATGAAACCACAGGATGAATAGCATTTCATGGAAGAATTCCCCAAGATTAAATAATATTCTTGGGAGTTCCTGTAAGCAGCAGAAAGGCAACTTTTTCATGAACCTAACTAACGCAATGGAAGCAATGTGTAATTTATAAACACCATTGGAGCAAAAACACCCCCCCACAGTTGGCCTCCATGAGGTAGATGTGATTATGAACACTTAGGAACCATGATGCCATATTAGGTTAGCGATCATAATAAGGGGGGATGCACTTTCAATTGGCAAGACAACCGGTGTGTATGTGCAGGCAATTCAGGTCCTAGATAAAGGGAGGTCATGAAGAGAGAACACAGAAGGGAAATGTAGTCAGTGGATGAAGTTCTGGAAAAACTCTGGGGGTCTATGGAGGTTGCAGGAATGACATAAACCCACATGTTTAATGAGCATTATATAAAGTAACATGCCCAATACTCTCATTTCCCACTCCATTTTGTTCAAGTTGGCTTCTACAGAGAGACCCATTTCCCTCTGGTAGTAGTATTGTCTACAGAAGACATGTCTATTGATCTGAGGGTTGTGGCAAGCATAAATCAGACTTTAGTGTGGAAATGTGTTACTCTCCATCAACTAAAAGTATGTGCAGAGATTGCCTCACACATCAGGTAGTGTTTTTGATTTGTAGCCACAATATGTCAACATGGGTTTCATCCTCAATCTAGCATGGAAAGAATGACAGTATCAAGTGAACAACCAGGGTACCCCAGACCAGCAAACCTCTCCAGTCACCTCAAATGAAATACCCACATCCATTGGAACACTCATGACCGGGCACAGCTAGAATCCTAACCCTTAATTCATTGCCCAATGCCGCCTCCGCTAGAAGGAAATTATATGATAAAGCCACGTTTGCCATCATAGCTGCTTGCCTAGCAGAACCACATGGTGGGTCCTACCTCCTAGCAGTTACACTCTTGATTTAAGTGGGGTCATGAAACATCACTCAGGCCCTCATTAACAGCTGTCATATGCCCAGAGTGTTGCCTCTGATGAGGAGGGGATCCACCCTGAGCCCTTACAAGTAGCTTAATATCCCCAGACCAAATAATTCTAGGTCTGGAGACACGGGGAGGCTTATTTACAAGCCCCTTGCGCACCCGGTGCGTCACTGAACATGAGAAAAAGTTACCACTGGCAGCACAAGGGGCTTGTAAATATGCCTCTGGTCCTGGTTTCACTAAGTGCCAATGCACACCTGAAGAAACTACTGCAGGTACAGGAGCTGCAGACAGGAGCACACCCCAGCCCCCACTCGACCCTTGAATCACCAAAGCATATAATGCTTCCACTGCCCTGGATTTTCCCTACCCAGTCCTGTTCCCCCGACCACCTCCCCCTTACCCTACAATGGTAAGTAATCAGAGAACCAAGTAAGAGTTAGACCAGATAAAGTGCAGTCCAGACAGCAATGTTCACAAACATCCAGGACATGAATCACAGAATCTTGTGATACACAGCACCTTAAGATGTAAGACTGCTCATCGGGTTCATTAAAGTTCTAGGTGTATGCGAGTGCTGCTGTTGAGTTTTTTTAATTTGCACATGGAAGAGTTGGGTCCTCAGTCTCACACACACTATTGGCACACGCCTGAATTGTGAAGCTCAAGCTCTCTGTGTGCAAGGTCTTGGCATCTCACAGAAATATGAGCGCGTAGAGTTACGAAACAGTGTAATTTTACAAACAATCATTTATCTTTTTCAGTGAAATGACGAGCTGCCCTACACATGCGATTTAGCAATTGACGTATTATCTCTGTAAGAATTGCACGTGTGTCAGCCACATGTAAATATATAGTTACAGAAAAGTGTACGAAACACAGTATAAATGTTGATGAACACACAAAGTTCAGGCTGCGGGTTAGGGGTGTACAAAGCTGCAAAGTTAAAGGACTTGCAAGTCTGCGTTTGTGCGGATACATTTATATTTTAACTACAGGAGGTAGACAACGTTAGCTGCCCTTCTTTGTAGAGAAAGTTAGCTGCTCTTCTTTGTAGACAAAGTTAGCTGCTCTTCTTTGTAGACAAAGTTAGCTGCCCTTATATGTAGACTATGTCAGCTGCCCTTCTTTGTAGACAAAGTTAGTTGCCCTTTCTTGTAGACACAGATAACTGCCCTTCTTTGTGGACAAGTTAGCTGCCCTTCTTTGTGGACAATTTAGCTGCCCTTCTTTGTAGACAAAGTTAGCTGCCCTTCTTTGCAGACAAAGTTAGCTGCCCTTCTTTGTGGACAAGTTAGTTGCCCTTTCTTGTAGACTATGTCAGCTACCCTTCTTTGTGGACAAGTTAGATGCTCTTCTTACTAGACAAAGTTAGCACCTCTTTGTAGACAAAGTTAGTTGCCCATCCTTGTAGACACAGCTGCCCTTCTTTGTGGACAAGTTAGCTGCCCTTCTTTGTAGACAAAGTTAGCTGCCCTTCTTTGTAGACAAAGTTAGCTGCCCTTCTTTGTAGACAAAGTTAGCTGCCCTTCTTTGCAGACAAAGTTAGTTGCCCCTCTTTGTAGATAAAGTTAGCTGCCCTTCTTTCTAGACAAAGTTAGCACCTCGTCTTTGCAGACAAAATTAGTTGCCCTTCTTTGTAGTCAAAGTGAGCTGTCCTTCTTTGCAGATAAGGTAAATTGTTCCCCCTACTGCAAGAGACCTCAAGGGCACTCTGTGGATTTGTGCCGACACCCCACTCCATACTATAAACTTCGGCGCTCTGCCAACCACAGTTCACTTCTCTCAGGGGAACCACACCATACACCCCACATGGCCACAGCACACTGCATTGTCCCGGGAGGGTGCAGTCTCCTCAATCACCATTATTGTCTGACCCAGCATGTCCCCAAACAGGGTCCTCCAGGAGCAGGAAACAGTCCTGGACAAACTGGAGTCTGCCACTAGGAAAAGTCATGTCTACATATCTAAGTTGTACTTTTGCTGCAGAAGGTCTGCATCATTTGCAGTACTTCTACAAAAATAAATGGGACTTTGCAATATTTGGAAGAGTTTTTTAAGGTGTAGTTATGACTTTTGGAAGCTTTGTGAACAGGGCCCCCTGTCTCTCCCTGTATCAGTTTCAAATGCTCAGATTATAGTCCATTCCTTGCATGGCTGGTGAGGCATTATAAGAACCATAAGAGTTGCAGTCTTGGCTACATACGTACATTATACCGAGGGGTCAGCTTCTTAATGTCGTTCAGGGCCACATCAATTCCCATCACGCCGAGGATCAGCTGATTCTGAAAGAGTTAAAGCAAACAGTGAGCAATTTGACTTCTGTGTCTTTGATGGAGCATGAGGCAAATGTATTTTCGTTTTGTGCTACCACTTGAAAGAGGTAAACTGCCTTTCAATACCCCAATACCCTAAAAATGTTTTGAGGGTACAAATTTGCCTGAAAATCCAGGGGAAAAACATGCATTTTTATTTCTCAGTGTTTGTAAAGTGCCTCAGCATTTAGTATGTTACAAAATATTGTGCAATTGAACAAATAGGTCAAGACTAGCATTGTTAGAGATGCTCTATTTTTTGCATGTAAAGTGCCGTACAATAGAGTGCCTTCAAATTATTGTCTTTGTACTGGAGCTGTGCACTTTGATGAGAGATTTATCTTCTCTATATCAGTAAGTCATTTAAAATGCTCTGTGCTTGAAATAGTTGCTTCTCAAGGCCATTGGGGTAAAGTTCTCATGAAATTGAAGTAAAGTTTTTAAATGAAGAAAACTGTGACAAATTGTGCATTTGGTATCAAAGTGCTGTCAATTGTCAGTGTGTGTGATACGCAATGCAAACAATTCAATGGTATCTGACATAGTAATTGGAAAGAGATGTCCTGTTTAGTGAAGTCACCCCTTTATGCACTTTTTGTTGGACCCAGGGACATGACCAAGGTTTTCTTTTCTCTGATGCAGAGGAGAGGGATTTACAACATCTCCCTGAGCACAGACAGCTATGGAAAGGTGGGCTACCACTGAACGACACCCTCTCCACCTCAACGAAAAATCAATTACGCCACTAATAGCAAATGTTACTCCTTGTTTAGCAAGTTAGATGGTGGATTCTAGAATAGGACCTCTAGAAATATGGTGTGGACTCATTGTTTCCCTGAACACCATTCTAAGATATTTCCTCCAATCACAGACTAAAAGGTAATGGGACCCTTGCCTGAAAAGGGAAAAAAGAAAATTTGCTGTAAGAGGAAAAGAAAGCAACTCTGGTATTCAGTGATACCAATCAAGAGTACGGGCAAGTACACAAATGAACAGTTTTAGTGCTTCGTCCTCTGAACAGATGATATTCAAGGGGCTCCACCTGTTAGCCATAATTTCATTCAATATAAAGAAGTGGTGATTGCCACCTTCTACAGTGACCTTTGGGAACTTGACTGAGTGGCATGCCCCATTTACACTATTGCTGCAATATCTCCTGCCCGGGTCTTGAGAATCCAGTGGGAACTGATCTTAAGACAATATGCTTTGTGCGTATTGTAATGCCTAGTCCAAATATTTAAATTGGTCCTTATTTTCAACATTATTGATGTTAATTTGCTAAAGGGGGTAATCAGTATTAAAAATTGAAGGTTGGTCTCATTCATCCAACCTCACTTACCAGTGCCAAACCCCACTTAAAAGTTGGTTTCTAAATACTTCCATCTGTTAAGGAGGCTTGGCATTAAATTGATACATTTCCCAGAGGGAACAACTTTTTCTAACATCAACATAGGAGAGAATCAGAAAATGCTGCTGTTTTAATCAAAGACAAGCACAGAAGTATAGTGCATGGTGCCTTGTCTCTCGAAAACAGAGAGGAGTCCAATAGGTTCTCCGTCTCTCTAGAAATCAATGAGAGTGGTAACATGTCCAAGTACTATTGTGCAGAAACAATTGCATGCTTAAGACATGACCCATCTGCGCTCCAAATGGGGTATTGAGTTTGACCTACGGTCCTCAATGGTTCTCAGCTGCAGAACTTCGGGTACCTTGTTCAATAATATCTCCTTGCTTGTTAGGAGGCAAGTCTGGCTCATGGAACATCCTGGTTGCTTACACCATGAACAACCTTTTAGTTGGTTATTGCTCTAGGAAACCTGATAGACTAAATTCCTTTTGATAGAGGTTTTAGTTTGCACTGTAAGCCTGCTTTCAAACCAGCTAGAGGGAAGTTGAAGGAGAGTTTACCCACATCTAGTTTAACTAATGCATCTGTTGATATTTGTGGTGTGTGCTACCTCTTTGCCTTCTCTCTAAGCAGTGATAATACAAAAGTCTTAAAGGGGACCATTCTTTATGGTATAAACAGGGCCAGCTTTAGAGTTAGAAGCACTTGGTGCGACAATTGTTATTGCCTCCCCCCATGACCTCCTTCTCCACCGATTCGCTCACTACCACCTTCTAACAGTGCGACTCATTTCTCCACAGCCCCTCTCTTCACATGAATTTCGGTTTTTTTATAGCGCTACTCATATTAGCCCAAGGGTTAGGGTGACCAGGCGTCCCAGATTTGCCCGGACAGTACCGGTTTTTCACCAGCTGTCCCGGCTGATTTCAGGAAATTGAGCTCATGTCCCGGTTTTCAGAGAGGGTCAGCTGAAAACGGTGGGAGGTATCTTTTTATGTTTTGCAAAGCAGGGATAGTTAGCAGCTGCTATAAGAAAGCAATTTAATTAACAGGCATGCTACTGCCTTTAAAAATGGCATTTTCTGTATGTTCTTACTGCCTCTTCTGTAATTCTCTCCTAAGGAGCACTGTCAATCTGTGTGCTCCCATGAAGTAAAATTGTAGTCCTTCTTCTATTTTTGGGAAATGTCCCGGTTTTTGGCTTTAAAATCCTGGTCACCCTACCAAGGGTGTCAGATGACTTTACATCACACAACACATTATACAGCGGCAATAAATCATATGTATTTAAACTAGTCAATAGGAAATCCGAGGATTACCGTTCTGTGATCTGCAGGTACACATTCTTTGCAGTAGGTATATTAACCCTCTGTGCTACTTTATGATGAGTCAAGCTGCCACTGGACAAAACTTCCATCTCTCTCCAGCAGAAACAATCACTAGAGTTACCTTGAAATTTGTATTCTTGCCTGAACACTGCTAGACATGTAAGGAAACAGCATGTTCTTTTAAAACCAAAAGTTCTGCTCGGGTCACACCGCCCAGAAGCCGACACTGTGTGTACTAAATTTACTCCTAGTAAGCTCCATTTGTGACCAGCTATTAGTTGGCCTGGATCAGCTCATTAATGTTTTAAGACAAATGTTGCAATGTGTTATTCATTTAGTGGTAGAGCAGGAAATTTCCATGGTCATGAGACATCAGCCCCTACTTGTGTTATCCATTAAGTGTGGTCCTCACTTCTAATTATAAGTTCATTTTGGTATAAGTGAAAGTACAGAGAGTGCCAACAGCATTGGACAAAGTCTTAAGAGTAAAATATTACCTAATAGGGGAAATTAGCACACTAGATGCACTACACATGTAAAAAGTGTCCATATCACATGGTTTTGAACAAAGATGAGTACATTTGTTTCTTTTAGTGAGGACCTTCACAATAGTTCTCTGCGCAACTGTTTGGTCTCTGGAGAGAAAATATGTTTTGTATCAGTTATTCAAACAATGATTTGTATTAAGCCATGAAAACAATTTTGGGTATTTCTCTTTCGCCTTCTTCATTTACGGATTGTAGACATGTTTCTGTACATTTGTTTATACTGATTTCCCCTTATTATTGATCAGAATTTGAATATAAGCATGTTGTCAAATTAATTGCCATTTCTAATAACTTACAAACTTTAGATATTTTTTTTAAAAACCTCACCAATGCACCTTAAAGTTTTGCCTGTATCAGGTTTGGTCCAATTGTTGTCGTCATGATTTGTTGGATTAGAAGAAAGTACCTTCAACTAATAATTATTAATTGGAGTAAATTGTCAGGCCCTTTAAGTGAAAGAGATCCACCTTCTCAGCACAAGCATATTTCGACTTTTGCTTAACTCGACTCTTAAGATCAAGAGAGAGAATAAGTTTGTGTAGTAATGGGTATGCAGTTCACCTGGCCGTTTTTATTCTCCAGTTCTGATCTAGTGTTTGTGTTACCATGACAATCAGGAATATGTGCAACAAATAATGTAATACACACTTGATATTCTCTAGAGGGTACAAAAAAGACAACTTGTTGGGTGCTAGGTGGCAAGTCTAGATAGTGCTATGATGGCTTCAAGGCACCAACATTAGCATCCTGCCTGGCTTGTCCAGTCAGATTCCACTGAAGACTAAATCTGTGAGAGACAGAACTTTGTAGGTGAGTGATTGCAGGAATTGTCAATGGTGAATGGGGAGATTCCTACCTTTCCGGTACTACCAGGATCTTCAGTCAAGTTAAATACCGGGAGAGTGCCAGTCACCACCAAACCGAGACCCTTGAAGAAAAGGAGGTGGGGATTACAGATGAGATAAAAGTTATAAGAAAGCAACCATTAGTAGTAATGTCCTTCCTCCTAGAAACACACTAACATTTACTATGATACCTTTCTTTTCATTCGCTGAGACCCTCTAAATCAGCACTATCCACAAGATGTCCAGGGGCTGGATCCTTGCCATGTTTCAAGGAAATTCACATCAGATATATACACTTCTATACAAAAACCTACATGGAACTCATTCACATAGTCAGTGGTTATCCAGAAAAAAAAACATAGGTCCAGCTCTTTTTGGCCGACATCGAACATCCTGGATCTAAATATTTACACACACCAACGCCATATCATAAGTGGTTTTTATTATGAATAAAGTTATTATCTGTCGAGGCCTGTACATAAACAAGGAACAAATACTTTTTTTTAAACAGAAATCTGACAATATCTGTAAAAATAATGATGAGTGTCTAATTACAAGCCTGATGCATTTAGCAATGTATTCCTCTCCGATGAACCCCATATTTCCTACCGTTGGCACTAGCGGCATAAAACTCTTTTTCACACATTTGGTAGACATCTTTTGTTTGAAGAAATAAGTATCTGACTGCTATGAAATGGTTTTGGAACAAACTATGCTACACAAAGAAATGCATGTCATCATACAGCTTTGTGAACAAAACTGCACTTATATACACAGTTAATGCTAAAATAAAACAGCTACTGTTGGCAGCTATGCATCAAACACAGTACTTTGTGGAACAGACCAACCAACCCTACCTAATACTTTAAATGTCTTCCACAAACCTTTTATCACCTGAATGTCACAGAATGTATTTAAACCACTTCCTGGGATTTCTGTTAATAATGAGCACATTTGTGTACATGGATGAACATTAAGATTAACAAGGCTCCTGCCAGCAGGCCGAAAAAGAGCAAAAGAAATTAAGGCTTCTACATTGGCAGCATTAGTTTACTCCTGAATGCCACTATTTCAATTTTCTGTGCACCATTGACATTGCTTTCAAGCATCACACACAGTTTCATTGTATTTATTTATTCATGGATTTTTGTATGGCCGATGCAGGTCTCATGGGCTGTTAGGTTCTGCACAGAAATAATGCTACAGCACAGTCTGAGAGTGCATACAAGTCAATTTGCTTTTTGCAGCAATGAAGTGAGGGTTCAGTGATAACCCAAAACAACAAGGAGAGCAAGGCAATTTAAAGGTGCCTTGCAGGGGAAGAGGCAGACAGAAAATTGTCCTATATTAACTATATTATAGTCAGTAGGATGAAGAAAGTTCGAATCAATCGTAGGAAAATAATATGTGTCAAAACCATGGGAAGGACCTGAAAGAATCTGGTATTATTCTTTCGTCGACTGTGACTTTACAAAAAAAAATAAAAAATGATGAAGTTAGAAAAGTGCAGAAAGATGGGAGCCTTTGGGCAGGTAAAATGGTGCAATAACTACCCCCACAGTGTTTCAACTGAGGAGCTTCTAGCCATGATTAAAAGATATGTGGAGCGGAATTACAATATGGCATCCGCTCTACCTGATCACAACTGACTCAGTTACTTACCAGCGACCTTCATTACTCCGAGTAACAGTCTTCTTTGTCACAGTCACCCTGGAGCACTATGTGTTCGGGGCACAGAATACACCCATGGAAAAAAATTCCCACCCAACATGGTGGTCTGACAGGAAGTACCTGTCACTTGACCTATAAGGGTGGGGTAAACCCAAACCATATCCTGTAATACCCAACCAAACAGAAGAACAACTGAACCAAAGGAGAGAAGCAGAGAAGACCCAACAACCAGTGCAGCGACCAGAAGGACAAACTTCCCTATTTGTTCATCCCCAACTCCCAAGGGCAGGAGGGAGGGAACAAGACTGTGACGAGGAAGAGTATGACTCAGAGCAATGAAGATTACCAGTAAGTTACCGAGTCATTACCTTCCTCCTCCGTCTTCCTCGTCACAGACACCCTGGAGCGTATACCAAAGCGAACGACGAACCAAAAAAGAAAACCAACAAGCACAAGGATGCCAATAAAGTTTATTTGCAAACACAAATCAGTGAACTGCAGCTAGAACAGCAGAACCAAATCCCCAGAAAACACCTCCCCATCCTCAACTTATAATGCGAGATGAAGGTATGAGGGAAGGCCAAGTTGCAGATACACATCCTTCAATGAAGCGCCCTTTGAAGATGCCCAGGAGGAAGACACACCCCTGGTGGAATGCCCCTGAATGACAGGAGGTAAAGAACCCCCTGAATGAAGAGAGTTAAAAGAAATAGCCAACCTAACCTAAAAAGAAAGAGTAGCCATCGTAGGGCGATAACCCTGCTTGGCCACCCTAAAAGCGACAAACAGAAAATCCACTAGGGAAAAAGAGGCGATTCGCTCAAGGTAAATAACAAGAGCCCTTGTAAAATCAAGAGAATGAAGCAGGATTTCCTCCGCCGTAGAGGGGGCAGCAAAAAAGCCAGGACAAACAATATCCTGGGCCAAATGGAAAGGAGAGGGAACCTTGGGAAGAAAGGCTGGGTCAGAGCAAAGAACCATGTTGTCCAGAAAAAACCACAAGAATGAAGGGTGACAAAGCAAGGTGCCAATCTCTGCCAAATGCCTCCCAGAGGAGCTAGCTACCAGAAAACACACTTTTAGGGTAAGAAATTCCAGGGACACAGAAGGCAGTAGCACAAACGGGGTGTGTTGCAAGGCATAAGTACCAGAGAGAGATCCCACAGGGGCACAGGAGAAGAAACCACCAGCCTCCGAAGATAGTAAGTAACTTTGAAGAAGGAGAGAAGCCAAGGACTCAAAGGAGAGGAGAGAGGCCACCCTGATATCCTTGATGGCGGCCCACTGGCTTTGGAGCATAGAGATTAACAGCCCTATCAAGAAACTATCCCAGAGGAACTCAAGAACAGAAACCCTCTCACAGCAGTCAGGGACAAACCCCCTCAAAAAACACCAACCAGAGAAATTCTCCCAGTGCCGTTCATAAACCCACTGTGTGCTAACCTTCCCAGAATTCTCAATGGAATGAGCCACCGCAGAGGAACAACCCAAAGTGATTAAACTTTGCCTCTCAATTTCCAAACAACAGCTGCCTGAGTGCCAGGTGAGACAGATGAGGAAAAAGGAGCAGAGAAGGGGACAGAAGGAATCTCTAAGAAGGAGCAATTGCCAAACTGAGCAGGAGGGAGTACCAATGTTGGTGAGGACAAAATGGGACTACTAACAGCACCACCACCCCCTCCCTCCTGATCTTTGCCAAAACCCTGCTCAGAAGGGGAAGGCAAAGAGACAAACCAGAGGCCACAGGAAACACATGACGTCCACCCACCTTGCCTCCCTGCAAGGAAGAATAGTGCAAAACCATGGCAGAAGAGCATCCTGAGGACAAGCAAAGAGATCCAACCAAGCCTCCAGAACCTCTTTGAAATTTTCCGAAAAACAAGAGGAGACATGGACAGAGACACCGAGGAAGGAGGAAGGTGACACAGCTGATCCGCACGCCCATTCTCCCTCCCCGGCAGATAGATCCCAGTCAGACCCAACAGATTGGCTTCTGCCCAAGCCCCAATCTTATCTACTAGGAGAGCCAAAAGCAGAGAACGAGTCCCACCCCCCTAAATGGCTGAAATAGGCCCGTGCCACCTGATTGTCCATCTGGAACTGAACCAACTTGCCCTTGAGAAGAGGGGCAAAGTGCAAAACAGCATTGAACATTGCAGCCAGCTCCTTTCAATTTGAAGATATCCAGCTCTCCACGGGTGACCAAGTACCTTGAGAAGAAAGAATTGCGAGGGTGACCCCCAGCCCCAAGGGCACGCATCAGTTCTCAGGGAACAGGAAACTGGAGAATCCAAGGGCACACCCTTCACCAGGTTTTCGGCAGTATCCACCATTGTAGCTGAAGAGAAATGTTGGGAGACACTGGAGCCAAGACTCCGTAATCCTGGGACTTCGGATTCCAGTGAGACAGAAGGTGATACACCAGATAGAAGAGATGCCTGTGAGCCCAAGGAAACCGGAAGCAGACATGTACCCCTGAACCCTCAAATAGTCCCTTGCGGAAGCCGAATGAGCAGATAGGAGGGACTCCAGACAAGACCTGAGCTTAAGCTGGTGAGCCAGAGGTAGAAACACCTTTCCCAACCGAGCACTGAAGAGGGCACCGATGATCTGGAGACCTGAAATGGGATGAGGTGGAACTTGCTCAGATTCACAATAAACACATGGGCCTCCAGGCAATTCCGGACCAATGCCACCTCCTTCTGGGCCTTAAGGAAAGATGAGGAAGAAATTAGCCAGCAATCCAGGTAAGTGAACAGAAGCACCCCCCAGGCAGGCAACAGACCCACCAGGGGAGCAAGGACATCCGTGAACACCCGAGGGGCTGAGGCTAAACCAAAGGGAAGGACGCAAATTTGGAAATGTCACCACATGACAAAGAACTCCAAATAAGTCTGGGAAAGAGGATGCACATGGATATGGAAATAAGCATCCAGAAGGTCCAAGGATGCCAAAAAGGTCCAGGAGAAATAAGGGTGAAAATCTTCTGCAAACTCACCATATTGACCTTTTAATAAAGCACATAGGTATTCAAGGTCTTGAGATACAGAACATGGCAGTATCCTCCCCTGATGCCTTCTGGACCAGGAACATCAGGGAATAACATCCCTGATGCCACTTGTTCTCTGGGACAGGAGTGATGGCACCCTTCTGGAGAAACTCGGAGACCCCCTGCTGCAGACCCTGACGCTTCAAAGGATTCTGAGGAACCAGGGTTGAGATGAAAAGTTATGGAGGCCAAGAAGAGAAGTCGATAGAATAGCCCTCTACCACGTGTCGAAGAACCCAGGTATCAGTGCCCAAGCTGATGAAAATCAACCGATTGAAACTCCCACTCTTTGTTAGCCATGATTTTGAAGTGGAAGTGCCGAGGGTGGCTCCTGAAGGATGGTGCCAGGATTTATCAGAGGAGGGAGTGCCACAGTCACGTTCCCTCCCACGAAAGGGTTGGGATTGCCTCTTCCAAGCGGCGAGGTAGATTCCCAAATGCCCGCTGATAACCAAACCCAGACCTCTCACTGCAGGCTTCAGAGGGGTCAGGAGCTTACGATCCTCCACAGACTTTTTTAACAGTTCCTTGAGTTGAGGGCCAAACAACTTATCCCCATCAAAGCGTAAATGAGAAAGGAGGGCCTTCTGGAAAGCCTCCTCCTTCCAAGACCTCATCCAGATGTGCCGTCTGGCTGAAATATTGGAGCCAGTAATGGCCGCAGCAGTGGATAGAGAGTCAAAGGTAAAGTCTGATAAGAAGCGCACATGCAACTCAATAAGGGACAGACATGATTTGACATCATCCCCTTGCTGAAGTTCTTCCAATAAGGTTTAAAAATCATGTAGGAGAGACTGAACTACACACGTGGCGTATGTCCCTGCCCGGATGGAAAAGTTAGCAGCAGAGTAAGTCTGCTTATCAGCACAGTCCACCTTCTTATCAACCAGGTCACTAAGCCAGGCATCCTCAGAGATGATGGATACACTGGAAGCCAAACGCACCATCAGAGAGTCCACCTTCACTTGAGATGGGGAACTCAGCCAGGAAATTAGTAAGAGAATACTTCTTAGCGAGGAACCAAGGGAACCCAGCCTTTTCGACATCAGACCATTCTTAGGACAAAAGCCCCACAAAATCTCTCTGGATGGGAAGAGCATCAGACTCCTTCCAGCAGTACTTCAAAGAAAAATGTTCCTCCTTATTCAGAGGAACCACAGTCAGAAAGGCCAAATTGTCCCTTAAGTGGGCCATCACCTCCTTCAATTCTGCACCCTTCACAAAGCGACCCTGCTGTTCCTCATCTGATTCATCAGAGTCTGGGTCAGGCGGGTAAGAAACCTTGGGAATTTTAGGCACCAGGACCTCCTTTACCTCAAAGCAGAATCCACAGCATTATTGATCATGGTCTCAAGGACATCAAGATACATGCCCACCGGTTGATGCGAGGAAGCAGGCTCTGACACCTCAGAGCCAGAAGAATTATGCCAACGCTTCCCAGAGCATTTCCCTTCCATGCCTGCATAGAAAAACAACTGCTGACTTGGTGAAATAATTCCACTTCCTCAAATACCGGGGAGAGACACGGTTGCCAAGCAACCGGCACTGCCCTGTGACGTGGAACGCTGAGGATGGAATCCAGCATCCATATATCCCAATAAAAATGCCTTGCAGGCTTGACAGTCGGGACAAGCCTCATAACAAGCCAGGCCGAGACAACACAGCCCAGGTAAGGGGAAAAAATCTCCAACACCACACACAAGGAGAGGCAGTCGGCACAAGCCTAACAAGACATGCCACGGCATCCCCCAGCGTCTGGTGCCGGGGTGGAGGCAAGGCACAAAAAGCCAGCGACAGCCACTCCTGACCGCTATAGCGCAGGAGCGGAGACGGCATACTCTGCGTGATAACACCAAAAAAAAACCACACCACCGCCGCTTTCAACCACGATGATGCAGCGGTGAAAAGAGCTAAAGATACTGCCACTCCCAACCGCTCATCGCAGGAGAGGCGGTACCAGGAAATAACAACGGACACTGCTGCCCCTAATGCACACTGCAGGAGCGGTGGCCCGGCAAAGGAAAAACTATTAAAAAGTGGAGACGCTATATCAGTCCCTCGCAAACAAAAAAAGAAACAAAACATACTCACCACTGCACAAATGCAAGCAGTGAACGTCGATGGGTGTTCCAGTCGGAACACAGAGAAAAAAACGGGATATGTTCTGGGTTTACCCCACCCTTATAGTTCCGGTGACAGGTACTTCCTCTCAGGCCACCATGTTGGGTGGGGATTTTTTTTACCAATGGGAAATTCTGTGCCCCGAACACATAGTGCTCCAAGGTGAATATGATAAGGAAAAAGAGGAGGAGGTAATGGCCAGGCTTCTCTGACACCAGTGCAGAAACACCAGTCCCCATTTTATCAGATGGTAATTCCAGCTGGTAAATTGACATGACCGTTCGGAAATAACAGCAGCCAAGCCTCGTTCGTTGTTCCCTGATAAAGTTTTTCTTTAGTAAGAGCGGAACATGCAATGCTTTCCCCGAGTTAACTATTCACCCCTTTCCTTTTTCTACCATCCCACTCCCCCTTCTTTCACCCCCTACACAGCAGGAAAGCATCACTTACCATCTGCTGACAGCAGGTGGTAAAAGGAGCCTTCAACCCCTAAGAACAGTGACTACCATATAAAATGTCACATTTTTATCACGTCAGCATAGTTATTCCCCATTAAGGTAAGGGGGTGTCTGTCTCATAATAGGTGGAATTCAATGCATACATACCGGCTGGTACTATAATTCCAGAGGCTGGGAATCTGCACACGGAATTCCGCCTGACTCATTATCAGCGCTAGAGTGGGGACCAGTTACATGATCCAACTTCAACCTTCATTTGGCTGGCTCATTAAGAAGAAAGGTTTTGGGTTCTGCCTTGAAAATATTTAGAGTGGGTAAACAACTTTTAACAGGTATTAAAAATCCAATTCAATGGTTAAGTCGTTGTTTCCCCTACATATTATGGAAAAGCAATGTTTAGAAAGTTACCTTTGCCTATCGTAAGTCGCTGGGAGATAAATCTGCATTTTGCTCTCTCACTTCTACCAGACAGTAATTAGCATTTAAATAGGCATGAAGGGAGAGTGAACATGCTCCCACGAGCAAACAAAAGGATGACCTGAATGGGTAGAGATGACCTACCTGAACCTGACAGAATATGCAGGGTAGGGCTGTAAGGGTCCTTTTTTAAATTAAAGTGGCAAGTCCTGCTTGCATGCCACTTTCTGCCTGAAAGGTCTGTTGGGGCTTCCATATGACACTTGGGACACACTTAAAAGAGGCCTCTCTTGTCACAGTCAAATATTAGCTGACACTTGGACAGGGCCCATTTTTTGTAAACACCCCCAGTAGTCTAGCCTCTTTTTGATATAACAGTGTCACATCCTATTTGATAGGTGTTCTGGGGTTACATATAATATTTGTGGTGCACTTCAATGGGTGAATGCAGGATGCCAAAACAAATCTTGTTTATCCCATGTCTGGGTGCTGAAAACCCAGCTTTGTTCCAACAGACTTCTGTTTCTGAGTTTGTTGTGGGCACAGGGTACTTACTCAAACTGGATTTTGGGGTTAGATGTGTGAGGACACTAGGATTAACATTGTACACTTTCACACAACCTCAGCCCTTAAAGCCCATGTGGCACAATTTCACACAGTTAAACCTTAAGAATTCTTGTTCAATCCTTCTGAAGGTGGTAGGAATAACAGATCCAGAAGCTCTACGTGGAAATGCAGGCTTTTGAAATGGTTGCGTGACAGGGGTATGCAAGTATCATGTTTCAGAAAAGGAGTTTAGCTGGCATGCCCTGATATTGTGGCATCTAGTGTTTGTTTGTGGTGTTTTTAGAAAGGCATTCTCTCTTCAGGGAAAATTGAGACAAACTTTCAGTAACAGCTTCAGAATACTTTAGTATCACTACATTCAATGCTTTTGTGAAGGTTTCAGGAGTGAGGAGTTTAAGGACACATGCCGATGTGTTTTGGGTGACTGGCGAAGGGTTTAGGGTGGAAGAGTAAAGGTTTACAGCTGAAGGGTCAAACTTGTATGGGTGAACGGTAAAGGTTTTATACTGGATGGCGACAGGGTTAGGAGCAAAAGGTTTAAAGGTAAATGTTTCAGGAATGAATACAAGCTTTGGAATTGGAAGACAGGGGTATGCAAGCATGATACTTCAGAAACGGAGTTGAGCTGGTGCACTTTGATAATGTGGCATCAGGATTCGATTTGTTGTGTTTTTAGAAAGGCATTCTGTCTTCTGAGAAAACTGAGATGAATTTTCAGTAATAGTTTCTGAACATTTTAGTATCACTGTATTCAATGCTTGTGTGAAGGGTTTAGTGGTGGGGAGTTTAAGGCCAAAGGGTGAAGTTTTGTGGGGTAAATGACAAAGGCTTTTGAGCTGAGGGGTAAAGGTTTACAAGTGGAGGGTCAAAAATGTACACGTGAAGGGGTAACTTTTTAGTGTAAATGGTCACAGGTTTAGGAGTGAAAGGTTTAAAGGTGAATGGTTTAAAGATGAATGGTGGGGGCTAATGGGTGAAGTGTGAACATTTTTGGGGTGAAACCTACAAGGGTGATGAATATAGGTGGGAAAGTGTTAGCATTTAGACGTTAAGTGTGTAAGGGTGAAGGATTTAAGGTTAAAGGGTTTAGGGGTAAAGGGTTTAAGGGGATAAGGGTGAAGGGTTGCAGGTGTAGTGTTCAAGTCTGAGGTCTTTAAGAGTTGAGAGATGAGAGATGAAGGGCTAAGATATTACGAGAGAATGAAAAATTGTTTAGGGGTGACAAATTTAAAAGTGACTCGTTTAATGGTGACTTGTTTAAGGGTGAAGGGTTTAGGGCTCAAAGGACTATGGTTTAGATGTGAATGTTGAATGGTGAAAGGTAAAGGCTTTATGGGTGAAGAGTGAAGGGGTTAGGGACTTTTTTACCAAACAGTGAAGGCTTTAACTGTGTGTGGTTAATAGGTGAAAGGTTGTGGGTTTAGGGGTGAAAAGTTAAGAAGTGAATGGGAATGCATTAAGGGTGAGGGGTGAAGACTTTAGGGATGCAAGCTGAAGTGTTTATAAACGAAAGAGGAAGGTTTTATGGGTGAGGGTTTACAGGTAAAAGGCTAAGAGTTTCTGGGTGAAGAGTAAAGAGTTTGCGAGAACAGTGAAGGGTTTAGAAGTGAAGCGGGAAAGATTTAGTGGTGAAATGGTGAAGGTTTTAGGAGTGGAGAGTTTGAAAGTGAAGAGACAAAGGTTTAAGGGAGATGTGTTAAGGAGTGAAATGTTATGGGTTTTGGAGAGAATAGGGGAATTGTGACTATTTTAAGGGTGAAGTATATATGGGTGAAAGTTGACACTTTTAAGGTTGAATGATGAAAGGTTTAGGGGTAAAGGGTTTACATATGAAGGGTTTACAGGTAAACAATCAAGGGTTTATGTGGGAAGGTTGAACAGTAGCGCATGAATGGTGAAAGGGTTAGGAGTTAAGAGTGAAGGTTTTAAGGGTGAATTGTTTGAGGGTGGAAGAAGTGTGGAATTTTGAGGGTTAAAGTGTTTCAGGGTTTAAAGGCACAGGCTTTAAGCATAAATGATTTTTGTTTGAAGGATTTGGGGTTTATGAGTGAAGGATGAAGGGTTAAGGATGAAGAGTATAAGGATAAATGGTTTAAAGGTGAACCGTGACGGACATAAGGGTTAAAACTGAAGGGTTTGCGAGGAATTGTTAAGTAGTTAGGGGTTTCAGGGAGTTTGCAAAAGTAGTCATTAAAAATGAAATAATATAACTAAAATTAACTTGTAAAAAAAGAGTAAGGTAAAAGTCACAAGGTAAATGTAAAACAACGAGATGGTTATGATTAGCAATCGGTTCTCTCAGTCACGACCACAAAACAATTCCCTTATACGCTAAAACCAAATACAACACTATAGCGACAAAACACTCCACCCATGCCCCTCACCCACCACAAAATAGAATACTACCCCTCTAGATAATGTACTTCTGCTCCCCATGATGGGGTAGGAAGTGCTATATAAATTCTATATAAATGCCACTACTACTAATAATATTACCCATGGTCAAATTATTTGGAGTCCTGACAATTATCAGAGACAACTGAGGCATGTTTTTGTTATATCGATAAAGACCACACGGTGGCAGCAGTGACCTATAATTATTATTTCATAATATATTCCAGAGACAATTGGCGGATCAGCTTTTCCCATAACAGCCTTTTGACTACTGAGGGGACATTTTTAGGTCTCGCCTGAGACAGCGCTTTAGCGCTGCTCTGGCGAGACTTATAGTAAGCACTTTTGGAAGTGCAAACGAGTGCTTTCAGGCCGCCAACTACTGTGCATGTGTGCCGGGCGCGCGCACCATTTGGCAGCCTGAAAGCACTCGTAGTCTTTCACTTTCGCGGCCGCTCGGCCGCTTTGATGTTTTATCGCGATTGCGATCACTTTCAGTTTCGCGCCGCTTGTTCTTGTGCTGACTTTGTCTATCTCTTCCTGTATTTTTCCTTCTCTTGCTGTCTATCTCACTCGCTGTCTCTCACCATCGCTCCATGTCCCTCTTTGACTTTGTGTTTTCCTATATTTTTCCTTCTCTTGCTGTCTCTCACACGCTTTCTCTCCCCATCGCTTCATGTTTTTCTTTGACTTTGTCTGTGTATTCCTATAGGTTTCCTTCTCTGGCTGTTTATCAGCCGGTTGCTTCTAATTTCTTGGGCAGACAACTAATGTCGGGGTGCTCTGGCGCGCGCAGACTGAACCCGTTCATCTCTGGGAGGCTGTGAATGCCCTGGTCCATGGAACTGCAAAGCGTCAGGACCAGAGCCTTACGTTGCTGTTAACTGCAGAATGCAATTGGAAAAGTTTCGGCGTGAAATGCAGTCAGTAGCGTTAACCGTCCTGGGTGTTTGTTTGTTTTCAATGCCCTCTTTCCCCACACCTGCGAGGAAAGTGTAATTTTTGAGCTTATATCATTCTTTAACATCACATCTTCAATGAAGTGCCTGGTTCGACATTTTCTTGTACGTTCAGGAGAAATGCGTGCTTTCTAGACATCGCAAGTGAAAAGGTCTGCCGCCCAGTAGAATTAGTTCATTTAACATATGATGACGATTTACAAAACAAAGAGAACTGAGAGTGTAAGAGGGGCAGATATTTAATATGCATTATTCATTTAGGTATTGCAAATATAATTTTAAATTAGAATTGAATGAGCAGTGCCCTGACCTCGGTTCGGAAAGTGCCTCAGGCTATTTTGCAGCAATTCCAACCTTTCATATCCCGTTTCTATAACAGACTTTTTTGTTTTTACACAAGCTACAAAGGCACGTTTATATAGTAGCAAGTTTAACACGTCAAACCATTTTTAGTGTTCCTGAAACTACGCACAAAAAACTAGTAAGCCTTTCCATTTTCTTGCCTATCCTTTTGGCGCCTCATTCTAAACTATCTCTTTCACCATCTCTTGTTACACTGTAATTCACACCGTCGAGCAAAGTGTTCTGGGCTCCAGTCACATGCTGTGACTGTTTGCCACCTTCACACAGCTCCAGGCAAAGCCCTTCTTATCAACGGCGCCATCGATTTCCCATTCACATAATATGCGCTTTCAAACCACAGTTAGGCACACCCTTTCACCATTGCTACGCGTATTCATACAAACCCCTTCCATTTACTAACACCACGTTGGATTTAACTTCACTTAAATTTTTTAAAAAAACAACTGTGGCATATTACTTGAAGTTTATGTATTTCTTTTACTAAACACAATGTCTATACTTCTGTAATTACAAATATAGGTACGGTAGGTAGCCTTTGTTGATCACAACCAGTAAATACCTTGGCTCAACACTTCTAACGCGGCACCAGATGCAGCTCACGTCTGCAAAAGGTTTCTAAGCTGACGGACGGAGGGGTCATAAAACACCCGCACCCCCCCCCCCACTCCACTTCAAAAGCAAACCCAAGGAATTCTTCTGGTCGAGCAAAGAGAGCCCCATAACACTTGTGCTTATCTCAAGGAAGCACATTCCTCAAACGCTCGCAAAAAACAGGCAGAAAGAACAGTGAGGCCCCAGCAACAACACAGGTCATTCGTTAGCTATTACTAGGGCTCTCATACATATTAAAACATGCACTACAAGGGGGAAAAATGCAACAGTTTGCATTCTCTATAGCCGTCCAAACATTCAATTTAAATGCACAGCATTTAATGTTTATAAAGCAACAGTTCACAACTACCCTATTGAGGTGCCTCAAACACGCACTAACACGTGGAACAATGCTACATTTACCATTTCTCATTGGTAGCGTCACCTCAGCACTTTTTACCACAGTGACACAGCCTCGTCTTTTTGACACCTTTCATTAGCCCTGCAATGAGCTCTCTGCCCGCTCCGCTCCAAATTGCCAGCCCTGGCGCAGAGCCTGCAAAAACAGCAATGCAGCGCGGCAGGCGAGAACCAGGAAATGGTGGTTTGCGAACGTTCGTGCAGCTCGTTCGTCTCGCATCGAAATAACAGGAAACAATGGCTGTGATGTTAGAATAGCATTCAGTATGCATGTCCTCATATCTTAAAACAAGCATTTGCAATGCAATAGGTCTCGCAGTTATACTAGTTTGAGCTATTGGCATTATAAATGACAGTGCCTTTTATTTATGTTTTAAAAAAAACAAACTTACATAAAAAGCATTGTCATTTACAATGCCAATAGCTCAAACTCCTATAAATGCGAGACCTATTGCATTGCAAATGCTTGTTTTACCCGTCAGTGTCTAGGGCTAAACTGAGAAATTATTTCTTTTTTGCTCACAATTGAAACACAAAAGACGTCTGCGACTGTTCTAAAGAAAACACATTAAGAGGTGACAGTTTACATGGTTTGTACTAGCTTTAAATACTGCAAGAAAAGTAGCGCACTTTAAAAGGTAGAAATACAACTGTATTCGTGTTCAGTGGCGGCTGTCGAATTTAGAAAGTGGTAAGGCATAAAACCACCTCTGCTAGCTACAGTCAACCTTAGAGGCCTCGAAATTGTAGTAAATAGTGAAATTTATCGCACACTTTGAATTCTCTACCCTGGAGTATCAGGTTTCAACAGATGTGCTAAATATCACCTCCTTCAGGCACCTGTATCTGAGCAATACGGGTTCAAACCTTCACCTCGGTTCAGCATCGTGTGCCAATAAAAAATAACATGTAACATAGCCTGTGTCTGTTACGACGTACTCGTGTGGCCTTAGGCAGAGTCTGTGCAATTTAACACTGCCAAAACTAAAATTCTGACTGTCGCATACGCTCTAATCACATCCTTCAAGAGTTAAGGACAATGCGTTATTCTTAAATGTCAGAAAGAGATTCGCCCTAGTGGCAGATTTGCCCAGAATGAATTTGTAAAGTCTAGGATCAATCTTGACTACCCTGCTGGAAAAAAGGGTGATCTTAGACAAATATTTTATTTCATCGAGCCTCCTTTTTGTTTACTATGAGGGGACAGATTTACAAGAAAGTGACGCATCTGTAGAGATGCGTCACTTTCCCTGCGCCGCCCTGAGAAACCCTTGCGCCACCATGGGTGCGTCGTATTTACAATACAGCGCACCATGGCGCAAGGATTGACAGATGGATGGGTCAGAAATTCTGATGCATCTGTTGGCACAAAAGTCACGCATTGCTGGAGTTGTGTCGCAAACACGACGCAACTCCAGCAATGCATGTTGAAGCCTATCCTCATTGTGCCGCGTCACTCCTTATGTCTGCTTGAAGCAGGGGTAAGGTTTTGACGCAGAGGTGTCCTAGAAGTGGCACAGTGAAATCTTGTAGATTTCACAGCGTCACTTTTCAAGGCTTTCCCTGCGTGGGAACGCCCACCATGGATACATTATACCTGACACAGGTATATTGTGACACAGGGCTTACTTACAACATGACGCATCTCCCAAGATGGGCCACATTTTACGCTGCTGCTGCATCACAAAAAGTGACGCAATTGCGGTGCAAAAATGACGCAAGGGGCTTGTAAATCTGCCCCCTTGTGTTTTCTGTAGAATAGTGCTTCCTAGTTAGCTAACAGCATTATGATTTGGGCGGGGAAGGAATGTTCCACAGTTCACGTCTAAAAACTCTCACTTTTTTAATAAACACTTCTTGATAGAGAGCTAGCATCTGCTATATCAGGATCAAAAGCTTCCACGTGTTAAAGAAATACACCTTTCGGATTTTGAAGACACTTTATCTTGTTCCAACGTGTTTGTTGCGTGATTTATGTGCCAAATATTGCCAAGGCTTGGCTAGTGCACAGGCTCTTAAAGCAATAACTGTCCCTTGGCTTTTTCTGTACATTTTTAGACTTGACCAATTCTAATTGGAACCCTTGGAGCGGCCAGATGGAAGAGAGCTCGGGAAGAGAATTAATTCTAACAAAAATCAAGCATTGGCAAAGCCAATATGTCCCACCTTCGAGACTATTGCATCTGGCTTTTTTTCTTTTGTTCCTGTTGGGTAGAATTATTTCATGTGGAGAAAAATTATGGGGTGTGGAATTATGTGGTGTGTCTCGAATTAAATTGTGTGGTGTTAAATTGTGTTGCGTGAAATTGTCAGTGTGGAACTGTATGGCGTTGAATTGTGTGGTTCTGAGTGGAATTATATGAAGTGTAATCATGTTGCATGAAGCAAAGTGAAATTATGTGGAGAGTAATTATATTGTATGGTGTGAAGTGAAATTATGTGGCATGGAGTGGAATTATGTGGGGTTCATTGTGGTGTAGAGTGGCATGGATTAGAATGATGTGTTGTGGGGTGGAAATATGTGTTGTGTAGTGGAATTATGTGGTGTGGAATTATGTGGCTTGAAATTGTGCAGTATAGATTTGCGTGTTGTCAAGTGAAATTTTGTGGAGTGGAATTGTGTTGTGTCGGATTATGTGGATTTGAATTGTGTGGTGTGGAATTGTATGGCATTGAGCGGAATAATGCTGATTAGGATTATGTGGCATAGAGTGAACTTGAATTTTGTGGAGTGTAATTAAGTGTTTTGGAGTGGATTTATGGGGATAGAATTATATGGCATTGTGCACAGTGGAATTTTGTGGAGCTGAATTATGTGGTATAGACACGGTTCGAATAATGTATTATGAAGTGGAGTGGATGTATGTGGTGTGGAGTTGAAATATGTGTGGTGTAAATATGTGGCATGGTGTGGGGTGAAATTGTGTGGAGAGTAATTATGCGGCACGGTGTGGAGTTGGTTTTTGTGAAATGTAATTATATGTTTTGGGGCTGAGTGGATATATGTGGAGTGGAATTATGAGCAGTGGAATTGTATTGCGTGTATTGTAATTATTTGGAGTCAAATTCTGGTGCGTGGAGTGTAATTATGCAGATTGGAGTGGACATATATTGTGTGTATATGTGAAGTGTGATTATGTGGCATGGAGTGGAGTTGAAATATGTGGAGTGAAATTTGTTGGATTGTAATTATCTGGCATGGAGTGGAATAACGTGGAGTGGAATTGTATGATGTTGGATTGATTGTGGGGATTGAATTGTGAGATGTTGAAATGTGTTCTGTGGAGTGGAATTATGTGGTGTGGATTTGTGTGTTGTTCAAATCGTATGGCGTTGTGTTGAATTATGTGGAATGCAATTATTTGGCAGGGAGTCAGGGTGAATTATGTGGAGTGGCCTAGTTTGGCATAGAGTGGGATTATGTGGCGTGGACAGAGTGGTGGCTGAGAGAAGAAAGAGAGATGGGGCAGGAGTGGATGGATTCAAATGCAAGCTTCTGAGTGCAGAAATAAACAATGTCAGAAATGTCTCCGCTCCTCCCAAACCTTTGCTGCACCCCTTCAAATGATACCCCTTCTACGGCACCCCAACCCTTCCGTGTCAGCTTCAAGGAGTCTAAGCCCTTCCCCGAAGCCCTATTTATCATACAAGTCTCCTCTGTAACTTCACCTCCCCTTTGCTATCAGATCGGTAGTGGAAAGTACAGTGTAATCGCAGATTGCTGACCACGAAATACTTCTTGGGTGTGGCAGTCAGTCTCACATGATGTCTTGCCAGGTTTAATTTGTCAAACTAGCTATTGAACTACTAGTAGGTCTGGGAAAAATCAGTCATCATTCAGTGCCCCAGAAAGGATGGCAGAGCAGGGGCACGTTCCCCGCCTTCTTTTCAATGTCGGTATGGTTAAAGGTACTACCAGTCAAACTAATCAGCGCTTTTGGAAGTGTGCTGGGACTAAGAAAACATAACAAAAAAAACCTCAAGTAAACGATTGGGAACGATTCAAACAAATGTTCATTTGACATAGGGGAGGCAGTGGCACTGTGGGGCTGGGGGACCAGGCTCCAGTATCAGCCCTGGCTCAAAATCCTGTCATTCTGGGCAAATCACTTAATCTTCCTGTTCCAACACAAAATGATTGTGTGTTTGTGTAAGTGGTCACCACAGAGCTGACCAGCAGGAAGCAAGCAATTGAAAGAGTCTTTGAAGACATCCAATGGTAATTAATGGGCAGAATCCAAGCCCACCAACAGTAAACAACATGTCTCAAAGAGACAGTGCATGCTTTGTCTAGCCGAGACCCTAATAAAATTAACTGTTTCCTTACCTCAAAAAGATACGTCGGAGCTGCACCGACTCTGACATAGCCACTGGGAATTGCTGAGTAAGAGTGGGTGGACACTAACAAACCACCCAGACCGAGGGCCGCAAGCATTCCATTTATCTTTGGCATGCTTATTTGACTGCCTTGTGCAATGTCACAAGACCAGTGATACTTCATAGGAGATGATCTGGAGAAAGCAGTTATAACGTACTAGAGAGGCGCAAGCCGGCAGATCAGAGTGTGGTATCTTGACATTGTAATATCCTGCCATTATATTTCCATTGTAATGGGGGGACCGAATGATGTAGAACATGGATTTGAGAATGTTGAGATGGAGTGAAATGATGTAGGTCATTTACCTGCAGGCAGCTGCGGTGGATGGGACGTGTCTATACACTGGAGTATCTTAATTAATCCTTCTGTACTACGCTGCGTCTGGGAGTCCTACTTGTTCACATTGGCGACAATCTTGGAAAGAACCCTTTTCAACCCATAGGGAAAATTTAAGGTGGATGATTTTGCTAATTGCCTTTCTACAATATACTATATTGAGTAAGATGCCGCAAGATGCCGCAAGAATGATGTGTATGAGAAGTCGAGAAATACTGGAACGTTCGTGATGAACTTTCTATCAAAGGTGATCTTCTCTGGAGGGGCACAAAATAGGTACCTCCTATGCAGGTCAGAGATAAAATCATCAGTTCGGTCACCAAGGGCACCAGGGGATTTCAAAATGAAAGAGAGGATCAGGTTATACTTCTGGTGGCCTGGCATTGCTGTGCAGGTAGAGAGAGCAGTGCATGATTGTTTGGAGTGTGTCGCTCGTGATAAGGTTTGTAAGACCAGGGTTTAACCTATAGTCATGAGGGAGAAACCTATAAAAGTCTGTCAGAAAGTGGCTCTTAATCCAGCAAAACTGGACAGTATTATGTCCTAGTCTTGATAGACATTTATTTAGGGTGGCCAGCAATTTGCATCACACAAAGTATTGAGACATGAAAATATGTTATGTTATGTTATCTCATCTTCTATAGCGCACAGCTGCCCCAGCAAAGGGGCGTCCCGGCGCTTTGACTGGCAGAAGGAATATACATACAAAACAGAAAAAGTAGTGTATTAAGGTCCATGCAGTATATTAAGGTCCAGGGGGGAAAATACATAGTTTCTTAGTGACTTGTTTAGTAGGGAAGGTTTGCCTGAATGCATCTTAACCGACAATGGTGTGCAATTGGTTTCCAAAGAAATTGTTGTGTTTTTGTCTGAGCACAGTATCAGACATAAAAGGCTCTATCATCCCGAGACAAATGGGGTGGTGGAGAGGTTTAATGGGATTTTGAAGGAGCCGATACAAATAGGAAAATCTCAGAATACAGACTGGAAGTCAGAGATTGCAGAAAGGGTGAACCTGTACAAGCTTACTCCAAATTCAATCACGAATAAGATGCCTTTTGAATTGTTTAGGTGTTGAGAACCCATCACCCTGACGTGTACAGGATGGATGAACGACAAAGATGTTGGCAAGCTTCCGACCTCAGACAAATGGACGGTAGCCCAAGATGGGAAAGTAATAAAAATGAAACGCAATTTTGACGTAAAAAAAACGCAGCTTTGCCAACAAAAGGGAAGGTGAGGGATAGGGTGAGAGTGATGCATTCCCAGAAAGTGTTTCTTTCTAAATCCTCCACATCTCTCAAAGTTGTTAAATTGTTTTGCAATGATATCAACTTAAGTGATAATTGGATTTGGAATTTGAGCAGAGCGGCGATTGTGCCATCAGGTACCAAGAAAACTTGTGGTACTGGGAGTAAGGAACGTATTTAACTCCGAACCAATGAGAAGTGGGCAGGCGGTGGTTCATCCCAAACACAAGACAGGAGAGAAGTGGCACTAAGCTTGGGCAGGCCACACAAACAAGGACCTAAATCAGGCAAGCCCTGAAAACCTTGCTATAAGTGCATGTGCTTGTCAGTGGCGTGACTGCCTGACCCTCGCGCAGAGCAAGGTTCAGAAACTATGCTGATTACTTAGCTAGCACCACTTACTGCAGGTAGGATCCATTTAATTAAAAAATAAAAGAAGCAAGAAATATGGGGGCCTAGCCCTTATAAAGAAGCTGTCACTGGTTGTAATGTCCATATATTGACCTAGCAGTTCCACGTTTGGAGAGAACTTGGATCTGAAGAACACAACCTGTAGCAAGAATTGAATTAAAATTGGAGACGGAGGCTTTAATTATGAGGTGGGCTAGTGGTGAGTGTGTCAACAAATTAGTAGGGATAGCAGAGCCAAGGGTTTGATTTGGCTCTAAGAACAGGTGCACGAGCAAGCTATAAAACATTTAGAATATAAATCATGTTACAATCATGAACAAATCTGGCTAAGTCTCTTTAAAATTAAAACTATTCATTTCTTTAAAATGCTAAAGCATTTTACCATTGTTCACAAGATTATATCATTGTATTGTGAGGCATTTATTAAAAATGATTAAACAACAATGCCATTAATGAACTAATACGTTAGTTGTCATTTTTGAAGTCTAGATTCAAATTATACATTGAGCAACATTGTAGTCTATTTAATCAAACACAAGGTTTTTATACAACACACTCAATGAAATCACATAATGAGGTTACTTACATATCAGGTACTGCATTACAGAAGTGCCCTGGGGCCGCAACAGGCATTTGCGCCCTTTTTGTGCTCCCTAGGGGCACTTTGGCATTACAGAAGGGGCATAAAACACTTGTGTGGCTCCTTCTATAATACAGATAGCACTGGTGCACATGTAATGCCAATGCTTTTATTAGAGGATATTCTCTCATTTGGATGGTGGCGTGGCCACGTGCATATGAGGGAATCTCTTTGCCTCTCTGCCTGTGCCAGATTATAAACATGGGCGCAAAGGCAAACCTGCTTTTAGGAGGCACGCTTTCAGTGTGCCATATAAAGGTGGCACATTTCAGGACGCCTCCTAAAGGTAGCCCTCTGGAGGGATGAAAAGGGTCCCATGGACCCCTCGAGGCATCCCCTTTCAATATAGTTGCAACTATTTATTTTCAAGTTTTGTTTAACTGACACATTAACAATCACACTTGTAAAACACCAAAGTATAAAAAGTGGGCCCCTGGCTTTATAAATGGGTGAGAATATCAACGAATATAAAGCAGATCTATGCTCTTTGTCCAAAAATTACCAATAACTTTAATCAAATTTATATTTGACTAATTCACACAGTGCAATGTTTAATAAAAGTGATTGTTGAAAGAAATGTGTAATAGTTTTTTCTTAAATCATAATTTCTCTGAGTCTGCCGCTTAACATTTTTCAACCCACAAAATGTAATCATAAAAACAACCAACAGAGGGCCTTGCACTGCAGCTGAAGAGCACAGAGCTGCAGCTAGAAGTGCTTTAGAAAACATATGGTAAGTTCTCCTGGGGTTATGGATTTAATGACCCAGGAGACCTACTATTTTTTATTTTAAAGTTGCCGGGGAGCTGCTGCACTTCCTGTACTTCCTATACTCGAGCCCTCAACATTGCACAGTGTTGTTATCAATGATGCTATCTCAACTGTTGCAGTGATGTTATCAATGATATCATAGAAGATCTCTCGAGTGATGTACTATGTGGGGTAATTAGCAGTGAATGGCGAGGGTGCAAACTATACTGTGTGCACCCAGACACCTCTGCTGGCACATGGATTTACTAAGCCATATATCATCTCCATACATATACGGCACCCATTTTTCGAGAGTACCCAGGGGCGGCTGGTGACATTTGAAAGTGGCGGGGCGTAAAATGATTGCAAAGGAAGCAAACGAACGTGTGAGCAGTCGCCGGGGGCGGGGCGTCACGCGCGTAGGGGTGGGGGGGTCGCATGGGAGAATAAGCAAACAAACGTGTGAGCAGTCGCGAGGGGGGTCACGCGAGGGGGGGTCACGCATGGGGGGGTCGCACGGGAGAATACAATGAAAATTAAAAGGAAAACGTACCAGACCGCCTCTGCTCCGGGTCCGCGTTGGCGCCTCTGCCCCCTTCAAACCGGAACACCACGTCAGCACTGGAGTGGCAACCCCTCAGCCAATCCTGGCGCTGCTGCAGCGCCAGGATTGGCTGTGGGCACAGCTTACGCTACGCCCGCCGCCTGCCCATTAGGAGACCGAGGGGCTCCTAATGGGCATGCGCAAGGCAGTAAAAACACAAGTATGCATGACTGGGCACGGGCTAAAAATTACTCTCCATGCCCACTCATGCGCACTTGTGCTGCAGTGCTGCCTTTCCCTGGCTTGTCTGACAATGTATGTCAGTCAACATGACGCCAGACCGCCCACGGTCCGACGTCATGCTGACTGACATGCATTGTCAGTTCTCCCCACCCTCGGCGTCTCTGGACTTAAGTAAACTAAGTTCAGAGACACCGAGGGAGCTGCGGGCGCGGGCGGGTGCGCGGGGGCAACGCCCCCACGCCCCAATGTACGCACCGCGCCTGAGAGTACCTCAAGGCCATTTTCTCATCTGTATGTACTTACATACATCTCACCTGTGTGCGCCTTGCCCCCTCTCATTAGTGTGCGGCTTTCCCCTATTAACTCTGTGATACTACTCATGTCACTTGCATTCACCTAATATCACTCATCGGTGACCAAACAGAATTTCCCTCACCTATTTGCACCTATCTCTCACTTGCGTACTTTAGTTGCTCTCACCTGTGTGCACACAGACCCTGTCATCACTATGCACAGAGCTACAGCAAGCTACTCAAACTTAAATTGGACAGATTTAATTGGATGAAGTCTCCTATCTCCTCTCACACAGCCCCATCTATTCTGTGTGCATGTAATCTCTCTCTCATTGCCATGAACTTGGCTTCCACTCGTGTATGAACAGGCTCGTCACCGTTGATAAGGAGGTATTTAACAATTCCTTCCTGTGTGTATGTAGGTCCTACTTACCTGTAAGCACCGATCACCCATTTGCACCTAGCAGCCCTCATCTTTGTGCACCTCATTTGTTTACATACACCTATCTCACCTGTGTACAAGTAGTCCCCCACTCACTTCTAGGAAACTTTATGTATGACTTTTCATACGAGGGTACAAAGATTCCTTTACCGTGTTTACACCAATCCTTCTCTCATCTGTATTTACTGATTACCCGTGCACTTATGTGTAGCCAGACCCGCACCTTTTTGTATGTAGACTCCTCTTGCCTTCGTCACTCTGCCACATTACCCATTTCACATTTTTAAGACAAGCACACCGGTACTATGTAACACATCCGGCAGAATTATAGTCCTAACACACACACAGCCAGACACACATGAAAACACACACACACACATCTAGATGCTAATTCCTCAGCCACAACCAGGTATATAGGTTGAGGCACACATTTGCAGGATTCAGAGCAAGACACACTTTCCAAACCATCACACATTTATTACACATTTGGTTATAGATGCATTCCTAAGGAGGCACAGCCAAACATACACACAGGACACACAAAAACCAGCATATTCCTAATACGCACATGTTCTTAACATACACAACCAGACAGACGCTACCCATACTCACAATATATTGTGCGCACACACACATACACACACACACCCTTCACATAAAACACGCAGAGCATATAGAGCCGTAAATCAAGCTGCCCCAACACAGAAAGGCACAGGTGTGCTTGCAATCTATGGCTCAATGCTGATTTTAATTTGCCAATAAGCCATAAACACACGATGATGTGATGTTCCTAAGAAGGGAGATGTTGGGTGAAAGAGAAAAGGTGAATCTAGAAAGAAAAATTGTAGAGAGAAAGAAGTGTGAAGGCACAAGAAAGGGAAAAAGAAAAGAGAAAGAAGAGAAGAGAAGAGAAAAAGCAAAAAGGAGAAAGTAGTCAGGGAAAGAAAATGTATAGGTCAGAACAAAGAAGAGAGGTAAAAAGAGGAGAGGGCAAAGGGCAGCTACACGTCTGAATATATGAAGGCCTGTCTCATCCGAACGTAGGATGAGATTCTATCTTAGATTCGATTAAAGAAAAAGGATGACTATATCAAGTGAGGATAAAATGCATGAAAAGACGTGACCTTCACCAGATGATAGCAAAGGCTCCTACCCTTGATAAGTGTCTCCTTCTTAAACATATGAGGAAAGTGAATGGTCGACTGAGGAGGAAAAAATATGCCACCATCTGATTCAGCCTTACCAGGGCATCCTGGTACACGTTGGTCCACTGAACCTGTTTTGCTTGGTTGCCCGCCAGGACCATGGGACGACCCAAAACATCCAGGTATTCCTGGAAGAAATATAAAGAAACCACAATCAGACAGGTGCACTTACCACTTCTTTGCTGCCTTATTTGACCTTTCAGTATTAAAACAATATTCCATCTCTACATCATGTCTATTAGAAATCTAGGCATCCTGATTAAACACAGCAAGTAGAAGTGATTTCGATTATGATATCGGGGCAAAGATTTAGGAGCAACACTTAAATATGATTCTAAAATGATGAGGTTCATCTCATTAGGTGGACATTGGAATGTCTCCTTCTCGAAACAAATGCAATCACTGCATAAAGAGAACATTGTTTTATGGTGAATCCGATACGCTTTTTCAAAAGCTGTCTTCTGTTATAGCTATTTGAGAGGCAAATAAAAGAATGGTGGAGAGGAAACTAGTATTTTGGGACAATACATAACTATGAGATACATTTTAGGGGACTTACCTTGGGTGATTCATTTTTTCCTCTATGCTTTTAATTGGTTTTGCATAAACATTGATTAATAACATTGCTTTAAACCTAGGTTAGTGCCATATTTTCTTTTGAAGGGTTTTCTACAGCCTGCCCTTCTTTTCTAGGGGAGACCCTGCAATCCCTCTTTTTTTCCATTCTTGGCTTGGTCTCACCTATTGTGGATAATACCAATACTTAGAGTTGGTTTTTGGCCAGCCCACTGCTTATCTTTGGTTGGCTTTCTTGAAAATCTAATTTGTTCACTTTATATTCAAAGGATTTTCATCTCTATGGGAGTGCATGTGTTTTCTTGCTCTCTGCCTTGCGCGCTACTTCCCCTCCATGTTCTGCTTTGCTTTTTTTCTTACATTCTTTCAAAAACTCTCCACCTCATACTGACTTCAGAACAGCAGTGTAGGCCTTAGTCCTCATTTACTTCCACAAGACATCAACCAATCAATCAATCAGGGTATTTTTAAAGCGTGCTAGTCACCCAGGAGGGTCTCAAGGCGCTGTGGGGGTGGGGGTTTGAGCAACTCCGTGGTCACCCAAAGAGCCAGGTCTAGAGATCCTTTCTGAATAGCTGCAGTGTCAGGCTTCGTATGATGCAGAGGGGGGAGTTTGTTCCAGGTCCTGCAAGCAATGCAGGATCTGCTACCCGCTCTGGCCCTGAGGATACAGAGGAACGTGGCTAGAGCTAGGTTGGCAGAGCGGAGCTTTCTCTTGGGGGCATGGAAGGAGATTCTTTAGTTGAGGTATGGGGATCCGGTGTTATGGAGGGCTTTGTAGGCGTTCGTGAGCAATTTGAAGGTTATTCTTTTTTCGACGGTGAGCCAGTGGAGGTCGCTGAAGTGTTTGGTGATGTGGTCATGTCGTGGGATGTCAAGGACGAGTCCGGCTGTGGCATTCTGGACGGTCTAGAGTTTTCAGCGCAGTGTTTTGTTGATTCCAGCATAGAGCGCGCTTCCGTAGTCCAGTCTGCTGGTGAGGAGTGTGTGGGTGACGGTCTTCCTGGAGTCGGGGGGGATCCATTTGAAGGTCTTGCGGAGTATGCAGAGGGTGTGGAAGCATGTGGAGGATATGGCGTTGATTTGGCGATTTATGGTGAGTGAAGAGTTGAGTATGATGCTGAGGTTACAAGTGTGTTCCATAGGGGTGGGTGGGTTTCTGAGGGCGGGGGGCCACCAGGTGTTGTCCCATGTGAAGGGGGTGGATCCGAGGATGAGGACTTCTGTTTTCTCCGAGTTGAGCTTCAGGCAGCAGCTGCGCATCCAGGAATGCGACGTCCTTCATCTCTTCTCGGAAACTGTGCCTGATGATGTCGGGTTCCTTGGTGAGGGAGAGGATGAGTTGGGTGTCGTCAGTGTAAGAGACTATGTTGAGTCCATGTTTTCTGACGATGGTTGCGAGGGGGGCCATGTAGACGTTGAACAGCGTGGGGCTGAGGGGAGATCCTTGGGGTACTCCGCATCTGATCTCAGTTGGTCTGGAGAGGAAGGGCAGGAGTCTTATACTTTGTGTTCTGCCTGAGAGGAAAGTTTGAAGCCAGCCTAAGGCAGATCCTTGGATGCTGGCATCGTGGAGTCTAGAAGCTGGTGTGCGGTGGGAGACAGTGTCAAAGGATGCTGAGAGGTCTAGGAGGATGAGCGCTACAGTGTGGCCTTGGTCGAGGAGGGTGCGGATGTCATCAGTGACGGTTATGACGGCGGTCTCGGTACTGTGGCTGCTGTGGAATCCAGACTGCGAGGAATTGAGGATGTTGTTGGTTTCTAAGAAGTGCGCTAGCTGGGTATTGACGGCTTTCTCGATGACCTTGGCGGGGAAGGGGATAAGAGAGATGGACCTAAAGTTCTTGAGGTCTGCCGGGTCTGCGGAGGGCTTCTTGAGGGGTTTGAGTCCAGCGTGTTTCCAGTTGTCGAGGAATGTGGCTGTCTTGAGGGAGCAGTTGATCCTTCATCGCAGTTAGGGTGTTTTGGCGGTGGCATTCCTGTGGAAGATGTTTGGTGGGCAGGGGTCAGTGGGTGCTCGGGAGTGGATGTTTTTCATAGTCTGTGCGATGTCTTCTGTGGTGAGAGGGGTCCAGGTGAGGAGAGTCGGCTGGATGGCGTCACTGGCAGGAGGTGTTGGGTGGGTGCTGTGGTCTTGGTCATTGAAGTTGTTGTACAGCGTCTTGATCTTGTGGTGGAAGAAGGAGTTGAGTTTGTTGCAGTGGTCTTGGGAGGGAGGAACGTCGGTAGTTTCGCTGTTTGGTCTGGTGAATTCTTGTATGATGGCAAAGAGTTCCTTAGAGTTGTGGGCCTTGAAGAGGATTCTGTCTTGGATGAATTTTCTCTTAGTTGATTTGATGAGTTGGTGCGTGCCGTGGTTGCGGCCTTGTGAGCAGAGTGTGCTTCTGGGGTTTTGCTGTTTCTCCAAGTTTTCTCCAGTCATCGGCAGGAGTGCTTGGATTCTCGGAGGTCTGTGACGAACCAGGTGGCTTTCGCGTTGTGTCTTTTGGTGGAGTTCTGGAGGGGGGCAAGAGTGTTGGTGCAGTTGGCGATCCATTGGTGAAGGTTGTTTGCTGCTGTATTGGCGTCTGTCGTGATAGGGGGAGGCGTGCAGCTGAGGGAGGGGGTGAGGTGTCCTTCAGTGAGTTTGTTTAAGTTTCTGCGTGGGAGGCATGGTGTGGGCTTCGGTTCGGTGGGTTTTGAGAAGGAGAAATGGATGCAGTGGTGGTACGTCCAGAGCCGGTCCGTGGTGTGACTGAAGCAAATGTTGTTTCCTCTGGCAAAGATGGGGTCGAGAGTGTGTCCTGCAATGTGAGTGGGGGTGGAGACGAGTTGCTTCAGTCCGATGTTGGTGAGGTTCTCTAGGAGGGTGGTGGTGTTGGGGTTGCTGAGGTTGTCTAGATGGAAGTACAGGTCCCTGAGCAGTATGTAGTCCGTGGAGATGAGGGCGTGGGGAGCGTGTAGTCTGCGATGGCGTTGGTGAACAGGGAGTGGGGTACGGGTGGTCTGTAGGCAAGTGTTCCACGGAGCATCGTTCTGGGATTGGGGTGGATCTGGAAGGGGATGTGTTCCATGGGGGGGCGAGGCCTCCCGAATTGCGCTGTGACAGCCCTCTAAGTCATTCTCGATATAGCAACTTGCCTTATCAAAGGTGCAACAAAATCAGACAATTTTAGCTCTTTCAAAAATAACTGTTCATCCTTAAAGGTAGAATTTACTTTAAAATGGCTCACATTGTCTGTAAAGTGCAACACCCTGGCTACCCCAGCAATAGGAAAAGCAGTTTACACACCCCAAAAAGTGAGAGAAACACTCACCACTGCTAAGTCCTGATAGGTTGAAATTAACTCCTATAAAGAACCCCAAATCTGATCCGTAAGTAGCTAGCATTTTGAAACGTTTTTTTAGCAAATTTCTCCTAGCCAACTAAACATTGCAGATATCACTCTGGCTCTATGTGCCTACATTTATTAAATACCATTGCAGGCACAAAATAGTATCATTTGCCCATATAAAGTGCCAAGATGTATAGAGGTAAATGAATAACATCAGTACAATTGTTACATTGCAAAAGTTTGCAAGTTTCAAGACAAGTAGGTGCAAAATGAGCATGCCACACCAGTATTGGAAAAACATAAAGACATGGCTCTTTCCAAAAAAGAACTAATGTGGTCTTGGGCCTCGGAAGCTGTAGGAGAATCAGGGTGATCCTTTGTATTTTGGTTTTCTTTCCGGTATAGGACAGAGTCAAGATACCTTTCAGGTGAACGATGAGCCGTATAAGTGTATGTTATTATAGTATTGTGGCTCAACAGGACATGTATTACTGTTTTGGAGCTGCACTTGCCACCTCAAAGTATTCATTGGTTACCATGTGTACAGAGCAGGTGGCAGCTATTCTCACTATGAAAGTTCTTGATAGCAAACAGCTTCTCTTGACTTGATAGGAGAAAAGAATTATCCGCCCTCTTCCTGCCATCAGTTAAACCAAGGACTTGGTCAGTGGAGAACTTAAGTTGTCACTGCAAATGTTAAGGTCCTACGAGTCGTAAAAATGCTCCTGTGAGATTTCTGTATAAAAGCATATGGTTAATAGGTTTTTACTGGATCCTTGTTAAGTTCATACCTCTGATGTGTACACCTGATTAACCCTTAAACCTCTTTGGTGCCTACAGAAATAGGGCGGTAAAATTCCTTTGTATGTTTTATAATGTAACAAAGAATCAGCTCTCTTGGCCTCTTCATTCGAATCCTCAGTTAAGGAATCCTACCTTCCAGCGGGAAGGCAGTCAAAAGCTATGGACGCGCATGCACATACAACATCTCTGAGCCTGTAGGATTTTACAAAGCTCGTTAAACAAAGCTCACGGTAATCAAGATTTCTTTTGAGCTGTGACATTAGCCATATTAATTGTTGGACTACTGCGTACAAGCACCCCAGAAAGAGATGTGGGTTTCACCTGGAACAAATAGTATTTAGAACACTGGAATGTTGGGAGCTCCAGTGGAGTGCTCCAGGTTTCTAATGGCCGGTAGAAGCCCGGAGCATCAACATTCCAATGTTTAACAAAAGGCCTCACGGAGCACAAGGGGATTTCACCCCCAACACCCCCCGCCTCCATGAGGCCTTTGTTTTACAAATTAGAACATTCTGCCCTCTAGGAGCTGAATGTTCTGAAGCCTTAAAACCCACTGCCTTTTTAAAGGCCCTCCACTTCGGGCTTTTAACGCTGGAGCAGGCCTTTAATGGCCGGTAGAGCATGCTACTGTGGGCTCTAAGCCTATATGAGAACCCAAGGCAAATGATTTTTACAAATCCACTTAAATGAAGAACTAGGTATTCTGGTATCTTTTTTTGAACCCACATGATATTTCTTCAGAAGAAAGCTACATTTGTTCTGTTTGTGCTTTTCTCTACAATTCTTGACATAACAGACTGAGTATCTATATCTATCCCTCTCTTTTCATTGACTACTATGAAAACAGGGCATGGTGTATTGTTTCCTGCTTCCTGCTTTGGCACTATTGCAAATCTTCTCTACTGCAGAGAACCTTTGTGCATATTCTTAGAGAGATAAATCAGCACTGATGGTGCTGAATACAGATGGGCTTTGTAAGCACTCCATTAGGTTTCCTGCCCGCTTTTGACTAACCAGTGGCAAACAGTTGTTAAGACTCAATGGAGTGGAGTAAATATATCCATCCATCCTGAGCATACTATGTTGGTGTCCTTCCTCAGGGACTTTCAACTGAAGCTGGTTAATTTCCCATATCTATCCTAACTTAATTCATGATCCCAAAGGTAACAAATTGAACCATAGAGGGAGCAAATTACCTAGTGACCATGTAAGCTGCAATCAGGTTGCCCAAGCATTTTGGGTGCCACACAAAGACGTTTAAGGAGGCAGGAGGCAGGGAAGAGAATTAAAATATGAAAATAATGGATGGAATAAAGTTTGGCACAGGATCATGCTCGAGTCTCGCAGTGAGCCCTTCTGCTATTATGGGAATGTTGTCTAAAAACAATATAGCATGTGTTACAAATATTTGCAGTGGGTATGACGGAAGAAAAATGTTGAGCTGGATCAATCATGAAAGAATTCAGCTGTGAGAGGGCAGTAAATATGCAAATGTTCATTTTTGCTTCTAAGATAGCTTTTTACTTCTTGAGGTCTATGATGCTTTATCCATTTTGCTACTACCCACTCAATTCCTTCTTTATTTTTTAAAGGCTTGAATTGCCACAAGGAGCATCATGTGATGACAAAAAAAATCCATGAGGGGAGTAGCAGATGAAAAAAGACTGTGGGCAATTTAGATGCATCCATTCTTTTTCAGATGGGTTAAACTCAGCAGAATGTCACTGAAGTCAATACACTGACAAGATAATTTAAATATTGGAATACTAAAGCTTTTGCTTTATTCATGCTTTTTGAGGACCAAAGTTGAAAGAGGATCAAGTAGCGGATTTCACCAAATGATTGACCATCTTAAATTCAGAAATCCTAGCATATTTGGCATGAACAACGCCTATTTTATGGGCATGAGAGTACGTGAACCATAAGAATTCTATATCGAACTTGGCAACATGGAATTTGAAGGAAAGATAATTGATCCAGAAAATTAGAGCTCCTAGAATTGGAAGTGCCTTAAACTTAAGCACTACATACCCAATTTAAACGGATGATTTATGAATGGCCCTGGAATTTCTTGTAGGGCTTCGGTACTAATGAGCAACCAGTACCGTTTTAACAGTGAGAGGCAGCAAAATGGGCACACAATTGCATTGAGTTTTTATATATAATGAGCCCACCTATTAAAAAGGGCTCATCTCTTTAAATATTACTTTAGATCTGCCTCTATGTACCCATGTAGTCGCGTGGCAGAGAACCAACGCAATGAAGTATCAAGCATGGTGCCACAAGCCATGGAATATCCAGGCAGAGCAGCAATAAACTGTGAATTTACTGGCTGTGCTTTATGAGTGAAGTAGGACTGGGCGATTGGGTGTAGACTATTATGTCTTCATGTCCCACAAATTCTACAGAGTGGAGGATAGTCATCATGCGCATCTATCAGAGGTTGGTTGTCGAGTCACCGAGTAGGTCGAATCTTATTTGACCAGTGTGGAGAAAGGACTACATGCATAGGCATCTGGGCGAAGTAGTCCCATGGAAGCATAGTATCTGGTGGCATCTTCAGCATAAGATACACCAGGAACAGGCAGAGGGAAAGCAAAGACCCTTTTAGAAGTGTCTGCACAGGAACTGAAAGGGATGAAAGCCAGGTGTCAGGTAGCCAGGAAGACAATGTCTCTCTCACCACAGATTCTAGCTGCCTTGCTTTATCACACAGTATATCCCGCTATGTTCCCTTATTATCGCCTTAACAATTTGACAAATAACTCATCGTGCCGCACTGATTTCTTCGCTTTTCTTTCCAGTCCCATCGCTTTTGTCCTTGCCCTCTTTCATTCCCCCCGTACAGCCTTTTAACTCCAGAGGCTGAAGAAAACCCCTTAATTTGAGCGTACAGCCATTAGCTGCCCGTTTCCTGGGTGCTAATAGCTTATCGCTGGCCCTCCATCTTCAGCTGCCTGATTTAATAGTTTGATGGATTCTTTGCTATTTCCAGTTTCTATCCACGCTGCTTGGAAACCTCACCAAGGAACAAGCTTGCTCTTAGCACACATAAGAATACATCATCAGACCAAGCCAGCAGGGGGGATGTGACTGCTCCAGCAGCAGGTCTGCAGAAAAAAACACAAGAGGGACAAAAGAGCAAACCTCCACACAGCACCAGGGAAGCCAATTAGCGGTAGTCAGGCGTAGCTGTTGCTAATGCTGCCATTGGTAGCCTAGGTTTCACCGGTCAGGAAGGCGGATGCAGGAGCACATTGTAGGACTTAAGGAACCCTGTCAACTATCTAGCATTTCAATTTATTGACCAGCCCTGAATTCCAAGTAGCAAATATCATTCTGTTGAGGAGGTAAAGGTGGGGCAAGGGTTCAACCATCTGCTGCCAACTGCCCGCTACTTAATATTTGGATAAGTCAACATCTAAGCACACCACTACCTTATGCACGAGACAGTCTTACAGCACAACATACAAAGTGCACAATCTCTCTGATAGTACATTCGATATTTTCTCAAACAGATAATCACCTTCGAGAACAGCCCCTCTGATATAGCCCTAGAGCCCACTGTAGTGGGTTCTACCGACCATTGAAGGACTGCTCCAGTGTTAAAGGAGCGGGCCTTTAATGGCAGGTAGAGTCCGCTATGGCAGGCTCTAAGGCTATTAGAACATTCTGCACCTAGAGGGCAGAATGTTCTAATTAGTAAAAACAAACACCTCTCAGAGCCCAAAGAGGTATAAATTGCCTTGGGTTCTATGAGGCCTTTGTTCACAGCAACAACTGTGAACTAACATTGGAATGTTGGAGCTCCAGGCTTCTATCACGCCATTGCTGTCAATAGATCTCCCAACATTCCAGTGTTCTAATATTAGATCAAGCACATTCTCAGAAAGCACAACTTGAAATCTGACAAAACGAGAATGTGAATCATACAAAATGCATAAACCAAGGGCACCACAATTTATATTTCAAGCCCACTTGCTTAAGTGTAAGAACACCAAAAGTCCAAGCACTTGCCAAAGAGCCAGGCCTAATAGATAACAGGTGTCAAGATGCCTAACAAGGGCTATCAATAACAGAGAGGTGTTCATAAAACTAATATTTGGGAACCAACCATATAGGCACCTTAATGGAGACAGTGACTGCTGCAGTGCAAGGCCAGCAGGTGTTTAACGACCAATAAGCAACGCATCTAACCCTCCTCCTGTGGCCGCCCTACCACTCAAGATAGGTGGTGGCCGCCACTGGCCCGTGCACAGTGCCGGCCAGGACGTGATGCGTAACTGTGTGCAACCATGCACAGGCATTTCAAACTAACCAGTCCCAGATCCGGTCAATGTAATGTGCTCAGAGGGGGCCCCCTGGAGCCTAGGTGCCTCTCCACACAACGGGAGCTAATGTTACACCACTGTACTCTACTTGGTAAATACCTTACCTCGGGTATCAGTATTTACCAGGTGCAGTAAATACCATCTCTTATTCTGAAATGGAATCAGGACTATGAAGATATTGTGGCTGAGTAAATTCCTCAAGTGCATGTTTATCTGAAATAGCACTTTCCATAGTAATTAAACGATTTCCCATTGCTGCTCAACACTAAACGCCCTTAATGACAAAGAATAGCTCTGTATGTTTTAAAAAAGGCCCTGAGATAGATTCCAGGGGTTTGACTGTTTGGAGAAAAAAAAATACACATACAAAACGTTTAGGATAAAAATGCATTTAAAGTATTCTGAAAAGATTCTCTCTACCTACAACAAATTAAACGGTCGATTCAATTGTTAAATTTATTGTGTGTGGAGACGTTTTGAGTCAAAAGACTATTCTATCTAGATGAAGCACATTTTCGTAATGGTAAAGGCCAATGAGAAAGTCGCCTATTTAGTAGCAAGCAAGAGAGTGTACGATTGAGATATATCTGCATCTCTAAATCAGAGTAAATAATTAGAATAGATGTATGAAGGAACCACGCATGCCATTACCACACACATGCCATTACCACACAATGCCTTTACTAAACAAATCATTACCATGCATATGCCTTTACCACACTTACCTTTACAATGAAAATGTAAGTATATATCAGGTAAGAAATGGGCTGGTGCAAGGTGCCTCTTGACGAGAGCCCCGCCACTTATTTTTTAGAAAAATTAACCACTGATCATTTCCAATGCACTAACCCACCCCACCTCCAAAATCCAACACTGATTATTAAAGTGAGCATCATAGCACAGAGATGATGCGTTAACTCACCTGTGTGTTAATTCGTATAGCTCCAATAGACGGAATCTCAAAGTAATAACCTAGAAAAATGGTATGACATGTTAGTTCAGTAAAGAGCCCTCCTGCCATTCAAGCCCAGCCAATGCAATCTCACTTTATCTGTGTGATCAATTTTCTAGCACAACCTCCCTCTGATGGATACCACTCACAAGAGATTGTATTACCTACAGCAGTGCCCTCTCCTATGCCAATACTCTTACCAATAACCAAAAGCACCCTCCAACACACAGGCGCTTGCAACCACCTTGCTACCTTACCTTCGCTAGCCCATGCCAACTTGCTCCTTTACCTTTGCTACCACATGCCACCTTGCTCCCTTACCTTTGCAAGCACATGCCACCTTGCTCCCTTACCTTTGCAAGCACATGCCACCTTGCTCCCTTACCTTTGCTAGCACATGCCACCTTGCTCCCTTACCTTTGCTAGCACATGCAACCTTGCTCCCTTACCTTTGCTAGCACATGCCACCTTGCTCCTATAACTTTGCTAGCACATGCCACCTTGCTCCCTTACCTTTGCTAGCACATGCCACCTTTCTCCCTTACCTTTGCTAGCACATGCCACCTTGCTCCTTTAACTTTGCTAGCACATGCCACCTTGCTCCCTTACCTTTGCTAGCACATGCCAGCTTTCTCCCTTACCTTTGTTAGCACATGCCATCCACTGCAAAGGGGTCACGTCATAATTATGCTGTCCAACAGAGAAAGTGAAGACACGAACCTACAGACCAGAAAGGGAAATGTTACTAAAATACAACGCCTGTCCTAAAAGAGGTACTGAGGATAAGGAGTAGAAGAAACATTGATGGATAAACAAAACAGTAAACTAGAGAAGAAAGTCTTCCCTTACAGATATTTCAAATATTACTTCTTCAAGAGCTTCTATTTTTAAAAAACATCTGTTCAAACCAGGCTGTAGCTCTACCTAATCCTTAACGTTATTGCAAAATTTAAAATCTGATGGAGTGGAAAATCATGTTTACCAATTGTGTCAAGAGAAACCGAACATGTGACTTTGAGAGAAAAATAAATAAACGCGCGTCAAATATACGTCATCGAAAAAATGACGAAAACAAAGAATTTTAGTTAGTGCATCGTAAAAGCATGCAGAAAACGTGTAGTATAGGCAATATCAGTTGTATAAGTAACATAGGTTGTGATTTACTAAAGAAAATGGACTATATTTTATATAGATATAGTTGTTTAGAGCATACAGATGATCTTCTTTTCTCGCACATGTACAGAGGCAATTTGAATAGAGTTAGCCATTTGGAAGGTTTGAGCATTCTTTGATGGTAAGAGTTTATAGTGTTCTTTAAATGGTATACCTGCAAGGGGTCTCTAAAAGGCCATATGAAATTTTCATTAGGCCGGTGCGTTCTTGCATAATCTGGAGAATTTAGCATTACGCTTTTTATGCAAAATACCTGAAATAAAGCATTATGCCACTTGACATAATTATGCTAAATTCTTGACAACATTTTTGTGGGGGACTGTGGGAACAACGTGAATGACCAGAACATGATCGGCTCTTGTTTACAGCACTTGTATTTTTTGTGCTATTTATTTCTTGCTAAACTATAGCGCTAAGCTCTGGTTTAGCATTTTGAATAATTTCGCATAATTTTGCATAATTATGCAACAGCAACTTACATATATTTTGCATACCTCTAATCTCTAGCTGGTGTAGCTCCAAGGTCTGAGCAAGACAGGTTTTTCATTTTGGTTCTTTGCATCCTATAATATTGGTGCTGGACCCCAACATAAGAGGTCCATTAAAGCAGCCTGCCAGTCAAATGAATGTGCTGCATATTGAAGTTAAAGATGCTGTCAAGACGTGATGGCACAGTGTAAGAAATCGGTTCATTGGCTGAGAGGGATGGAGGCCCCACTCAGGCAACAACCACAATCCATATCTGGGTTTACCTCAAAAGTCACAATATTACTCTGTGCTTAACCTTCTGGTAGCTTGGCACAAAAGCAGTCACGCTTAACTCTGAGGCAATGAGTAAAGTATTTATGCAGCACACATACATTAATAAAGTAAAAACACAAATCAAGAAAAATCCTAAACCAATTTACAAAATATAGAGTACATATTAATAAAGAAAATGAAAACAGAAGTACAAAAATCCAATCAGTAGAGGTGGTATATTAAATTAAAACAATTTCAGTAAAAATAGTGACTAAAAGCACTCGCGATCATCTGGTCATGCTACACTGGGAGACAGTGCTAGATTGGGAGAAAGCCACCAGTTCAGTCCGACTGCGATAGGGTGCGGTCGCATATACGGACCAAGTAAGCCTGCTGAAGAGTTACCGTCTGAGGCAGGCACGAAGAGTTCCGTTCGAGGTAGAAGAGGCCCTGAGGAGACGGAAGATTGTTGTGGAAGGTCATCGCTGTAGCGCAGAGCTGACCTGGCATCACAGACAGACATCGCTATAGCACGAAAAACCACTCAGGCATTGTGCATATTTAAAGGTGGAGTTTTGCGAAGTATAGGTCTTGTGATGCTGGTCGCCACTTACTATCATTGTTGGTGAAGAGCAGATCTCATGGCATTTTCCTTTGGCGATCATTGCAGACAGCAGAGTCTTTGCGCAAACAGGTCTGTTTGTTATTGCAAGAAGTCCAAACTACAAGATTTTCATCTTTTCTTGTAGAGGAGTACACCCTGCTGCCAGCCAAGGGCCTGAAGAGGCACCTCTTAGGGGATCAGGGACACATTCCTGGAGAGGTCAGCAGCTGAAGGTCCACACAGGATCAGTTCAGCAGGCCAGCAGAGGCCTCTGGAGCGTTGTGTGTCCCTGCAGCTCAAACAGGTCAGCCAACTGACAATTGGAGTCACTCTGGGTTAGCCTGGGAGGAAGGTACGCAGGTATAGTCTTCCTTCTCAGACAGAAAGGCTGTCCTTAAACAGCAGGGCACAATGGCAGCCTTCTTCTTCAACTTCCACAGGCCCAGGAGTGTTCTGAAGAGAGACTTTAAAGGTCCAGTATTTATACCTGGTTTCAGCCATTGAGTGGGGGGGGACTCCCTGTCCCAACCCCATATCTGGTTCTGGAAGGTTCTCCCTCTTCCCCTCTCAAGGCCTCAAATTCTCCAGGGTGACAAAAGGCAGGTAGGCTGTGTGTCAGATTCCTTTGTGTAGGTGTGTGTGAGGAAGAGTTCATTAAAGTGGAAGTGGGGCTCGGTGCAGCTCCTCCCCAGTCACCCAGCCAGAATGGTCTATCCTGTCCACCCAATGCCCCCATTGTATTACTGTCTAGAGAAAAATCACAAATCCCAACAGCAGAGCCACTCCTAGTCATGTGACCAAGGACACTGGCAGAAGGCCCAAATGGCTGTGACAAGAAAATTGCAACTTTCTAAAAGTGGTATTGTCAGTATCCGACATTACCATTAATGAGGATTTAAAATCACCCTTCATTTGAGACTAAACAGCATATCTCTATATGCTCCTAATCAAAAGTTAACACTTATCAAATGTAATAAAGTAACCCGGTGTTAGTCAATGGAAGAGATAGGCCTTACAACAGTGAAAAACGACTTTAGGTGTTTTTCAGTTTTAGGACATGGGAAACTTAAGCACACATGTCCTACTTTTTAAATAATGCACCCTGCCCGATGAGCCTCTAGGCCCTACCTCAGCATTGACTTATATCTATTAAAAATGAAGGCTTAGGCCTGGCAAAAGGTTTATGTTGCCAGGTCGAAATGGTAGTTTAGAACTGCACTCCAGGCTGCAGTGGCAGGCCTGAGACATGTTTTAAAAAGCTGGTTTAGTGGTGGCACAATGAGCAATGCACCCTACTAGTAGCATCTAATTTACAGGGCCTGGGTTCACGTAGTATCATATACTAGGGACTTACAACTAAATTAAATGTCCCATTAAGGTGCAGGCACATTTGACCATGCTTGAGGGAGACAGCACAAGCACTGGTTAGTAGTGGTAAAGTGGCACAGAGTACAAAAAGTCATCAAAATGCAGGTTCAGTAATAGAAAGGGAGTGAAGGCAAAACATTTGGGGTGACCCTGCAGAGAGTGCCAGGTCCAACAAACAGCGCTGCTGAGAGTCAACTGAGAGCGGCTATTAGCCTTTCAGCACATACGTAATGTAGGCTTGAACACGTACACTGAATACAAATCTAAATGCCGCATTTTATTGACTATGCAATCTGCTAATCACATTCTGTGGTAGTACATGATATATTAAGTTACAGTGATGTAATTTTCCAGCTAAAGTAGGTTTAAGCACAGTCAGCAGATCTGAACAGGGAAGTAAGTGCTTTAACCATGTCAGGAATATATTAAAAAATAATTAATAGCAACTGCATTAATCTGTGACATTAGAGAAAGGCATATACAAAAAAAGATTGTGCGCTCTGTACTCCAAGGAACTTGCATGCAAAGCGGATGAATCCTTGTAAATCATTCCTTCTTTAAAAACCATTCAATTAATTATTTCTCCCTTAACATTAAAATGAACAGAAAGACCAGTATAAGTGAATTCCAGTTGAGATGACCTCTTCGCCACACAATTTTTGTTTGACGGGTGGCTACACCATGGTCATGTTCTTACAGTCATGATAAAGACTTCAGGTATTTGCTATTAAAAAGGGTAGAAACATGGACTATATGTTGGTTTAGACAGAAGTCTCTGTCCACATATGGGTCATGGGCTCAATGATCAATCAGCTGCATATCTCATCAATAAGATGGTTTGTAATTGCACCGCTTTTTGCACCATATTGTATCATTCATCTATTCACCAGTGTCAATGTCATTTGTTAATACAGCTGAACATGGTGCTTTCACCTAATATGTGCACAGGACCTTGTAGGATTTCTCTTACCTTGCCTGGTAATGGATTTTTTTTGCAACATAATTACATAATTTGCATCATGTGCTGCATGACATTTATTTTTCTTCTTGTCTCTCCATTGATCTACAGTTAACATAAATGATTAATATTCTATGTTGTATTAGTCTTAGACGCTGCATGACTGCAGACTGCTAACTCTCAAACCATTGTTTTTTATGAAAGTGAGAAGTGGTCATTAAACGTGATATATAGATTCTTGATTTCCTTGCCCATGTTCAGAGAAGTGCTGTTGACAGTAAATAGTTGTGACATTTCCTTTGGAAGGTGGGTGACAACATGGTAATTTAATTGCATTTATATAGTAATTCTGGAAGGTAAATCCAGGAAGATGCCCAGTGTCTATATGGTCATCAGGCAAAAACAGTGGTCATGGCAGCTGAGTTGCAACTACACATCGGCACAGCATATTATGCAAACATGAGCATCAGCAACATTAAAAGAGATTTTTACATATAGATGTTTCTGAATGTCACATATCCAACAAAGAGATGAGAAATATCCCTGGATACTGTTGGGCTGCTAATGCCCCTTTCGATGAATTAGATTTGCACTATCTTTTTCTGGCTGTATTGTGGGTGTTGATAAGAGTAAGAAGAGCAAAACATATTATCATGACATGAGGGCACCATGCTTGCTCCATACTTGGTTGAGACAGAGTGGTCAATGGTGTTAAATGCAGAAGATGTCACGTAATACAAGTGCCAGCTCATAGGCCTTTACTGGAGTCAGAAAGGGGGATAAGGGGTATACGTATGTGGAGCATCATAATCATGCATAGTCAGCACTCGAACACATTCTGTGTGATTAAATGTTACTAGGAAAAGGTGGGGTATTGCATACTTAAAGAACTCCACGTGAACATTAATGAGACCTATAACTGTGTGCATAGAAACATGACTAATAAAGTTCTTTGTAACATTTACATGATATTTTAGGAGAAGTTAATGTTTAGACATGTCTCCTGAAGTAAATAAAACAGAATGTGTATGTGTAGATTAGTGTTTAAACATTTATACGTGTAACAAGAAATTATGTTCAGATTACTGTATTTGAAACTACATTTTCGTAATTCTTTTCAATGTATTCATGGCTTAAGAAGTTGCATTTGCTATATGTGTAGAAATGTGCATGTATTTGTAACCCTGTGTACTGTTAAATTGACATAAGTTTGGGCCTCGAGAAACGTTTCAGTATAAGCTCACGTTTAAAATCAAACATGTCATTTGTATTTAGTATTTTTGTTTCCACTGCAGGTGCGGACAAAGCCTTATTAAGTAGAAAAGAAGGTTTTTTTTTTTTAGTTAGGGAGGAAGGTATGAGAAGATGGATCTTGGCAAGAATCGCGGTAATGAGCAAGGAGGGGAGTTATCACGGAGGAGGAGAATAATGGCCAAGGACAAATGAAGTAGCAACTTATCGATCTGGGAAAGGTGGGGTCAGCAACCGATTTGTGCTGGAATCATGGAAAGTTACTGGAGGAGCATGTAACTTACCTTGACTGCAACTAATGTATTATGCTGTAATATAGAGAGGCTCAGAGAGACATTTTAGGACTTCATCCAGGACAGACCTCTGGTTCTGTCTCCGCTATGAGTGATTTCATGCTACTTGCCCCTTGGTTGCAGTTTCATCTACTGAAGACTATGACAGCTGACACCTTTCTAATTTCACTTTTGGGGTGCATTTGCTCATTATTCCAATAAAAGAGTGTTCAACCCATGACAGTAAGGAGTATCCATGAGAGATTATCAGCAAAACAACTGACAAGGTAAATACCTTCCACATAGATTCATTTTAAGCATATGTATGGCATTTAGGTACCATGAAATCAGACACAATTTTGCTGTCATGGGCCTACAGTGGACACCATGATCTAAAGGGCATCTAAATTAAGACCTTCATTACAACTTATCTGGAGTGAAGGTCTACTTAGCACAACTATAAGGGGTCCAGTGTTTCTGCACACAGTTTTTCTAAAAGCGTGAGCATCAAACACAATTTTACTGGACGGAAAATTATGGCAAGGTTGATTGCATCAGGAGAGGGCTATAGTGCAGCTGGGACCTATTTTCTCATCCCCATACGAACTCCCCAGCACATGACACCCAGCCAAGGCAAGGGAGCAGGCAACATCTTTCATTTCTTTCCCCACCCTACCTACTCCCATCCCTCCCCTATTTGGCCCTCCAAAGTAAATCTACATATATTTAACATATGCCAACAGCAGGTTAAATTGGAAAAATCCGGTGTGCCTATTAAACCGACAAAATAGAGCAAGCGGAAAACTCCTCTAAAGAGCTGTTTTCTATCTTCAAATCTCTGTCTTCATTGGATAGAACAGTGGCCCCGTCTCCAGCTCTCCAGAGTCTTGCAACCAGATCGCTGACCCATTTGCTACGAAAGTAGCTAAAATCTATGATTCCTTCCCAGTTGATGTCCGCAATGGCACTCTTTCCAACCCAGCTAGGAACTCCCCATTTGAGGGTAATACCCTCTTGGAGTTCTCATCTCTGATGCTGGACGATCTTAAAGATGTGGCTTTAAGTATTAAATCTGGCTACCCAATGGACACAGCATCGCCTAAAGTCATAAGGGAAGGTCTTGATGTGTCCTACCCTGTGTGCAGCAACTTCTAAAGCTATCCCTTAATCTGTTGTGAGGTCCCGCGAAATTGGAAACAGGCTATCGTTCTCCCATTAAAGAAAAAAAGTCAGCCGATCCAGGCTTACTGGATAATCTACGCCCCATTTCGCTCTTGCCATATTTCTCTAAAATAGCAGAGAAAGTGGTGAGTTCTCAAATGGTCGCCCACATCAACCGGAACAACGTATTTCACCCTTCGCAGTCAGGCTTTAGAGCCTCATATTTGACCGAGTCAGCGTTGCTTCTTGGAACTGAGATCTGCGTAGGTCCATGGATGAGGGTCAGACTGCAGCGTTGGCCTTTCTTGGCCTTAGCGCAGCCTTTGACACGGTTTCCCACGACCTGCTCCTTCAAAGACTCGGGTCGTGTGGGATAGAAGGACTAGCCCTAAAATGGATGACTTTCTTTCTTCACGAGCACAGCTTTCAATTTGTGTAGCGCCCATATATTTCGGAAAGCTTCCCACTCTCACAAGGGGTCACATAGGGATCAATTCTGAGCCCAACTCTTTTTAATCTCTATACTGGACACTTGGCAGGGATTGTTGAAAGACATAGTGTCACACAACTGATCGTCACCTTATCCCATAACTCGGAGGAAGCAGCTAACCAGTTTTCTTCCTGTTTAAGTGACCTTGCCACCTGGATGACTTGTAACTGTCTTAAATTGAATGGCAGCAAGACCAAGGTGCTGATCGGGGAGAGGACCCCCTCCATCTGGTCCTCAGCAGGGTGGCCCCAGACTCCGGGCCCCACTCCTATTCTGAAGAAGGAAACTAAAAGTCTTGGACGTCTGGTTGACCTACAAACTCTCCTTTGAGACACATATTGAGAAGGTCACGGAGTAATGCTTTGGAATCCTTAAAATGCTGAGAAACACCTTGGATATTCTCCCTTTATCGGCTAGAAAAACCTTGGTTCATGCCCTTGTAACATCCCGGCTGGATTATGGTAATATTTTGTACCTTAGAGCTGCAAATAAATGCGTCTACAAGCTGCAGCGCAACCAGAATGCGGCTGCACGGTTGGTCCTCAATCTTCCTAGAAGAACTTCTTCTACAAAAGCCTTAGACACTTTATATTGGCTACCAGTTGGAAAAAGAATACTCTTTAAAGTCCTATGCTATTGTCATCGGAGCTTACAGGATAAAGGCCCCAGCTATCTCCATCATCCTCTCATTCCTTATCATCCATCCCGCCATCTTAGACCAACCAGAGCCCATCTGGTCAATGTTCCTAAAGTCCAAAGAGCCAGAATGGGTACGTGATCATTAGGATACTTGGCAGCCAAAACATTTAACTCACTACCTTTCTCTATTCCAGCAGAGCCATCGGAAAACTTTTTCCGGAAAAAAACTGAAAACCTGGCTTTTCCAGGTATGAATCCAGTGCTCAATTCTTTCTGCTGAGCTTCTTGCCTTGGCCCCCTTCCGGAGGATGGTTTTCCAGCACGAGGACACACCGGTCGGTGTAACCAGGCGATATAAAGTGGAATATTATTATTATTATTTATTCCTCATTTGTCATAATTGAAACAATTCCATGCAGAGATTGGGGCTGGTGATAGTAGATCAGGATGCGAAGAATCTCTATATAAAATGTTGCATTACTCATGTTAGACCTGGCATCCTTGGTGTGGTTTCCCCTGACTTTTTGCCCTCTGGCCTCCTGTTTTGCTGACTTAATTTTTGGTGGCTTGAGGATTCTGGGTACTTTACCACTGCTGTCCAATGCAAATGTGCATGTGCTCTTTCCCTAAAACATGGCAACATTTTGCTTATCCACAACTGGCATATTTAATATACTTATAAAGGTCCCTAGTAAAGTGCACTACAAGTGCCCTGGGTCTGTAAATTAAATACTGCTAGTGGCCCTGCAGTACTAATTGTGCCGCCCACATCAGTAGCCCTTTAAACATGTCATACACCTGCCATTGCAGAGCCGGTGTGAGCAGTTTTAAACTGCCATTTTGACCTGGCAAGTTAACACTCTTGCTAGGCCCAAACCTTCCGTTTGAATACATATATTTCACCCCTAAGGTAGGCCCTGGAAAACCCCACGGGCAGGCTTCAATGTATCTAAAAAGTTGAGCATCTACTTTAAGTTTTACATGTCCAGGTAGTAAAAAAACTCTAAAATTATTTTTTCACTACTACAATGCCTATCTCTTGCATAGGTTAATATTGGGATACCTTATTACATTTTATAAGTGTTATTTCCAATTGGGAAAAGATGATATTTCGAGTTTGGTGTCTCTGGACTCTCACTTTAAAATCATAACTTATGGTAAAATTGGATTTTAAGTTGCAAGTCTGAAAATGCCACTTTTAGAAAGTTGAAAACCACGAAGGGGTTGACCCACAATTGGTTGGGTAGGGTTGTGACAATTAGAAAGCAAAAATTATTATTATTATTATCATCTTTATTTCGGTCACTAGGACCATAAAAGGATAAAACAAATTTACATACAATAAAATATGCAGAATTCAGAAGACAAAGTACAATAAATCAATAAGAGATGTACCATAATTATCAAAAAACAGCATTCAAGCTATTCGATTTTATGTAGTGACTGCAGTTGAACCACATAGCTATTAAAATTTCGCAGCTACTATGAAATATATAAAATTCACAAAAACAAAGTGCAATAATCAATGACAAATGTGCCATAAATATCAGAAACTACATTCAGGCACACTATTCGATTTAATATAGTAACTGCGGGTGAACCACATGGCTGTTAAAAATTTCGCCACTGCGAATACTATGGGAGCTGTTAACTCCGTTTTCAAAGCTCTGTATGCAGGGAGATGCTGAGTAAAACCTAAGTTTTTTAATAGGGGGACCAGCCAGTACTTTCTTGGTCTCTGGTATGCTTGACAAAAAAATAAAATATGCAGGTCAGATTCAGCTGAATAACCGCATGCTAGGCATTGAGGTGCAAATTGCGAGTGGGACCAGCTAGCCATATATGCCCTAAGAGGAAGGGTGCCATAGCGCCATTGGAGATAAAGTTTCCTTGATAGTGGTGGGCTTATGTCGTCAAAGACGGATTCCCGATAATAAGTATCTTTAAAAGTCAGGAATTTGTCAGACAGAGATCCAACCCGCACATTCATAATTGCCACACGTAAATTATGCTCGTAATAGGCTAATGTAAGGATTTTACGTGAGATCTTACAACATGCATTGGCTGGGTCAGACCACAGATCAGGTCATCCTATTGTCTCACAAGTTTGCTTAACAAACTTTAACCATGGCACTTGGGAAATTTTTACAAGACGCAAGATCTCTTGGAGCTCTGCTCTATAGTTCAGCAGTTCTGGTGAGCTCCATAATTTGCGCCAAAAAATAATTGGTTTAAGACCAAGCTCCTCCGAGATGGGTTTTAGACACAGGTCTAATCTCAATGGCAATAAGGGTGTACTGGGCGGTAGGGCTGTCAGATGCCTTAGGAGGTTATTCTCTATGACCTGGAGTTCCTGATTTGAAGTGTAGCCCCAAATTTCTCCCCCGTAAAGCCCGGCCGCCCTCGCCTGGGTTTTATAAATATGAAGGCGTGGGCCTAGAGGCTTGTAATTCAGGCCTTTCATCATTCTACAAATGGCGCCCGTCATCTGGGTCAACTTTAGTTTTACCTTTGTTTGGTGTGAGTCCCACGTCATGAACTGGTTGAATATGTAGTAACCAGGCAGGCACAGCATGAAGAAATCTGGTTATTTATTTGGCTACAATCATGACAGAGCCAACAGGTTCACTCTGCCAACAGCTTCTCCAGCTCTAACACTGAACATGGTCGCTAAGAGACCAAACATTCCAGAACCACTTACATCATCAACATTACATAAATTGGAATACATCACAACATATCTTCTCTTCCTGCAAATAACAAAAAAAATTAAATAATAATAATAATAAAAAAACAAAAACAACAAGACCTCAAAATCAATCCCTGTATCTCAAGGGCTTAACAACAGCTCTCGAGCTCCTTCTGCAAGGTGTCTCAACAGAATACTGGTGAACCTTATTCATTGAATCAGATACAACATCTTTCTCTTTAACTTTAACCACTCTGTTAAGATTCCACCAGTGACCTCCCTCAACCATAACAGCATTTTTGACTATTTTTACAACTTTGGTAGGCTCACTAAATTTACTGCTACCTTTCCATGAATGAATTCCAGCCTTGATTTTGACACTGTCCCCCACATTAAGATGAACTCTTTTCACCCCTTTGTGTACATCAAAATATTTTTTTTGCTTGGTTTGAGTGACAATCATATTTTCTCTAGCTAATGACATAAGATGACTAACATCAGATTCAGACTTCACCCATCTACTCATCCATGCTGGTCTAAAACTTGTATTCGGCTTACGCCCACGCAATAATTCAAAAGGTGCAACCCCAGTAGTAGAGTGTGGAGTTGTCCTATAGAACCATAACATTGTATTAATTGATTTAGAAATGTCATGACCATTTGTTCTTGCCCATTTGAAGATCATGTATTTAGTTTTTCCAGCATTGATCTCCAATCCATGTTTGCTGCAGAAGTCCACAAAGCCATCCAGGACCCTTTGAATACCCATAGGGGATTTGGAGAGCAGCAGGGTGTCATCCGCAAAAATAATTGCGGGCACCCTGTTGCCGACCAACTTGGGGGAGTCGATGTTATTTAGCTCATTCAGGTGGGCAAAGACCCCGTTGACAAAGAGGCAGAAAAGGGTCGGTGCGAGCACACAGCCCTGTCTAACCCCCCTGTCAACGGGAAAGGGATCCGAGAGGGTTCCTCCTCTGCCACACCTTACCCTTGCAACGTTGCCCTGGTGTAATGTCTTCAAGATTGTCAGGAGGTCAGCAGGTACCCCTAAATCCATCAGAACGGCCCATAACCTGTCCCGAGGGACTAAGTCAAAGGCCGCTCGCAGGTCAACAAACACTGTATATAAACTACCCCCCTCAATTACAACGGACTTCCAATAGAGGAGATTCAAGCGGAAGATCTGGTCCACCGTTGAGACACCTCTCCTAAACCCCGCTTGGAATGGGCTCAAGATCTCGCACTCATCAATCCAGAGCTGGAGGCGATTTAATATCAGTCTTCCGAAGATTTTTTGTGGAACATCGATAAGACTGATAGGTCTATAGTTGGCTGGGAGCAGAGGCGAACCCTTCTTGAAGATAGGGACAATCTCTGCGCCCAGCCACGTATCCGGAACCTCCATACCCCCCAAGATAGAATTGAATAATAGAGCAAGGTAAGGTGCCCAGACATCCTGCTCCTGTTTGAAAAGGTCGCCCGGGAGGCCATCCAGACCTGGGGCCTTGCCAGATGCCAGCCCGGCTATGGCTGCTCTGACCTCCCTGATTGTGAAGTGCTCTGTGTCTAGAGTGCTATCATCCCTCGTTGGTAGAGAAGCTACCAAATTCCCTTCAGGTAAATGGTATAATGATGCAAAATGATCTGACCATGCCCTAGCTGAAATGTTCGGCTCCACTGCCGGCACCAGGTCCCCAGAACCGTTGTTAGCGATACGCCAAAATTTTCGTGAGTCCCCCGTGGCCAGTGAAGTGGTGAGTGATTCCCATTTGTCATGTTCCCATTCTTTTTTTGCATTATTCGTCAGGGCTTTATAGGCAGATCTCTTGGCCCTAATAACCTCAGTTCCCAGTCCCGCCTTGATGGAGTTCAATAGGCTGGTTTTAGCCATGCGGCAGGTCTTATTATACCAAACTGGGCCTGCCGCACTTCCATTCATCTGTTTTGGAGGACAGGTAAGAATTTCGGATACTGAGTTAGAGAGATCTTTATGAAACTGCCCTAACTGTTTGTGTTCACTCTGGGCCATGAGTGCCTGTATATTTTCGAATATGGGGATTACCCTCGCATAAAGTTTAGGTAAGTTCTCTGGGTTAGAGACTAATCTTTCCCATTTCACTCTACGTCTATTATGAGTTAGGACAAGCCCTGCTTCAGGTGTCACCCTTCGCTTTTCCCTGGGGTCAAGGCCAGGATGGTCATATTCGAGTTCCAACGCATTGTGGTCGCTATCTTCCCTAGGTGTCACACGGAAGCCAATAATGTGCGGCCACAAAGCTAGTGGGACAAGGATGTAATCTAGTCTTGACTCCCTACCGAGCCTGTTATAAGTAAAACTAGCTGGAATATCCAGGTTTGTCCTACCGTTACAGGCCCGGAAACCGTATTTTAGTGTTAGGGAAGTTATTTGTGTGGCTAATTGTGTCCATGCTCTTGGCGCTGATGCGTGCAGCGGAGGTGTGGACCACTCCAAGTCCTCATCCTGAGCCAAGTCCACCAAGATGCCCGGAAGGGCTTCATATTGGCAATTAAAATCTCCGCCGATTAGAATGTGGGTGCCCTGGGTAACTTCATCTAGGACTTGCGCCAACTCCTCTATTGTGCGCGATACCTGCGAGATGCTAACTGGCCTGGAGTATATATTGATCAGGAGGAGACTATTTGCGTTTGGCCACTCAAGGCGAATAACTAAAATATCCTCTGATTTTTGTGGCCAGACAGTAGCCCTACACCCCAAATCATTAGCCACCCATACTGCCAAGCCTCCGGAAGGGCGGCCTATTCCACTCCATTTTGCTTGTTGAGTGAATGATGCGAAACCTGGGTGGGTGATGTATTCTCTCGCCCAGGTTTCTTGGAATAAGCAAATGTCTTGGAGCTGTATATAGGCACACCAATCCGGGGAATTAACTTTGTTGCCCATACCTGCCACATTCCAAGATAAAATCTTAAGGGAGGAACAGTTGATTTTCTCTGGTTGTGGATTTAAAATCACATCCGCCCCCTCACCCTGCCCTGATAGAGAGATAACGGCTGGATTGGCTGCTTGAGGTACAATTTCCTCACTTAAACTGGGCATGTCCGAGGAGGTCCAAGCCTCTTTTTCCGTACCTGAGGAGTCCCGGTTATCTCTAACCTTCTCTGGGAGAGCGGGTCTACATGCTTGAGTTTTGGTGGGGCTTCTGTACTCTTTAACCTCCTGCCCCCCTCCTCTTTTGTGGTCAGTCCACCATATCTAGGCTAGTGAATCTATTGTAGGTGGAAAAATGGTCTGGTCGCGATGGTCTGGAAATAGGATTTGCCCATGTAGCCCTTGGGACACGATTACCTAACCTTCTGGGTACTAATTCCCAACGCTCTTCTGTCTGTTCACAATTAACAAATGGATAGAAAAAAGATAAAGGGCGTGAGTGAATTGAAGTCCCATGTGCCTGGTGTGTCCAACTACATATATGAGAGACGGTGCGAGGATCTCTGAAATTAATCAGGACACAATCTCCTTGGATTGACTTTCTAGTATTTCCTATCCAAGGGACTCGCCTCACCATCAAAACCTCACTGTGAATTCCTTCCGGAAGGGACCTGTTGGTGGAAAGCCAGTGTATTACCTTGTTTTTCAAGGCCCCCTGCGGTTCACGGGTAGAGGGATTGAGTTCTGGGATCCCCGTTAGAATTACTGTGTAGGGGATGGCCTCAGGTGGCAAATCAATAGGTCGATAATTTGCGTCTTTACAATAAGCGTCAGTTTGGGATTCAACTAGCTTCGCTTGCTGGGCTGGACCTTGTATATTCGTTGGGGGATTTAAGTTTAGGGTCTCTGGGATAACAGGAGTTGGCTGTTGCAATTGTACATCCTTTGACGTCAAACAACCTTCAGTATTTAGGATTACAGGTGGAGGGGTCATGACTATGGCAGGCAATATGTCACTAGAGATCTTATTAGTTGCGTTTGGTCTCTCCACCATTTGGGTGAGCCCCTTCTGAAGGTGGACTAAGCTAGTCTCTATCCTCACTAGACAATTTTCAAGCGGGGTGAGTAAATCCTTGAGGAGGACACCAATGTTCGACAAAGTAAAACCCTCCTCCCTCGGTATGGCATTTAGGCTGGAATTATTTTGGGGCAGGATGTTGGAAAATAATAACCCTTGTTCATGTGGGTTACTCGTGCCCTTTTTGGCCATGCCGGCTCGGTTGTTCTCGCAACTAGGGTTTAGTTTGGGATTCTTTAGCTTACGCCCTCCTGTTAATTGTGGCCCTCTTTTTCTTTTCGAAATAGCCCCTTCTCGGGTATGTTGAGGTGTTGGGTCAGGCTGGGTAGACCTAGTGACAAGATGTTCTTTATTTATAGGTTTGGAGTTAATAACAGAGCTAGATGGAGTGGGCAACGGGAGGGGTAATAAACTAAACTCGGTATGAACAGATGTATCGCAGTCAGTTATCGGGGCACTAAAATTACATAATGCGGAATGATCAGTTATAGCGTCAGGCATTAATGTAGGTTCCCCCCCTGTTGCCAAAGTGTGCCTCGGCGAAGGGTCTGGAGTTGTAGCATATTGTAAGGGACCTAAAGAGGACCTTCTGACCCAATCAATCTCTTGAGAGATACGCCTTTCTAGTATAGAAATTTCATCTATGAGTAAAGACCCAGCCTTTGCAAAGTATGTGTCCAGAGTACCTGTAGCGGGCCCCGTGGCCTGCGCTGTTTTGCTTCTTGTTTCTCTTGCGGACATCCTCGCCGAATGATACTCAGAGTTTCCGTGTAGGGTCCAGCGCAGTGCAGAGTAATCCCTGCCCTCCTTCGCCCGTACTCGAACGGCCTCAAACAGCCCGCTCTTTGCCCGGTCTTTGCCCCGGGCTGCGACCCGCGCACGTCCCGCTAGCGCGTGTGGGCGGGGGCCTTGTAATAGTGGGAGGTCAGAAAGGAGGCGGGGTCGGGAAGAGGAAACAGGTGTGCTGGATGAGTTGAACAGTGAGCACCCTGGTCCTCGCAGTCCCGAGAATCAAGACCTCCACAGCGTCCCTTCCAAATGCAGCGCAGCGTCCCCTCAGGTCTGACAACACGGGCAGAATGAAATCCCAGCTCCGATGTGTGCAAAATCAATGCCTGCGAGCGGCAAAAATTATTATGTTTCACACAAATGAATGTATATTGATTTGAGGTAGGTATTACATCTTGTAAACATTGAATGTGTTTTTTATTTATGTATAAATGTAGTTTACAATGTTTGTTTAACACATGCAATCACTGTGAAGTTAAAGTGTCTTTTTTACAGGCATGTGATACAGATGAAAAGAGTTGCGTATATAAAAAAGTTAAAAAAGATAAGCAATTAAATGCTCTTGAATTTTCGAATAAGCAAATTTTCACAGACTGGTAAATTCATTCCAGCATCTTCAATAGATGGTTGGGTTCTTCTTTTTGATTTCTAACTTTTAGAAAGTTGGCATTTTGTTACTTTAAACATTTTGTGCCTTCTGCCTGTCTCTCCATACACATCTGGGGTGGGTGACAGCTGGGTCATTAACTGATTTGATGGGGGTGGAGATAAGCAGAGCCCCACTGGCACCTGAATAGGTTGTGCCCTGTCTCCACACAATAGGCCTAACAACCCTGTATTGGCACTCCAGTCAGCTTGAAGCCAGGGCAAGGGAGGAAGGGGATTCCCTGCATTTCAAAGCCACTGTCTGGAAGCTTCTCCCACCTTCCTGAACCAGGGTACCAAAGTATAAATACAGGACCACAGACACCACGTCTCCAGTACACTTCTGGACCTATGGATACTCTGCCAGGAAGAAGGACTGCTGTGCTGCTGAACGGACTCTCCCTCTGCTGGACTCCTGCTCTGCTGACCTGCTGACCTCCTTGCCTGGTATTGAGAAGGACTGGACCTGCATCTCTCCAACCAAAGGGACTCTAAGAGCTTGCTGGCTTGCCTCTTGTTATCTGAAGTCTCAGGGACACAAAAGACTTTCAACTCAACTGGTACGGGCACCTGGACTCTGCCATCTGTGAGTGTACCCCATCAAAGTGGTGCCACCCCAGATCTGGACCCCTGGAAGTGGGCCTAAGGTGCTCTGCCTTCTGTGTTCCTTCTCGGAACTGACATGGGACGACGCGAAGCCTTGAAAAGCAACAACGCGCAGACCGTGCACCAGAATTTAAGGTACTGTGTTCAGTGGGCGGCAATGGGACCCTGTAGCCGGGCCATGCTCCATCACAGTTGGCCTGAACTTGTGACTTTGTCCCAGTCTAATGCGACAAGATAACCACAGTTGGCACTATGCACTATTTTAATCTGAATCTTTAAAATTGCATACCCCAAGATCTATTTATTCGATTCTTGTTGATTCGGTCTTGTTTTGTTAATTAAATTAAGTTCTATTTTTCTAATCAGGTGTGGTATCTTTTTGTGCGAGATTTTCACTGTTTTACTATTTGATTTGTTGCACAAATATTGAACATATTGCCTCTTACGTTAAGCCTGCCTGCTCTGTGCCAAGCTACCACGTGGTTAGCCCTTGTTAATTTAGGGTGTGTTTGTGACATACCCTGACTAGGATTGTTGTACCTGCTTGGACAGTGTGCATACCGCTGCCAACTAGAAACCCAATTATTAACAACTCATATTTGGGGCCTAAATAGCATTGGGTGTCTATATCCTATTGAGGAAAACTCACCGTTTTGTTGGGCCAGTTGTACCTCTCAAAGACATCCTGCACACGGTCTTCTCCACCATCTGTGAACATCATAATCATCTTGTTGCAGTTTGCACGGGTCACGTTGGTCTGTGCAGAGAGATGAACAAGTCTGGTTAGGAACTGCACTCCAGAATTGAGTTAGATTTAGAATATATATGAGCATAAGTGGATTTAAGGTGAAACACACAGGTACCTTTATGTAGGTGATCCATGGTCTGAGAATTTCCCATATGGTGTAAATAAGCTGGCCCTGGGAAAAGTAAGTGCTCTGATCTGAAAGTATGGGCCAGTTAATTTAATCTCATCACACAACTGTACTACTGAAGATGATGATACCCATTAATGCAGGAAAATATGATCTATATGTGCACAACAAGCACAGACACAGGTTTGCCCATTGTTCTCTGTCTTAGTATGTCAAGCAAGTACCAGCTGCAGGGGCACAAGACAACATGATTGCAGCTCTCACATTCTACCCTCTGCCATGACTGTAAGGAAGCCATTTCTGATCTGCATGTGTGGTGTATGGCTGAGACCCTGGTTGACATTCTCAGAAGTTCAGCTTTGTGACTCTGTGACTTGAAAGACAGGCCTTCTCCCCTTGAGGATCGGTGTACTTTGCCCCATTCTCAGATGCTCCACACTGATTTGAATGCAGATGTGCATTGCTACTGCATAGTAAAAGAGTCATAATGACCACTGTTTATAACTAAAGGGTTAATTTGAGACTTGGAATTGAGGTGGGATCTCTATGGACACAAGCTACAATGTGTCATCTTCTCGTAAGCCTTCTTTCCATTTAACCAACAGTAAAGTGTACTCTGTATGTGCACCCCAGCTAGTATGTGACATTATTAGAATTTCCACTTCACCATCATTCATCCTATGCCTTAGAAGACTGCCCTACACAACATGAGTCTGTCTGTCTGTCCTATTCGCAGAAGCTTTTCTGACTAACATGCAGCTGTGAGATGTAGGTCCATCATGAAGGAGTCAATCTTAGAGGTTCTTCATCCGCAAGGTTAACCATGTGACTTGGAATGAGGGTGTGTTCTTTGTGGACAGAAGGAGCAATGTGTCCTTTACTCAGAAGCTACCCTCATCGGTGAGTGACACTCAAATGGGTATGTGCGCTCAGGACAGTGTGTATATAATCAAGAACAAGGGAGAACCTTGAAATCCCTAGGGACCGGGATTTACAAATTTATATTTTACACAACAGTGGCCCTTAATCTAAGATTGGTAAAAAAAAACATAAGTAGAATAGCAGTCAATGTTTATTTCCTGAATAATTAGAGAACAACAATCAATATTGAACAGTGTGTTAAGTGAAAAAACGTGCTCGGTGCTCATACGCGACACACAAGCAAGCAACATTGGTGCATCGCACACAGCGAGAAACAACCCTTACAAGATAACAATAGTAATAAAGTTTATGAGTGCAGAAAGTTGACGGTGTTTCAATCCCATAGGGATAAAGTATCATCATCAGGATTTAGAATATACTTGGACCAAGTAAGTGTAACATAGTGTAATTGAGTCTAAATTATTCTGGCTTGCCAAGCAGAGCAAAATGCTCGAACTCCAAGGATAGAAAGGGATTGATTGCCTGGAGGCTGTTAAAAACTGAATTTAGAGCAATGGATTAAGCTTAATTCTTCATTTTTTTTAAAAACTAATTTCAGATTAGGGGCCACTGTTGTGTAAAATACATAAACCTAGGACATTGTGTGACATTACCAGAATCTCCACTTCCCGATGGTTCATTCTGTGACTTGTATCTTGGCAGGGTGTCCCACTCTCAGATGTTCCATGCAGGTGTGAGTTTCTGGTACACCCTAATGAAACCACAGAGCCTATTCTCTAAATCTCAATGGTTAACATCGCTAAGAGGTGGAGTCACACACAGGTCACAAGTCTATCCGAGTCCTTCCCAGTATATCCTATTTCAGCAACCACAAGAACAAATTGTATTATATGGACTGCCTTGAACCTCATTTAATATGATGCACTGGGGAGGACTGGAACAGACCGGTGACCCATTAGCATTGTATATACAAGATCCTGCCCCTTGGGGTACTGGTGATAATTCCCCTAGCCAGGAGCCTGTACCTCAGAGCTGTTTGGCACTTATCCAGAGACACTAAGCAGAAGGTCATGTTATCCCAAAAGGACTATTTTCCCTTCTGAAGAGTACAGTAGAACAAAACACTGGTGTCAAGGGCTATCAGCACTGGCCAAGCTTCAACACTCCAGATCCCAGAAAAACAATTGTAAGTTATAGACTGTGCATTTACTATCATGTTCAGGGGAGACAGGGACAGACTTGTAACCAGGGTGCAACTCCTCTCCTTAGCAACCTCATAGTTAAGCCTGAGCTATGTGAGTTACATATTTGTGGAGGGGTGATGGACCCCAGTATAAAATGCTGTCACAGCTTATCAATGGCGGAAGACTGTGAGTCAAACGTTTTGGTGAAGCAGATGTAACTCAACAAAAGAAATGAAAGCAGAGCTCAGAAATGTGAAAGACAAGCTGATAGAGGATCCCTTGATATTCATAGACAGCACTTCAGAAAATGCTTAGGATGTCCAATGAAGAACTACTTGGAATTTTAAATCCTATATTCAGTCTAAACTACATTACACGTTTGTGTCCCCAGAGGTTTCATGATGCAGTATCTTCATCGCAAGTCTCCTGCAATTGAATATCTCGCTTTTTATCTCTTTTTATGTCCATCTTTGTTGTTTTTAATCTCCATCTCACAACATATTTTGGCGTTCATTCCTTAGTAAGCACCACAGGTTTACTAGACATACCGGATAGAGCTACACACATTACCCCTCAATTGTATCTACCCCCAAGTCAGTAACTCCAAATGGCAAGCTTTTTAACATCTACTTAGTAAATATATCATGTCTATTAAGAATGACAGTCAACCAAGGCCAACAATACAATATCTACTTTTCTAGACAATGCGAGTGGAGGGGTGAAGCACTTCACTTCTTCAGGTCTCGGTTCAAAAATGTATTGCTGACCACTGGGAAATTGTCAGCCCCTAACAGTTTATCAATTCTGAATCAATTACTAGGCTTTTTACAGTTCAGTTTAAGAACAGTTTTACCTCACTGTGGATTAACTGGAAATATCTCAAATCTCTGAAGTATTGTTTTAAAAGCCAGTTTTACATCCAAGTCTTAAATAAAGATATGACTCAGGTTTTAATCACTATAAGATAAAGCACTTAGACTTCATAGCAGGTCAGCTAGGTCTTCTTTGGTTCATCATCATGCCTCTCACATTGTAACTACTCTCATTATTGCTTAACACTGAATATTTCCAGCTAATCTGGTTCATTCCTAACTGATAGAATGTACTCAAATGCAAAGCACTACAAGTGAAGATTTACATAGTTATCAATAAATGCAGAGCAGCAACCAAATGTGCTGTGCTGCGTTATGTGAGAGGGAAAGAACAGGAGGATGCCATAGCTACTAAGATTTTGTGCTCTTGTATGTATGTAGCATTTCTATAGCGAGAACCTAGTCACAAGACAGTGGATCAAAGTACATGGTAAAAGACCAGAATAAAGTCAACAAGTGACAGGAGAGATAGATGGTTTCCTGATTGTTAATGCTTTATGCTGTAGTGTTCCTTAAAGAGTGTTGGATCAGTCCTGGTGTATAAAGGGATGTTGTAAAATACCGGGGTGCATGGAAGGAAAAGGCCTCTGCTTGTTTTTTCTTTTTTATTCTTGTTAGTCTGCAGTCTGATAGTGTTCTAGCAATGGGTGTACAATAACCAGCAGAGATGGTGAGCTCATCGGCAAGATAAGCGGGGTGATGGTCATGGTGGCTTTTTAAATTATGCAGATGGTTTTGAAGATGGTGGCAGCTGGCTAGAGGAGTCAATGCAGCTCCACCTGAATGGGGGTGCTGTGATCATATTTGTTCAGGTCTGGAATGAGACATGCTGTGGCATGTAGGATGCCCTTAAGGGGTTCCAGTGTGGAGTGTGGAAGGGCATGGTGCAAGACCAACCATCCAGATGCAAGAGGATGCAGGATTTAACAGCAGTTCCGAAGTCCCTTCGTGGAAGAAATAGTTTAACTTTCATTAGAAGAGAAAGCTGCTACCAGGAAGTGTGCTTTGTGGCAATGTGTTCCTTGAGAATGAGGTTGCTGGCCAGAGTGAATTCAAGTAACTTGGCAGTGGGTGAAAGTAAGCATTTTGGTTAGGCTGAGCTTCAGGTAGGAGCTGGACCTCCAGTTATGGACTATGTTCAGGCAGTGTTTGATGCATAGCATGTTTGAAGCAGGGGAGACTTTAAAATAGAGTTGTGTATCATTGGCATATTGGGGAATCTTGATGCTGTTGCCTATGAGTAGAGCAGCAAATGGCTAAATGTAGAGGGATAAGGTCACAGTGGCCAGTATGGAACCCCGGGGGGACTCTGCAGGCTATAGGTATCTTTTGGGACCTAGAGGTGCTCATGTGAACAAACTGGTTTCAGTATGAAAGGTCGGACGAGATCCAATGAAGGGCACTGTGGATGAATCCCATTCGAGACTCCAAAGTATGTATAATGAGATGGTCGATTGTGCTGAAGGCAGCTGAGAGGTTGCTCAATATCAGGAGGCAGGGGCCATCTTCATCTGTTGTCAGTGTGGCATTGTCAAGTAAGTGTGAGATAGCAATATCTGTGCTGCAGCATGATCCCAACCAAGACTGGCAGTGGTGAGGAGATGGTTCGCATTAATGTGATCTTGCTGCTGCTCTCCTCCCTGGTCCCCAATCAGGCTGTCTAGCACCACACATATACATTTGCAGCATAGATTTTGTAGTGCAAGGGGACCCATCCAGTACAAAATACTATGCTTGGACAAACTTTAAACTTTTCCCAATTGTGCAGTACATATAAAACGTCCAAAATGTTTGGAGAATTTAAAACATTTTTAATTTTTAAAGGTAACCTCAAAGAGGCATTATTTTATGGCACAATAGGGTTTTGAGTTTAAAACTCATGGGTAGATGCATAGGAAGGCACATGTTCTTCCAATGGAGTGTCACTTTGACATGAAGCAAGCCAAAGGAGCGCTAGTCCTACTTTGCATTACTTTAGGGATACTTTCCAGTGCAAATAAAATTTTGCTCTAGAAATTAAATCCCAAATAAAGATTTTGCGCCCGTTTGCATCACTTTTGTAACACAAACCCTGTGGAAAATGTTAGTACACTCTCCCCTATATCTTCTGCTCATCTTGTCCATGTCGATCACATCATGCATCATCCTATACAGGCCAACTCAACCTCATTCTGCACACCTTCAGCTTCTACCATGCATTTCATGGTCATGCTGTACCCCTCAAGCCCAAACCAAACATCCCCAGTTCATATATGCACCTCTCGGCCAATACTAGGCATCTCAAGGTCCTACAAGGTAGTTCGAGCTCCTACAACCATATCCACTTCGATCATTTGATCTCAGCTCATATCATGCGCCCTCAGAAGAAAGTGAGCATCTCCAGCTCATAATGTGAATTTCTTCATCATATTGTGCATCACCAGCTGACTTTGCACATCTAGATCACATGCTGCACACTTTACTGTACTGGGGTTTAAAATCCCAAAACCCAGATAGTTTGGGTAATGGTTAACCGGCTAAACTTTAAAGCATAATACATCTGGAGCCATTCTTTATTGTTAAAAATCCATGTTACCGGTCTGCTGGTACAGGCCTGCTGATACAGGCCTCAGCGACCCATTCCCATAATGTGGGCCAAGGGGGCAAAGAGCATGGAGGAACTTTAGGCATGTCTTTGGCAGAGAGTCCAGGGAAGACGTCATCAACTTTGTAACCCCTATGCCTTTAAGGTCTTTAAGGAGACATTGTTTATTTATTAATTTATTTATAAAGTTTTATATAGCGCGAACAAGATACCGAGGGATAACAGAGCGCTTTACAATATGATGGGAGGAAGGACAAAAGCAAGATCTATAACAATAACCATAAGAGGAGGGGAGACAAAGAAAATACAGTGCAAAATACAACCAGGAGGGTAATACAATAAAAACAGGTGTAGTTGGGCAGCAAGGGTGAAACACAGTGTACAATAAGGGGGAGCTGTATCAAAAGTAAGAACAAAAGTAGGAACAAAGTCAGCAGGTGCAATGTCAACGGGCCCGTGAGTCTAACCCTATTAGGGTATACATTTGTTTATTAAGAATCTTTTGGCTTCCACTTTGAAAGCCGTCAATGAGGAGATTCTGCGAACTTCCGGTGGGAGAGAGTTCCAAATCTTAGCGGTAGCTCCGGAGATAGCTCGGTGACAACAACTGAGTGGTTTCTGGAGGAGGGTAAAGGCGCTTCTTGAAGCTCTTACGCCACAGGATAGTTTAAGTTTTTGCGCAAGGTACGTAGGAGTATTAAGGTGAAGGGTTTTGTGTGTAAGAACAGCAATCTTTAATTGAATTCGTGCTTCGAAGGGCAACCAATTGAGGGATTTTAGAACTGGGGCTATATGATCTTTTCGCTTGGTATCTGTAACCAGTCTAGCAGCCGAGTTAAGAGCAGCCCTTAGTGGAGCCAGAGCCTATTTGGGAAGGCCACAGAGGGTAGCACTGCCGTAATCTAACCTCGGCAAGACAAGCACTTGGACCACTTGCTTGAAATCATTTAGAGGAAGGAAAGGTTTGATATTTCTGTGGGATCTCATCAGGTGGTTAGCTCCTTTGCATACATTGCTGATATGACCTTTGATGTTCAGGTGCTTGTCCATGGTGATACCGAGAGATTTGTCTGCGTCTGAGAGATGTACAGTTGAAAGCAGTGAGGTGACTTAGCCAGAGGTCTAGCTTGGGGATGAGATTCGGAGGGGAGATGAGCAGGAATTCTGTTTTAGAGGTGTTGAGCAGTAGATGATTCTCTGTTAACCAGTTTTGAATAAACATTAGGGTAGTATTGAGTGAGATGATGTTTTCAGAGTATGAGATTTTCAAATATAGTTGCGTGTCGTCCGCATACATGTGGAAGAGAATGTCCATGGAATTTATAGAATGTGCAAGAGGTTCCAAGAAAAGATTGAAGATGATAGGAGATAGAGCGGATCCTTGGGGGATCCCTATGAGTACGGGAGAGGGCTGGGAGAGAGAGGTTTGCCTTGACTCTTTGAGTTCTGTGATGAAGGAAGGATGAGAACCATTGTAATACCAGATCAAAATAAAACATTCTATTTTGCGGGATGGATAGGAGGTTGTCATGATTAACAGTGTCAAATGCGGAGGAAAGGTCGAGGAGGATAAGGAGGCAGGATTCATTTTGGTCGAGCATTATTAAAATGTCATCAAAAACGTGAGTGAGAGCCGATTCGGTGCTGTGCCACTTCCTAAAGCCAGATTGATGCTGGTCTAGGAGTTGGTAATTCTCTATGTGGGCAGAGAGTTGGGATTGTTGTCTCCCAACACCCTCACTGCTGACCAAGGGAAGGATCTGGACTCCAGACTCAACACCTTGCGAACCACAGTCAGTCACACATGAGAGTGGCTTCCAAGTGGAGGGCAGCAGAAGTTCCCTGGTTGGTACATGGCAGTAAACTCATCCAGCAGAATCATGACTCCATCATGACATCTCCACTTACATTGTTGTCAATTTATGTTTTCCCTGGACCACTAGATCTACTTCTCTGTCAATGCATGCCCCTCTTTTAGGCCTTGTTCACCTTCTCTGCTCAGCACTATGTTATAATATTAAAGGTTCTTCCGGTGATCCAGATAATTCTACTGCACACTGTTCCCCTCAGGCAGAACTTCTCCCAGTATGTTCTCAGCTGGAGCATGACAATCCACTTGTCAATTTAATATTTATTAAAGATTTGGATCTCCAATGAGGTCCACATAAAATATACACACAAATTATTACATAATAAATATAATAAAACATAAGGACAATTCTTTTCTCAGTCCATTAATAAATATCAAAAGCCTTCATAGCTGGTCTTAGATTTTCCCTTACATGATATAAATGGATATTGTCAGTTACCCTAATGAGCGAGACAAATAAGGTTCTCAGTATTAAGACCATTAAGCAGCAACAAAGTCCCAAAAAACCTCTACCAAAACGTATGGCATAAGTTAGGTCCATACTAAACAATTGCAGCTTCGTGATAGAATCAGTGTAGGATAATGTACATCACATCAGTTGCTTGGTAAAAAACAGAAAAGTGTTCTGAGACAATCAGCGTATTTGAATAAACAATACATTTCCCTTTTACAACAAAACCTAAAAAACTAAATATAATCTAATTTTGTGCGAAAACACATTAATAGCAGCAACTACATATGCAAAATTCTAAAACAATCCACTTGTCACTTCTTGACAAGGGACCATGCAGCTTTTGTGTAGGGAGCAGGTCTGTAGACAACACTCCACAGTGGCAGCATAAGGCAGTAAAATGGAGAGAATGCTGGCAACCAAACAGACACAACAGTCTACCAGACTGAGCAGTTCCTTTCTTTAGTGCTGCCTGACTCATTCAATGGGCAGCATCACACACAAAGTGCACACAGAAACGTCTGAGCAGATGGTCCTGGGAAGACACTGATGGAGGGAATGGAAACCCTAACTCCTACTGCTGGGAAAAGTGCATCGGGCTGGGAAAGCAGTATATTCAGTACTGCTGGAAATTTTTGGAAGGCAGTTTAACCAGAATTATGCCCACTTTTGATGGAAAGTGCTGAGAAAGTGTGTGCCCTGGCTTTCTCAAATTTGCCACAAATCTGTGTGTAAATGTCTCCAAGGTGCTGAAATCCCCCTTCCACATTTTTTTAAACATTTTGGATGTGATACAAATGCACAAGCAGTGGCTTCATTTCTGTTAAGCACCAAATGTCCATATTCCTTGGAGGACCCTAGCAGAAAACATGACAAGGATTACACTGACAGAGGCTGCCAGCCCAGGATGTCCTCCAGCCCTGGGTAGATGTTTCACCCACTTACATTCTGCAGCTGGCTGAAGGCATATTCAAAGCCAGCCTTGTAGTCAGTGGTCCCTTGGGCCACCATCCCCTGCACTGCATCCTTCATCACCTTCTTGTTCCGAACGTTGGCCTGGACGAGTTGGCGGAAGCAGGATACGTTGTCAGCCTTCTCATTGAACTGAAAGGCAAGCAGAAACAGAGTCAGAATGGCCACAAGGTGAGAAGGGGGAAAGGAAGGTGGGCTGATGTGTATTCTCGGAAGGAGGCCCCCAACTGGGAGCTTCTACCTCATTAACGCTAACCCATCCACAGTGCTTTTTCAGGATTAAATACTAATGGAAAGGTCATCAGTGGGTGGCCATTCATCGCCTTGGGAGCTCTCTGGAAAGAGCTTAAGGATGTCCATCAGTGAATAGATGGGAGGTTCAGAACTAAGGAGATAAAGGCACCCAGCATGAGATGAGAAAATGAGACTGTAAAACCTATTTTGCAAAGCATTAGTGGAGCAGTAGGGCAACCAGCGCAATGCCAGATTAACTCCCTACCTCGTTAATACAACCGACAAAGGAAAGGCTCTCAAGCAGAAGCGTTGATCCCTAAAGCGTCACACTTACAGAAGCCACCGTTACGTAGTCATCATCCGAGAGGGTGTCCAGCATCTCCATGACCGAGGTCTTCATGAGTTTCAAGGTCAGGCCGCTCACGCTGCCGCTCCTGGAGTTGGGGGTAGGTGGGAGAAACGACCCAAAGTTCATAACACAGAGTCTACACCCCACCTGAGTACACACATAGGATTTTTACGTAAAAGAATGGGAAGACATGCAACTTGAGACCATGCAGAAACAGAGGAACCATGCTCAGGCAGGGATATGGGGAACTGTTTGAGGTGAGTCATGCGTAGCGGGTCACAAAGACGCTCTATCCACAGACAGAAATACTACAGAAACAAGTGCAGAGGAGACAACCAAGTCAATCACAAATGGCTAAGGAGAAGCCAATCACCAAGCTGCCATGGGCACCTGTTTTCAAGAGCCAATCAAAAACATGCCTAATGCACAGAAGAGCCTAAGAGTGGTAAACCACAAACCAACACGTACAAGCTCAAAGAAGTCGAATGGAGATAGAAAATATGTGGAAGATCCTAACCTATCTTAGCAAGAAGAAGATACTGTGACTATCCACCCCAGAAGGGTGCCCACCATTACACTGGCTATGAGTTATTATGATGTACAAAACCATCATACATTGGTAATATATCTGCTGCAAGTTAGTCCACTTTAAACTACACTGCTGGTCACTTAAACAAGAACCCAAAGAAAACATGTTGCAGACAGCACCCTGCACATAGAGCAACTGATCCACAAAAGAGCCAACACAAAAGTTAGACAAATAATCACATAGGCTAATGCTTACGTATTGATAAACTATGGATTTCTTTTAGGAATTCTTAAGAAATTGTAAGAGTAGTCTGAGAAGCAGTGACTACATAAAATTTGCATGCACATCTATTTAGGCATTTAGAAATGCACTGGGGTACATTTCCACATACATCACTAGAATTTAAATCTTATATTTGTTTAAAGGTGAAAACATCCGGCTCTTTGGAAAAAAAAAGCCTTTCAATACAACCCACTTCAATATTTGAGATGTCCCCTTGCCTTTCCCAAAGTAAAAATTTACTCCTCCTACACTTGACAGGACTAAGGGCCCAATTTAAATATTGGAGTACAATTTGCAGTATCTCAGGGTGACATAGTGACACCCCATTGCCTTGACCGGTGTACCCGTCCGCTGCATTTAGTCCGCTAGCCCTGTGGATATCTCTAGTTATTGGCTGGGACCGCAGTTGTGGGCAAAAAACACATTTAACAATGACCACTTTAAATCGGGCGGGCGGTGTTATAAGTAAACCTCTGACGGCCCCCACTTTGTTGTACGTAGGAGGAAGGGCCCCTTCCTTTTTAACGTTGTTTTTATCAGACAGAGCCCAAACAGTACACCTAGGCGAGTTTAAGTCAGCACCTTTTGTCCTGTCTTGTGGGGTTCCGCAGGGCTCCTCGTTGAGCCCTACGCTCTTTAACATTTATGTTTCCGAACTCGCTCCACTGATTAGAAGTTTTAACTTGATTCCCATTTCCTACGCCGACGATACCCAATTGGTAATCTCAACAGTGAATAAGGATGTTAATCACTCCCTCAAACTACATGACTGTATGATCACACTGAGCAGCTGGATGAGTAGGAAGTGCTTGAAGGTAAATTCAAGCAAAACTGAGGTGGTTCTGTCTGGAAACCTTTTTCCACCGTGGTCTCCAGCTTGGTGTCCAGACACCCTTAGCCCCCCTCCCACACCAGTAGTTAAAGCCAAGAATCTTGGGGTCATTATAGACGAGGAACTTAATTTTAAGTCCCAGGTCTCTAAGATTGTGTCTTCTTCGTATTTTACCATTAGAACCTTACTCAAAATTCTCCCATTCATTCCCAAAAACACCAGAAAGACAGTGATGACCTCCCTGGTTTCATCATAATTGGATTATTGTAATGGTCTATATATCAACCTCCAATCCAACCTACTTAGAAGGCTGCTGGCGTTCGGCTAATGCCAACTTGATGCCCACAGCCAGAATTAAAATGACGAACTGGGGTGGGAGGAGTTTCAGCTATTATACTATCAAGGAATGGAATTCCTTTCCATTACATCTTAGGAAGATTCCCTCCCTTCTTGAATTTAGGAAACAACTTAAGACATGGCTTTTTTAGGAACCAGTTGTCCTGGAACATGCAGAACCGGAAGCGCCAAGACACCCACGGGTATAAATGCGCTATATAAATTGCAATAACATAACAACATAACATAACAGAGGACTATGTTAGGGACAGTGGCGGCTCCTCCACTAAGGCAGAGGAGAAAAACCCCTACTGCTTTTAAGCAGTGTGAGGAAAGGAAAAATAAAATGATAATAACTTGTTAGATAACATGGCGCAGCACGCCTAACTGTGTGAATCTGAAACAGGATTTTCCTACCTTTAACTGCTTATAATTGGCTCCTGGGCTTCAGTGACGTACACAAAGACTTTTGTGAATCGGGCAAGGGTGAAAGGTTATTTTAGCTATTTGGCGTAATGAGTTGCCCAAATTCAGAATTGAACATGTGTGGGAAACGAATATATGACGTTATCACGCAGTCTTTTTCCCAGCAGGGAATTACAACGCGGTCGTTACAACGACCACGTTGTAATTCCGCATACCATTACCCCGCAAGTCATAACAACGACTTGCGGAGGGGGGGCTCTGCATGTTGGAATAGTATAATTTACTATTCCAACTCCAGTCTGTGCGGACAGTAGGGAAGGTGTTGGATTTTAAATCCAACACCTTCTCCCCCCTCCGCAAGTCGTTGTTCCGACTTGCGGAGTAATGGTATGCGGAATTACAACGTGGTCGTTGTAACGACCGCGTTGTAATTCCCTGCAGGCAAAAAGTTTCGTAGTAAACGTTGTTTACCGTGGGAAACACACCAACCCAAAGTCAAACACAAGAGCAGGCTGCTACAAGATGCAAAAGTGCAGCACACAAGAGGCCAACACGCAACAACATAGAAAAAACTCACTGCATTTCAAACCATGCTTTACCAAGTCAAGTAAGAGAGGACATGCAACTTACACATCCACAATAATAACCATGTCTTTTGGAGAAGAGGCTCCCTGGATGTACCTGGAAGGGCAACAGAACAAAAATAGAAGTACATTACTTAGAGAATAATCTAAAAGCATGTATGATGTGAAAGGAGGGGACACAAGCAAGATCCCATGAAAAAGACAGCTGGGAGGACGGCTATCTATAATGCAGCAGGTGCAGTGGCACCAGGGCAATGAGGTCTCAGGAGACCACTAACCCTTAGTTCTTGCTTATTTTGACTACAAGATTACCACACACGTGGGCCACTTCATTGCTGGGAACAGGCTTGGGTGTGTGCGCGTGTGTGTGTGTGTGCGCGCGTGCGCGGGGTATGGAAAGCAGCACACCAGCATCTTGTGACAGTCAGACACATGCACTCCTGCTCCCCTCTGAGATCCATAGAAGGAAGCTTTGAAAACAGAGCACAAGGATCTCGCAGCAGCAGCAGACAGAGTGCCACTGGCGCGAGCCATGGAAGATCACAGAAAAGGAATATATCAGGCAGGGGAGCTTCGTCCAGGGAAGAAAGCATCGGCAAGGAAGGGGAGCATCTGCCAGGGAAAGTTAGAATCTATCAGAGAAGGGGAGCATCTGGCAGGGAAGGAAGCATCTCCATGCAAGGGAGCATTTGCCAAGAAGGGAGCATCTGTCAGGGAAAAGGAGCCTTGTCCGGGGAATGTGAGCATCTGCCAAGGAAGGGAGTATCTGCAAGTAAGCGAGCATCTGCCAAGAAGGGAGCATCTCCCAGGGAAAGTGAGCATCTGCCAAGAAGGGAGCATCTACCAGGGAAAGGGAGCGTCTGCCACGGAAGGAAGCATCTGCAAGTTAGGGAGCATCTGCAGAGAAGGGAGCATCTGCAGCTAAAGGAGAATCTGCTGGGAAGACAGCACCTGCCAAGAAGGGAGCATCTGCCAGAAAGGAAGCATCTGCAAGGAAGGGAGCATCTGTAGGAAATGGGAGCATCTGCCAGGAAGGGTGCATCTGTAGGTAAAGGAGCATCTGCCAGGGAAGGGAGAATCTGTAGGTAAATGAGCATCTGCAGGGAAGGGAGCATCTGCCAGGGAAGGGGGCTTTGCAGAGGAGAGAGCATCTGCCAGGGAAGTGAGCATCTGCAAAGAAGGGAGCATCTGCAAGGAAGGGAGCATTCACCAAGGAAGGGAGCATCTGCCAGGGAAGGGGGCTTTGCAGAGGAGAGAGCATCTGCCAGGGAAGTGAGCATCTACAAAGAAGGGAGCATCTGCAAGGAAGGGAGCATTCACCAAGGAAAGGAGCATCTGCCAGGGAAGGGAGCATCTGCCAGAAGATCCTTTTCTTTAAGTCTCTTTCGTTTGTCTGAATCCTGTCTTGTTCACTCAATAGGGAGTACCTAGCTGCTCCGAGGACGGGCAAATCAATTTCAGAAGCTCCGGAAGTGGCGAGAGTGCACCACTGGGAACTCAATGTCCTGGTTGGACGGGATGATGCGGAATGGTGTTGGGGTGGTCAGACTGGCATGGTAGGTCCTACACGAAATCAAACCAGTCCCCTCTGGCTGACCATCTATACATCATGGCTAATCATGGGTTGTCCAGGAACATAAACAAGGAGATTATGGAAGATTGAATGTACCCTCTGCAGATGACCCGAGCAGTAGTGGGGAGAGGGTGGGGAGTCTCAACTGCACCGATTCTAGGGTTTCCTCCACCAATTACTGCGAGTCATCACACTTTCCTTCTATGAAGAAGAAAGCATTTGTCAAGTTGGTAGGAGGATTTACCACGGTGTGAGTTGACTTTTAAATATGTTTTTCAAACTATGATTAATCCATCTCCGCCAATGGAAGGCCGTCGGCCATGTTAAAGAAGGCCGGCAGCCATCTTAAGTAGGGCTGCAGTGACAGAGCACCCAAACGATGAAGGGCTTGGACATGTGTGCGGCAGGAGCCGGTGGTGCTTACACTACCATGACGCCACACCACTGTGGAAATATGGATTTTTCTGGTCAGTTATGTCCCCTATCTTGGACCCCAACGGTTCTATGTGCATGTTACAAGTACATGTATATTCCCTCCAGTTCCAGTCATGAAGACGCAAACACATGTGCGTCCACCGTCAACATGTCCTCTGTCAGATCCGCCATGAATAGGCCGGATATTCCATTCCTAAGTATGAAAAGCCACCGGCTTTATATGGTTCACCTATGCCATTTTACAGTCCAGGCAAGTAGGCCCTGATTCTGTCATCAAAACTCTTCTTGCCTTCTGCCTCTGAAAACTCCAGTCTGAGCCTGCAACTGTGACCATGAACTTTGTCTCGTTCTCTGCGCGGCTCACAAAGCCTGACATCAGCCTATTCTCTGCCAAGAACTGTATTTCACCTTCGAGTTATCTGCTTCCCCCTCAGCCAATGCATTCCTGCCTAGTAGTTTAAGTAAACATTCTTCCAGCTACCGAGCAACGGGCCCGGCTTCTCTGTCTTTATACAAGTAATTCATAGCCCTGTTACTATGGAAGATTCCTGCCCTCGCATCTAGTGTAGACACTTAGACGCTTGTACACGCACGCACAGTCAGTATAGAATAGATTCTGTCCGAGAGTCCTTCTTTTGTGGATAACATAGTTCTTTAAACATAGGATGTTAGATATGATTTGGGATTAGGTTGACTTGACCCCCCAGACTTTTCGTCTCCACATGTAGAGCTAAATGTCAAGTCCCCTTCACCCCCTAGTTGCACGTCAATCACACGTCATGCTGCTGCGCGCGCATCTATGCCAAGTATTATCTTATAGATCCACCTATATATGACATCATAACCAATTATGTTTCTTTTTACTCCTTGTTACACCCATTTTCGGTTACGCATATGAATCGTCATTTTCCTTATCAATTGTTACGCCTACCGTATTCGCTTCATTGTAATGTATGTTCTATAAAAGTCATTTCCTGTCAATAAAGTATGTACTTCACTTCCTGAACCTCCGTGGTGATGGAACTTGGAGCAACCGATTATAATCGATCATTGGAATAAAGCCCATTCCGAACCTCTAATACCACGGATTCTGCCTCTCATTTTACTGAGCTATTTTATTATGTTTCTGTATCAAATTAAGTCCCGGTAAGGAATTTTATTTACCACATGAATGGCGCCCGAACAGGGACACTTTCTCATCTCACGCGCCGGCGGTGAGTTGCAGGCCCGGTCTCCTGCCACAGCTGGACGGACAATAACGCGTACCAGCAGGATTTCCTGTATCTCCCTCCGGTCAAGCGGGGGCGACTGAGGCTGCGATCAACACCCAGACGAGGCGGTGAGAAGTGCGAAGTATCCCGACCAGAGCCTAGCTGAGAGAGCAAGATCCGAGGTATACAGAGGCCCACCAGTTCGAAGTCAAGTCCAGTTTCAAACGAGTCGAGTCGAGTCCAGTCCGGTCCAAGTTCAGTCTCCGAGGCCTTCCGTTTCCGAAGCTACCCGGTGAGTACCATTACTGGGGAGGCATTTCTGACGTGCACATAGGTTGTGCCGGTCAAGACGGGTTTGGGTACACAAATCCGGTCTGCACTGTTTCAGCAGTGTATATGTACTGTTTAGCAGTATATCAAGTATTCCGAAGTATCTAGTTATTGTCAAAGAATTATGCTTGGTGATTAGTTATGCAGACGATCATCATTGTTGGTTATTTTAAAGGTTAAAAAATGTTTAATGTTTAATGTTTAATGTGTTAAACGTCCTGCATATTGTGGTATGAATGGTTGTTCATTATTGTGCTTTTGTACTAAGTGTGTTCAAGATTAAGTATCAGATCAGTTCCCAATATGCCGCTCTTTTCGAAACTAAGACAGATCACTACAAGAAAAGGGGTACTCGAAGAAGCCGTTCCCATTCCTCCTAGGGACACTCCAGGGTACTTCATGTATCATAAACATGGCTTAGACGCTATATTATTTCTTGATTTATGGGTAGACTACACCAAGGAATTACCAGAAAGTCAGAGGTGGCCCACAGCGGGAACCTGGGATGCAGAGTGCATCATGAAAGTCGAGGAAGAGTTATGGAAAAGGAAAGTCAGACAGTCACAGAAAGATGCCGTTGAGTTATGGCGTAAAGAATCTCATAGACGTACAGAAAAAGCACGTAGACAGGAGGAGAAGAGTAAAGAGAATTCCAATAAAGTTCGAGAAAATCTATTAATTGAGGAAGGGATCCGAGTGAAATCAGAACAAGTAGACAGACAAAGAAATGCCCTTATGAATGGTATGTATCCCCTTCTGGCCGAAGGATTACCTAAAGCTACTCCAGAAATACCGAAAGACTTGCCACCCCCATTATTCCCAATAAAGGTACATCCTAAGGGGCATCCTAGAACCGCAGAAGATGTCTTTCTCTCCTCATATTTAGACGACGCAGCTCCCGAATATGCTAATTCCGCCCCACATAGACCGCATACCAGGGAGGTTCAACGCCAAGACCCAGTACCAGTATCCCTACAGCAACAGATCGTGTCACAAGTTCCGGCAAGCACATCTGTTTCTACATCTGTTCCCACAGCTGCTTCTATAGCTGTGTCCACACCTATAGTTGCTGTGTCACGTTCAACGAATCCTTTCACACCCGACACCCCAGATGGGGCTACGGGAGGTGCTACCAATATTTTTTCTACGCCACCCAGAATAAATAAACTTACTTTTCAGGAGTCAGCACATTCACGTACACCCAAACTCATAAATTCCCGTACACTTAAGGAACTTCTTGTAGATTGTAGATATGACCCTGTGCCCGGCAAAGAGGACGAAATGACCCTGGCATCATTACGTATTAGACGAGCCGCAGTGTATTTAGGGAAGTTACCAGGAATGACTGCTCATCTAGATAAAATATATCATTTTGTCCAAACAGGGCAAGATTCAGAATGTATTAACAGAGCTATGGAATACCAGAAAGTGGAGATACAGGGGGAACTGTTACGTTTCCTCATAAATTGTGTGATCAGAAATGAAGACCGACCGGGGGTAGACCCGGAAGCAATGCAAATTCTTACCAGATGGAGCCAGAATATATCAGAAGGTAGACATGATAAACAAAATTGTATAATAGCCATGTGCCGAAAGATCCGTAAAGAAATAGAACGCCTACACGAAGAAAGATTAGCGGTAGACCAGTTCGATCAAAGCGAGGAGGAAGGGTCTGGACTGCCCGCAGGACAGTCAGACACCATAGCCTATGTAGGTAGAGGAAGATCTTGTAATAGTAATAAATGTCCTATTAACCCCATACGTCCGATATGTCCAGATAATAATAGGAATTTCCAAATACCTATAATTAACATCAGGTCTAACGAGCATTCGTTCCAAGCCGCCGACAAACTACTCCGAGAACGAAGGGGTTATCATTTCCTCGATTCTATGGATGAACAAGATTTAGCTAGGGCAGCTGTCCATTGGGTGGACAGTCCCGGAAAATATAGTGATGATACAGTAGCACGCACGTTTTTGAATCTCACCCCAGATGAACAGCGGTTAGCTGGGATTTATATGATTCAACAACTCATTATATTATATCAGAGTCAGCATTCGGACCCTGGTCCCTTACCTGACATATTGACTGAATTGCTTATGAATAGATGGAGAGGTTCAGGTACTAAATTAATTAAAGAAATTCTAGAATCAAGAAAGCAGTACATTCTTTTTGTATGTTCAGAACATGTTTCATTACCCATTAAGGAAAGAACCACGTATTACATGGATAGACAGAATCCTTTACGAGAAGTACACCCAATAAAAGGCGAGGACAATGAGTTTAAACGCGTATTTGTATATACGCCCATATCGAAAATAGAATTGTTAGAAATGAAGAAAGTGGTACCCAGTCATGACAAAGATCCAGCGGGTTTTCATCGAGAAATTAAAGACATGTTACTCATGGGAGAGTATACCTATCCCGACATTATGACAATATTAAAGGTATTGATGCCTGCTGGCATTTATGAGAAACTCAGGGAAAAAGAGTGGGAGGTAGGAGACCAAAAGATAGAATGGTCAGTATTAGAAGCAGAAGAAAAGGCCCGAACTGCAGGAGCAGGACTTGGGGATAAAACTAAAGCACTACCAGGTTTACTAGTACAGGTACTGCCACGTTTATTAACTACGAAAAAGGAAGATTGGGGTACAATTTCAGCCTGTAAGCAGAAGCAAGATGAAGACACTAGTGATTACTATGCCCGATTTGAAAAATGTTTTGGTATAAATAGTGGCCTAAAAGCAAGTAGCGAATCATACCCACATCTGTTCGTAACAAAATTAGTAGAAAATGCCCTGCCCCAAGTAAAGAATAGAGTATTAAAATTCGAGAGTACCTGGCAAGGTAACACTCCATCACAAATGTTACAAATGTTACAGTACCATCACAATAGAATTAGAGAGGAACAAGAACATGAACACAGACGCATGAAAGACACGAAAATGAAAATGTTAGTTTCTCAGACAGTCCCAGCTGAAGGACATAAAAAGGGTATGACACATTCCGGTGATTCAGCAGGACCTGTAAAAGGGACATGCAATTATTGTAAAAAGCCAGGTCATTACGTACACGATTGTCCAGTTTTGAAACATAATATCAGCATAGGTAAAACACAAGAAAGACCACGGCCACCTAGACAGGACCAGAATGAACAAGGAGCTCCGCAGCATGCACAGGCCATGCCAGCTTCACAACAGTCTATACAGTTTGTGCCAGCTGCACCAGCGCTGCCTGCTGCTGCCACACAAACCACGACACGACAACTGTACCAGACCGCACAGTACGACTATCCTGATTATCAACGATACGCATGAACAAGCCTAGAGAGGGAAGTTGACTTACCCCTTATCGAGATCCCTGTAGATCAAGAAGGACCTTATGTACATAGTGAATTATTAGGCCGAGACAGAAAATTTTTACTCGATACAGGGGCAAGTCGAACAACCATAAAACGTAGTGAAGTTCCAGGGGCACCCCTCTCAGGCTCACAGAATATTTCCCTTGGTTTTTCAGGAAAACCTATTGTTAATGAAGTGTCACAGCCTCTCCCACTTACGATAGGACCTTTGACCCGAACTACAGATTTATTGCTTACTAAATCATGTCCAGAAAATCTGTTAGGAATAAAAACACTGAAAGCTCTAGGAGCTATAATATGTTGTTCTCCGGAAGGAGTAAGATTGTTTTTACGTGATTTTAAAGGTCATTATGTGTCTAGAGACATGGATCCCCGACTACAGACTTTACCAACACATCTATGGGCACAAGGCCCTACTGATGTCGGTTGCATGAATATTACACCGTATCGAGTCACATTAAAGGCAGGAGTGGTACTACCACGAATGCGACAATACAAGTTACCGCCAGATGCTGTAGTGGCTTTACTGCAAATCATTGACGAGCTCATTGCCCAAGGAGTAGTTGTAGAAACCGACTCCAACATATGTAATTCACCGATAATTCCGATTCTTAAAAGAACAGATCCAAAGGCCCCGCCAGTATATCGATTGGTTATTGATCTGCGCGAATTAAACAAATGCATTGTGCCACAATTTCCTGTGGTCCCTGATATCTCGTCATTACTGACAGCTATTGACTCCGAAGCGACATTCTTTACTGTAATCGATCTCAAGAATGCCTTTTTCAGCGTCCCAATAGATCCGGAAAGCCAATATTTGTTCGGATTTAGTTTAAATGGGCGTAGCTTTAAATTCTCACGCGCACCTCAAGGATTTACAGAAAGCCCCAGCATCTATAGCCAAGCACTGAAACGAGAACTCGACAGTATCCACATGCCAGTTAACACTGCTCTGCTTCAATACGTCGATGATCTGTTGATCACCGCGAGAAGTGAACCGGAATGTGAAAAAGCATCACTGACAGTTTTACAATTTCTAGCCGAAAAGGGGCACAAGGTGTCCCCTTCTAAGCTGCAATTCTGTGTCCAGCGAGTTATTTATCTTGGACACTCGCTGTCCAAGGAGGGAAGGCAGCTTACACCCGACCGCATTCAGTTAATAGCTAACATGCCAATACCCAAGACACAAAAGGAGGTGCGGGCTTTCATAGGCCTCACGTCATATTGCAGGCAGTGGATCCCTCAGTACGCATTTCTAGCAAAACCACTCATTCAGTTGACAACACAGGAGGCAGCCACATCGACTGTTCTCCCTTGGACTCAGGAACATACACAAGCTTTTGAAAGCCTAAAGAAAGCTTTATGTCAAGCACCTGTTTTAGCAACGCCATGTTACAGAAAACAGTTTACACTCTTTGTTACAGAACGCGAAGGTACTGCCTTGTCAGTACTCACACAGGAACAAGCAGGAGCACACAAACCATGTGCTTATTTTTCTAGTACATTAGATCCCGTAGCTCAGGCTTTGCCTGCATGCCTAAAATCAGTGGCAGCGACAGCTTTAGCAATCAGACAAAGCGATGCCATAGTGTTAGGACACCCACTGACAGTTCAAGTACCACACGCAGTAGAGGTTCTTGTAAATAGAACGCAAACACAACACTTGACTATAGCGCGACTTACAGGGTACGAACTTACATTGTTTCAGCCACACATAGAAATCAGACGCTGTAACACATTGAATCCTGCCACACTTTTGCCAGTAACCGGAACAGACCCACTAGCCCATGACTGTATTGAAGTTATTACAATAACGACGAAACCTAGACAAGACTTAACCGATGTCCCATTGTCAGACCCAGACCTGACATTGTATGTAGATGGTTCATGTATGAGAACAAATACAGGAGAGTTGGTGGCTGCTTACGCAGTCACAACAGATACTGAAGTCATTGAAACTAATCGTATAAATACTTTGTCAGCTCAAGCCGCAGAGCTTATTGCTCTGACACAAGCCTGTATTCAAGCCACAAATAAAAAAGTCAACATATACACTGATTCACGTTATGCATTCGGAGTTGTACATGACTTTGGCGTGCTATGGCGAGAGAGAGGTTATTTAACTTCCCACGGTGCCCACATTCAGCACGGACCCCTCATTCATGCCTTATTAGATGCAATACATCTACCTACTGCAATATCAATTATGAAATGTAAGGCTCATACGAAGGTTACTGATATCATTTCTCAAGGCAATGATCTAGCCGACAGAACAGCTAAACAGACTGCTCAAACCCAAACATCCGACATGACAAAGACAATAGTCCCGATGCCGACACATTGTATGACAGTTAAAGATCCTACCCTTGACGTAATTGACATACAGACACATGCTACACCAGACGAAATAAAGAAATGGACTGAATTAGGAGGGATCCAAACGGACCAAGGATGGATGATGAAGGAAAAGTCTGTGTGGTTCCTTCCTGATTCAATGGTCCAAGTTATAGTTAACACTATACATAGTCCAGCACATCTAGGAGAAAAAGCTATGCTAGACAGCATTCAACACATTTGGTTCAATAAACATTTACGAGCAGCAGCCAAACAAAAGGTCCGTACCTGTATGATCTGTTGCCAGTTCAACCCAGGAAAAAGTGTTCCCGTAGAGCAAGGTGGATTTCATCCTCCTAATCACCCTTTTGAAGTACTCCAGATGGATTATATCCAGATGGAACGATGTCGAGGATTCAAATATGTTCTCGTAGTTGTCTGCGCTCTGTCCCGTTGGACGGAGGCATACCCGGTTTCAGATTACACTGCCCCGACTACTGCCAAACAGTTAGTTCGAGAATTCTTCCCACGATACGGTTTACCACGTGTTGTTCACTCAGATAACGGCCAGCCGTTCTCATCCGAATTAATGAAACATGTTTCACTTCTGTTAGGATATCAGTGGAAATTCCACTGTGTCCGACACCCCGAGGCAGCAGGTCTCGTAGAAAGACATAATCAGACCCTGAAAATTAGATTGTCCAAAATATGCAGGGAGAAAGGTGTCGACTGGGTAGTAGCACTACCAGTTGCACTCTTTTACACAAGAATGGTAGCACACTCTCGAACAGGGCTATCCCCGTATGAAGTGATCTTCGGCAGACCACCAAATATGTGGGGGACGCCTATACCACGCAAAATAACTGATATTGACTGTAATATGCTGACAGATTACTTGGCTTCCTTGATGTCTGCACTACAATCTTGTCGTTCACAGGTAGCTGCAGCCTTTCCCGACAATACTGAGGTGAAACCCCATGACGTAATTCCGGGGGACCTCGTCCTTGTGAGGAATTTCGACCGAAAGACTCAGCTGGAGCCCAGGTGGAAGACACCCAAGTTGGTCCTGCTGACCACAAGGACAGCCGTGAAGATCGAGGGCAGGAAAGGATGGGTGCATTCAAGTCATATCAAGAAATTTCATGGACTTCCTTCAGATGTAAACAGCCCACCTCGTGTGTCCTCACCAATTGACTCAAAACTACCTCTGGCTGAGGCCGACAGTAAAGAACTTTATAAACTAAAATTAAGGCCTAGGCCGTCGGACGATTTGATTGTTTAAGTCCTCTCCTAGGTGAAGCGGTTGAATCTGTCTCCGACATGTATCGCCTAGACCTGAATCATGGACAGTCGCGAAAAATGATGAAACGACAGGCGTATTGTAAATCACTGCGTAGCCATTGCATAGTGACATTATTAATCTTGTTTTTCTTAAGTCTTTTAATAATTACTGCAAGTATATTGTTGCACATATATTACCCTATTGCCAGAAACGTTTACAATATTACTGCTGAACATTCTTTTAGTGACTTACCCCCGCATGAATTGTCTTATAGACTTGCGCTGCGCAATAACACTTTCATTAGTATGTTACATCATTCCCATCAGACTAGCAATGCAACTAATTGTTGGGTGTGTGGCCGGCTCCCTCCCTATCAGAATTATGAAGGAGTCCTGCCTTTCTTTCCACATCCGTTTACACATAATGGCTCCTGTGGAGCATGGTTTAGTTTAATCAATTCCATGGACTCAGATACAGCCGTTTACCAAGACCAGTGGGTATGGGGAAATCTGAACCTAGTTTTATTCAAAGTCTGTTACCCTGACAAGGAGGGTCGCCCAAAAGGAACAGGAACTGATCTAGAAAATGAAGTATATGGATTAGGTAACTTTACACCTAATCTCATGATTCTAAATGTCGAATCCGAAGTTGAACTAGTTTTACCAACAATGTCAGTATTCCCAGCGAAAGGTGAATTGTGTGTAAGAAAAGTTGGTTCCATACATATGGGCCATAGTAAATGCACTACTACAGTAGAATTCAGTGATCAAGGCAAATCTTCATTTAGAGCTTATCGCCACTCCTACTTTATATGTGGTCAGACTGCATATATGCGTCTACCTCTAGATTGGGATGGTACCTGCTACATTGCATTCCTTTTGCCACCTGTTTTCCTAGCTCCTCCTGATTATTATAGAAATATTCATTTAGTACACAACAGAGAGCGGAGAGATCTCCCAATTGTCGATTACACTGAAACAGCATGGGAAAAATACACAGATTTCAATAAAGGCATCTTTCCCTATATAGGTACTGTTACTAATAGTAAGCTGATACGTAGATTAACTAGAACCCTTGAAGCAGTAGTGAATGAAACTATTTCCGCCCTAGGCAATTTAACAGAAGAGCAGTCTGCTATGCGGATTGTTGTGCTTCAAAATCGTCTTGTCCTTGACGTCATCTTGGCTGATAGGGGCGGAGCTTGTAGGGTCATCGGATCAAGCTGCTGCGTATTCATACCAGAAAATTCGCCATCTGTATATAAAGCTATAACTCGCCTTCATGAGATTGTAAGTCAGATACACCAGAATCCAGGCACCTGGACTTGGTCCGGTTGGTTTTGGAGCGTGATATCAGCCTGGGGATGGAGAGTCCTATCCTTCCTAGGTATTGGCTTTCTCATACTATTCAGTTGCTGTCTATGTCTACAATGTGGACCAGCGATCTGTGGTCTGTGTGCCACATCGTGTATTCCACCATCAAGATTTCATTCGTCACGGAAGAAGAAAGAAGAACAAATGATGCTATATGAACAGATCAATGGATTAATGAAAATTGATATCTCTTGACGGGCAAGTAGGGGACAAGGAGGGAATGTGGAAATATGGATTTTTCTGGTCAGTTATGTCCCCTATCTTGGACCCCAACGGTTCTATGTGCATGTTACAAGTACATGTATATTCCCTCCAGTTCCAGTCATGAAGACGCAAACACATGTGCGTCCACCGTCAACATGTCCTCTGTCAGATCCGCCATGAATAGGCCGGATATTCCATTCCTAAGTATGAAAAGCCACCGGCTTTATATGGTTCACCTATGCCATTTTACAGTCCAGGCAAGTAGGCCCTGATTCTGTCATCAAAACTCTTCTTGCCTTCTGCCTCTGAAAACTCCAGTCTGAGCCTGCAACTGTGACCATGAACTTTGTCTCGTTCTCTGCGCGGCTCACAAAGCCTGACATCAGCCTATTCTCTGCCAAGAACTGTATTTCACCTTCGAGTTATCTGCTTCCCCCTCAGCCAATGCATTCCTGCCTAGTAGTTTAAGTAAACATTCTTCCAGCTACCGAGCAAAGGGCCCGGCTTCTCTGTCTTTATACAAGTAATTCATAGCCCTGTTACTATGGAAGATTCCTGCCCTCGCATCTAGTGTAGACACTTAGACGCTTGTACACGCACGCACAGTCAGTATAGAATAGATTCTGTCCGAGAGTCCTTCTTTTGTGGATAACATAGTTCTTTAAACATAGGATGTTAGATATGATTTGGGATTAGGTTGACTTGACCCCCCAGACTTTTCGTCTCCACATGTAGAGCTAAATGTCAAGTCCCCTTCACCCCCTAGTTGCACGTCAATCACACGTCATGCTGCTGCGCGCGCATCTATGCCAAGTATTATCTTATAGATCCACCTATATATGACATCATAACCAATTATGTTTCTTTTTACTCCTTGTTACACCCATTTTCGGTTACGCATATGAATCGTCATTTTCCTTATCAATTGTTACGCCTACCGTATTCGCTTCATTGTAATGTATGTTCTATAAAAGTCATTTCCTGTCAATAAAGTATGTACTTCACTTCCTGAACCTCCGTGGTGATGGAACTTGGAGCAACCGATTATAATCGATCATTGGAATAAAGCCCATTCCGAACCTCTAATACCACGGATTCTGCCTCTCATTTTACTGAGCTATTTTATTATGTTTCTGTATCAAATTAAGTCCCGGTAAGGAATTTTATTTACCACACCACAATACTTACTTTAATTTAAATCCTGACTGGCAACAAAATAGATTGCAAGATCTGGCTCTGCCTACAATACCTGACACACGCCACACTGGGAACAAGGAGAAGCCGGCCCGCACTCGGTTGGTATAAGTCAGATCTGACTATAACCGAAATAGGTTTGAAGAAGCCACGATAGGGAGAAGGGTGTTAAAGTTCTAATAAGCGACTATCGGCTGTATACGAGATAGAGACATACTGCATAAAAGAACCAAGATTTTGACAGACAGCCCTGAGGAAGTCATAGGGTGACCCAACCAAGGACGAAACACGTGTCGGCTGGTGCAAGTTAGAGATAACCGATTAAAGACGAGACTGGTTGAACCTGAAGACTACTGGAGTACTTTCTCTTGGACTATAAATACGCACGTGCTCGGAGTTTTGTTTCAATTGCAACCATATAGAATGCAAGATATCGACTTACACAATAGGATCATGTTAGGGAGATGAAGCGTTCGAAGAGTAAATCTGCATTCCGCTATTTAGTCCACTGTGACAATATTAAGCAAGTCAATATTTTGCAGCCCATATTGCTGCAGGTTGATATTTGGAGTTGTCCCAAAAAAGGCGACAGCGATGAGGTGCAAGGCTACACTTGTGCCCCGCGGTGTTGGTGCAAAAGCAGAGTCAACTAACCTTGTACCTTCGAAGGGGGCCACAGGTGTTCGTCCAAAGGAGAAATAGCCAATCCCAAATACAAACTTTAGGGGAACTTCGACCAGCTTGAAAGAAATTGGAAGCTCAAATCGCATCTCACAAGCAAAAAATAATGAATTGTGTCGTATATGGTAAACTCATATGAGGAAAAAATGAAAGAGCTGGGCATTAACTTCAGTTCAATAAATAGGAGATTTCCCTGGCACACTCAGTTCATTAAACTAGAACGCAAGAAGCAGACACATGTGGACCCCTTTTATCTCTTCGTTAGAGGGTGCAGAATACCTAGCATCTGTGGGTGTGGATAACTTTGTGACCGCCCACGATAGTGCTGGCTCAGACAAACCTGCCTATGGAAGCGAGCATTAGATTTGTACTAGTGACGGATGGAATAAGGTTGTTGATACATCCGCACGTGAAAATAATTGGCAGAAAATATTGTTTGTACTTGTTTGTATTAATGTATATATATTTGTATATGTGATTTATCTGTGTTCTTATGATACATAAAAACAATTTTACAACCACTCCTGGAGTAAGCATTGGTGGTATATAAATGAGAAAATAACAGAGATATTTTACTCAGTGATTGGGATCAATTTAGTTCTCCCTAAGATAAATTAATTGATAGATTCGTTCCTCTGCATCACAGTCTTGTTTTGAGGGTGTTTTCGCAGTCCAGATGCAGTAGGATTATGATTTTTTGTATGCTTTGGAAGAGAGCAAGGCAGATTAGAAGCAGAAGATTCCGCAGCAGTTGTGTGTTAAACTCTATTTCACAGTTGGATGGGGTTTCATTGCCCGCGTTGTCATCAGGTGGAAAGCGGTTTGAGGGTCCCTGTGGCAGAAGGTAAATCAGTGAAGAAAATTCTGACTAAAATGGAACCTGCTAAACATAGATGATGGAGTGACCGGAAGTGCGCTGGTAACTGGACAAGGGCATTGGAGGGATCGAGTGTGGGAAACCTGAAGACGCAGAGGCAACATGTAGACCCAAGACCCATGTGGGTTTGGCTGATAGGGGGAGGGGACTGGGAGGTATGATTACGTGCGATCAATGGTAAAGGTTCTGCTCATCTATCTTCTTGCCTTCGTCCTTACAGCAATACCCGACTTCTCTGCTCTAGCTCCAAACATCTCCTTTCTACCCCCAGAGTCAAAAAAGCTCGATCTGGGGGAAAAACATTCCAAGTCTGTGCTTCCTTCCACTGGAACAAATTACCCTTGTCCATTCGGACCATCCGGGAGGAACTTCCATTCCGGAGAGCTTTGAAAACCTTTCTCTTCTGTTAATACCACCTGAGTTCTGACACAGTTTCTGCCTTCACATAAGCGCCGGGACACCCCGTTGGGGGATCTGTGCACTATACACGATTTCCAAATAAATAAATAAATGAGGGAGGGAGAAGATGGTGGGGGCAGCAGTACACATCATCGTGGCACCTGGGGGGTGGGGAGTAGGAGGGCAGTGAGAAGTTGTGGAAACTTGAGGCTCTAGACCCCAGGACGCAAGGACAAGGAGCACAATTATGTGGGCGTGGCTGATGGAGGGGGAATGGAGGCTCACAGGCAAGGCTGTGAAATGGGGAGGGAGGAGATTGCCGCGGCAGAAGTACACATGACCCCGCGACCGGGAGGGGGGGGGGGGGGAGTGTGAGTAGGTGTGAGCATGATAGGAGCGGGCCCAAACTAAAGGGGGGGAGGGGCTTGGATTAGTGAGCAGACGAACCGCACTGGACAAGCAGATGGCAGAGGAAGGAGAGAATGCCTGCTGAAATGCGCGTGAAGCAAGAGAAGAGAATGAACAGCATTTCTTTTTTATAAATGACATATTTAATCACTTTGAAATGATCATGGGTCAAGACGACTTAAATGTCCCTGTGGTCATAAAACCGAGGTGTGTCAGAAACGATGCGTCCACATAACAAGAACAGTATTAACATTTAACAATCTGGGCTGAACGGCTCACAGTGTTCACCTTGACTGCCAAGGCTCACATTAACATTTACCTCTGTGGAGTTAGATGGTCTCATGGCCAACACCTTGGCAACCAATGGCCCATATTAATAAAATGGGCCGCCGACAGGCGCGTGGTAGGGCTCAGGATCCGCGGACAGGCTGTTCCTCACCCCTCACTGTATGAGGGTAATTGCTCATATTTAGCACTCCGACTGCTCATACACCACGTCTGTGTTCATCGCGATGAACGGGGGGCATCTATTATCGACCCTCAGGACAAGGGTTGCAGGGCTGCGACTCGCGTGGCTCGTATTTTGCCACCTAATAGGCTACACCCAGCATTCTGGGGTGAAAGCTTGTAATATTAGCTTCATGACAAATAATGAGGCTTAGCACCCTCGTGACGACGACCACATTCCACACCCCATACGCTTGGCTTTGTACGACCACACAGAGCACAATTGCGGCTGGTGACCCATGAGGTTCAGCACAGCAGGCAGAGAGCTGCTAAAGGGAGACACTCAGCTCCATGGTCACAGGCCCAGTCAGACACACTCAGCACAGGGGACATTGAGGTCCATCAATAAGAACCACCAGTTCGGTGGGAAGAGTAGAGCCAGATAACCGCAGTTAGAGTATTGCACCGAGGGTGCTCAGCAACCAGAAGCAATGAGAGAGGACTCCAACCAGTACTATGGCCAGGAGCTGCAAGTGATAACCCCCGACACCATGGGGAGGGAACTGACAACTGACAATGGCCACCATCAACAATAATTGAGAGAGCGAGAGAGAGAGAGAGAGAGAGAGAGAGAGCGAGAGAGCGAGAGAGAGAGAGAGAGCGAGAGAGAGAGAGAGATGCCAATTACCAGTTCTGGAGATTAAAACTGGAAATAGAATATGTGACATTACAACGCATGCCATTACATCGCATGCCTTTGCAACGCCAACCTTTACCCCGACTTTCTGTCGGGGGAGCGCTGGAAGTTGTAATAGATACATTTTTTATTCCAACTCTAGTGTGTGCGACAGTAGGGAAGGTGTTTGAGTTAAATCCAACACCTTCTACCCACTGCTGCACACCTTTTTCGTTGCAACGGCATGCGATGTAATGGCATGCGTTGTAATGGTTGTGTAGTAAAGGCTGTTTCCAGCAAATCCCGAGGATAGGATAAGCCTAAATTCTGAAAAACTGAGTTCATCTCACTGAAAAAGGCGAATGATGCTCAACAACAAATTAACTGGCTCTCTTGACTCCAGTCTATTGGCTTCACTCCCTCACCAGTTAAGGAAGTGAATCTCTTTGTTTTTAGTTAGATAATAATCCCAGGGTGACTTCACATACTGCGCGCACTATAACTACGGACAGATCAACACTGCAATCACTAAAGAACTCAACGCCGTTTTACAGCCTCTGGAGTTAGGATTACCAGTCCAAGCCCTGCATTGACTGAGGCAACTCAACACCAATTTGATTCACTAAAATCAACCTAGAACCTCTAAAAAGTCCTTCACTGAGCTGCTAGCCTGGTATCCAATAGGAAAACGTATTGTCACTTCACCCTCGCACTAAGGAGATTTTATTGGCACTCTCTGGATTGGAGGCAAGAATTTAAGTTAGCCTGCATAATCTTCAAGAACCTACAGGATAAGAAACCAATATTCCTATGCAAATCTCTACAATATCTGAGGGTCAAACAAAACTCTGCAAACATATTCTCCATCTCGAAACACCGGATTCCTACATCAGTGGGGTTTTAACCAGTCCTTTTGGGGACTCCTCCAACCCTTTAGACCGATTACCAGAAAGCATCAGATGAACCAATGGTCTGCTTTCTTTCAGAATAAAATGGTTTCCTCTTTTTACAGCTTTACCTAAATTGTCCCTTTAAAAGAAGAACAAACAACATTGACCTTTCAACTAACTACCAACTCTATTCTTGTACTCACTGTTGAACATCTAACGTGCACTGACACCTTTCGATAATGTTGTGCTATATGAAAAAGCAAATATAATAAATGAACACCAATAACTTCAAAAAGCAACCAATGATTCCAGTGATTGATTCCAATGGCCAGAATCAGTACCAACGACACATGGCCGCCAATGGCTACTCTGAGGACCAAATAGAGAAAGCTCTCAAGGATCCAAATCAGTATCACTGAGTGAGAGATGCCAATGACCACCACCCTGGACACTACAAACAGAGCAACCGGTGATCACCAGCTGTGCTACAAAGAGAAGGCTGCCACTGACCAGCAGAAATAGAGAGCTGCCAATTATCTCAACTGCTACCACCGAGATGCCAAGGGCCACACGTAGTCAACAAAAAGGGTGCCTGTGACACACCTCAGTGCCTTAAGAAAGGGCTGCCGTTTATCCCCAGTCAAAACCCAAAGGGGCCACTAATTATTCCAAGAAGTACCACAGAGAGAGCTGCCAATTGGTATTATGGAGAGAGGACTGCTGCTGCCAGATTCTGGACCACAGATAGGGCCTCTAAGACTTAAGTTCAGTGCTATGGAGAGAAGACTGTTTATGTTATGTTATGTTATATACACTTGTACCGCGCACAGATACTCCGATGCCCATGTTAAGTGCCAGGGGCAGTTAATAATACTTACATTCTGCGTTAAGGCGTAGGGTTCCTCCTATCATATTCAAAAATTATAGAGAGAGAGCTGTCAATGCCCACATTCAACACAATGGGCAGAGGGCTGCCTATACATCCCATTGGCTATCATGTACAGAGGGCTGTCAATGCCTAGGTAGTAAACCACTGGCAAACAGTTACAAACCATTTTCATTCAGTGCCGTGGAGAGAGGGCTCCTGACATCCATCCATCAAGTGCCACTGACAAACAGCTGCTAATGCCCAGAGTCTGAACAATGGATGAGGGATTCTACAGGGGTGGGTGGAGCTCGAGGAATTTTACTCCGCAGAATTCCGCGGAGTTACATGAAAACTCAGGGAGATTCCGGGGAGTTCTGTGAGCGGGCATAATTCGGCACGTCATGCTGCTGGCACTCATTTTTAATTCTGGGAGTTTGTTACGGCACCAACGGCACCATGCGGCGCGCCAGCGTGCACTGATTCTTTCGGTCGCTCAAGTAGATTTTCTACTGGCAGCTTTCTCAATGCGAGTGGTCGCGACCTGCTGTGATGACCCACATTGGGAAAAACTCAGTGGGAGGTATCCTAGTGCCCAAAAATCATGCCGGAGGACGCAAATCTTCACTCGCCAACTTAATGATGGTGAGCCACATGCGAGAAAAAACTCTGCCACATGGCGCTTGGCACAGTTCTGACTAAAAACTCCTGGATACTTGCGGAATGGACAAAACTCTGTGAACTCCACAGGCGCAGCACAATTTTCTGCCCACCCCTAACTAGGAGTAGAGGACCGCAAAAACCCACATGTGGAGAGAGGGCTGCTAATACCGACATTCAGTCTCATAGCTTGCTAATATCCACAGTGAGTAACCAGGCAGTAGGCTGGTAATACAGTGCACGGTCTGCTAAGAAATATGTTCACTGTTATGGACAGATGGCTGATATTAGTTCCCACGGACAGAGGGCCATTAAATACCGTGGACACACGGCCCTTTATACTCGCAGAGTCACGCTCTAATAAACACATTTATTACTATGGACCCATGTCTAGCATTAATTATCGTGAACAAAAAGCTATTGATACTCATAGCGCCTTGGTCTGCTAATAAATACGTTTATACTATGGACAGATGGCTGCAATTAATGACCGTAGACAGAGGGCCGTTAATACTCACAGAGCACAGTCTGCTAATAAACCCGTTCAGTGGTATGGGCCGGCGGCTGACAGTACCACGGACAGAGGGAGCTTAACACTCAGTGCAACGATCTGCTAATAAACACGTTAATACTAGGAACAGATGGCCATAGACAGACGGCCTTTAATTCCGTTAATACTCACAGAGCCCAGTCTGCTAATAAACACGGTCAGTGGTATGGACCGACGGCTGACACTTAATACCATGGACATAGGGCCGTTAATACTCACAGTGACTCGGTACGCTAATAAACACGTTTATACTATGGACAGTTGGCTGATATTAATGAGCATAGACAGAGGGCCGTTAATACTCACAGAGCACAGTCTGCTAATAAGCACATTCAGTGGTAGAGACCGACGCTTGACACTTAGCAGCCTGGACAGAGGGGTCTGGTGATAAACACATTCCGATCTGCTGACAGACAGCTCCCAATATTTACGTTCAGGACCACGGACAGCGGACTGCCGCAGCTATTCAGTAGCAGCGCTCTCACGTCGCGCTGTAAGTAACCATATGAAACTATACGTACCGCGAGCGCAGGCCTGCTTGCCCTACATTCAGAACAGCGATAAAATGCCTGCTAATGGCTCGCATTCAGGAATCGGAAAAAGGATTTTTTTCTGCATGACGCACATTCATCACTTCGGTAGTGCAAGAGTCGTATTCAATCAGTACTCCATTTGTGTGGAAGACTAAAAATGGGCCACTCAATTATTTTCCACATTACCTGGGGCATTCAATTCTACTTAAAGAAAAAGGACCGTGCACTGAGTTAAGCCGCTGATTCATGTGAGCAATGCAAGAAGTGTAGGAGCTGTGCTAAAACGAGCAATTTGATGGGTTATGTCACCTACACGCTGACATTTTTGGGATTTTACCTCTAGGTGGCAGGGTTGCATCACTAATACTAGCCGCGGCCTGGCTTAGAGTAAATGCCAAGCCACCCCTGCCGCCGGAGCTTATCCATCACAAAAAACAGAAAGGCGTGTGTCAGAAGCGGACAGTAATTTCATCTGGGAGTGGGGCGGGAGGGGGCACACAGGCACACGTACACCTCACTCACACATGAATTCACACACTCACCTGTTCAGAACACTTGCTGATAATGATAAATATACATACATTCAAACATACACGCAAGCGCGCAAAAAAAAAACAAAATACAAAAAATGTACCTTAACAGTAGCCAGGGTTGGATTGGAAATAAAAATCGGCCCGGGCGCGCTAAAAAAACAGCGGCCCACATTTGCATATTGCCTTTCGGCAAAACACTGCTTCGGCGAGATTTTATTTTTTAAAAAAGAGGGGGGTGGGGGGTTTGAAAAAAATGCAGCAATTAGTTTACACTGGTGAAACACACCTGAAAACAAGTGAGGCCACTTTTGCTCAGGCCCCCTGCCCCTGCTCAATATGCATATATTAATGGGCCGGCCCAGCGAGAGAAAGGGGGTGACACCTCTGCCATTGATAAGAGGGAGGTAATGGACGCCGTTCTACCTCCAGAAAGGATATTCAGGCACCCCCTGGGCCGCTGGCGGCATCAAACAACGCAGAAACAGCCCAAATCCTCCCTCCCCCCCCCCAGGCTGCTAAAAAAAGCAGCCCACAGCTGGAAGTCGGATACCGGCCCCTCGGGCATTGCCCGAGTGCCCGCATTACCAATCCGACGCTGACAGTAGCTCTCCGACAGGGCAGTCACTGAGGTTCCAGGAGGATTGGGACTGCTGCCTTCCCGCATTGGCTGATCTAAGGTCAACCAATGAGGAAAGGCAGCAGTCCCAACTTCCCTCATTGGCTGATCTAAGGTCAACCAATGAGGAAAGGCAGCAGTCCCAACTTCCCTCATTGGCTGATCTAAGGTCAGCTAATGAGGAAAGGCAGCAGTCCCAATCTTGTCACAGAGTTGGATGGAGTCAACAAGACTGCTGTGTATTTACTCATGTGACAGAAAAATTGGTCACTGACACAGACTTGACTCATAGAACATTCGAACCAGGAAGCAGAAAGGATGAAGTTAAAATGGGAGTGCAAGATGCCATCTAGTGGTAGAAAATGTTATCTATGAGGATTTATGAGATAACAGGAGCCAACACTAGGTGGATGACAACATTGGGATATTGATCAAGCCCTGATGAAGTCCCACAGGGACAAAATGCGTTGGCTGGGCCAAATGGATTGCTTCTGTCAAATTGGCATTTATTTAATAAAACTTCAATCAAAGCAACTCGCAAGACTCCTGAATAACTTTTATTTGTCACATCATGACTATGTGGTCTATTGCTGGAGAACAGTTTAACCATCTGTTGATTTTGTGACAGATAATCCTATATAGAATCAAATGCTCCTTTTCATTGGTTACTTCTTGACCTTGTGTTGGGGTGGCCCCTTGGCAATGGGGTCACAACCGTAGAGCGTTGGAGGAAACAGAATAGGTATTAATTACAAACCAGTGCGCCGTTTGGAGCCCACTTTGTCAGCGTGCTTTTTTTTTTAACGCTAATGAACACACATACATTCATACAAACAAGCAAGCGCGCAAAAAATAAATACATAAAATGCACCCCTAACAGTAGCCCTCCGACAGGGAAGCCACTGAGGTTCCAGGAGGATTGGGACTCCTGCCGTTCCGCATTGGCTGATATGAGGTCAGCCAGTGAGGAAAGGCAGCAGTCCCAATCTTGTCACAGAGTTGGATGGGGTCAACGAGACTGCTGTGTATTGGCTCATGGGACAGAACAATTTGTCACTGACACAGACTTGAGGTCGGATTTACAGACTATTCTTTATTTCCACTTTGGAGACTATCTTGTATGTATGTATGTGTGTTTTTTGTAAAGCGCACTGCTGCCGAGGCGTCGTGGCGCTGTAGACCGCTGGGGAACCCGTCCTGGCTATCCCTGTGAGATGGTCCCTCCTGGGTATCTCCAAGGTGAAACCAGGCATCCCCGGCGAATGTGGGGGGCCGTTGTGCCAGAGTTGCCGAGTGTGATCCCTGGTTAGAGTAGGCACCGAGGCGAGAATTATCGGTCGGCTGGCCCTGGTCCACGACCCTGCCGCGTCAGGAATTGAACCCTGGTCCCAGGCCGTCCTCTGCTTCCAGGTCTGCCGCCTCTAACCAGTGAGCCACACTACTCCACCATCTTCATCGTTGAAGTCCAGTGCTTGGAATCCTGCCACCCACGTGGGTCGGTTGCGGCAGAGACAGCATCAGCAGTGAACGTTGCTTTCTTCCGCCCTCTCCCTCTGTGTCCTGACGGCTGCAGGGGAGGCAGGAGCCGCACCTGTCGGTGCATATATCAGCATCTGTGGACCCCAGGTGGACGAGGGAGCCTGGAAATGTCAGCAGAGATCCCTGCTAGGATGAGGGAGAGATTGTGAGGGTCTTGTGCCGAGGCGCTGAGGTCTAAGCTTGGTTTTGCAGGAGGATTTGCTGTCCTGCTCCTCCCCGGACACTCCAAAGATGGCTCTAATATACCTCCTTCTCGATCTCTTGACCCTTCTATGTAATTGGCACTGCATATCTGATTGCATTGTGTCTGCAGTAAAAGTCGAGTGCCACATGAATGGGAGTACTTAAAAAGAATGTAAAGGCTGGGAAAGAGACGTTAACATTCCAGGAAGAGAGCACATGCTAGAATTTGAATCAATGAAGTTGAGTGTGCTCAAGGGAGGACGTGCTCCGACCCTAAGCCACTGAGATTGCTGGAGAAGAGCGGTGGGCTCACGCTGTGAAATCGAAGTTGCTGCCGCCAAGCACGCGGGCGCTCCAGCGGAGAACAGTGCCACGGCCCACGAAACTGGTGTGTCCGAGCAGAGAGCTGCTGGATTAGGCTCCTAACGCTGCCTGGAGACTTCCACGGGGCCCGGTGGATTGACTGGCCCATGCGGGGGCGGGGCTTGCCCGTGCCTCAAGTTTGAGGAAGTGCTGCCATAGAGCCGGGACCGTGACTGTGACCAGGGGGCAGACCACAAGCCCCAGTTGTCTTTGCCGCAGGAAGCTGCCTGCACCTGGAGGCACCGGTTTTAATCGACAGGAAGAGACGGGCGGGGCTACCCCGTTGGTCCAATTATTGAGCACTGTTAATTAGCGGATGATTTTAGAGCCATATATGTGCGCCAAGGACAAGGCACTGTTTCTCTTTTTAGGTCTCGCGAGCCAAAGGCTCGAAGAGACATTTTGTATATGGGCTTCAAAAAGTGCTACCAGGCCAGCCTAGAGCTACAGTGCATGTGCGCGGGCGCGCGCTTGCACTGCTTACTTTCACTTTCTCGGCCGCTTTGATCGCGATCACGATCACTTTCACTTTCGCGGCTTTGCTGCGCAGACCCAGCCTCCTCTGCCGGCACACCCACTGTTTTCATTGATTCACCTTCAACGCCACTTGTTGCTTCTTACTTTCCTACCCTTTCTCCTCTACCTTCCTCTCCTTTTAATCTGCCTTCACCGTATATCCTTTGCTCTCCTCCCTTCCTTCTTTACAACCTTCCTTACTTTTTTCATCCTTCCTTCATCCGCTTTCTCGTCTATGCCTTCCATTCTTAAAATGTACGCGGAGTCTGCGCAGTGTCTGCGGGGCTCATGCGCTTCGTCCTCTCCAGCATCAGAGCGGTCTGCTTCAGACGGAGAACGGCTCTCACCCTCTTTGTCCACCTCCATTATTGTGCGTGGTTTTTGACATCCGCGTCACCACCCATTTGGCGATTCCTTCATATTTATCCTTGGATATCCCTTGTTTCCCTTTGTGTGTTTTTTTTTGTGTGTCAGTCCCCCCAGGGCACAAGCAGGCATCCACTTCTGTCTTTTTTGCTCCGATCAGCTGTCCTGACAGAAGTGGATGCCTGCTTGTGCCCCGGGGGAACTGACACCAAAAACCGTATTTGGTCAACTTTTTGATGAGGAACGGGGAAGGGGCCTTTCATTGCTGTTATGATGTATGTTACTTTATATTCTCTGAGAAGATTCGACATTTATTTCAGGGAATGCAGAGATTTTTTCGAGGAGAAGTGAGCAATAACACCGCTCCTTGTCAGTCTGTAACTGGGCGTTCATTATGAAAGAATTTAGATTATCCAGTCGCGATTCTATCTTCTTCACGTTCTTTGCCAGGGACTGTAATATTACAATCTGAGAGTCCATTTAGTCAGCATGCACCATTGCCACCTAGCCCATGGTTGTTAGTGTGGTGTCAATGACCGACCACCAGTTCTGTATCTGTAAGTTCATGACTGGTGTGTCAAAGGTGGACTTTTCGTTGTTAACCACTGAGCCAGGGTTATCCACCCTATCTTTCTGTACCAAAGGGGCTTTGTTGCACCTGAGAGATTCTGAGTCCAAGCGGGATCTAGGCTCCTTCTGAGACCCTCAAGTGGGTGAGTGATGAGATTTGTTAATTTTTCCGTTTCGTTGTTTTTAATTTATAACGTTCATGACCACTATTACTTGACTGGAGGCCTAGTGGGTCCGTTACCGATAACAATTCTTCATCTCTTATGTACGGTTCCTCAGGTCTAATGAAACTAAAGTCTGTGCCATTGTGTTTTGATTAGGATTGCACGCACACACACACAACCACACACACACAACCACACACACACACACAACCACACACACACACCCCCCACACACACACACACAACCACAACACACAACCACACACACAGAGAACCACACACAACCACAAACACACACAAAACCACAACCACACACACAACCACACACACACAATCACACACATACAACCACACACACACCCCACCACACAACCACACACACACAAGAACACAAACACATAACCACACACACAATAACACAAACACAACCACACACACAACCAACCACACACACAACCAACCACACACACAACCACACACACACAACCACACACAACCACACACAACCACACAACCACACACACACCACTCACACACACAACCACAACCACTCACACACACAACTACAACCACCCACAACCACCCACAACCACACACAAACCCCACAACCACACACAACCACACACAAACCCCACAACCACACACAAACCCCACAACCACACACCCACAAACACACACACAAAACCATACACACACACAAACCCCACCACACAACCACACACACAAAACCATACACACACACAAACCCCACCACACAACCACACACACAACCATACACACACAAACCCCACCACACAACCACACACACAAAACCATACACACACACAAACCCCACCACACAACCACACACACAATAACAAACACATAACCACACACACAATAACACAAACACACACACAACCACAACACACACAACCACAACCCACCCCCCCCCACACCCACACCCACAACCACAAGCACACACACACACAACCACAAGCACACACACACAATAACACAAACACACAACAGCACACAACCACAACAGCACACAACCACACACACACACAGAACCACACACAAAACCACAAACACAACCACTTACAAACACACACAACCACACACACACACACCACCACACACAAACCCCACAGCCACACACACAAAACCACACACAATAACACACACATAATCACACAAACACACACCCCACCACAACACACACCCAACCACAACACACAACCAACCACAACCACACTCAACCACACTCAACCACACTCAACCACACACAACCACACAAAACCACACACACACACCACCACACACACACACAACCACACACAACCACAAACACACACAACCACAATAACACAAACACACAACCACACACACAACCACAAACACAAAACCACAAACACAACCACAACCACACACGACCACAACCACACACACCCAACCACACCCACACACAACCACACACACAAACACAACCACACACAATAACACAAACCCACAACCACAATAACACAGAACCACACACACAACCACACACAAGCACACACAATAACAGAAACACACATCCACACACGCAACCACAACACACACACGCAACCACAACACACACACTACTACACACACAATCACAACACCCACACACAGCCACACACACAACCACAAACCGTTTTCTGGCTGTCAGCATAAATACGCTGTCACCAAACACGATGAACACCTTGGGAAAGTTTGTGAAGTCACCCCCAACTTTGAAACCCCTTGTTGTAGCGGAGTGTGTGCTGTACACATGGCAATACCTTGACACAGCGGACTGTTGCAAGGAATGCTTTGAGCCTCGGAGGCTGACAGACCTCAGTCTGCATTAGTTCACCCCGTCTTGGCACTGCATAAAAACAGGATGCCCACTGTCCAACATGAAGTGAGACATTGTGATCGGGGCTGGAGATGCTGTTTAGCAATCTGCTTAGAACATTGTGTTTCATTTAGGGCATTAAACATAAAGGAGCACTGGCAATGCTGATAAAATGGATTTCATTTTGAGTAGTGACTAAAACTTTTTAAAAAGCCTGCTGTACTGAAACAAGCATTTGCAATGCAATAGGTCTCGCATTTGCAAAAGTTTCAGCTATTGACATTGTTCATGACAATGCCTTTTTAATCTATTTTATAAAACAAACACATAAATGGCATTAACATTTACAATGCCAATAGCTAGTGTTGCATTATTATTAACAATGCCAACTGCTCACACTTTTATAATGCGAGACCTATTGCATTGCAAATGCTTGTTTAGCTCTTTGTGTCTGGCTGGTTAGACTGGGCCATTGGGCCATATTCTTGGTGACTGTGCCCCGGTACTTTGGAGGGGGGTTCACTTTATCAAAAGGCTAATGGTGCAAAAAGGTGTGGTGAAGATGGGGAGAAAGAAAGATCCTCCCACCAAAAGTCCGCCCCCATCTGTAGCCCCTCGTGGCAATACCATAGAAGGCTTCCCCCACCGGGCAGTGGGCGCTGTAGCCAAGGAAATAGAGCTGGTCGAAAGGAGACTCTCTCTGGACAGGGACAGGCACCGGAAAGACCTGCATGGAGGGGCCTCCTTTTGATTTGGTCCATCTGGGTGGTGGGGGGGGGGGGCGCAGAATGAACCTGAGGGGGGGGGGGTGAGACACTTACTGGAATGGTGAAGGTAACTCCATAGCTCTCACCACACTGGTCGCCATCCCGAGGCCCAAGAGGAAAAGGAAAACTGTCCAGCCTCTTGTTAAGCCCAAGCCGGGAGGTCATTCTACTCCCATTTTAATGGATGATGAGGGGGGCTCATCCTGTAAGAATGTATCAATCAGTGACTTGGAGGCAATACTAAATAACCAATTGGACCATTTAGGTGAGACCATCACACATGGAAGAGAGGGTCGTAGAGATACTTCCCTCAATTAACAAGGGGAGGGTGGGGTGTGGGACCAGTCAGGAGCGGGCCCACCTGAGCCCTCTTGTCAGGAGAAGGAGCCCGGGTCAACCCATGTTGTCCCACCCACGGGTCCGAACCTTGTTGCTCCTAAACTAGGAAATGGGGTGGAGTTTCGAGGAGCCATTATTTACCCCTGTCTCTTGGGCACTGACGGAGGTGGCCGGCCTCCGGGGCATCCCATTAAGTTAGGGGAAGTATGTAACTTGCCCCCAGAAGCAACCCCATATGTAGTTGTTTTAGGGAATGTCCCTCCCTGCCTCACCCCTAGAGGTGAATCATATCAAGAAAAAGGTGGAGCATTGGCTTAGTGCAAATTTGCCCTGTAGGAGGGGGGGGGGGGGGTAGCAGACTCCATCCTCATGGCCCGTAGAGTAAGCTGGGTAGGTAAGAACCCGTGGGAGGGAGACTGTGTGGTGGTTAACTTCAATAATCCTGGCAAGCGGGCAAACCTCTTGAGGCTGCACCCCGCCTGGTATTGGAAATTTCAGTGATAGTTGCCCTTCCACTAGAATTTTTCTATAGGCCAGGCAGGCCTATTGGTTTTTTAGATTCTCATCACACTCATAGATGGCCGCACTTAACTAGTAAACATCGTGAATCAGGGTTGTTACCTCGTGTGACTGTGGCTAATAGATTTCTGCCCCTGACTGGGTTGGAATCTTGCGACTGACTGGGTGTATGCGATTCTGTGCAGCGTACCGGGGTATCTTTGTCCCTGGCAGGCGGGCAACTAGAGCCAAATTTCGGGGGGGGGGGGGGGGCTGAAAAAAGGGCTAAGTCTTCCAGCCATAGGCAGAGTGGCTGTAAGAAGTGGTGAAAACGCAACAAAAGCCTCATTAACGTGTAAATGGTCTTTTAAAGACCCGTGAAGTACTCAGGTGCGGCTGCAATTAGACGGACGGCAGCCCGCGAGGCTGTCTCAGCCGGGCTGACACACATGGGGGCGGGGGGGGGCTGAAGCCCGGTGAGCCCAATGGGTGTTGCGCGCCTGGTCCCTGCAGTAATCCTTAAAAGGTTAAACACTGTTGTCCTGGACTATTGGGGGTCTTTCCACAAAGTTTTCTGTTCCAAGGTGGATCCATTTTGTTAAATTCTTCCATATTATTTGTCTCTGAGAAACTTGGGAAATAGTTAATAGTTTCTATCTCGAGGAATATGTGACATACTTTGAACCAGCCATACCTCCAAGGGCAGGTATTCGAAGGGGGGATTAATTATGTTTTTTAAAGTTGATCTGATTGGCTGCATTTTGGACCTCCAGTGGCATGTACATATAATGCAGGGGTTGCAGTTAATTTTTATATTAGCAAATGTGGTAGTTCTGAGCCAGGGGAGAGGGTGGGAATGCATTTGGACCGTCTTTTGCACTCCATCTCAGGCAAGGGTGCCAGGTAACGGTGATCACGGGGGACTTTGTCACCTGTGTTACCCCCGCCACCCCTTACCCCCAGGAGGGTGAGGCATCAAATTGTAGTTGTCCGCTGAGAGAAGGGCAACATTTTGAGCACTCTCAGAAAGGTCAGGAGCTCAATGTGTTCCCGGAAGGCCATAATCTGGTCTTTACTGTGGAGAAATTGGTTAACTCCCAGGATCCTGTAATTTGCCCAACTTTCAAAGGGAGGGGCTGCAGGCCGTTTATTTTTTTTTTTAGTTTCTGCTTTACTATTTTGGTTCATTACCCATTTTAACATCATTATTAGCCCTTATAGTGATCATAACTCCTTATCCATAACCTTGGATATAGCTACCGTCCTTTGGCACAGCACATGGGGGCTTTGAGGAGGCTTTCCACCATTGACCAGGAAAGATGGCTGAAATGGTCTCATATGGACCCCCAGCACCTTCAGACAGCACTTTGTTCTAGCGAAATTATTATCTGTCTTGAGAGTGATGTTGGAAATAGAGACATCCTGGAGGCTTTTAAAGCTATGGCTACTGGGGTTCTTAAAGTGATGAGGTTCCAGTTTCTAGCAGTAAGGAGTCACATGGCCCCAGATGGTTTGATAAGCATTGTCTGAGTACCCTGCGTCATTTGAAGGCGGTTCTGAAGCAGTCACGGGGGATGGGCAATTGGTTAAAGATTGCAGGTGAGATGACAAGCAGGCTCAAGTTACCTGTAAACATAATTTACAGGAGGTGGCATGGGAGGAGCTCTGTCAAACATGTGAAATGATGGGTGATTGCTCTCTCTTCTGGAGAGTGGTAAACAAACCCTGTTTTGTGGTGGGTCCTGGGTCACTCCTATTTCATCATATTTCCGAGCACCAGTGGGTAGTTTATTTTGAGGGTGTATGTAACCAGGGGGTCTGTGTAAGTGACAAATCTTCCGCTGGGTCACTCACAGCCTGCGTTCCAGTGGTATGGACATTAGATGAAGTTACGCGGTCCTGGGAGCTTCCCGCCTGATTTGTTTAAAGCAAATATTGAGGTTTTGGCTCCACTCTTAACACAGGTGCTGAATGCGGCGGCTCAGGTGGGGAGATTGCCCTCTTGGTCCACTTCTGTAATTGTTCCCATTTTTAAGAAGGGGAACAGAGACAATCCATAATCTTATAGACCAATTTGCTGCTGGATTCAATGGTTAAGGTCCTGGGGAGGGTGATTTTAAATAGGCTAAGTTATTGGGCAGAAGAGAACAACATCCTGAGTGATGTTCAGTATGGGTTTAGAGCTGAGAGGTCCACCTCGGACCAATGCCTAAATGTTCATCTAATTATTAATAAATATATGGCGGCTCCGTCTGAATCTATACACTTAGCCTTCCTGGATTTGACATCAACCTGTGATAGGGTAAATCGAGCAAAACTGTGGACCCTGCTTTGAAAAGATGGGGATTGATCCTAGTATCGTGACCCTATTGGCTAACCTGCAATGAGAGACCCATGCCTCGGTTCGCTTTTCACAGGACGCCGCCTGTGTTTGCTAATTCTGGACCTGCTTGGGTGTGCACGAAAGATGTATTCTTGCTCCATTTTTATTTACTCTGTATGTTCATGGGCTTGAGTCCGCGCTGTGATCAGCTGCAGCAGATTGCCCCAAGGCTGGTGACAAATTTCTTCCAGTGTTATTATACGCGGATGACGCAGTTCTTATGGCACGGACCGCTCAGGGGCTGGACTTACTTCTGGCCAGTTACGCGTCATTCATGGGGAATCTTGATCTGGCGGTACATTTTTCAAAGTCATACATGATGGTAGTAGGTCCTTAATCAACTAGGAGCACGACATTCAAGGTGGCTAATTCTACCCTGGCCAAAGTGAAGGCGTTCCCCTATTTGGGGGTTTTATTTGATGCAAAACATTGTTGGAAACCTTTGCTGGAGGCTAAAAGAGCTGAGTTTTTAAAAACCATGGGGTTGGTTTTTAGCTTTGCACAGATGGTTGGCACTAGGGTGCCAAGGGATCTTCTTAAAATGTACCAGGCTAAGGGTATTTCCCAGTTACGATATGTAGTGAGGTCTGGGGGTACGCTAAGCTGTATCAAATCAGAGCGGTCGAAAATAATTCTCTTCACAGAATGGTCCAGGTCCACACTGTGGTCCAGCATTTTCTGTTCAGGGAGAGCTTTGGCTTGACCAAGTGCCGGATTTGTTATCCCTCCTGTGTTGGGTGAAGATTTGGAGCAGGGCAGAATTGTCTTTAAACCGACTGATCCTAGTGAACTGCATGGCCCTTGATCATGCCCATAGGATACCCTGGTTAGCCCATGTTAAAGCTACTTACATCCATATAGGTAGGCCAGATATTTTTGATGACCCCACCACACTTTCGGACCCGGGATATGGGGGTGTTAAAAGGATGTTCTTGGAACACTTATACCTGGAGAGAGAGCACCTAGTGGTTCAGAAAAAATCAGTTTGGGGTCATATGTTGCTAAAAACTATGCAGGGGTTTGAAGCATTTCTTGAGAGGGTTCACTCACAGCACGATAGGTTTTTGCTGACCAGATTTAGGTTCAACCAATTGCAACACCTTTTAGCATCCCCTTCTGGGTGGGCACGGACTGAGGCAAGGATATCCTGCGGCTGCGACAATATGTGTCTGCAGAATTTGTTGCACTTCACATATTTTTGTTCTTATTATAGTTGGCCGAGGACGAAATTTTTAACTCCTTTGTTGAAATCTTTTAATTTTAATCAAGTTAGGCCAGCCTTGTTGTATCTCCAGATACTCCCAACTGATCAAGTTACTCTTACAGTTTTGTCCTTTTTACAAGCAGCCTGGGTGTCCAGAAGAACGAGACCTGATTAATCGCCCCTTATTATTTATTGCATAATTTACTTTGTGTTTTTAATGCTATGAATTTGCCAAGCAAAGATCTTGTTTTCTATATGTTTATGGTGATTTTATCATCTGAACAAAGATTTAATTGATTGACTGAGTAGGAGATCTTAACCGTAGAAAGGACTAATGGAATCCATGTTTGCTATGACGATGGCGATTTGGCATTTGCACCAGCTCTTTTTTATCTCTTTTTAACTAGTTTGTATGTTTTTAACATCTTAATATATCATATATATATAATACAATAGATTAATAGTGGCCATTCTTTTTAATGTCTCATTAATGGTGCTTAGGTATATCATTTAAGAAATTCTCCGATCAAAAGAAGTAATTAAATAAAGAATGATAGTTTTATTGTAAAACTACGTCTGAGTACTAGGAGCACTTGGCGGATCCATGAGTGAGGTTTTTGCAATCCTGTTATTAAATTTGCACTATGCACGACACTTTTTGAAACAGATGACTAATAATGTACTGTATCTTTATGATCTATTGCTAGACTTGCATCATCTATGTTTTATTTAGATCGAATAAAGTGATTGATGATCGATTGATACTCACATGACAAGTGCATATTTATTACTACACCTAGGGGGTAACTCTACACTTTAATGCTACTCATCATTTCTGACTGTAGATTTAGACCTAGGTGTGGCTTACAAGTCTCCATCAACTCAATTCACGGGAAAGGGGAAATAGCAGGGTATGGGGGCTTCATACAGCAGGATTTACAAGTATAAAGTTACTAATAATAACTTTGCACATGTAGATGGAGATCTTCCTATGGGAAAGTATAGGGAAAATTTCACATTTTTAACTCTTTAAAAAATGTCAACAATATTTTAATGCATATTCAAATTAATTATAATTATTAACCTACAATTAATACAATTAAATACTTACTTATTATAAGGTAATTTCATAATTATTTATGTTTCCGCTTACTAGTGTAAGCGATGCAATATAAAATCCATAATACAAAAGTAAAATCATCACTGAGGGGTCGATTCCGATCTCGGTCGGAAGGGCTTCGAATCGGATTCGGGTTTGCTGAATCCAATCCGGAGCCCTTGTTTCTGACGGACTTGTTCCCAGTTCCGAACGACCAAGTACGATGCCTGGAAACCGTTAGGGCTGACTGAATCAGTCCTGAAAGGCATTCAGCGACGTTGAGCCTTTCCAGAGCCGATTTGTACTGCTCTATGGACTTGGTTTCCGAACGAGCGAGTATGATGATTGATTCAGACAGCCTTTCCGATTTGGTTTGCTCCTAACAAAACAGTTGCCGGAATCGGTCTTTGGGGGCCCATAGCAGGCCTCCCTTCACCTGGGCCCTCTGAATCAGGCCTGTGGGGGTACCCATGGGTCCCCTCTTCCTAACCATGCACAGTACAGCAGGCACCATGGGAAGCCCGCCACAGGGTGCACGTTTTTGCCCAGCCACCCCTTTCTTCAATGGGAGTCCACTCTTTCTGTGGATTATTCTAGCGCAGATCCAGAATGCTGGTTCGGCTGTAATTAGATGTGCACCTTTTTGGAATGAACACTGCCAATATTGAATCCACTGTGAGTACACAATTGATCATTCTGCCTGCTACCCGGAGACTTGGCCCTTTCCCTGTTCTTGATTAACACTTCTCGTCCTGATGATGACCGCATAATAATCTAAAGGTCGAAACGCCATCTACACCAGACTATATATATCAACTCTTTTAACCCCCTCATTCAAATTTCTTTCTGGAGTCAAGTGTCGTGCTCTTATGTACATGCACTTGTCACTTGTTCATTTTTCTGAATTGTGTGATCACTGTCAGAACAGTTTTCAATTTGGTAAATGTACCAATTGCCTTTTTATTTTGGATTGCGTTTGCAATTGTTTTTGTTTGAAAGCCTTTGACTAATTCAATTGATTTTGTTTAAAAGTGGATGGTTTACACATTTCATGATTAACAAAGTATTCTGTTGTAAATAAGTCTATAGTGAACCACTGTTTGTGATGTTTGCATTGCCCCTAGCATCTGCCCAGTGCATTGGGCACACACTTCTTTTTCTTAAGGCTTTGCAGTCAGTGTGACAAGAGAGAAGAGGAAATGGTCACCTATAGAGACTGGGCTCTACATCTAAAAAGGCAATGAAGAAGAGCAAATGGAGACCCAGAGAGATGGAAAACGGAAGAGAAGCCACCAGTGTAAAATTGGAAAAAATTAAAAAGACTGATGGGTAAATTCACAAAGATAGTTTTAGCAGTTAACATACATTCTGGCAGAAAATGACTGGAAGCATGCCTGCTGGGTTTTCACAAAGGGATACCCACCAGGTAAACATACTTTTACACCCTTGCAATTGTAAGCTGCAACTGAATACAATTCGGCTGGTGTAATTACCAAGTAAGGGGTGGAACAGGTGCAACAAAGTGTGGGTTGAAGGCGAGTTTGCGAACACCAACAAAATTGCCACTTTGTGAGTGTTCTAGAAGGTGCTGTCTGGCCCTGCCTGGCCCTGCCTGGCTGCCATATCTTCTGCCCCTGAGTGTTTGACTTGCTCCTCTGACCAGGATCTTGCTATTATGGAACTCCCTCAGCACTTCCGAGGCCCCCCAGCCTCCTTTTTGCTTTTTCTGACTCACTTCGTTTTGATGCTTTTCCTGCTCTCGCACATTCTTGTTGCCTTTTTTCTCTTTCTCCTTTCATCTCTTTTTCCTCACTCATTGTGCCTTTTTTTCTCTTACTCTTTTAATCTCACTCATTTTCACACTCTTATTGTGATTCTTTTCTCTCACTCGTTTTGCAATTTTTTCTCATTTGTCTTTGCCACAATTTCTTTTTTGCCTGTCTTGCCTTCATCTTTGTTCCTCTTTTTCTGCTTCTTCGTACCCCTTTTTTGTTGCCCTTTTCCATTCCCATTTCATGCTCCCCTTGAACATCTACCTTGCCCACTGTATCTCATCTCATCCCCTCCTCTGGCGCTTTGAAATGGTGGCCACAGTGGAAACACACACACACACACACACACACACACACCGCATGTCCCGCTCCTTGAGGCCAGCTCTGAGAAACCCTGACACCAAAGCACATCCTCAAATGCCTTCTCCTCAATACTAACTCTTTAACCAAGCACGCCATCAAAGTGTGTTCCCTCACGGAAGACCTATCCCCAGACCTGCTCTTTGTCACGGAAATCTGGCTCCACCAGGTGACTGCCCCGGACATAATCATCACCACTAGGGTGACCAACTGGCCTGGATGCAAATTCAGGACAGTGAGTGCAAAAATTCAGGACAAAGGGTCAAAATTCAGGACAAAAATTCAGGACAGAAGGTCAAAATTCAGGACAAAAATTCATCCAATAAAATGGACTATTCATTACACGTTTACCTTATTTGTAGCAGGAAATGAACCCCTAGCACTCCCCGACCCTCTGTAAAATTGTCTTGTTAAATCCTTTCAAGTTTAGGCAAATAATTAGCAGTTGGGTGTACTTTCAAATGCACTGTTTATCACCAATGTATTGGAGGAGAACGCCCATCCCTCCTGCATGATATCGAATTGTCTGTCATTCCTTTCTATTCACCAATGATATAGTCTGAACGCCTTTTAAAATGAGAGATTTGCCACTCATGTCCCCAAATCATCAGTAGAAAACCCCGCATATTCATGTAAAGGTTCCTTTAAAAATTATATACAATTTTCCCAATTTCTGCTGTCCAAGTTTGCAGTAAAATGCACTGTCTACCACATTATCTGAAATGTGGCACCGTACTACCTAAACCATATTTAGTTAAGCGAGAGTCAGACTTTAAAAAGAATATATTTATGGTGATTGGTCCCATTCTGACCCTGCTATGAGAGGAGAGATTTGGTTGCACCAACTTGGGGTGCGGCTGCTGCAGGCCCTTAAGATCACAGCAGGTGCACGAGCTGGCTTCTGCAGTGAGAGTTAAAGAACTCTGAGGCTGCTTGCTGGGCGACAGCTCGTTGTAATGGCCAAAATTACGGACAAAAGGCATCCGTGAAAGAATTCCTCACAGACAACGGAAACAAGCATTGGCATAGCCAATAGGTCTCACCTTTGGGACCTTATAAATGCATAACTACAGACTTATAAGGTCCCAAAAGCGAGACCTATTGGCTATGCCAAGCGGCCGTGCGGCCGCGAAAGTGATCCCGATCACGATCAAACATCAAAGCGGCCGTGCGGCCGCTAAAGTGAAAGTAATCGCGGTAAAGCGCGGCACGCGCGCCCGCGCACATGCACTGTAGCTCTAGGCTGGCCTACTAGCACTTTTTGGAGCCCTCTCTATAAGTCTCGCCAGACCAGCGCATGCGCTGGGTCAGGCGAGACCTAAAAAGGCCCAAGTAACGGGCGGTCCATGAAATTTACAGACTGTTGGTCACCCTAATCACCACACCATGGCTACAAAATCACCAAACTCAGAAAAGCCAAACAAACCCTGAGGTAGCATGGCCATAATATACCCTGAAAGCATCAACTGTGCCACCATCTCAGCCCACACCAACAGCTGGTTGGAACACCTGACATTCAGACTAAACATTCCCTACACCACTACCATAGGTGGTGCCTTCCTCTATCAATCCCCTGGATTCAACTTTAGCCCCACCCTCACCTTCATCGCCCCATGGATGCAAGCATCCAATGCCTTCATTCTGCTTAATGACCTCAACTTCCACCTAGATGACCAAACTGACACCAAGTGTGCCAAACTCTTCAAATATCACATGAACCTGGGCCTCATTCAACAAGCACACAACCACACCAATATGCTAGGGTGCATAATCAACCCCATCGTCACCAACTTCCCCAAAATCATGGTAGATATCCCCCTCACCTGGACTGACCACCAAATCCTCCAATTCAACATCCGACTATCCAACCACACAAAACCCGGCAATACCCGGACCGTCTGATGACAATGAAAGAAAATTCTGACAACAAATGGAACTCAAAACTCCCTGCTCACAGCACCCACCAGCCCGCCAACCTGACCCACTGTCTCTAACATCAACAAACAGATAACCACCTACGTTGACTCAGTGGTCATGGTTCAAACCCGGGACCACGCCCCATGTCAGATAGTACACATCGAGGACCTCCAACTCACGAAACACCATTGCAAGCACCAGGAATGGCATGGGCATCTCACTCATAGCCTCATACATATCCACCTTCAGAATCTGCCACCAATGACTCAAAGCCATCAAATATCTAACCCTTTTGTCCTGCATACAGAACATCCAAAACGCTGCAAAAGAAATCTTTGCAATTGTCAAAGAGTTCACAGGCCCACTTGCTATCTCCATGGCTATCACCTCATCTCAGGACCTGTGCAATAAACTCTCGAGCCACTTCATTTTGAAAGTCAATGACTCTCGACCTCCGATCAATTGCAACCAGCACCAAGTCAGGATCCTCTCTGACTTGCTGGACAGAAATCCCCACCACAAAAGATGCCAATACCATGCAATCCTGAAAAACCTTTAAAACCCCTTCTCTCACTACATCTTTTAAAAGGGACTAGAACTCATCTGTATTGCGCTCACCTCCATACTCAACTTCTCGCTCTCCACCACCACGTTCCTGGACACTTGGAAACATGGCATCATACTACCCCCCCTCAAGAAACCTTCAGCCGACCCAGTGACCATGTCTAACTAAGGTCCATCTCCCTTCCACCCTACTCTGACAAAGTCCTTTAAAACTGATCAACATATTCATCGCCTGTTACCTCAAGACCAAAGTCCTCCTCAACTCTTCTCTATTGGGCAACAGAGCAAATCACAACAATGAGACAGCCCTCATCACCCCCGCCGATGACATACGCCTCATCATCGACATGGGAAACAAGGCAGCCCTCATTCTCCAAGACCTTTCAGAAGCCTTCAACACCGTCTTTCATCCAATCTCATCCAGAGACTCCACAAGCATGGATGTCATATGTAGGTAGTCAGGGGTCGCGGCTGCGACCTCTAGGTTGCTCCCTGCTCCTCCTGGCACTTCCTTCGCAATCCCTAGCATCAGGGGTAGCAAATCGTTTGTCTCCTCTGAGGCCAGGGGTTGCACACCTCCCACAAACTTAGGAGAGTCCGAGGCACCGACGGATAGGGCGGGGTCTCCTAAACCCGAGTTAGTTACCGGGTGAGGTGAGGTCTGAATCTCACACAAGACAGGAGTGAAGAGTACCCTGCTTGTTCAGAGATCTCATCACACAAGGTTGTACTTTATGACAACTCTTAGAGCACTTTTTACTATTATTTTTCAATTTCACAAATTTTGCAGTAGCTGTTTAATTTTTGGGTCCTGAAGAAAGCCGGGAACAAGGTCCCCTTAGGCTGAAACTAGTTGACCAATTTGTGAAGCAACCTATTTGTTAAAAGCTGCTTGAACACGTTTTTAATAGGTTAGGCAGAGAGATGTGTATTAAAGTCTTTTTTTTCCTCTCCCTACTCCTTTTTAACTTTCACGTATATGCACTGCACTAGAATTTTCATCACACAAGAGATGATTTACTACGTTTGTTAAATCATGACCATATCGGTCATTTTCTGTCTCTTAAGGTATTCTTTTCTGGCTTTATCTTTATAGCCCAGTTGTAATCTTTGCTACATATTATCCCTCAATGTTTTGAGGAGTAGTAGCAAGAGAGAAGGATAACCAAGTGATGACACTGGCCTCCCTTGGCAGTTGATGGAAATCCTATCAATTTGCGTTAACTTCTTTTTCTTTCCTTCTCTTTTTTCACCTACATCTCAGCTCCAGAGTGACTGTCTTAGATAGTATAGTCTATATAGGTGTAAAGATATAGGCTCTTTTGTTCCTTACATAAGTTCTTTTGACCACCAGTTTCTTCTGTAGGTTTTTCAAATTGTATTGGGGATTGGAACTGTAGCCTGGTCGTTAAACTCTTCCCTAGGACCCTACTTCTCCCTTCTGGGAGATGTTTTGGATGTTGCACAGGAAGTGCCAGGAGCAGCTGGAAGCAAGCTAGAGTTCACAGCTGCAACCCCTGACTATCTCCTAATGACGTCCACGACCACAAGGCTGAAATCCAAGGTCCCGCCCTACAATGGATTTGCTTCTTCTTCACTGGATGTACTCAGTCAGCCTTGCCACTTTTCAGTCAGACTGAAAAAAGTTGGGCCAAAATCCGAGATTTTTGGTGCTAGCGCTGATTCGCACGGTGGGGTTGGAGCGGCTTTGTGCAACTCGGACGGGCTTAGGAAGTACTGCTGTCCGGCCCACTGTGTCTTTGACATACGCTTTTTATATACGTCCTCTCAAGACAGATATGTGCTAAGCGAGACGCACTGCCAGGACTTGAGCTCTACGACATTGGTCCCCTTTACTGATTGCTTTTGAATATTTTACTCCTGCACCACTTTATTTGATACAGCCTTCACTTGTGTTCATACGGATTGTGTACGACATTTCACATCCAATTGCCGCCATTTACTATCCTGGATGGAATCACATTGCTCCCCAAGCATCTGACTCCAGCAGTTTGACATGGGAAAATACAAGTCCATCCACTGTTCTTTATCAAGAGGACTATCTTTAGGCCATATCATTTCCTCTCATATAATCTGACCGCATCTAGCCTTGAAAAAGTCATTGTACCCACATGTACAGACGAAACACATGTTGGCTGCTTTGTTTGCTGGGAACTAATTTTGAGAAGTGAACCAATAAAGGTTACATTTTCTATGATAAAGAATCTTGTGGAATGCCCTTCGTGTCTTGAATACTGGTTATGAAACATTGCAGAACTGTATGGACTGACTAATTGGTCAACACTAAATAATTATCTACTTGCAACATAGATTAACTCATATGATCTACTTGAATACACGTGTTGGTGTGCTGTATTGGCTTTCTTGTTTTGTTGTCTCCTATGCAGATAACACTCAAGTGATCCTTTCCCTCTCAGAAAACGCGCCTACCATACAATCCGACTTTATCAAGTGCCTGTCTAACATAGCAGCCTGGACGAACAGAAACTGCCTCAAGCTCAACTGCGACAAATCTAAAGTAGTAGTGCTTGGCACATGAAGTGGTGGCAGACGATATAGGACCAAACCCATTCTCACAGAGGCCGCCAGGAACCTAGGCATCATACTCAGTCAAAACTCCATGTACAGTCAAGTCAACAAGGCAGCAGCAATGTACTGCCTCATCCTCAGAATGAACAGAAAAATAATAAAATGCTCCCACTGGACACCTTCAGAATAGTAACTCAAGCCCTCATCACCAGTAGACTGGATTACAGCAACACCCTCTGCGTAGGCATCTCTACCTAGCTCACCAACTGACTCCAAGCAGAACCCAACATGGCTGCCAGCTTATGCTCAGCCTTCCACCACAAGAGGCAAAGTGCAACCTGGGCTCAGGCTATGTCAACAACCACGTCCACCTCCACATACCATCCAGACACCTCAGATTGGCTGGCCTGTTCCTCGCCTACATCCCTCACATTTGGCTTTCAAAAATGGGAGGATCCGTCTTCTCTTATATTGCCCCCATTCACCCCATCAGAGCAGCGAGCTCCCTCCTCTAATTCAAATAAAAAATAAAAAACGGAAAACTTCCCTCTAGGCTTCTCTCAACCCAGCTATCACCTTCTATGGTGCCTGGGTGGATACCCCCGGGTGATTAACGCACCATACAAGTCCTGATAACATAAAAAACATAAACAAACCGCTATCTGAACCTTTCCCACTGTAAAAATGGTCTGAGGTTTGCTCCTGCAGAGAGAAGGAGCATATCCCCTTACAGGGTGGGAAGGGAGATGGAACCTCCCCAAACCTGGTGCAGGTGTACGGTAAAGGCATTCTTCACTAAGAAAAGATGTTACCCTGTAAATTCATTTTACACAAATATATGCGCGAACATCAACACTTGCATTTCTCAGTGTGGAATTGTGCTGTGAGTGCAATATTACTTTGGAAAAAGCTAACACCTAAAAAAATCCCTGACATTTCGAGAAGAATGCATGGGAACCTGTGAAGGATTGAGTTTAGCAGTAAACGTTTGTGAATTGGAAAAGAACATAAAAGTATGTTGAAGCATAGATGCATATCTCTTAAGGTGCTTGTTTAATCTTTTTGTCAACTGGTTCCAAATCTTCATCAATGTATAGACGAGAAACAATGAAGCTTAGCTCAAGAAAAGGCAGGCTTCACAGCCGGTGTGACAAAGGAGAAAATGCAAAAATGAGAGACGGGGAGTGTTGGAGAGAAACAAGTGGATAACGGAAGGAAGGAGCGCTGGGGAAAAGTAAGAGAGTAACCAAAAATAAACACCCATTAATCATTTTACATTTCCATCAATCCATCTGTTTATCCAATCATCCATCAATTTATTTGCCTATTATTTCACCATCCACCCATCCAACTATCTACCCATCCTTTCACCCATAGTTCCTTTCAATCAGTCCTTCCATTCTTTTGCACAACCATCCATCCATCCAGGTCTTCTTTCCATCCATTCATCCACCCACCACTCGCCCACCACCATCCTTTCATCTTCTACCTACCCAACTAATAATGCATCCACAATTTTCCTCTACCATTCACCCCTGTATACATCCTTTCAACTTTCTATCCATGCATCTATCCTTTCACTGATACAGTCCTTAAAACTTCTTGTACTCAATCCATCCTTTCATTTATCCATATTTGTATTCTTTCATCCATCCACCCTTACATCTATCCATCCTTTCATCCATCTGTTCTTTAACTTTTTAATCAATTCATCTGCATTCGGCCCATCCATTGTTCCACCCTTTCATCCATTCTTCCACCCATAAATTCATCCATCCATTCTTTCACCCTTTCTGCATCGATTACACTGCCCTTCCTTTGCTTCTTTCACCCATCCATCAATTCAAACTTTCACCATTCAAGTAATTTTTCTTTTCATCCTTGTCCTTCTTTTTACTCTCTGGTCCGCCCTTTCGCCCTTTCCTTTCTTACATCTCTTCCGTCCTTTCACATTTTCGTCATTCCACATTTTTCATTTCTTCCTCTCATTCTTGCTCACTTACAACCTTCATTCCTTACTTCTCAGATTCTTTCTATACCACTTTCTATACCAGTGTTCCTTTCTGTTCTCTCTACCTTACTTGTTCTTTCTTAGTTTTCAATCTCCAGCTGGTTCTTTGCATTTCCTTACAATCCTTATTATGTTTTTTGTATGCACTTGGAGACACAAGAGTCCCATAAACAAGTAATCAACGTAGTGGATCAAGCCCAGTGGCACACTTCTTAAAGATGCTACAGAGTGTGTGTGTGTGGGGGGGTGGGGAGAGGGTTATTACTAGGTCAATGAGGAAGCCAATAATGAATAAAGTGGAGAAAAAGTGTGAACAGAAACACTGTAAGCTCCCTGGGGGTGTGGCGAAGATAATACAGCCTGGATGGAGAGCATGGAAAGTGTGCATGACAGTTTGGCCGGCCTGAGACATCTAGTTGAATCATCAGGCACACTTAAATGCACATACCACTCCTCCCCCTCCTCCCCTTGCTGGCTGACAGCCCAGTCCCACCCCTTCAACAAAACTGGGCAATACCGTAAAAAGAATATGATAATAACGTTATGTTATTATCATTTTTTTTTTCGTGTGGGGCAATGCTCCTCCGCCTTAGTGAGGAGCCGCCGCTGTGGTAGAGATGATGGGAAGGTGAGCAGGAGGAAGGGAAGCACAGACATCTTCTAAATACTAGAGTGGAGAATGGAAGACAATGAGCAGCGAGGAGGAGAGACACATTCGGCTCTCTGGTGGGATAGTGGAGGGAAAGGTAAACGTGAGGAGGAGAGGAAGTGTCGGCCATCAGAGACTGTGGCGTGAGGGCGCGCTGCCTCTTTGTAGATAATGGAGAGCGGAGCAAGGCAGATGCAAAGGAAGAGAAGCAGCAGTTTGATGTCCAAATGCTTAACTGGGTCATCCAGTGTAGAGAAAAAGAACAGTGCTCTTTACGCAGTCCTGAATCACTAACAATCGCCAACAATAAACAATCTGGGATGTTGCTTTGTTTGATAAGTCTCCTTGGGTTTGCAGCAGTGGCGGCTGGTGACATTTGTAAGTAGTGGGGCGTAAAAGTTCTGAGTGCCCTCTGGTGAGTGAGCATAGCGAGCGAGACTGACCGCCTTAAGGGTGGTTCGGGGGCCTGCTACCCACAAGAACATTTTAAAACAAGAGTGGGCATTTTCAAACCAATTTGAGAAAGTGAGAAGGTTAAAAAAGCAATTGTGAAAATGTAGTTATGACATCAATAAAGAGATTTCATATGATAATGACGTAGGTAGCTGCTTATTTAGTATAACCACAGAACTGCATAATAGACTTTGAGATAACAATGAATCATATGTGTGTAAATCAGTGTATAGAAAATATTACATGCGACAAAGGGGACTACTAGGTGTAGGATTCATGTCATCCATACTGTTAGGCATTTTTAAGAGTGTGTGGTGATATGAAGAAACACAAACTCAGGATTCAGACGTAACACAGTGGTTAGTGTTAGCTGAGCTAATAAAAATTTATTTCTATTCTAACAAACCCTTTTTTTAGCAACATTAGGATAATGAAAGACTTAGAAAAAAACATAACTCTCTAACCTGTACCATGTAGCATGCATGCAGCTCTTTGATGGCAGTTCAAAGGTCACTGTGAGATACAATTGTAATTTATGAATTGCACAGTAACAGAAGGGCCTCTGTGACAAAAGCAGTAACCCTCTAAGCTAAAATGCTGTTCGGTAATCTGCATAGTACATCCATGTTCTTTCCAGCAGACATATGAACCCTCTGTGCTACCTTAAATGAGTCAAAACTGCCACGAGACAAAACTTTGATCTCTCTCCAGGAAGAACATTAATCATTAGAGTTATCTTGAAACTACTGGATGTAGAGGGAACTCTGCAGTTCATGCTTTCAAAATTACTGTAACTCCTACAAAACGGGCCCCCACTCAGTCCGGCCTGCACCCCATAAAGACATCTGTGCTGTACTTACTGCATAGAAATACACAAAACCCGCAGGACGGAGATCTCAGCCCAAATAAGATAACCCTCTGGGTGATTGCACCTACTGCTGATGACTGTGGTTAACCTCTATACCACAAGAAATGCCCTATAGGATTACTGAGTGGGTACATGCACGAGGTGCAGAGTTCGGCCGTTGCCTACTAGCCAAAGGCTCAAATGATGTTAGATAGATGAATCGGTGCAGTTTACATTTTATAAAATAATTACCAATGTTATAAATCAAGGCGGATATGTCTCCATACCGTAAGGCAAAATGCTTACTACTAATTTGCACATACAAGTTTCCCTGAAAATGCATCAAATAAGAAAACAAGCTTACACACATTGATCAAATTATGTCACACACGAATTGATCTGTGGAAAAACGAATCGTTCTTGAAACCAAACCAATTTGTGAAAAATTAAATGAAGGCAAAACAACACAATTTTCACAGAAACAGATTGCTTCACTTCAGTTTTGTCTGTATTAGCTGAACCCAGATTTATGCTTTTGTGAAAATTATAATTTTTGCTCAGTACTAAACTCAACATATCCGATATAAAAATTCCCCACCCCCACAACAGACCATGAGAATTTCGTTTCAATGTAGGGCTGAAAGGCGTTCTTAATTCTCTCCCACATTCGTCAACCTTCCCTCCCAAACCACTGACCTCTCATTTATCGTTTCAATTCAGGGGAAAACGATGCGAATTTCGGAAGAAGTTGAGCTGGAGTTTAGCCCGGGGACTAAGACAGAGTCGCGGAGCAAGGCGCAGGGACAGAGGTAGCATTAAAGGGGAGGTGACCCAAAGGGAGAACGAACGGGTGTAGAGAAAACATGGCAGTAAGGGTGATTCCTTGTAAACAGACTTAGGTACCAACCTGTATTCTTTTGGGCCTGTGTTGCAACGAAAGCGTTTCCAAAAGTGAAAGCACACGAGGAATGAGAGAATCCAGCTGCACCCCTCCGAAAACCCGCCCTCTCTCGTGATGACTTTAAATTGTTAACACCCATTACCTCGTTCTCCTCCTCAGCCTGCCCCGCCCCCTGCCATTGAAATGAATGGAGTTCTGTGAACTCCTCCCAGAGCCATTGTGTAAGCGCCCGAAATCCAAACATATTTACAGCATTGAAAATCGGCACAACTTCTGCCCTGATGTCACAGCTGTAGCTTGTGCCTGCAGGTCGAAGAATACCTTGCCCAGCAGGCACAGACGCAGCAGGACATCTGCAAAGTTTATCACAGCTGCCCATAACAAATAAGAGAGCAACAAGTAGTAGTGGCTGTGGCAATTTCTAAATTCTCTTTTTGCCTCTCCCCTCAGAGTGGTAGGGGCAGGGGGCGACGCCCATTTTGCCCATTAACACCAGCCGCCACTGGTTTGCAGATGTATTGTGACATCATTTAGTGGTTGGGCCCTTTAATGAACTCCAAGGGCTGCCCTCATTGGTGTTGGTATTTGACACACACACACACACGCACACACACACACTTCCCTCCCTACCTTTGAGGTGTACCCTGATATACAGGCTCACTGCCATTTCTGTAACATGCATGCAACAAAATCACACACACACCAGGAAATATAAGCTCTTGCCACTCAAACACACAGCTGTCTTACGTAAATACCAAATGAAACAACTTCGCTTCTTGAACACACACATACACCTCTGTGATGTATACACTCTATAATAGTGAAAAGCTCCTTTGCGCAATCACAGATATGGCTCTGTTCACTCACCAAGAGATATAAGCTATAGTTTTACAACATCCAGAACTCTGTTATGGACACACTTTTTCAACCTCCTAACGTTGTACTCTGGTAACAGGATAGAATAACATACGTGTTAATGTATGTTTATTTGCACCTGTTCTAAATAACATGCTTTATTGTGACACGTTTATTTTCACTGGCTTGGCATAAATATATTCATTTATGAATGTATTACCATACATTTATAGATCTATTCACCTATAATAAGTCATGGCCCCTCGCCACACTCAACAAAAGTAAAATCAATCATATTAACGCTTGCATAGCTGCATGTATATACTATACATTTCTCGTCACTCAAAGGGTTTGTTAAACGGGCGTTAGGGTTCTTTTAACAGAAGAGAAAAGATGTATTTTAATAAAAACAGAGAAATATCCTTAAATGGTAAAATGATGTTATAGTTGCCATACAAATCATAAAACAATTACAATTCACAAGGTATGGTGAGCCAAGCCACCATTACGCCCACCATGTACTGTTCATGACCTCTCACATAACACCACCAATTACATAATAAATCATATTACTAATGACATCACTGAGGGTATTATGCACATGTGAACAGGTTAAAGAAAAGGTATTTTTTAGCTTCTGCAAAAAAAAAGTTCCCTTCTAGTGAAATACTCATGAAATGTACATCAGGTTAAAAACAAACACATTGTGCAAAAATACAATTTGATATGCAATCATCAGTGTGACTAAGCTATCCTGAGTTTTGGTTTCTACAAAGGTAGTTGTGATATGATATAGTTTCTACACAGTGTATTAGTTACATCCAATCACCATTTATTTTTGGGCCATGTTTACAATTATTCGCTAGAAAATATCAACAACACGAATCTTCCCTTTGCTACAGCAGTAATTAATCCATTACGAATCTCGCAAGAAATTGTTGTATGAAGCGAACGTGTGCCGCTGTCTGAACAAATAAAAATTGGTGTCTGGAGGCAACAAAAATCTAATAATAGATTATAGTATTTTTCTATTGCTCAATCTGGTTCTGTTTTAGTATACGTGTTTGTTATCAATTGATTATACATTTAAAGATATTATCTTATGGGTGATATAAATAATCCTCTGGAGCAAAAGGTTGTTTGAACCTAAAGCGCCAAAATACGGCTAAAAAGTGCATGTGAATGCAAACGTTGTGTTATGTAAAGCTAAAGAGCAAGGCAAAGATGTTCAAAAATAGACCCCTTTTGCTCCATAGGAGGCACTTAGTTGTTCCACAAAGTGTTTGCTTAAAAGAACCCTCATAAGAAAATCATTGCTGATCTCGTGGAAGGAAAGTTTTGAAGGCTGCCATTGTGAGCATGTATGACGTCATGTCCGGTCATGGGGGGTCATGAACATCGAAGATCATAATAAAATCAAAGTAGAAACCAATATTCTTGACCACAGAGGCAACTGGCTGAATATGTTCAAACACCTTGAGTCCTGTAAGTGAAGACAGATTAGCTCTGATTCGAGAGCTCAGACACTCTTTGCATAGGAAAAGCAGAAATACAATTTGAGAGGCTTCCTCTCAAATGCGTATTTGAGACATCAAATATCCACCTGGCCAGAATATTGGGGTAAACCCGGTGGATTGGCTGGAGACCTCTCTCCAGCTCACCCTCACTATCCTACACACACAAAAATTAAATTGGCAACACACGTCCTCCCCCTCTCAGGCACTAGGCCGCACGCGGCTGAAGTGACTCTTACTTAGGGTCCCAGGCAGCAGGTGGGGGTAGATAGCAAGATCAATTAGGAGGCAGATGGAAAAATGGGGTTTGGCAGCCACTCAGGAAGTTCATCCACTGGAAGTGGAACAGACAGGGGCCAAGGGTAAAAGACAGTCACACCAAAGGGGTCCGGGGGGTGGGGGGGGGGGCACAGTTCCTCCAGCCCAGTCAGTCACTCTCATCATGCAGGCCCGAGCCGGGCGGCAGCTGATCTGCTACGCTAAGATCCAAGTAAGTGAACAGTAGATGAATGGAGAATGAAGCAGGGGGTATCTCAGAAGGCAGAGGCACCGTGTCAGGTACATGTTGATCAGAGTCGCACCGGACCGTTCCGGTCACATAAAACGAAGTATCGCAAAATCCTTCCCTCCTTGGAAATGAGAAACAACGTCCGGTGCACATTGATTTTGGCCACACCAGACAGTTCTAGTCATACACACAATGAAGAGTTGCAAAATACGTTCCCCCTGGGAATGAGGCACAAAATTCGGTGCATGTAGATATGGTCGCACCAGACGGTTCCGGCCACAGACACAGGTGCAAGTTGAGCAATGCTTCACAAGGTAGAATGAGGCATATCTACGGGTATGCCCCCACCTCTGAGGGTTGCAACCTGTAAATCGGACACCTACCGCAATGAGCATGCAGTCAGTGAGCCGCAAGAGAGAGATGCGGCACGATCAACATAGCGGGCCACTTGGGTCCCGCAACCGGTTAATGGGCTCACCACCTACAAGATGCTTATGCGTGCCAAGGTCCCCATGATGAGGGGCCCACACGCCTTAGATGCGGGCCAGACTTTGTGCTCAGCACAAGGTGATCCAGTCTCCAGGCACACTTCTTAGTCCCACATCCATGCCGCGCTACCAGCTGGAATCCAAAAGACGATGTGGGCACTTGAGAAGGCATCGTGCTTCTGGTGTCACAGGTAGATGTTGTGGGTCCCTCGTAGGAGATCTTTGATGTCCCTATGACCTCCGAGAGAAGAGGGGGCAAACTTGACAAGCCCTTGGAGAGTAATCTTCTGGGTGCCACACAGCAGCAATTAGTTGGCCCAGGCCGGATACTAATAAGGAAGGGCCCGCTGTCCCTTTCAATGACAGTAATTCTCCTTGTGCACAACAGAGTCCTCTACCAATGTGCACGATGTAGTCCAGGTTCTCCTGTCCTACATCCCCATAAGTGTATCTCACCCCGTGCTGAAGTATGGCACCAGTAGTTATACTGGGGGATGCCTTAGAAGTTTGGGTCATTCCAAAGGGTCTTCCTTTGAACCATAGACGTCTCCCTAAATTTCAGTTCTGTCTACCATGGGGCCTTGAAGTGCAGATCTTAATCTTTAGTCTGGCCATGATCTGGCTCCAGAGGTCAAGTGCCAAAACCTTCTCCTACAATCTCTGCAGCTGGTCCTAAAATGGCAGAGATCTATCTTTATAGCTATAACTGGGGAATGCCCAGATGTGCTCCCCAACCTCTAGTGTTTACTAGAGCCAAGCACCAAGGCACACAAAGCGTTTAGAGCACAGAAAGCCCAATTTCTGGTAGTGCCATTTCTGCACAAACTATGACAAAGCCACATTTACCACTGGCATGGGATTGTCACAGTGAATCTAATGATATGAAATATCATGAGGCTGCTCCACTGCAATCCACTATTGCAGTCTGGATTTATTTAAGCTATTTCCCCATATTAGCCTATAGGAAGAGCAAACCACACACTCAGTGTGGGAGGGTATGCTCAGACGTGAGTCCCTTGCTCATTGCACCATCAGGATTCAGGCAAGCCGGGCCGACGAAGGCTGTGATGCCAGAAACCGGTCCCCGGAAGCTTGTTTCCTTCCCAGTATAAGAATTGGCTTGGTAGTTTAGTTTGCCCTGTTCCCATCATGCACTGGGACAGGTACAGACTAATTTGCATGTAGCCAGGTTCTGAGCTGGGATGGTGCAGTGAGCTAAAAAACGGTGATGGATTAAAACCATGATCTCTTGACTTGGTAAGAGTATTCTGCATCATTCAGAAACTCTGTCCATCACCACCCCCTTTTCCCAAATCGAATTTATCCACACTCAGTGTGGGAGGGTATGCTCAGACGTGAGTCCCTTGCTCATTGCACCATCAGGATTCAGGCAAGCCGGGCCGACGAAGGCTGTGATGCCAGAAACCGGTCCCCGGAAGCTTGTTTCCTTCCCAGTATAAGAATTGGCTTGGTAGTTTAGTTTGCCCTGTTCCCATCATGCACTGGGACAGGTACAGACTAATTTGCATGTAGCCAGGTTCTGAGCTGGGATGGTGCAGTGAGCTAAAAAACGGTGATGGATTAAAACCATGATCTCTTGACTTGGTAAGAGTATTCTGCATCATTCAGAAACTCTGTCCATCACCACCCCCTTTTCCCAAATCGATTTATCCACACTCAGTGTGGGAGAGTATGCTCAGACGTGAGTCCCTTGCTCATTGCACCATCAGGATTCAGGCAAGCCGGGCCGACGAAGGCTGTGATGCCAGAAACCGGTCCCCGGAAGCTTGTTTCCTTCCCAGTATAAGAATTGGCTTGGTAGTTTAGTTTGCCCTGTTCCCATCATGCACTGGGGCAGGTACAGACTAATTTGCATGTAGCCAGGTTCTGAGCTGGGATGGTGCACTGAGCTAAAAAACGGTGATGGATTAAAACCATGATCTCTTGACTTGGTAAGAGTATTCTGCATCATTCAGAAACTCTGTCCATCACCACCCCCTTTTCCCAAATCGATTTTATCCACACTCAGTGTGGGAGGGTATGCTCAGACGTGAGTCCCTTGCTCATTGCACCATCAGGATTCAGGCAAGCCGGGCCGACGAAGGCTGTGATGCCAGAAACCGGTCCCCGGAAGCTTGTTTCCTTCCCAGTATAAGAATTGGCTTGGTAGTTTAGTTTGCCCTGTTCCCATCATGCACTGGGACAGGTACAGACTAATTTGCATGTAGCCAGGTTCTGAGCTGGGATGGTGCAGTGAGCTAAAAAACGGGGATGGATTAAAACCATGATCTCTTGACTTGGTAAGAGTATTCTGCATCATTCAGAAACTCTGTCCATCACCACCCCCTTTTCCCAAACACAAAGCGTTTAGAGCACAGAAAGCCCAATTTCTGGTAGTGCCATTTCTGCACAAACTATGACAAAGCCACATTTACCACTGGCATGGGATTGTCACAGTGAATCTAATGATATGAAATATCATGAGGCTGCTCCACTGCAATCCACTATTGCAGTCTGGATTTATTTAAGCTATTTCCCCATATTAGCCTATAGGAAGAGCAAACCACATAGGCAGTGAAAACATTTATGAGTATTCCTCACTACCTGGGCAGGGGACACATATGTGTACCTGCTCTGCCTTTCACCTTCCACTCACTTCACCCCTTAAGACATACCCGCGGGTTACTCTGTGGAGGTGAAAGGTCATCTCAGAATCGCTAGTGATATAAACAGGCCAGTCTGAGTAAACGCATAATAGCACGCATCAGTCTGCAATGGCAGGCCGGAGCCGTCTTTAAGAGCACCATCGGCGCACAGCACACTCCCGCCTGCAATGGCAAGCTGGACATGCATTTAAGAGCACCATCGGTGCAAGGGCACACATTAGTCTGCAATGGAAGGCCGGACACGTCTTTAATAGCACCAGCGGTACAAATCGCACACCAGCCTGCAATGGCAGGCAGGACGCATATTTAAGAGCGCAATCGATTTAAAGGGCATACCAACCTGCAATGGCAGGCTGGACACGTCTTTAAGAGCACCACCGGTGCCAAGCACACACGATTTATGAGCACCCTCAGTGCAAAAGGGCATACCAGCCTGCAATGGTAGGCTGGACACCCACCGGTTGGCCATGGCAGACCTGACTGAAGTTTTAGAAACCTCAGGTGAGCACCCCTTCCTAACAGGTGTAGGAAATGCACGTGCACTTTCACGCTGCACTTACCGTGGGAACATGCCCTGGACCCTAGGGCCTTAACACAGGAATCAGATGCCCCCAGGAACTGTCCCATCGGGAGAACTGACCCCTCCTAGGAAGGGAAATCTCACATGGGGGTTCATCCCTACCCAGGCAGAGCATATGCCGAAATAGCTACCCGACCACTCACCTACCCTGGTTTGGTGGTAGTGAATGTCCCACTCAGTACAGTGGGAAAGTGCCCAGAGTCCTAAGATCCAGAAAAGAGAGTTGGCAAACATCAGGAGGGCAAAAAGCAAAACGTTTTAGGGAAATCCCCCTAAGAAGGGTCATGTCCAACAAAAGTACATTGGCATAACGTGCAATGGCCTAGATTAGAGTGCTGCAGAGTAGAGTGCTGTCAAGACCAGTGGTGTACAGTACAGTTGTACAAAGTAGAATTGAGTGCCGTAGACTACAGTGACGTAGAATGCAATGTTGTAGAGTGGTTTAGTGTGCAGTAGCGTAGGGTTCTGTGGTGAACAGTGCAGTTGTGCAGAGTGGTCTCTTAGAGTGCAGTGGTGTAGAATGTGTTGGTGTAGAGTGCATTGACGTAGACTTCAGTGGCGTAGAGTGTTTCAGAGTAGAGTGCTGTAGATAACAGTGGCATGCAGTACAGAGGCAAAGAGTGCAGTGCTGTAAAGTGTTGCAGAGTATAGTGGTGTAAAGTTTAGTGGTGAAGAGTAGTTGGCATGGAGTGCAGTGGCTTAGTGTGAATTAGTTTTGAGAAAAGTGGTGTAGAGTACATTAGGTAGAGTGCAGTGAGTTAGTGTACAGTGACGTAGAGTGCAGTGGCGTAGAGTAGAGTGACGAAGGGTGGTGCAGCAAAGAGTACAGTGGCATAGAGTGCAGTGGTGTAGAGTAGATTGTTTCAGAGTAGAGTGAAGTGGTGTACAGTGGAGTGCTGCAAGGTAGAGTGGATTGGTGCAGGTTAGAGTGGAGTGGTGCAAAGTAGTGGCATATAGTGCACTGCCGTAGAGTGGACTGGTGCAGAGTATAGTGAAGAGTCCTAGACTAGAGTGGTGTAGAGTGCAGTGGCGAAGAGTGCAGAGGTGCATACTAAAGTAGAGTGCATTGTCATAGAGTAAAGTGGTGCAGAGTGGAATACAGAGGTGTAGAGTGAAGTGCTCTAGCATGTAGTGACATGGAGCAGAGTGGTGCAGTGGCATAGTGAGCAGCGGGATCGAGTGCAGTGGTGCAGAGTGACGGAGAGTTCATTGGCGGAGAGTGCAGTGTTGCAGAGTAGATTGTGGTAGAGTGCAGTGGTGTAGAGTGCAGTGTCATAAAGTGGTGCAGAGTAAAGTGGCATTGAGAGAAGTGGAATAAACTACAGTGGTGCATAGTAGAATAGAGTGGCATGGAGTTCAATGGCTTGGAGTACAATGGCTTAGCGTGCAATAGTGTAGAGTGCAGCGGCATAGACTGTATTGGTTTCGATTAAAATGGTGTAGAGTGCATTGGCATAGAGTGCAGTGGTATAGAGTGCAGTGGTATAGAGTGCAGTGGCGTAGAGGAGTGGCACACAGTGGAATAGTGCAGAATGGAATAAAGTGGCATAGAATGCAGTACCATAAAGTAGATTGTTTCAGAGTAGAGTCAAGCGACATAGAGTGCAGTGGCATAGAATAGAGTGCGGTAGAGTGCTTTTTCAGAGTGCAGTGGTACAGAATAGATTAGAGTGGCTTTGAGTGGATTGGCACAGAATGCAGTGACGTAGAGTGAAGGGGTGCAGGGTACAGTGCAGTGGCATGTAGTGATGCAGAGTAGAATGGCATAGAGTGTAGTGTTGTAGAGTGCATTGATTGGTATAGAGTGGTGTAGATAAGAGTAGTGCAGAGTAGACTGCAGTGGCATAGAGCAGAGAGGCGTAGAGTTCAGTGGCAGAGAGTGCAGTGGTGCAGAGTAGACTGTCAGGGTGCAGTGGTATAAAGCAGTGTGGTGTAGAGTGCATTAGCATAGAGAGCAGGGGAGTAGAGTGGTGCAGAGTAGAGCAGCTAGAGAACAGTGGCATAGAGTACAGTGGTGCAGAGTAGAACAGAGTGGAGTAGAGTGCAGTGGTGTTGAGTACAATGGTATATAGTGCTTTGAAATAATGTTGCAGAGTATAGCAAATTGGCATAGAGTGCAGTGGTGCAGGGCAATTTGGCGAAGAGTGCATTGTTTTTGAGTAAAGTGGTGTAGGGCACAATGGTATAAAGTGTTGTGGTTTGGGTAGAGTGCAGTGGCATAAAGAGTAGAGTGATACACAGTAGAGTAGAGTGGTGCAGAGTGTAGTGGTGCAGCGTAGATTGCAGTGGAGTTGAGTGGAGTCGTGCAGAGTAGATTGTTTCAGAGTAGAGTGAAGTGGCATAGAGTGGAATGGTGCATGGTAGAGTGGAGTGGTGCAGGGTAGAGTGTATTGGCATATATTGCAGGTTTACAGATTAGAATGGCATAGAGTGGTGTGGCATGGTGTGGAGTGGTGTAGAGTGCAATGGCGAAAAGTGCAGTGGTGCACAATAGAGTAGAGTAGGGTAGAGTGCATTGGCGTACAGTGATGCAGGGTAGTGCCGTAGTGTGGAATGGTGCAGTGTAGAGTGCAGTGACACAATGTGTAGTGGCATACAGATGAGTGGCATAGTGGTAATGGTGCAGAGAAGAGTGCAGTGGCATGGAGTGGTGCAGAGTGGAGTGGGGTAAAGTGATGTATGCATGGTGTGGTAGCACACTGCCATCACAGACAACACATCTTCAATTGAAATTACTATTACATTTGCACAGACATACAGTTTTCCTGATAAAAGTACGCATCACACAAACGATAATGAGTGGGAATGTCTTCACCTAGTGTGTTGATTTGTTTTGATGGTATTCAAATATTTGTTTCCACCACACTTCTGAAATACCCCCAGAAGCCAGCATGATTGCCACATAAATCATCTCACTTTGAAGTCAAAGAAAGAAAAGTAAACGCCAAGCTCCCATGGAAGACGGAGCCTAACATTTGGCCTCTGTCTTTGAATGCACAGCGAACGTGAAAAGACACGGCCAAGATTTAAAGGCCTGTGTACAGAAAGGGAGCACTAGGAAGGATACTGTAAATAAGGTCTGTGCAAGGGAAGGGACGAACTCAAGCTGGACAGCCTAAAACAAATACAGCCAGCAAATAGAGAGCAAGAACATTTGAGTTACAAACCAAAAAGCCAATGATAAGCAATAGGCAGAATGCATTCACAGGGAAGCTTTCCGAATGTCCCCAAGATGTCGTTAGCAAACCAGACTGCTGCGCTGTCTGGCAGGCTTTGACCTAAGAAGAGGTTATTCAATGAAGAACTGGCCCCTCGTCCCATGCTCCACCAGGGATGGAAGCAGGATCTGATCTGCATAAAGAGAAGGGGTGGAGAAAGCTCTCAGCATGGGAGGCGAGAGAGGGATAAAACCAGGGTAAACATCAGCCGAGTAAAAGAATATGACGACCTGTCAGTCTGCCTCCTTCCTTAATAACCTGCACACAAGCTGCAATTGAGAAAAGTTAATAATGAATGTAGAGCAATTCAAGTCAATTAACCGTGATGGAGGGGCCATTAATCCTGTGACAGGAAAGTGGGGGAGGGGGTCATAGCAACTGCATGAGGGATGGGGGCAGCAGTCTGATGATGACTGGTCTGTGCAGCACTTGTCACGGTTTGTGACAAAACCACTCTTGGGTAGGAGATATCTCACTGCTCTGCTGAAAGAGATCTAGCAAAGGGTCGTCCATCAAACCTCTGGCGACACGTAGGCACACCAGCGTACACACGCATGAACGCGTGCACATACACGTAGACTTGTGTGTGCTGACGCACAAACATGTGGACATGGGCACATGCACACATACATGTGTGCACACAAACACACGTGTACATATAATCACACGAGAACATACATGTGCTGATACATACATGCACACAAACACATAGGAATCAAAGGGAGCTAAAAATAGCTGTAATTATGTTGTATCTGTACCAGTATTAGTGAAGCATAAGAATAAAAAGGGAAATCTGACACTCAATGTATGTGTCTTTTCATGCCGGACAAACCACAGACTAAGGGGAAAGAGAGTAGGAGAAACCTTGAATAGGCAGGACTGTCTGATTACTCACAGGTAACCCTCCTCACTGGAAGGCTAGGCCTGCTTCCCTGAGGGAAGCACAGTCCCTTAAGACAGGCTTACTTTATTTGACACAATTAAAAACATGCTTTTTATTGAACTCTATTCTTAATTTCCCTGTGACCCTCCCCTAACCTTCCTGTTATGCCAGTAAGAAACAAATACCATAGGTCACGAACCCTAGGGATGTTACCCAAGAATGTGACGAGAAAGATTCAACCAGGTATAAAGGAGATAGCCAGTAGGTAATGACTGACAAAGATGTGTGCAACCAAGGGGTTTCATTGCAGATCATATGAAGGGGAATTATCTAGTGCTCAGCGCAGGAAACTGGAAGGTGCCTTCCAGTAGCGGCTGCTACTGGACCTGGGTGGTAGGGCGGGTAGGGGGGTTTCATAATGGGGGGGATCTACTATGAAAAAGGAAGAAAATAAAAACACTTACCTGTAACGGCTGGCCACCGCCTCTCCTCTGTCCTTCGTCATTTTCCTTCTTCCTGCAGTCCCGGCAGCAGGAAGCACCCAGCTCCCAAGCACCCCGGAGCCAATCACAATGCTGCAATGCAGCGTTGGGACTGGTCTGAGCACTGTTCTACGGTGATCAGACAGGGAATGGGAGGCTTTACATGTTCCTCACCAGGCTGTGTAATGTCGGGAAGATGCAAAGTGTGCAGGACTGCTTGGCCGGCCTGTGCACTTAGGGAGTGTAAACCAATCCTTCCCCTGCTTCTTACCAGCCCCCTCTCTAGCTGTACACATAGGTAATGCTTTAGGCGATTCCAGAAGAGACCACATACTACAGATATACCAATCAATCTAGGAAAGAGACCTTTAAAGGTTCTACACAAACTTAAAATAGCAAGAGTAAGCTAAACATGCTCTGCGTATAGCACATTTGATGCAATTTTTTAAAAGGTGCAAAACTTATGGCCACCATTTCAATGCTCGAGATAGCTCTATATTCAAAAGAAATTGAGCTAACCATAACCACGCACTGGCTATCGCCAACGTGTAAGAACAAAACAACAACAAAAATAAATAGACAGAGAGATAAATAGAGAGATATATAGATAGATGTTAAAATAATCACTTTAATGTTGTTATCCAATACTACTCTACCTGGCACTAAGTATTTAAAAGCATTCTATATACATACTTCCAAGACCTTCAAGAAACCTTAGTTACCACAGATGAACAGTCAATTCCAAAATTTTCCAGGTGGCACTTTTTGGTCACAAATGGCCTTATGAACAGCCTTCTCTAACGGGTCTGTGGGGTTGGGAAGTACATCTGTGTCCAGATGCAAGTTTAGGCACAAAATTCTATCATCTTGTGGCACAGGGACTGGTGTTGTAAACTCCAAGTTCTGCCAAGTGTTAGCCAGGACAGTAAATATCTAAAAACCCTGGACATATTTTCCATATTTTTTCCTGTTCTGGTTCTGGCTTAGACGTAGATGGGAATCCTCATCCTTACATCACTAGGAACTCTTTCAATTTTTTTTTATTTTACAGAGTTTTATATAGCGCAAACTTGACCTGAATCAGGTATCAGAGCGCTTTACATAGCACCAGTTGCATTACATGAGGACATGAGGACACATTCATTTTTTGTTAGGCAAGGGGAGATTAAGAGATTTGCCCAGAATCACAGGATGTTCAGTGTCATTGCCGAGACTCAGACCCAGTACCCCAGATTCGAGGTCGACCGCCCTAGCAATTAGGCCAACTCCTCTCTCCAAGGGTGGCCTGTGACAGGCTACTGCATTTCAGTCTGTTGTGTTATGACAACTATCATTGCCTTTTTAATGTGAGAGACCGCATCCTACTTGGAGACCAAGAGAGGACTTCCCCTCAAGCTTCATGCTCAGCAGCCAGTTCGGTTTGATGGTCCATTTAGACTCTCTGAGGAACAGAAACACACACAGTGTCTTCTTCAAAGATATTATATGCATGCTTGTGTTACTACTACTACTTTGGTGTCATCGTACACTGCAGAGTTTATTTTGCAAGGTCTGAAGAAAGGAAAGACGGGATGCAAATTTGTTGCCGTCAGTACCAAAGTACACTTTCTGGATTTCCTATAGGCATGTGAAAAGGTAAACCACAACCTCCAACCTGCATTGGCAGCCCCAAAGCATGCACACTATATCTGCAGCCTAGGGGGTGATTGTTAGTGTAGCCTGGGAGACAGGCAGGCTGATAAATGCATCTACCACAGCTGCACTGGGAAACATCCTTTAAAACAAATCCAGAATCATGCATTTACAGTGCTGGCAATAGAAAGAACACATTGTTACCACGCATTTGTTTAGCTTGCAAGTTGTTACAACGACTAGCTTTAGGGGGCCGCACTGATGGAATGGTGTTGGATTTTAAGCCCAACACCTTACCGCCTGTTGCGCAGAGTGGAGTTGGACTAGTAAATGATACTATTCCAAAGTCCAGCACCCCCAAAGGCAAGTTGTTATAACGACTTCTGAGCTAAAGGAATGTGTCGTAACGACACGTTTGTTCTGATGCAGGCGTTGCTGAAGCATGCATGCTAAACGCATGCAGGATTCCGTCATACATTCTGCTGCACCATCTCTGAAAAGCCAAGCTGCCTGTCTGGGTCCTGCAGGGTCCCAGTTCTGTCTCTGCTCTGTCATTTCAAGCTCCCACCCTACCTACTCTCAGCATCAAAGATGAGGCGATGTCCGGAGCGGCAAGAGCAGGAAAGTGGGTAGGTAATAGGAAGACTGGGTGGCACATGCAAGCCAGTGCTGCCCAGGACGCCTGCATGTATCTACTCAACCAACCAATGGCCCAGCAGGGCACTGTCTGCCAATGAGTGTCACAACCAGATCCCTGCCTGTGAGTGTGCCCTGTTTGATCACCCAGTAACTGTCATGCAAGGTTAGCAGGACTTGAGCATCAGACAGGACTCCCACTGGGACCATCTATGTAGTAGGGAATACTGAATTGTCATTTGGACTACAGCATTCAATCTGTCAAAACTAGTAATTTGGGCAAGATAACTATGAGCATTTTACTTGTCAACTCTATTAAAATTTGGAAGGTTTGCAGTGTTTTTAATTCAGTGGCAAGGAACAGGAATCAGTTTTTTGTAAGTAAATGTGGTCTGCCTGTCTCAGGGGAGTGGTAAGTCCCCAAAGAGTAAGGACTGTGACGAGAGACTACAATGAAGTTGCAGACTTTGTAATCAGGTGAAGTGCTTTAACTCTTACTTGACACATGTGTGTGATCCTGTGGAAACTACATTAACCACTTGTCACTCAGGTTCCCTTATCCATCCCAAATGGAGTCCTACTGGTGACTCTTCGTAGTCTTGCACCGTACAAAAACATTATTTCAATGTGAGGAGAGAGAATCTGTCGGATCAAGAGCTAGACATCCTTATGGAACAGGAGGGAGAGAGAAAAAATGAGCCCAGAGGGAGAAGTGAGAAGATGGATTCTGACTCTAAAGGAAACAGAGTAGGAGATGGCAAGGACTGGGCAGAGCGGGTTAAGGGGACCTTCTCGGCTTGTGTTATTGTATCCATTTTCCATTGCCAGTCATGCGTGAAATGAAAATTGGGCAGAGCTGGCTGCTCACTGCTCAGAGCTGGAACATCACAGTGCATTCCTGGAGGAGACGGGCGCAAAGGGAAGCAGGTTACAGGCAGACGAGGAGACAGGAGGGAGAGAAGAAAGAACCAACAGGGACAGTGGAGAGAACAGAGCCTTAGCAAGTGGAGGTAGAAAAATACTGAGAAAAGAAAACTTGCATACAAATTAAGCATCATTCCTCCACACTCCAAATAGCCACATTATATCTTACCAAGGTCTTCGGCGGACGTCATACAGATCAATCTTATTGGGAGCTCTCCACGGAGTGGCTGCAATGAAAAGAGAATCCACTTAGGAGTGTGTTGAGGAAAACACAGGACACCAGACCTCCAAGGTGGAGAACTGGAGAACAAAAGAGGGCGTAGAAGGAGAAAGAGATACTGAGCTGGTTTGACGCCACAACAGCTAATGCTTGCAGTGATGGCACTAAATAAGATGGCATAAAAGGTGAGAATGCCACTTAAAATAAAGAGAGTCCCTTTTTATGGTCTGGCAGGATAGCGCAGCTGTCGCCAGACAATTATGTGAGCATTTGTAGAGGGGGGGCTTTGGCTCCACCCACAAGTTGGGAGCCACCAGTATATGTTTTGATTGAGCAGACGTTGTGTGCATCTACAAACAAAATGCTTTTCCTCCCCACAGCTGTGATCATTTTGTTTATTTATCCATTTGTCTGGCCCTGAAATTTCAGGGGCACACACATGCTATTAAAGTGTCTTAGATAACTCCATTATTTATGTTGTTTTTCTCTGGCAGCAGCAGGGTAGTCGTTAACCTACATGAATGTTTAGGTCGGGCTTGACAGTGCAACAGTGAAACATTTAACCTACAGCAATAATATTCTACAGTTCTTTGCTTCCACACAATTACACATCTCTTCCCATGCTTTTCACTTGTAATGCTTCACATTAACCAATGACATTCTTTTCAACCCAGACCTATTGGCAAAGCCAATGCTTGTTGGCTTCCCTTTTAGCATCCCCTCCCTATATAGCGTTACCATTCCACCAACCTGGGAAATAGCGGGTGACGCCGGTGGCACTGCCAAAGACTTGCCAGAGCAGAGAGGGGTCCTCTTTCCAGTTTCTGATGAACACATCCTCCAGAGCCCTGGTCCAGTTCAGTTCATTCAGGATTACTGTAGCTGGAAAACAAAGATGGCAGGTACAGGTTGGCCTCAGCTTGGCTTAAGGTGTGAACAGGCTTCATTTTACATCTGGGAATGCAGTGACGTAACGAAATGAGAGGACCCCCCTCCCCTGTAACGTACATGGTGGGGTCCTCATCCAGGCTCAATCAGGAGCTCTCATGCCAGCTATTGTGCTGAGGGGGCCCCTTGGAGCTCGGGCCCCTGCACCGTGGGGGCTGCGGGGGCCTATGTTACGCCACTGCCTTTCTTAAGAACATATACAAAGTGGTATACGCAAATTATTTTCAGTAGGGAGAGAAACAGTTGGGCTTCTAATATGTCACTTTCAAAACAGGTCCCTATGTGGTGGTCAATTATAGGATAAGTCCACCTGTACAAGCAGCCGCAGGTTTGTGGCGTGTAGGGTTTGGAGCTTGAGGGGGTAGATGTCCTGTTGTGAGCCAGAATGAGGCCAGTCCACAGAGTGAGGGCTGGACCAACCATAAGAAGGGGGATTTCATAGTCGTTGAGATTTGAGAAGACAATTACTTAGGCTGAAACAGAAGTAAATATTGTCATATGATTATGAAGATGAATATATTATTTGGTTGACGTCCTCATGGCTCGGTGGCTGGGCACATTGGTACCCATAAGGCCCAATGACAAGACTGCAGTGCTGTTGTTGTCAATGGCATTTGATAAGAAAATTAGATGGCTGTTACAAGCAAGGATGAAGTTAATGACAGGCAAGTGAGCAAGGGTTATATAGGATATGTCAGGGAAATCCTTGTCTGGGCTATAACAAAAGGAATACCCTTTTAATTAAAAAAAAACATTAAAAATAATTGTTTTTCACCACTTATCAGTAATTTTGCATTTCTATCTGCAAGGTTGATTTTTTAGATGCCTTTCTTTCACATCATACAAAAGTGTTATTGAGATCTGTAAAATAATGTTATAAAATACATGCATCGTTTTGACACGAGAAACGTTGAATAGAAAAACCTTGATATTATTGTGCTGTTAAAAAACAAAAATATATTTAGAAAGGACAGTAAAGCTCAAACAAACCTCGGCACACGTGGTGGAGGAACTGATGGGTCCGTAGCATGAAAGCTGCGTGACAAATAGGTAGCCTAGTGTATCTGCTAGGTGCATTGCGCTCTTGGCAGATGAATGTTAAAGTTAGTTGGGGACATAGTAGACATATATCTTTCCAGAATTCTTAGACATGTACATGGTTTGCTAAAAGCTAGAGATTTTAGGGTATGTTAACAGGTAGTTGGTGAGTTGGTTAGTTCGATAGAAAGATAGACACATATGATGTCTAAAAGGACTAATTCTGGATACACAATTGGATCATTGAGTGATAAATTGGATAGCTGTTGCATAGAAATATGCATAACTGTGTGAATTTCTTTAATGTTGGACTATAGCACAGGACTGGACTCCCTGATTACAAAATTGGAAGCAAAGGCATCAGCATTCTACCAACAATGATCCAGGGGACAAGAAGTGAAGGGGTTAATCTAAAAGGCATAGGCTTGTATGCACCATTTTTCCAACCAACAGTAGTTTGTTCACATGGGCAGCTCCAGGTCACAAAAGATCCGTATGGGTTCCCCCAGGTCTCCAAATTTCCTCCTGTGATCTTCAACATTTACATAGAGACACATGGTGCGCTAATCACAGATAACATCATCAAGATTCACCAATATGCTGATGATACACAACTGTATTTGAAGGTCTGCTCTGCCTCCAACATTCATGCCTCAAACACTGCTTGCACATCATTCAGACCTTGATGTTCAGCACCTACATGAAGCTCAATCCAGCCAAGACAGAATTCCTGTTATTTGACAAGAACAATAAACAAGATATAGTTCAACCCTGGCTCAATGACGTGAACATGGCCGGCTTTAGACCAGGACTTTTACCAAATGCCAAGCCACCTGGATTCACCCTTGGCACCAATCTCACCCCCAGGGAACACATTACCAAAAAATCTATTCCAGCTCACTGGTCTAAAGAAAGTCAAACTGTTTCTTGCAGAAGGTGACTTCTAAACTGCTGTTCAAGCCCACATGCTTCTTGGTGGTGGTAATGCCCTACTTCATGGATCCCAGACTCAACGCTGGCACCCCTTAAGAGCATTCTACACACTGCAGCACGTCCCATATGGGGCCTGAAAAAACAGAATTATATCACCCTATCCTGATGGAACTCTATTGGCTCCCCTTGTGAGGTGCCCTGTACAAAACTAGTCGCATTATTTACAAAGCTAAAATGGCCAGCACCCCGTTTATCTTGCAGATAAGCTCACCATCTCTGGTGGATCTAGGCACACCTGCAGCCAGGACACCATTAGATTGCAGACTGAGAAGTCCATAAAAATAAATAACACAACAGCAGGCCTTTTCCATCTATGCATCAGGATCTACAACAACATCCCCATATCCATCAGTTCCACATCAACACAGCTCCATTTTAGGAAAGAGTTGAGGACTCACAACATCACAATGCTGTAACTGTCTACAAACCAGCTTCCTTCCCTCTCACTCATTGACGTTTTGCCTTTCGCTGTGTACTGCACTCCACTGCCTTTTGACTAGGCGTGCGCTGTATAAATACCATGTGCATACATACATACATTAGAACAAGGACTTATGCGACATACACTTCTCAAGACTTTGGTAAAGGACTTTCAGAAACTGTTAATTTCCATCCTGCTAAGCATGGAAGATGACACAGGTTTCTGTGGCATTTTCTTCGATCACTTAAAACTCCCTGTTTTTTTTCTTGAAAGAATTATTGGAAAGAGAAAGGGAAAGTGAAAAGTGGAGAGACAAAGTCCCTTCCTAGAAATCAGTTATCGTGTTATCACTCTTTGGTATAGATAAGGAGAATATCATGAATATGGCTTTAAAACAGAAAATGTGGATTAGCAATACAGGAGAAGGTGAGGTCAGACTCTAGAGGATTTTGGCCCTACCACAAATCCAATGTTAGCTTGAGTTGCCACTGAGTTGTCTGAAAGGGAAAATTAAAAAACAAGCAACAACAAGGGGAGGTCCCTGAAAGAAGGCGGAGAGGTGGAATGGTCACAATCTCTATACTTCTAAGATGGTGTACTCTTTACAGTCCAAGAAGGGTGGATTGGGAAGACCAACCAGAAGCAGGTTGCCCTGCATATGGCAGTGTACCATTAAAGGTCTGCCAGAATTCGCACAGTGGATCACACATGCATTATTCAAATTCAAGAGACCAAATTGCTTCCATTGATGCGTATATTTATAGTCCGAAAGATTTCTCCACATTGCACTTAAGGGACAGAAACGTTAGTTTGTACTCCTTCATTTGAAGTCTGGACATGTCCCATATTATTCACAAAGATCTGGGCTTCTCAAGAAGTGATTTTCAAAAAAATGAGGCGAGGATGGTCTCCCCCTTACTTAGATGATTTTCTGGTCCATTCCTGTCAATTTAACAAAAGGAATTAGATACAGTGGATACAAATGGAGCACTCAACTCTTAGGTGCATATAGTCTGTCATTTTACAAGTTCATTATATCCTATAACACTTGGAATACTGTGGACGGGATATCCGTTACGTTTGCGATGGAGTAACCCGCCCGTCAAACTCTAGACCAGGCCCATAGTTTGCATCTGAGCCTGGATATAACCCCGCTTTCTACGGTTCATAGTGGTGCACAGTGACAAGGTGCACAACAAAATAGGGCAGAGTCTACTTACCGGATAACATGGTTGCGGAACTGACTATTCAACTTCGTCAGCTCTGTGTCAGAGAGGAGGCTTCAGCTCAGTCAATGTTCTGACTACAGTGGAGAATATTTTGAGCATTTGTGGTAACTTGGGTAAAACCACGCCTTCGATTGCACTACAACTTAACAAAGAGAGTTCCTCTGCTGCCTCTTTACCTATCATACTGACAACCGATTCAAACAGCAAGACAAATGGTACAACCTACAGATGCAGAGCCAGTGTTACATTTGTAATGGAATGAGTGCTGTTGCCCAAAGCTCTGATCTGAAGACCGCAGGAAGGGCAATTTAATGTTGGTGCACCGAATACCAATGCTAAATAGTCTTCAACTGACCTCAGGCCTCTTTAATCCACTACCAGACATTCCCTTTCCCTTTATCTAACTCTTACAGGTCCCTGCTTTATCCTTTACTGGTATTTTTTTCTGTCATTCTCATCCTCCATCTTTCCGCTTGTTGTTTTCTATCTTTTGCTCAGTAATGCAGAAAAATAAGCACTGGTCCCCGCAAATGAGTGGCACACGGGCTCAAATTAAGCACTGTGCAGAGCAATCCAGAAACAAAGATATGCATGGAGAAACCACAAAATCGTCCAACTAGAAAGATCTTGCAGAACTAGAAAAGATTATTATTGAATTTTAATTGAGTTGCTGAAGCAAATTCAGAAAACAATGTAGCAAGACTCGCCTAAAAGCCTAAGATCCTGGTCCTGTTTGGTCTTGAATTGAGCATAGATCAATGGGCAAATGCACGTTTTGTGGCTTTAAACTACTTCTATATGAGTGCTAGACTATCTCTTCTACAACTTTTTCCCATCATAAAATGCTTTCAGAGCTCACATCACACAACTTTTTCAGATCTGTACATTATGCTTGTGAAACATGTTCTGGACTTCGAAGCAGAAATCTATTCTTCCTCTAGTCTGCAGAGCTGCAGGGAACAAGGGGTGTGGGAGGTGGAGGTTGTGATTTGCCTGCAGCCTCCAGGTCTATTTTCTTTCATCATAATGCTCTCATTTGCAGAATAAAGACGTCAAGGGACCTGTCCAAAAAATAATTTCTTTATGGTGAGGTATATCTTGGTTTCCCTTCCTTAGCAACAATGAGCAGGAAGTGAGGTCTTCTCTGTGTACTCTGAGGTCTTAGACCCCCAGGGATCATCTCTGAAATGTCTCCATTTAATAGCCTGCATCATGAGAGGCTGGGTCTTCAGCAGTAGACCACCAGTGGACTTCCTTTCAAAGGATTCTCGGGGAGGGACATTTATTCTTGGGTGGGTGAGGTGACTGCAACACTTCTATTTCTCCATGGTAGGTTTAAAAAGTGTCTGGTGGTCTTAACACCTGTTGTTGCTTATAATGTGTGTGGAGCACCCTGAAATTGCCGGCTCCAGTGTAGCTGTATGCCCAACCTCCAGGGTGGGTTGTAGGAAACTGGATTAATCATTGGGGTGAGTGACTACCTACCTCAAGGAATAATCAAAATCCTTGTCAGTGTGAACTCTGAGTCACTAAATTAACTTGAGCTCAACGTTCTGGTAGCTATGGCACAGACCAGACAGGCTTAACTTAGGGCAATGTGTGAAGTATTTATGCGGTGCCAAAACAGTAATAAGGAGGAAATGCAACACCAAATTGACAAAAAAAAGATTGGAGATATCAATTTTTAAAGATTTATGTAGGAATAGTGCCAAGAAGTACTAATGATAGTCTAATGTCGTGGAAGGCCTGGGAACTAGTCACAATGTAACGCTGAGTGAGGTGGAGCGTTGGTTGGACATGCCAATCAGGTTCATTCTGGTCAAAGATTTTACCTTCTGACTTTAGTCCTTCAAGTCTCAAGCCATCCAATGAATACGCAACTAAAGCCTCCCAGAACCTCAGAGGAGGCAAGCAGAGTCTCAAACAGTCTCAGACAGAGGTGAAACAGCAGGGCCAAGTCCAGGTTCGGTGCCAGTGGTCATATGGGTAATTGCAGCAAAAAGCATCTTGTAGTTTGTTGTCTTCCTGCAGCTTTATCAGGAGGTTAATGTTATGAGCCTTGGAGTGCACTTCTTTGTCCTGGGTATAAGAGGGAGCAGGTCCAGTCTTCCAAGGCTCCTCTCGGTTCACAGACAGCAGGCCCAGTTCTCTTCTGTTCTGCCAGGAGTGTTCTGAAGTGGGTGTCTGGAGGTGCCCCACATTTATGCCTGGCACAAGAAGGTGGGTGGGAATGACTCCTGAGCCTTCCCTAACTAATGGGGTAAATCTTCCTGGGGCCAACCCTATCCACTTTGGGCATTTTCAAGATGGTGGAAATATTCTGTCACACTAAACCTGAAATCTGAGGGCTGAAGGGGGGGGTTGACACTATAATCCAGTGTGGGACAGTCACTGTACAGCCAATAAACCCAGAGACAGATGGTATAACAAAGCGTAGTTTTCCATCAACTAGACAGCAGGATTTGATATGGTAATGCCAGAAAGAGGCCCACTGTGAGCCTGGGAGGACAAATGAAGGACCCTTTTTGGAGTAAATCCAGTTGTGGTGCCCAAATGTCCTATCAAGGGAACTACCCCTCCCACAACAAACCTTTGTTTTCTGTCTGGGAACAGTTTTCACACCTCTTCAAATGCTAATTACTGGTTGGCATAAGTGTAAGAGCAAATACAAAGTTAGCCTCCAGGCACCTCGCGTAGGGAAAACATAACTTTCTAAAAGTTATTTTACCTTAATATTTATTTTTAAAATCTGTCTTCAGTATTGAATTGGATTTTAATAACTATTAAAAACTAGTTGTTTAATATTTTTTTCTAGCTAGTCCCATTTCTGAGATGCAGGATTAGGATTTAAATATGTACTCTAGCTTTCAACATAGGACAACTAGACCTGCCACCATGAAACAATAGCTTTTCTAGTCACTGTAAATACATGTTAACATTCCATTTCTACATGTCCTACATTTAAATACCATACACCATGCCCTATTGGACATTTACGCCTTTTTAGGGATGGTCTACTAATATATAAAAGGGAGGGTTTGGCCTGTCAAAAGGGTTTATTTTGATAGGTGGAATTGCAGTGTTTAAACTATAACAGTAAAGCTACAAAATTGAAGTCGTGTTTGCCCTTCCACTGTGGTGGATGAAACATTAGGTGGTGCTGCGGTCCACTGAAGAAATTCAACTTGCAGACCCTGGGTACACTTTATACCATATACTATGTGCCTACATAGCCGGTCAGGTGTTCACCAATTTCATCATGTAGAAAATGCGAGCACAGGCACTTTTTCTTTGGTTAGCGGGGCTCCATTTTTCGCTTACAATCTTGTTTGAGGTTTCTTTCAGACAGAATGTATTTAAGGTTAGGGCCACACATCTGGAGCAAAGTTGCTTGAGCTACTGGTGGTCAGAAGAAGAAGTGCCCTTCATTACTTGGATGCAATCAGGGTGGTTAGCACTCTCTCACTGGGACAACTGATTCAAGATTTACAATTCTCCATAGATTCTGGATCAGCTAGAAAGTAGCTTCCATCATTGTTGGCTTCTCTAATCACATGGGAGTCATTATATAGACCGCTGGCAGGGAGTGTGGACCTTTCACAACTGATTCAGTTGATGCCTACTAAAGTTATAACTGAAATCTTCATTAGTCCTGGGGTATTTTTATCCTAGTTCTTACATCCCTCTCACTGGTCCAAGATGAGAAGATCTCTGACAAGGACTGGTTATCTAGCTGTTACATGAAGAGATTAAAGGTGAGAGATCTCTTGCACTGACTCCGGAGAGGAAGCAAAAGAGGAAAGTAGTGGACAGCGAGGAGTGGTTTGAGTATTTACATATTTGGTATTAAACAGCTAAAGGCCTGTGTCATGGGTTGGGTCACCTTGTGAGTAAATAATGGGATGAAGAATATGTGTCTTTGAGTTATAAAGATGACTGGTTAGTAATATGGCCCTCTACCTGCATTTAAACCAGGGTTGCCTCCCTCATTCAGCAGCTTGGTGGGGTCTGCCATGTCCGGCATTGAACTAGCATGGACAGAGAAGCTGGTTTGCCTTTGGCATGCATGTCACCCTATGAAGTGATCTTGCCCTCCCCATGTAACAAGTAAAGGGTTGGTAGAACTAATTTCATTTTGTTGAATGACAGCTCCTCCATAACTAGTCAGACTTGTACAGACCAAACTAATTATAAGCCATAATACAAGAAGTTTACACTTCAATTTTATTCTTCACAAATAAGGTAATGTACAATTGGTATTAGTGTCGCTGAAAACAATATTGACAAGTTTCACAATAAATCTTCATTCTACAATGGATGAAGAAATGGGCTTCAAGCCCACCAACCAGGGCAGTTTAATTCAAACACACCCCGGTGCACTGCAAAACATTGTCAAAGCCTCTGGTATAAGGAGAGTTTGAAAAAGTAGGATCTGGACTTGAACAAATACCATATTTGAGGGACTCTTGCAATTACAAAATTAACACCTTTGAAAAAACTGAGAGGTAACCATTACCTGCGAGTGTAGCCAAACAAGTGTTTAGTTGCAACATCAAGTAATCAAAACACTTCTCTGAAGGTTTTCACAATTCAGTCTGGTGAAGTTTGTGAACTCGAAGACGGAGGGGGGAACTGATCATAGCACCAAAGTAGGTGGCAATCACTGGTGGTTTGAAATTAGGGCTCTTCAAAAACATAAGGCTTGTTGTTTCATATTGTTGTTTCATACACCGTTGATTACTGGTAGTGCTATTACCCAATCTTATGGTTACAAAGTGTCAACGTTGGAATGATCAAAAGCTGAGGTGACGCTACAGCAAATTGATTGTGTAGGCTGCGGGACACACAAACAGATGTCAGCAGTGAGTGCTTTACTCTCTCCACCATCTTGTCTGTCTCAAGATTTCACAATGGATGTAGTCCATGCGATGAAAGCTATATGGTATGGGAAGAGAGGAATCCCCAGAGTGCTCTAGATGCATACCAAAGATGTACCTTGTTGGTGTTAGGAGAATTGGAAGCACCAACACACCCTACCGCCTCATTTAAAGTGCTTTGGAAAGAGGTATACCAACAGAAATGAGCAACAAACAGATAACCGCATATTTGCCCATTCCACAGAATTAAATTTGATTGATAATTGCTGATTCACATTACAGTAATACTATAAATGGCTTTTACCAGAACAAGGTCTGTGGATCCTGCTCACAGAAGCACCTTCCTCGTGCCAGGCAAGAGATATAAACACTGCATAAGAAAGACTACCTGCAAAGTAGGGTTGGCTGAATGAATGGTTAGACTTGAATAAAGCTATGGTTATGTTGAAATACAAACATCCTGGATCCCCATTCACAATAAACAATATATGAGGCCATGGCAGCCATCTGTGAATTGGAGGTGTTGGAATGGATCCAGAGGCCTAAATGTTGGCATGTCACTATGCTAGTGGAGGAAATAGAGGACAATGCACAAAATGTTCACTCTAAAATGGAAGTTGCAACAAGGAAGCCACACTCACGACCAACAAGCAAGAAGGCCCTCCCGTGGAAGGTGATGGAAGTAATAAAGAAGTTGGCAACAAAAAAAATGCAACTTCAGTGATGAATAAACCAGTGCTTAATTTGAGCCGGTATTTCCGGTGCTCAGCGCCTGCACTTAATTCCCAACACTTATGACAGTCTACCACATGGTGGTGCTGTTTGTCTAGTATTGAGGAGAGCACACAAACAGTGTATTTAATAACATAATATACAATAAAAAATGTATTCCGTGCTATCAATGCCATTTTTTATAGCTATGGATGTCCTGGAGTAGTGTGAATTGCCACACTTGCAGGCATATGATGGTTAGTAGATGTGTTGGTAATGGCATTGGCTGCGCTGGCAGGGGCAATGAGTGATGCAAGTTGCAGTGGTCTCCAGAGCAGGGCCATCTCACTTACTTACCCACAAACTCTCGAATTAACCTTTAAAAAGAAGTACTGCAGCATTGTATCGTTTTTGTCGTCATTTACTATTATGAAATATAAATAAGACTAGGCCTGGGCTAAAATACCGTTCCGCTCGCGGAAATCGCGATAATTTGACATTTTTGCGTTCCACGGAGAGCGCGAAAATGTCAAAATTTCCGCAATCCGCATTTTACCGAAAATGTTTTGCTTGCTCGCGCTGTAAAATAATACATTCTCGCGTGCGCGCTATCGCCTTACCTGAATCCCCGCGTTCGCCGACAAGTTTTCCCGATCCGGTCGCGTTCTCCATGAGATGTTGGATTGTTGGTAGCCATTTGCGCTGTCTCGCGACAGTTCGCGCCCGCAGTAACGTCATGCGTCGCGCGATCACGTCTTTCTTCTCGCGATCATGCACCGCGAGACAAGTGAAAACAAGATAGTCGCGCCCGCGAGCAACCGCATGGGTAAGTTGGCGAGCCGCGACCACGCAGAAAATACCGCGAACGGGCGGGAAAAAAACTTCCGCATCTTCGCGATATTTCCGCGTGTTTGCGGAGATTTTTAACATTTTCGCGATAATTTGCGAAAGTGAATTTTGCAAATTCCGCCCACCCCTAGATAAGACTATGGCATTCGACAAAGAACAGAGCATTTTGTCGTGTAAGAAATGGCTAGAGACAGAACTCGCAAAGTTTACTTCCGGGGCGCCGCTCCGTGTAATCCAGCAAACAAAATCCAGTAAGTATTGGTTAAAAGAGGTGGCAAATTCCCGGCGGTGGTAAAGAAATAGCACTTTAAGGCTACGCGAAAGCGAAGAAAAAAATACCAGCTATTAATACCTTCCAGGCCTGAGGGAAACTGCTCCCCCACTGAGAGACGGATGGGAAATCTTTATGAATAAGCGCTCCCAGCTCCCCCCTTCTGCGCCAGCAGTGGTCGCCTCCTTTAATCGAGTGCCTGGCGGTAGAAGCAGGCTTCTGAGAAGACAATATACATCCTCTTGCTCAGGTTGCGGATTACTGTGGTGTATTTGGCTGTCAAGAGGGCGTTTAATAGTGTGTGCATCAGGGCCGGACTGGGAACAGAAACCGGCCCTGGCAAACTGCTCTGCCGGCCCCCCGGGGTGAGAGAATGTGCAGCCGAGCAGTTTGCGAGGGCCGGTTTCGTCCGATTTTTTTACTGGGGGCCGATATTGCCGACCCCCGTAACAAAACCGGCCCCCAAGGGCCCAAATCCGGCCCCCACCCTAGCAGCCTACCGGGGAAACGCCCGGTGCCCGCTATGGCCAGTCCGGCCCTGGTGTGCATCAAAGCAAGGCGCAAGATGGCTCTGTGTCACGGAGAGGCCACCCTTCCGTTCCTGCACTTTGCTTTCACATAGCCTTATTATCCGGTCTGTAGGTCCTATCGGTTCAATTAAAATGAACGAAGACAACAACTCCAAGAATTCACTAATAAACAAAATCAAAACCCAGAACTGGGAAACTTGTGTCCCGGTGACACTGAGTCATCTGGTTAGCCTAGACAGAGCTGCCTAGGTCCATGGATGACTAGCTGCTCCAGTCCAGGTTTTTTTTTTGCATCTACATTCCGGAGCTTTTAATTATGCTTAGCCCATTTTTTAAACCAGGACTAAAAGTACCAGAATAAAAAGAAACAACGCAGACCAGAGCAACGAGCCATCACGGACCTGGGAAATATGGCAGGCAAACCGGCCAACTCACACGGTGCCACTGTGTGACACACGATATCGGCTCTCATCACACGGTCTCTCGTTGAGGAGTCGATATCACACGGTGGCAGGGAAGACGAGCTGAAAACCATTGTAAATAGTGGTGATGTCCATTAACCCGTTTATCGCGGCGGTGGGCGTTTCCGTGCGTGGGCGGGGCCGCGCCAGCCAACGGACGTGCGCAGCACTACGGAGGTAGTGCTCGCGACGGCCGTTGGCCGACGCACGCATCGAAGGGGTTAAGTGGTGTGAAAACACCCTCGGACATTGGCAACTGCCTCAGCAAGCTTTTTTGTTTTTGCCTGGAGGAGAATTGGTTGCAGGGTGGGATTCAAAAGTGCCTGGTAGGTACTTCTCAGTACTAGGCCCCGCCCCATTCAAGGCCCCGCCCCCTCCACACACTGAGATTGTTCTTCAAGTTGGCAGGTATGGGCAGGACAGAGTCGACTGGACAAGAGTAGGCACCAAATGCATAAAGAAACGTAAAAGGAGGATGGTGTGCGGGTGCACGTTTCACTTGCCCTTAACATCCAGCACTGGGGCCCTGTTGAACAGAGAGGGGTTGTAGATTTCACGCAGACTGTAATGTCATAAGGAGTATAAACCAAACGTGGACGCACCTTTTATTAATAAAATTAATTTGGCCGGCCACAGGATTATTGTGCTTAAACAGAGTACACAGTTCCTTCATGACTGTTAACAGAAATGTGTGAGCCCAGAGCGTGCACTGTTTTATGCATGTGCAGGAATTGGTGCCTGACCTCGCTCCATGACATCACGGACAATCATCGCTATCAGGTGTGTTTGTCTAATTGAGAGGTTTTTAACCTTTTGACTTCAGGGGACCCCCACTGAGTCACTATTGGAAGTCTGGGACCCAGCCTCAGCAGTTTGTGTGAGTTGAACCTCATAACAATACACACCACTAAGCATGCATCAAACAAATGCGCACATAATGAAATATTTAATTCACATACAATAAAATAAGTAAAAATCAAAACGTATATAATTCAATGGGATGACTGCAGCTTTTCAAAATGCAGTTTTATTTCTGAAAGATGAAGCAATATGCTAGAGTCGAGAATCTCTTTTGGCTCATCGGCTTTTCATGCATGCTTGCCTTTTGTCAGCACATACGAGTACCATCAGTCTCCCAAAATACATTTTGTTTGCTGTACTCATGTGTAGCGTTCACGAATTTAAGAATACCACTTTAAGTTTTAGCCACCAATTAAAAATTACTTGACATTTACAGAGCATTTTATTTTTTTTAAATTATTTTTTTATGTATATATAAATTATCTGGTTATATTATTTAATTTTCTAAACAGTCCCAGACCCGCTGAGTAGCCTTTAAGTCCCCCATGGGGTCCGCGGATACATAGTTAAGAGTCACTGTTTTAATTAGTTCTATGGACACAAAAAAAGACAACAATGCACAGGATACACTAAGTTGCAACACAAAAGCCCAGGATGGTAAGTATGTTGATCCGTAATGGCACAAAGTCACACACATCAATTAAGGGTCGCCAGGGGTCGCATCTGCTAACCCCCATCTTAGCGCTGCTCTTGCAGCCTCTTGCAGCTGGGTGATGCGCTCATTGTAAGTGCCTGTAAACACTGCTCTACAAACTATGTGTGGCTAACCTTGTAACAGAAATGCTAATGTACTTACTTATAAAATGAGTAAAATACTGGGGGAGAGGAGTTGGCCTAACGGCTAGGGCGCTCGACCTCGGACCTGGGGAACTGGGTTCGAGTCTCGGTAATGACGCTGAACAAACATCCTGTGATTCTGGGCAAATCACTTAATCTCCCCGTGCCTAACAAAAAAATGAATGTGTGTCCTCATGTAATGTAACTGGTGCTATGTAAAGCGCTCTGATACCTGATTGGATTCGGGTCAAGTTTGCGCTATCTCTGCAAAAAAAAAAAAAAAATTGGAGTTTACTTCCAAAGATTAAGGGGCATATTATCAAGCACGGCGTTAAAATTATCGCCGCTTTAGCGGCAGAAAACTGCCGCTTTAGTGGCGATAATGGGCTTGATAATATGCCCTTGAGAATTCCAATGGAAGCCCATGATGAAACCAGAACATGGGCTTCTATTGGAATTCTCCAGGGCATATTATCAAGCCCATTATCCCCGCTTTAGCGGCAGTTTTCTGCCGCTAAAGCGGCGATAATTTTAATGCAGTTTCTTGATAATATGCCCCTAAGTTCCCAGTACAGGGACCCACAGCTATCGCCGGTTGCTCAGGAGAATGTCCAGTAGATCTGACCTTTCTCCTAGCAACTGGATATAGATTCCAGAATGGAACATAAATCACAATGAATGCAATATAGAAGAAATAGTACAGATACAATAAAAGTAAAAGGCAACTTATACAAAACACTACATCATCTTCCCCCTTATAAAAGAAAATGAAGATACACCATAATCATGGAAACATGAAGGTAATTTAGAGACTCTTTTAGAAAGAACAGGTTCTGACACAAATGAATCAGTCATGCGCGAAAACTGTGAACACTGGGATGTAGATCCTTGAGAAACAGGAGCAGACAGCATAGAATCACAAGGAACAACCTGCTTTTTAGGGAAAGATTGTGAAATAACACCGGCATCAGCAGATTGGGGTGATGGCAGGTTAGAATCATTACAAATGTGCATTGTAGGTGACATATCATGAGAACATGAATCAACTGATTTAGCGTCATAGAAAATAGAGTCATTAACAATAGGAGTATGTGATTTAAGATAAATCTCTTTCTAAATGTTCGAAATGGGTACTAAATTGTTTTTATTCCATCACCCTCTCCCTTGTAAAGGAACAGAACTCTTACTGACCCGCTCAATTTTACAAGGAGAGGAGAAAATAGATTCCACTTTGGTGGCTCTCACAGGTTTCTTGATGAGAACCCATGACCCAACCAGAAAACCTCTTTCTGATACATGCTTAGAAGAGCAAAGAATCGGCTCGAGAAGGCTCGTGCGGAGCAGGATTCGGCTCAAGAGGGCTCGTGCGGGAGCAGGATCCGGCTCGAGAGGGCTCGTGCGGGAGCAGGATCCGGCTCAAGAAGGCTCGTCAGGGCCGGACTGACTACCGGGCGTTTTGGAATTCTGCCGAGCAGGGGGCTGATTTCACTGCGGTGGGGGCTGATTTCGTTCATGAAGACCTGCGTGTACTTTGAAATAACTAAAGTAAAACGAATTTCGTTCAGTACACGCAGGTCCCCATCAACGAAATCAGCCCCCAGCTCAGCAGCATTCCAAAACGCCCGGTAGTCAGTCCGGCCCTGAGGCTCGTGCGGGAGCAGGATCCGGCTAGAGAGGGCTTGTGCGGGAGCAGGATCCGGCTCGAGAGGGCTCGTGCGGGAGCAGGATCCAGCTCAAGAAGGCTCGTGCGGGAGCAGGATCCGGAGGAACAATGAATCCCCTCGAGAAGGCTGACGCGACAGCAAGATTCGAAGGCAGCGTTATTCTTTTTCAAAATCGCGGTAAGATTGCTAATAATAAGTCTTTGCTTGCAAAAAAATGTCACGCACCTGAACAAGGAGGGGAAAACCCTCAAGTAGTGAACATACCAAGAAGCAGGCAAAATGAAGGTAGAAGCTGGTGGGTCCGGAGGCAGAAACAGCGTAGAAGTAGTAGGAACCAAAGTCAGCACTACCCTACGCCTGGTACCAAATGAATTGTCGGAGTAGCTGACAGAAGACTCTGGAGCAGAGAGTAGATCCAATAGGAGTTATTTTCAAAGATTAAGTTCCCAGTACAGGGGCCCACAGCTACAGCCAGTTGCTCAAAAGAAAGTCCAGAAGATCTGATCTTTCTCCTAGCAACGGGAGATAGATTCCAGAATGGAACATAAAGCACAATGGATGCAACATAGAAGAAATACTAAATGATAGTACCAATACAATAAAAGTAAAAGGAAACTTATACAAAACACTACTCAAATGTGGATGTATTTTATTATCATGTACTTTACACATTTTTACGCGCGCATACTTTTATGGTTGTATTATCAGCCGAATAAAGATATATAAAAATAAAAAGCAAAGGTTCTAAAACTATTCAGCCTGATCGGGATGGAAAGCGAAGTGGATGGTGGGTTGTTGCGCCATTATGTTTTGTGACTCCTACCTATGGAAAAGAAGACCGCCCTTTGACACTCAATATGACAGGCTGATTCTTTGTGAGTGCCCTCTGTGATATGCACATTTCATTTGATTTACTCTACCACCCCCTTAGATATTCGAATTGCCTCACCCGGTCTTTAAAAAAAATACTTTTATTAGGGGACTTAAATATCTGGAAGGAAATGTAGGATGCGCCTCAAAACATACCTTTTGTAACTGTTAACTTTTGTGGTCACTGTCCATATAAGTAATTAGTCTAATAGCGCCAAGAAGTCCCAAGCTAACGTTGCGCTACACAAATATCATTACCATAATGATGGCAGTGCATGAAGTCACAAGTAACATCAGCGTTACAAATATCATTACTATTATGATGTCAGTGCGATGTCAAAAGTAATACCAGTAGGGTGACCAACCGTCCGTAAATTTCACGGACAGTCCGTAATTTCGGCCGTCTGTCCGTTGTCCGTGAAGTATTCTTTAACGGACGCCATTTGTCCGTAATTTTAACCGGGCACCGGTCGCACCACCCTAAAGCCGGCACAGCTTCCACCCACCTCCCTGCTTGACTCCGATGCTGTTGAGGTCGGGTGTAACAGACTCCGATGCTGCTGAGGTCGGGTGTAACAGACTCCGATGCAGTACCAAAGCTCAGCTACCCAGCAGCATTGGAGAGGCACAGCGGGATGGCAACCCTCACACCTTCCGCCCTTGAGCTGTTAAGAGGTGCTTGAAGGTGACTAAGAGGGAGGGGCTGACGCTTCAGGAGCAGGGGCATCTATTCAGATGCAAACAGCCCTGAATGCATCATGTCTCTGCAATTTAGAGGGGCCTCACACATTCCCTTCCTGCCCAGGGCCCCAAACATCCTAGAACCGGCCCTGATTACACCGAGGCAGCACGTGGTTCTCTTCACAGAGCTTAATTAGTTACTAAATTGTAAGCAAACCTCGGTTCTTCAAACATGCAGTCTATAATGTAATAAAATAAAGAAATGGCACAATCACACCCACACTGATTAACAAAGTATGGAGGACAATCAGTTGCATCAGTTCTCTTGGAGTATCTCCTTTAAGTGCTGTACATCACAGTGGGGGATGGCAAAACTAACATTTTGGAAAGAGAGCCTGTTGTCTCTTTGTCTTGTCCAGAAGGGGGTGAGGAGCCCTACCCCACTCTGGAAGAGACCAAGATGATACTAGAATACTGCATGCCCACCCCTGTGCCCACCCTGGTGGATCCTGTTCCCCCTTCTGTGATGGCTCCTGCCCCCCCTCCCAGTGATGGCTCCTGTCCCCCCATGTCGTGGCTCCTGTCCCCCCGCCTTGATTGCTCCTGTCACCCCTGTGGTGGATCCTGTCTCCGCCCTGGGTGGCTTCTGTCCCAGTCCTGGAATGGCTCCTGCAGCGAGGGTGAAGTTCTTGATGGGCCTCTTCTCAAAAAGGATCAGCTCAAAATTAATATGAAAAGGTGAGCGAGTGAGTAAGTGAAGGGATGGGTGGATGGCTGGATGAATTAGTGAAAGGGTGAATGGATGAATGAAAGATTGAATAGATGGATAATGAGAGAAGATGGATGGATTGATGAGTGAGTGGAAGGATAGATGAGAGAAAAGGTAAATAGCTGGATGTATGGGTGGAAGGGTAGCTGGATGGCTTAAAGGGTGGATGGATGAGTGAAAGGATGGATGAGTGAAAAGGTGGATGATGAGTGAGTGAGTGAGTGGATGGATGAGTGAAATGATGGATGGATTGATAAATTGATAAGTGCAAGGGTGAATGGATGGACGGATGAGTGAAAGGGTGGGTGTAAGGATGGATGAGTGAGTGAGTGAAAGGGAGGGTAGGTGGACAAAAGGATGAATAGATGAGTGAAGGAGTGAAAGGATAAATGGATGAGAGAAAGTATGGATGAGTGATAGGGTCAATGAATGGATTCATGGGTGGATGAGTAGATGGGTGGGTGGATGGATGGAAGGAAGGATTACTAAGTGAAAGGGTCGATAGAGAAAGGGAGGATGGATGGATGACTGAAAGGGTGGATGGGTGGAAGGATAAGTGACTGGGTGGATGGATGAGTAAGTGTAAGGATGGCTGAAAGGGTAAATGGCTGGATGGATGAGTGAATGGATGGATGGGTAGAAGAGTGGATGGATGAGTGTACAGATGGATAGGGTGAAAGAGTGGATGGATAGATAATGGATGGATGAGTGAAGGGATGGATGAGTGAAATGATAGATGGAAGGATACATGATGGATAGGTTTGCAAATGGTTGAATATGTTTGGATATGGCTGGGCTTACTTATATACTCTTGCGCAAACTCCTCTGATGTGTCTGTAAAACTTACCTATTGTCCTGAAGTTTTGTCCTGAATTTTGACCTCCTGTCCTGAATTTGTGTCCTGAATTTTGACCCTTTGTCCTGAATTTTTACACTCACCGTCCTGAATTTGCACCAATGCCAGTTGGTCACCCTAAATACCGGCCTTACAAATATCATTACCATTATGGTGCCAATGTTTGATGTCACAGGTAACATGGCAGGGTCAGGTGCACGGTTCATACTGCAAAGGGCCTACCGAGTGAGGACTACAGCCCCACGTGTAGAATGGCCCCAGTTTTAGCCTAAGCATGGCTTTAAAGTGGTATCTTTCAAAGAAAGGAGTAGAAAACATGCAAAACAAAGCAAAAGAGGAGGTAAAATGGAAGTAAGAAAATAACGAAAATGAGAAGAGGTGAGAAGTGAAAAAAAGGCCTCAGATGTTTGAAAAAGTTGAGACTCTTAGGCCTCCCCATAATCTCACAGATGGTGGGTCCGCCCTATCCGGCTCCAGAGTCCAGCGCCTACATTTGGCACAGGTAAATAAATAAAGTCCCCCTGTTGTGAGTTGAATGGAGCATGCTGAGAGTAGCTACTCGCATGATGACTTCTCACCCAACCTTTGGTTGACAGAACTAACCATGTGCATCCACCATTTTGTTCTGTGACGTTCTCCTCCTGAGCGCCTCCGCCCGGCCATATTCTAGGCAGAGCAGACGAAACCGCGGCCTAACTTCAGGAAATGGCAGGCGGCAGCTACAGATATTAAAACATGAAAAAAGTGGCATGGAGATATCACATGCCGAAGAACGGCGGAGCGAATCGCCATGGGGTGAGCCCCTGAGAGCGGCGGCAGATGGGAATTAATTGACTCCGTCCCCCAAAGGCGGCGTTGGAAGTTCTGCTCCGTGAGGCATCCTGGGGAGGGGGGGAGAGGCAGCTAACGTGTCCCTTCGGGAGGTCCCAACCACTCAATATTCATGATGGGCCTCGCGGAGCACGCAAAGCAATTAAGGCGAGGGGTGAGCCTCGGCGTCTTAATATTTCTGCGGTTAGGGCGAAGCGATAAGCAATCCACATTCATCATTAATCAAATCTCACCAGGGCATGACGGAGTGGCGCGCAGAGCGGCGCTCCGCCTCGACCTGCCTCAGCGGTGGAGCGCCCCAGTCTGCCGGGGTGTCTGGTGGCATCATGGGCCCGTCGAACACTTTGCTGTACTGTAGGAAGAAAGGCAGCAGCGAAGTTATGATCAGGAACACTGGACTTATGCGGCAGGGAAAGACCACATTACGCATCAAGGTTGACTAAGTTATTTGGCAAGAAAAAGCAAATTATGCGGCAAATTTTGTGCTTTTTATTGTGCCATTCTTACACATAGTAACACTGTCTGGGAAAGATTTCACCTTATTAGTACCAGTTTAACACGCAAATACAGCAATAAGCAAATGAGAAATAACCAGTCTACCTTTACTAAGGGCTTCCTACTGCATGGGCACACGTGTTGCCATGTTTTGAGTAACTTCTGATCCGTTTAAGCAATAAACTATTTTTTGGGATTAAAATCATGCCGATTATGCAGCACACGATGCATTATTATGTGGCAAATACAGCAAATCCATGCCTGAGGCCCCACAATCGCATAATTGCAGCACCCCTGATTGTGAGTTTTTGAGGCAGGATTGGCATCTGGATCATATACTACACCGATGAGTAGTATATGAGGATGGATCCCTCCTTCTTGTCGGGGCGTAGCTAGCAACAGTGCAGCAGGTGCAGTGGCACCAAAGCCCAGAGGCTCGAGGGGTCCACCAAACCCTGATAATTGCTATATTTTATTAACCATACCAATGTTAGGATGCCCATTTCCACCGCCTAACCTTGCTACACCACTGCTTCTTGTACTACACAGCAGCTTTTCTCTTATCAGGTATTCTTTAAACCTATGCTCTATGCTAAATTACTTCTTTTTAGAAGCTATTTTCAAATGCATCAAAAAAGGGTGGCACAACATTCTCAGTTCCTGGGGCCGAAGCAAGGAATGCCCTTGCCTTTTTTTTAATAAAGAAATATATCGCTCTGACCTTTCAATATCGTATTTAAACAATCTATTTAACTGACGAGACTTGCCGGCTGTATCTGTAACAGGGGTTTAATCTGTGACAGGCTCTTTTCTAGGGGTGGGCGGAATTTGCGAAATTCACTTTCGCAAATTATCGCGAAAATGTTAAAAATCTCCGCAAACACGCGGAAATATCGCGAAGATGCGGAAGTTTTTTTCCTGCCCGTTCGCGGTATTTTCTGCGTGTTCGCGGCTCGCCAACTTACCCATGCGGTTGCTCGCAGGCACGGCCATCTTGTTTTCACTTGTCTCGCGGTGCATGTTCGCGAGAAGAAAGACGTGATCGCGCGACGCATGACGTTACTGCGGGCGTGAACTGTCGCGAGACAGCGCAAATAGCTACCAACAATCCAACATCTCGTGGAGAACGCGACCGGATCGGGAAAACTTGTCGGCGAACGCGGGGATTCAGGTAAGGCGATCGCGCGCACGCGAGAATGTATTAATTTACAGCGCGAGCAAGAAACAAATTATCGCTAAGCTGCGGAATGCGGAAATTTAGACATTTTTGCGTTTTCCGCGGAACGCGAAAATGGCAAATTATCGCAATTTCCGTGAACGGAACGGAATTTTGGCCCAGGCCTACTCTTTTCCCCTTGTAGCGCCAAAAGACCTTCTCTTGAAGGTGAACGCTTGCGCTCAAGACAAACCCACGTAGATTCGACGCAGGCCTGGGCTTGGTGTGCAGTGCTTCGCTGTCATGCATGCCCCTTGTGTATACAAGGAAACCTTTAATTGTGTTACTCTCTGAGAATGTTCTAGAAATGCACATTTTTATAGACATGATTGAGGAAGTCTATTCTGTTCAAGTACATTTGTTATACTACAAACTTTTTGGAGCCCATGGAGGCTGGATCGGTCCCAGATTTTTTGGCGAAATATGCGTAATTTTCATTAAATGATTGGGTATTACATGACATGCATTTCAACGGTACTTCAAGTAACCCCAAAAAGGTATAGCTCGCACAGAAAAGTCATGCAACAAACGTGCAAGAATCTTTTCAAGGAGAAAATGTCTCTCACTAAGACATTTCCTACTCAAACCAATCTCATGTGGGCAAAAAACACGCAAAATTCTGTGTTATGTGAAATGATGAAAATTTCACATATTTTGTACCATGTGAAAATAAGGAATGTGCTAGATTATGTAGAAACTTTGGTCATTCCTAACCACTGTCTATGTAAATCTTTTTAATTAGACTATTTGTATTTAAATGTATATCCCGTGAATGTCCAGAAAATGTGCCATGGATCCAAAACCTTGGGCCCCAGTTGGGAATTTCTGCATTATATTCTCCTTCATGCAATATTAATAATGACCACATAGTTTGCATTTTTTTGTAGTATCTAGAACATATTCACGTTTCCTTTAAAGTTATTGAACTTATAAAGACGAATCAAAGTCATTAATTTACTAATGTTCTCTGTATTTGAAATACAATTACAAATACAAAATGGCCTCTTCTCTGTATTTGGAGTACAAATACAAAAGTGCCTCTAAACTGGACAACTGACCCACGTCCATTTAAGTGGGACATGACTGCTTAATTAAACATGTGTGAGAGTATGGTTAGTAGGAGAGAAGGACTTTGGGGGTCTTTAAAAGAACCCGGCAAAGAGATGGACGAAGTAAAGGTTTCATTAAGAACATGCACCTTTGGAAGTCACTGAGGAAGTTGTGATCAGTAAATAGTTGGTAATTTGTACATCGACAATCGCCAAAAGAGTCTCAAGAGATTGTAGAAAAGTGGTAAAGCATGGAGATCCTGATTCTTCAGATGGTTGGGCTGACAGGGTTTACAGAGGTATCTTAAATTTCCGATGGCTCATGAGGAAATTGAAACATAGTAATTGCCAGGATGCATGTAATGTATACTACATTGTAAAATGCTGGTCATACGTGAAGCAAACTTTCTTACCTGATTATTGTAAGACTGTATTTTCAATAAAAAGAATTCCACAAAAAAAAAAAAAATCCATTGACTCTGCTCTCGTTTCTGATAAGTTTCTGGAAGAGAGTTACCTACCTCAGCAGCTTGGACCAAAAAGGATCTTGCGCACTGACGGCTAGATCTTAATTTGAGAATCACAAGTCTAGGATCTGCTTAGGAGCGGACAGCACAAGCTAGTAAGGATAGAGCGAAGAAAGGCTTGGTGGGTCCTGCAGTGTGTCTTGAACTGTATCTGTGGATGGATGGACAACCAGTGAAGCGATGTAACTGCTAGTTGATACGTTTTTCTCTTTCCTCCACAACATAGGTGTCCCGTTCTGTGTTACAGATTCCCTGCAGATAGGCAATGAAGCAAGTTAAAAAATCAAAAATAGGCTCAATTTCCACAGTACTGGCAATGATAACCACACTGCCTCCTAACAGGAATGAAAAGTATTGTCGCTGAGTCTCCAGGACGTAAGCTGATCATCGAATCTGCTAGACACCGCTACAATAAGGGCATCCATAGTACGTCCAAGTTGAGCGTGATTGCCAGAATCCCCACAATCGACATTTGTTTAGGGTATAGACCCATACTGATAGCAAGTGTCAGACACCCTAAGATGTGACTTATGAGATGCATCTTAGACCTGCTGCAGTTTAGATTAAACAATGTGTAAGGCACTATGAACTGAGTATGTATGTCTACTTGTGTTGAAGAAAGAGCAGCAAGTACATCTCAGCATAGAACAGTAACAGCTCTGCTCCTCTTAAAGTCCATAGGTTTCCTTTCTTTACCAACATCTGAAAATCCACAAACATTGTGGGAGCCCCAGGAAATGTGCTTTAGCAATTTGAAAAAGTGTGTGCACTTCAAGGCATTGTTCAGTGTAGTTGGGTATTACTACTATTGCACATTTCACCTTTGGTTACCAAGACAGAAAACTAATGGGAAACACTACTGAAGTCATACCTGAGTGCGGAATGTTGGTACTACCATATCAGCCATGTAGACCCGAAGCATTTTAGTTACTCCAGATATACTTTTAGATCAGTTTAACTTCAGTTTCCAACCCATGCAAGCACATTACCAAGTAGAGATAGAAATTCAAGGGAAGCAATAACTTAGGTCAACCCAAGCATAGTAAGGGCAACACGGCCTATGCGAGCATCTGCGACTGAGCTTGCACCCAAGCTCAAACCCACGTTTGCAAAATGTATATTGATGACCCACGTGGCAACATGACACATCTCAGAAAAACTACAATCTTTACTTCAATAGACTGAGCATGAGTATACTAAGAAAATTTGTCTTTTTATCTGTACCAGCAACAGGTTTGAACAGAATACCATAGGACAGGAGTTTGAGGGCCGCAAGCTGTATCTTCCAGGTATGCTTTCACTGAAAGTCAGAAACGGCTGAGCAGTATTACTACATCCCAATCTTCAGTTTATGTTAAAATATCAGGGAATGTCTTGCCTCAAGACTTTTTATTCTTTCATCAGCCGAAAGAAATCACATTCACTCTGGTAAAAACATATATGTCTTTAAAACCGAGTTGGAAGATCACTCTATCATTAGGTCATCTAAATCAAAATCTTCAAATCACTGGAAAAAATAGTTTGAATGATCTGAATACAATACCTGGAAGCAATTCCCTTTCCTTCCGGAAAGAAAGATAATTAGTTGTCCAACAAATATCTCCTAACTAAAATTTTATGAAGAGATGATTAATCCTGAATTATAGACTTTAATAAATGTCAAGGACAGATACCACAAAAGAAATTATGGAAATATAATTACTTTTCAATGTTCAGAAACTGTACTTGAGACACATCCCCGTGTACTGTCCTCTAACTGATCGCTTCGAGCCTGCATTATAAACTTTCTATCAGATGAAGTCAGGTTTATGAGTCTCAAATTCACGTGTCAGCAGGGAAAAGGCTCAAACTGAAGAAGACTACATCTGAACATTCTACACTGAGCAGTGTTTGCTCCTGTTGCGTTTGTGTAGGCAGCAGAATTTGTCTCCTCCCGCAAGGATCTTTTGAAGAGAGGTTGGAAAAGGAAGGACCTGGTGCAGTCTACAGAGATTAGCACCCCCTTCCCTTCGAAAAGCAGGTAGAACGTTGTTAGGGTAAGATGGTCTTAAACTAAAACTTTTGAATTACATAATTTCCACAAATTAGAGGTTTTAGGTCTTAAAGGAGTCCACAGTGGATCTCTCTATGAACACTGGGTCGCGTGACCTGAAAGTGATTTTTGATTCTGAACCTGATGAGTGATCCCTTTGCTATGATTCACATCCTCAGACTATCCAAGAGCATGGGAAGAAGAGGTGGGAGCACTTGGAGTTCTGTACCCACTAACGATCTTGTTAGAAGTTGGGTTGTTGGTTGACTGCGGTGTGAGCCTTGTCAAGCAGCAACCACAATCCTAGTCAGGGTAAGGCACCAGCAAACCCTAAATTAACCTGCGCTCACCCCCTGGTAGCCTGGCACACAGCAGTCAGGCTTAGCTTAGAGGCAATGTGTAAAGAATGTATGCAACACTTCTAGCAGTAAAACAGTGAAAACAGCACACAGGAAGATCCCACAACAGGTTAGAAAAATAGAGCTTAATTCAATAAATACAACACGACCAATACAACAAAAATCCAATCAGTGGAACCTGAATTATGAATTTTTAAAGAATAAACTGCAGACTAGCGTTAAAAACAAAAAGTGCTGACTGCGGCTATCTGGTCACGCTGGACCGGGTCAAATTCAAAAGTTCAAGTCGACTGCAATAGAGTGCGGGCCGGATACAGTTCCAGATTAGTTTGGCTGAAGTTTTACCTTCTCAAGCTTTGTGCCAAGAGTCCCGTTCGCATTGGAGAGGATCGCATGGAGCAAGGAGAGCATCGCCAGCGGTGGTCAATGTGGATCAAAGAGCAGGCCGGGCGTCATGGGTGGGCTGGGGCTTCGCATTGGCGGTCCCCTGAGGGATGTCAATGCTGATCTACAAAGAGACAGGATAGCGGTAGCTTGCACTGGTTTTTGGTGAGAACGGGGCAGTTCCGGTGTGAACGGGCCCATTCACGGTCACTGAGCTCAAATCTTTATTTCAAGAGCTCGAGAGACGCACCAAGGGTCCAGGACCGGAAAGACACCACTTGGGATTCAGGAACTCGCTGACGGGACCGGAAACTGTTGGGGAGCCTTTTATGTCCCCGAGGCTCAAATCAGGAGGCCAGAAGGATAGCCCTTTGAGATTCTTGGTTTAAGATGCAGTTGCAGGTCCACTTCTTCTTCCTCAGACAAGAGGTCATCAGGTCAGCACAGCATGGCAGCAGTTCCTTTTGAGTAGCAGTTCAGCAGAGTGGCAGTCCTTGAGGCAGCACATCAGTCCTTCTTACTGGCAGAGTATCCACAAGTCCAGAAGTGTATTAAAGAGTTTGTGTCTGAGGTCCTCTTGTGTACACAGTTGTGCCTTTGAAGTGGGGAGAAGCTTCTAGATGCATGCTTGTGGAGTGCACATATGCCCTGCATTTCCTGCCCTGTGTCTACACTAACTAGAGGGGGTATTCAGTCCTTTGTGTGGAGACAGGATACAGCCTATTCAAGTGTAAGTGAGGCTGTGCCCATCTCCTCTCTCCCATCCTGCCAGTGATGGCCCATCCAATCACACCTAAGCTCCCATTGTGTGTGGCTATCGAGGAGGAATACACAAAGCCCAGCTGTCACCCACATCCAGTCATTTGAACCAGAGACAGGCTGCAGGCACCAAATGGTTAAAGCAAGAAAATGCAAACTTTATAAAAGTGGCATTCTGAGAATTATAATTTAAAATTCTACTTCACCGTAAATTAGGATTTTAAATTAGGATTCCAGGATCACCAAACCTGTACTGGTTATCTATTTTTATTTGAAAATTTCACTTATAAAAGGTAATAAGGCAACTGCAATGTTATTCTGTGGGAAAGATAGCCCTTGCAGTAGTGAACAAAAATACATTCGTTTTTCACTACCAAGACATGTAAAACGTAAAAGTACATGAACTATTTTTTAAATACATTGCACCCTGCCCTTTGGCCTGTTCAGTGCCTACCCTAGGGGTGACATATGTATTTAAAAGGAAGTTTTAGCCCTGGAAAAATGTTTATTTGCCATGTCCAAATGGCAGTTTAACTGCACACACAGGTTCTGCAATGGCAGGCCTGAGACATGTTTAAAGGGCTACTTAAGTGGGTGGCACAATCAGTGCTGCAGTCCCACTAGTGGCATTTAATTTACAGTTCCTGGGCACATGTAGTGCCACTTCACTAGGAACATATAGGTCAATTAAATATACCACTTGGATATAAGCCAATTCTACCATGTTTTAAGGAGAGAGTAGAAGCACTTTAGCATTGGTTAACAGTGGTCAAGTGCACAGATTCCTAAGACCGACAAAAACAAATTCAGCAGAAATGGGAGAAGGAAAGCATAATGTATAGGGATGACCCAGCAGAAAGGGCCTGGTGCAAGCGATATCATTACATTTGCCCTCTTAAACCCACAGTTAACTCCACCCCCCAAGGATTCCAATACTGAGGAAACTGGTAATTCAAGCTAGGGGCTGGGTTAACTGGGAATCAGCAAAGCGACCCTAAACTTCCCCTGAGAAATGAGGAATAGGAATAATTCCTTCTGATTTCCCCCGTAAATTGTAATTTCCTCCTAACCATTTTGCATATTTGGTGCAGGTGAAGTCTCCAGGAGTTGAATACTTTGTCCATTTTAGATCCGTTAAATCTGTGGTAAAATCTGTAGACCCTGTGACTAGATAAGGGGAGTTACCAGCCCAATTGAAATTAAAGAGATATTTGTAAAGAATCCTTGTGCTGAAGAACACACATCTAAAGCATCCCATAATCTGATATGAAGAATGACTTGTACACCGCCCATGGCCCTTCTAAACATCATAAAGAATCTAAACACCTAGAAGCAAAAGATGGCCTTGTTGATATCCTACATTGTCTTTGCAGGATGAGAAACAAGGTCTCGATTGTTATCCATGGTGACCCATATAAACCTGAGTTTGTGTGGGATACAATATATCTATACCTGGTTAATGGAGACCAAGAGGTCTTTTCAGGTGCACACAGATTAGGCATCTTTATATGTTTTTCATGAAGCTTAAAAAACCTTCCAAAATGGCTGTCATGCATGGGCTAGATAAGCACGCACAGTTGGCCATCTTGGAATGGTTAAAAACCAAAAATCCCTGAACCCCTTCACTGCTAGGCCTTCCCCCGTGCTAAGCCTTTTTTGGGCTATTTGGGGTAGTTTGCACTTCTGCCCTTGTAACTTTTTGACCACATAAGGTATCCATGCCAAATTTGCGTCCTTTTCTTTCAACATCATGGGGATTCTAAAAGTACCCAGGGTTTGCGGGTGCTGCTGAAGAGGACCCAGAAATTAGCCAAAATATAGCTCCATTCTGTTTTTTTGGGGAAAAATGGGAAAAAGGGCTACAGATGAAAGCGTGTGTTTTTGTCCCTGCAAATGGTATCAACAAAGGGGTTGTGGGACTGAAATCACTATTTTCCCAGCTTTCAGGGACAAGCAGACTTTTGTCAGAAGACCAACATTTTTTACACAGTTTTGGCATTTTTCTGGGACATAGCCTTTTTTTTCTATTTTTGTGTGCTTTCAACCTCCTTACTGTTAAAGGTAGAAATGGGTATGAAAGCAATAATGGATCCTGGACAGCTATACATTTTAGAGAAGCAGACAAAATTCTGAATTCAGCAAGGGGTCATTTGTGTAGATCCTTCAAGGTTTCTTTATAGAAACTAACAGATGAATATAGGAAACATTGAAAATTAGTTGAAAAAAACAGCCATTTGTGTCAACGTTTTCACTTGTAACTTCTTCAAATTATAACAGCTCTTTGAAAGCAATATACCGTTATATCAGCTGGACCTTTCTGGTTGTGGGGATATATAGGACTTGTAGGTTCACCAAGGACCCGACGAACCCAGAGCCAATAACTGAGCAGTGAAATGCAATGGTTTTTTAATATGTAGCAGGTATATAGCAATTAATTTGGGAAAATATATACAAGCAAAAATCGGTATGAAAGACACCTATGTATTTCTGAAGTTGAAATAAAATATAGAGTTTAGAAACAGTAGATATTTGCACATTTCCAAAATTGTGAGTACTTGTTAGATTTGGGGGTCTCTAGTTGGCAGAGGTAGGTACCTTTGTCCAAATAGGGGCCCTTGCGTCTAGTCATGGTAAGGTGGTACACTCCTAAAATAACCGCTGCTCACCTCCTTGGTAGCTTGGCACGAGCAGACAGGCTTATCTCAGAGGCATTGTGTAAAGCATTTGTGAACACATATAGTAATCAAGTGACAACACTACAGAATGACACCACACATGTTTTATATCAAAAATAAGTATTCTTTATTAGATGTTAAAATGCGACACTTTTAGTTCAATGTACCTTAGGATGCGTAACGCTGTAGAACGAAAGTGTTGCAGGGAAGGTGATGTGCTGGTTCCTTGCACGCAAGAATGGTGATGTGTCGGGTCCCTAATGCTGCGTAGGGGATGTGTCGGTTCTTCTCTGCGAGGGGAGGTGATGCGTTGGTTTCTTACTGCGCTTCCGTAGAGATGCGGTACGCAACGCCGTGATGCGATGAAGATCCGGTGCACTGAAACAAAGATGGCGTCTTTTTCTTCATGCGACACCATGCGGACAGCGACAGGCCCTGCGACACGCTTCTCGGTGATGTGGCGGCAGCTGATGCAACGTTGATCCTCTTCTCCGGTGATGCGAGGTGCTTCGACAACAATGCGAGCCGCGACAGGCCCTGCGACATGCTTCCTGGTGATGCAGCGGCATCTGATGCGATGTCGATCCTCTTCTCCGGCGATGCGAGGCGCTTTCTCGTTGTGAAGCGACAGCGGCAGTTCGGCGACATGCTTCTTGCTCGTGAGTCGCGCTTCCAGCTCCTTGCGACATGCAGTCTCTCAGAAAGCCTCGCACAGCAGCAGGCACTTCCAAAAGACTCTTGGGGAGCTGGTTGGTGAAGTCTGTTGTCCCTTAGACTTCAGCAGGAGGCAAGCTCTTTTCTCAATCCCTTGGAGATCCTTCACAAGTTGATTAAAAGTATACACAAAGTTTCTTTCTCCTCTCTTTGGCACTCAGGCAACCACTGCAGGTCAATCCCTCAAGCTTAGGGATAGTCTCTCCTCAGTCTCTCTGGTTCCTCTCCTCAGCAAAGGTTTCTTCTTGTTTCCCAAAGTGACCTAAAGTTCTGGGGTCTGGGTCCCCCTTTTTATACACAGTTTCTCTTTGTTCTCTGAAGGCAGAGAGGCCTTTGCCTAGTCCAAACCAGTTCTGGTCAGTCCTGGAGCACACTGTTTACATGACTCCTTCTTTCCTTTCACAGTGCTTGGCAGAGACATCAGGCGCACCACAGGAGGTGGAGCCAGCATTGTGGAGAGAAGGCACAGCCCTATTCAGGTCCCAGGTGCAAGTCCTCCCACCCATCTGCATGCAGATCTCTCTATTCAGCCCTGTGCTGACTCACCCTGTCTCCTGGAATCCCCCAGCCCCTGTCACTCAAACTCCAGACAAGGAATACACAACCTAGCAGAGGTAGGCTTGGATGGTTAGACAAGAAAATACCTATTTTCTAAAAGTGGTATTTTCAAACACAGAATGTTAAAACCAACTTCACTAAAAGATGTATTTTATCATTCTGAGTTCAGGCATACTAAACTCGAATTTCTACCATGTTCCCTGAGTCAGGATTGTAAGATGTAATAATAAAACTGCCCATTCTGGTCTATGGGGAACAGGTAGCCTTGCAATAGTAAAAAACGAAAATTGCTGTAATTCACTATTAGGATATGCCACACACACCAGGGCTTGTCCTTCCTTATACTTACAATGCACCCTGCCATAGGGCCTACCATAGGGGTGACTAATATGCAGAAAAGGGAAGGTTTAGGGAATGGCAAGTGGGCGCACTTGCCCAGTCAGCATGGCAGTACCAGACTGCACACAGGCTCTGCAATGGCAGACCTGAGACACACATTTACAGGCTGCTTCTGTGGGTGGCACAACCAGTGCTGCAAGCCCACAAGCATCATTTGGATTTACAAGCCCTGGGCACCCCTGGTGCACTGTACTAGGATCTGAAAGGTAAACCAAACCAGCCAATCATGGAATCATCCTTACATCAATTTACAATAGAGAGCATATGCATTTTAGCACTGATCAGCAGTGCCCAGAGTCATAAAACAGCCAACAACAGGTCAGAACAAATACAGGAGGAAGGCAAAAAGTTCAGGGATTACCCTGCAAAAACAGCCAAGTCTAACAGTACCCATACTAGCATGAGAATTATAGGTCATTTTTCAAAATGACTTCTTTTTTACACATTGTCTTTCATTTGGAAGGCAGAAATGCATCAAAAGTCAATAGGTAATAACAGTTGCTGTAGAATTCTGTGTTACCCTAAGTCTCCCAACAAAAATGGTACCTCACTTGTGTGGGTAGGCCTCGTGCCCACGACAGGAAATGGCTCAAAACGCAACGTGGACACACTTTATTTTTACAGTGAAAACTGACCCTTTTTTTGCAAAGTGCCTAGCTGTAGATTTTGAACCCTAGCTCTGCCGGCACCTAGGGAAACCTAGCAAACCTATACATTTTTGAAAACACGACACCAAGGGAAATCCAGGATGGGGTGACTTGACTGGCTCTCACCAGGTTCTATTACCCAGAATCCCTTGCAAACCTAAAAATTTGTAAAACAAAAAACACATTTTCCTCACATTTCTGTGGTGGAAAGTTATGGAATCTGCGTTGATCCACAAAATTTGACCCTCCCCGTGTCCCCCAAAGTCTTCAGAGAAAAATGGTACTTCACTTGTGTGGGTAGGCCTAGTGTCCGCATCAGGAAACGGCCCAAAACGCAACGTGGACACACCACATTTTCATAGTTAAAACGGACCCTTTTTTTGCAAAGTGCCTAGCTGTAGATTTTGAACGCTAACTCTGCCAGCACCTAGAGAAACCTAGCAAACCTATACATTTTTTGAGAACTAGACACCCAGGGGAATCCAGGATGGGATGACTTGACTAGCTCTCACCAGGTTCTGTTACCCAGAATTCCTTGCAATCCTAAAAAATTGTCCCAAAAACAAAATTTTCCTCATATTTCTGTGGTGGAAAGTTCTGGAATTTGCATGGATCCACAAAATTCCACCCTCCCCGCGTTCCCCAAAGTCTTCCGAGAAAAATGGTACTTCACTTGTGTGGGTAGGCCTAGTGTCCGCATCAGGAAACGGCCCAAAACGCAACGTGGACACACCACATTTTCACAGTTAAAACGGACCCTTTTTTTGCAAAGTGCCTAGCTGTAGATTTTGAACCCCAACTCTGCCAGCACCTAGAGAAACCTAGCAAACCTATACATTTTTTGAGAACTAGACACCCAGGGGAATCCAGGATGGGATGACTTGACTAGCTCTCACCAGGTTCTGTTACCCAGAATCCCTTGCAAACCTAAAAAATTGTCCCAAAAACAACATTCTCCTCACATTTCTGTGGTGGAAAGTTCTGGAATTTGCATGGATCTACAAAATTCCACCTACCACGCGTTCCCCAAAGTCTTCTGAGGAAAATGGTACCTCACTTGTGTGGGTAGTTCTAGTGTCCGTGACAGGAAACGGCCCAAAACGCCACATTTTCACAGTGAAAACGGACCCTGTTTTTGCAAAGTGCCTAGCTGTAGATTTTGAACCTTAACTCTGCTGGCACCTAGGGAAACCTAGCAAACCTATACATTTTTTGAGAACTAGACACCCAGGGGAATCCAGGATGGGGTGACTTGACTAGTTCTCACAAGGTTCTGTTACCCAGAATACCTTGCAAATCTAAAAATTGTTTAAAAACAAAACACATTTTTCTCACATTTCTATGGTGTAAAGTTATGGAATCTGCGTGGATCCACAAAATTCCACCCACCCCGTATTCCCCAAAGTCTTCCAAGAAAAATGGTACCTCACTTGTGTGGGTAGGCCTAGTGCCCCTGACAGGAAACGGCCCAAAACGCAACGTGGACACACCACATTTTCACAGTGAAAACTGACCCTTTTTTTGCAAAGTACCTAGCTGTAGATTTTGAACCCTAGCTCTGCCGGCACATAGAGAAACCTAGCAAACCTATACATTTTGAAAACTAGACACCCAGGGGAATCCAGGATGGGGTGACTTGTCTTGCTCTCACCACGTTCTGTTACCCAGAAACCCATGAAAACCTCAAACGTTGTAAAAAAAACACATTTTCCTCACATTTCTGTGGCGGAAAGTTCTGGAATCTGTGTGGATCCATAAAATGTCCTACCCCACAGCATTCTCCTTAGTGTCCGGAGTAAAATGATACATCACTTATGTGGGTGTCCAATGCAGAATTGGCCAAAAACGCACTTTTAGAAAAATGTAGTGCGTAGAATTGTCGGTGCTATACCCTAAATCCCTATGTTTTGGGCTCTTCCCAGTCACAGGCCCTTGCCCCACCCACACAAGTGAGAAATCGTTTTACTCAGGACACTGAGAGGAACGCTGTGGGGTAGGATATTTGTGCCGGCAGGGTTATTCCACCCAAAAATATGTGTAAAATATGGTTTTTTCAGCTAAATTTCAGGTTTGCAGGGCATTCTGGGTAGGGAAACATTGGGGGATCCATGCAAACCATACCTTGCTGGACTCACCCGGGTGTCTAGTTTTCAGAAATGTGTGGGTTTGGTAGTTTTCAAAGATGGCCGCAGAGCCTGGGGCCAAAAACCCAGGTGACCTCACTTGCAAAACCAAGTTGTTTTGTGATAGGTCATTTTGAAGTCTCCTCAATACGTTTTGGGCCCTTGCCTGTCGCGGGTACTTGACCCACCCACGCGGGTGAGGTATCATTTTTATCAGGAGACTTGGGGAAACACTGGGTGGTAGGAAATTTGTGGATCAACGTAGATTCCAGAACTTTCCCAGACAGAAATTTGAGAAAAAAATGATTTTTTCAGCTAAATTTGAGGGTTGCAGGGGATTCTAGGCAGGAAAACGTTAGGGGATCCAGCGCAAGCCATACCTCGCTGGACTCCCCCCTGGGTCTAGTTTTCAGAAATGTGTGGGTTTGTTAGGCTTCCCTAGATGGCCGCCAAGCCCAGGGCCAAAAAGTCATGGGACCCCTCTTGCAAAACCAGGTTGTTTTGTGATCGATAATTTTGATGTCGCCTAAATAGGTTTTGGGCCCTTGTCTGTCGCGGGTACTTGACCCACCCACACAAGTGAGGTACCATTTTTCTTGGAAGACTTTGGGGAATATGGGGTGGGTGAAATTTTGTGGATCCACACAGATTCCAGAACTTTCCACCACAGAAATATGAGGAAAATGTTTTTTTTTTTTTTTACATTTTTTGAGGTTTTCATGGGTTTCTGGGTAACAGAACCTGGTGAGAGCAAGACAAGTCACCCCATCCTGGATTCCCCTTGGTGTCTAGTTTTCAAGAATGTATAGGTTTGCTAGGTTTCCCTAGGTGCCGGCAGAGCTAGCGTTCAAAATCTACAGCTAGGCACTTTGCAAAAAAGGGTCAGTTTTCACTGTGAAAATGTGGTGTGTCCACGCAGCGTTTTGGGTGGTTTCCAGTCACGGGCACTAGGCCTACCCACACAAGTGAGGTACCATTTTTCTCGGAAGACTTTGGGGAACATAGGGTGGGTGGAATTTTGTGGATCCACACAGATTCCAGAACTTTCCACCACATAAATGTGAGGAAAATTGTGTTTTTTGGACACATTTTGAGGTTTGCAAGGGATTCTGAGTAACAGAACCTGGTGAGAGGCAGACAAGTCACCCCATCCTGGATTTCCCTTGGTGTCTAGTTTTCAAAAATGTACAGAATTGCTAAGTTTCCCTATGTGCCAGCTGCACTAGGGCCCCAAATCCACAGGTAGGCACATTGCTTAAAAAAAGTCGGTGCCTAGTGGGCTTTCTGCCGCCCTGGGGGGAATCGGGGGGGGGGGGGGAGGGGTTGCTCGGATATGTCCCCAAGGGGGGCAGAAAGACTGTGGCTATTTTTTGGGGGCTACTGCTCCCTTATGCCCCCCAGGGAGCAGAAAGACTGGAATTTTTGCGGGCGGGGGCATTGTCATGCCTGTTTGGTCAGCCCCCACCCCTGATTCAAATTGGCATAAAGATCCCTGGCATCTAGAGGGCTTTTTGCCCCCGGGGGGGCAGAAAGGCGGTAATTGTGGCAGGGAGGGGGTGGGGGCATTGACATGCCCGTTTTGGGCAGCCCCTATCCTAATAAAAATTTTCCTCAAAAAATCCCTGGCGTCTAGTGGGCTTTCTGCCCCCCAGGGGGGGGGCAGAAAGGCTGTTATTGTGGGGGAGGTGGGGGCATTGGAATGCCCGTTTTGAGCAGCCCCCACCCTAAAAACAATTGCCCCAAAACAATTCCCTGGCATTTAATGGTCTTTCTGCCCCCCCTCTGGGGCAGATTGGGGGCTACTGCCCCGATCTGCCCCCGGGGAGGGGGGGGCAGAAAGACTGAATTTGGCCAAAGGTTTTTGGGGGGAGCGAAGGCCCTTGTCCTCCCTGCTGTCTAGTGGGTGGATCCCTGCTTGGGGATCACCCTCCTGGGGCGATCCTCAAGCATGGATCCACTGAGGAGGGGTACCATTGGAAAGGGGAGATTCTCCCTTTTCCAATGATACCCCTCCAGTCTTTCTGCATGCTCAGGGGGCTGAGATAGCCCCCTGAGCACGTAGAAAGTGAAACCTAAAGGCTAATTTCTGTTTCAGTTTCTGTGAAATGACGTCAGCGTGACGTGCAGGCTGATCGTCATTTCACAGAAACGGGGGGGGGGGGGGGCCTCAGGAGCTTCCCCAGCCCCCGAGGCTTTGGGGAGTAAAAGAAATCTCTCTGATGCCTGCACCAGAGGGATTTCATCTGCAATGGCGTCGGACGCGCGGGAGCAGTCTGACGCACATTAGCACTAATGCGTCAGACGGCTCCCACGCGTCCGACGCATGCAAGAGGTTACAGATGGCCATCCAACCCTATATTATTGGTGGATGACAGATGGTCAAAGCACAGTGGAGGCAACTTGGGCGATTGAGGGGATCTACTCTGTATATATAAAAAGCAAAAGCAGGCGAGGAGGAGGAGCATGGAGAAGGAGTAGAAAGCGGGAGAGAAAATAGCCCCTCATGCACTGCATTGCAAGGTCCCTCCGTCAGCAGTTTAAGACACAAATCTCCAATAAAAAAGTATTGAGACCGAAATGACCTATAGACAGGACAAACAGAAGAATAAGCAGGAAAGCCATTAAATCAGGGGCAGGGAACTGAGATAGACAAGAAAACCACTGATTCCTGGGCAAGGAACTAAGTTAATATAGGTGAGACCTAAGAAGTGTGGCATAAAATATTGTCTGGTGATGTTGGGAGCCCAGGTTTCTATGGAGATTAAGGAAGAGGTAGGGAAATGAATTAAGGACTTAGCATTCCAGAGCTTTGTGTGCTCCATGAAGGAAAAGAATATAAGATTGTGCATGATGGACAAGTGCCCCTGGTCCTCTCTCTCTGCCTTTCCCCCTTTTCCCTCTACCATTAACACCACAAAACACGTTGCTGCTCTTGCAATAGAGAAATAAAGGCGTCCCACAAGCTGTTAAATGTATATATAAACGATAACATATGACTTAAACATATGATATGAATGTGTGAGTAGAATTGTTCTTCTTGGTTAACAATGGAACATATGAGAATGAGTGTTCATTTCTAGAGTGCTGGTATGTGTTAGCATGTGATGCATACCTGTGTTATAGGTGGGTTTTTAGTAGCCACAAGTAAATGTTTCTATCATATGTCCTGGAGAGAAGCAGCAATAGTCACAAGTTGGCAATGCACGCTTTGGGCCCCTCTGATGGGCTTCTGAGAAAGAAGAGTTAATTATTAGGACTGCCTTGAGGGCACAGCTAGCTGAAAACTTGATCTCAATCCTTTAAAAAATACACAGGGGACATTAGCTCCGACTAGAAGAATATAGCCCTCTCATAAAATCCTAGTGGCTATGTGATGTGTGATTCACCTTCTTTGAAGTGCTTCAATGCAATGCATGAAGGACAACTTTACATCCTAAAAGTAAACTGAATCATCATATACTAAATTGATCTCACACATGCCTTGTAAACAGAAAGCAATTGTTTGCTTTGTTTTTTCATTACAGCATTAAAAAAAATGTTTATTAAAGTCATGTGTGGGGGTGTTCTCTGTCAGTCTTCCCCATTGTTCTACCCCTTCTGTGTCTTTCCACAGTTTTTCATTTATGTTTATTTGCTATTGTTTCTCTTGTGCATGCATTTTTCTATTGTTTTCTTAATTATGCTTTATTCATTCTTATTCCTCCTTTATTCTGTTAAAAAAAGATTTGTCAAAATTGTCTGGCCTTAATGAGCAAGCACACACACGCACGCACGCACGCACGCACACACTCGCTCTCTCTCTCTCTCTCCACTGGCATAACGAAAATTGAGGGGGCCTCCCTTCAGGATACGTAGAGGGGCCCCCTCCGGCCTCAATCAGGAGCTCTCCAGCCAGAGTGAAGTGCCGAGGGGCCCCCCTGGAGCTTGGGGCCCCCCGCACCGCGGGGACCTGTGTTACACCGCTGTCTCTCTCTCTCTCTCTCTCTCTCTCTCTCTCTCTCTATGTCAGTCAGTTAAAAACTCTTTATTCGGTCAATTTGTGACCATAAAGCACATAGCATAAAACAATTCTAAAACATTCATTTAAAATATCACTTAAAACCATCACAGAATAAATTTCGTTGTCTTCATGATGCATATGTCTTACTCAATTTCAGTGCTTATACAAGATAATTTACAACCACAAAGCATTCTGTAGGGGAGTCTTATCACTGTATAAACTGCAGCACTTCTTGACGCCTGCTGAAATTTCTGTCATGTAAAAAGAGATATATCAAAAGGGATTGTAAAGTGCAGTAAAACGTGCAGAATAGCATAAAATGCCTTGTCGATTTAACGGACACCCCATCACCAGGGCAACAAGGGAGAGACATGAACCAAGTCCAAGGCTGAGGTAAGGCAACTAAATGGTGAATTGTACTTAATCTGAGGCTGGTCAAATAAAATCTTAATTCTGGGTTCTCAATCCATGTTAGATGTGGTTTCATTCCAGGCACAGTAGAGAGAGGAGGAACAAAACCTTTGATGGAGATCATGTCAAGAGATACTAAGATTCTCGTGCTCGCCCTGAATTTAAGGAAAGTTTGCTCTAATAATTCTCTATCTTGCATGCTAATGATACACAGGGTGTCAAATAGTCGGATTAAACCCAGATCTCAGAGGGAATTCTTAACATATGGATGCCACTGAGTGGCTGCCATCCTACTTAATTTAAGACAATCTTCTAAAATTTTACATGTGAAACACAGCTCGGGGGGGGGGGGAGACACATATTTTGGGCCATAATAAAATGGGTGCCAAACTTCCAACATCTTCTATGAATCCTAACCCGAGTTCGCCATGTGAAAATTGGCTGTTGATTAGGGGATTGTCAACAGTCTGAATAAAAATGTATTTTCTGCTACCCGTAGAGGACTTAGGCTTGCCTGTCCCCACACCCCTGCTCCATAAGTTCCAACCGATAAACCGTTGCACTTGTATAACATGAGCATCGCTTTAAGTGGCCTGTGGCCCAACTTTTTAGCAACATTATGAATAGCTTCCTAAGAGCAAACACAAGGAGATGATGGACGGAGCGCTGAAACTTTTGAGACACTCACCCCAAGTCACAGATCTGGGATGAATCCATCATCAATCTTTAGCTCACTTCGCCACCTCAGTTCAGACCCAGCTATATTCAAACCAGTCTTGACCATGTGCCTCATGGGAACAGTCCAGCCCGAACTCCCAAGCCAGGTCTTCTCTGAACCAGAAACAAGCATCCTGGGACCGGTTTCGGGGTAACACCCTTCATCAGCCAGGCTAGCTTGAATCCAGTGGCAAAGTGAGCAAGGGACCCACGTCTGGGCATACCCTGCCAACTTAGGGCAAACAAAGCAAACACAAGGTGATGATGGACGGAGCGCTGAAACTTTTCAGACACTCACCCCCAGTTACTGATATGGGTAGAATCTATAGCTTCATAAGAGGCCATCTTTTTCTAACATTGTTGGATAATCAGTTGGTCCCAGCTCAGATTAGCATCAAATCGGATGCCCAGATAGCTAGATTTTAGGGTCTTAGTCATAGGGGACCCGCCGATGTAGAAAGTTCAAGAACCGGTGTTTTTTGGCCCACTAGCCAAAACAAAGGATTTCTTATGGTTGACCTGCAGGTTAAGATTCCAAATAAAATCGTTAAAACGTTTAAAAGAGCCTGTAACCCATTTGCTATATGGGCCAACAAAACCGTGTTGTCCGTGTACAAAAGTACAGCGACAAAGCAAGACCCTATTTTTGGGACATCTGTGGCTTATGAAATTAAAATCAATGTGTTAGCACATCAATGCCAGACCAATTGGTACTACCAGTGCTTCTTTAAAAAGGTATGTCTTTTTGTAAATTGAGTGCATACACGTCACATCACTGTATCTACTGACATGCCCACAAATGTGGTCCAATTTCCCTCGTTTCCGCTCTCCTACTGCATTTTCTCTAAAGCTAAAAGGTAACTACATAAAGAAGCACCCACAGCATAGCTGACCCTAGGACACATCATTAAGGAAGCACAACAAAACAATCAAAGAAACTCAGCAGAGCGTTGAGAAAGGAAAAGAGTGTCAGGATAACAGATTGAAGGAACATGGGAGCAACCCCCAAGGAGGCATACATCAGTCATAAGGATGAATGAAATGATCATGTCCAAGGGAACAGGTTTAGTCATCGGGCTAAAACAAGCACCGCCAACCTGCCAAGGGAAATTCTTCCCTCATCTGAGACACAGAAGGTATTGTAACAAAGAAGGAACAGCTTGAAGCAAAAGCAGATACCAGGATTAAATCTTTAGGGGGTACATGCATGAGCAGCCCTCTTTACTTTGCATGAGATCCACAGACCACAACAACCCAATGACAGCCTCAGTCACTAGGAAGGAAATGTGAACCTTAATCCCAGACACTAACATGTCCCACCACAGGAAATGCAACGACACACATGTAGAGACTCACATGATCTTCAGTATTCTAGGCCAAGGGTGTCCACGTGGTTCATGCCATATTTTCATGACATCAATAAATTATATATTTGAACACAATGGAGCCAAATTCTACCCCTAAAAACTGCCGTATATGTATCAGCCAAATTTATCTCAAAAACCTAAAAGACGGAGCAAGATTCTTCAGTTATAAGACCTCTGAATTAACTCTCAGTGAATCGAAGAAGTATTCTCAGAACCGTGTGTATCACATACATGACCCTCCACGATAACCTTACTCAGAAACTAAACATTCTTGGAAGAAACAGAAACTCCTGGAATATAGACATGCTCTATCCAAAGATGCTCAAATGTAAGGGTGGAAAGCAAAACAGGCACCGTTACTGACCAAATGGGAAGATGATGTGACATGTTGGGCAAGAGCTGAGGAACGGGTTTTGCTCAAAGAAGATAGAGTGACAAAAAGATGCAAACCGCTCGCAGAACCCTTTGCTGGATTGGTGAAAGCTTGGGATAAGCGGCATGCACTGCCACAATCCTCTGATATAGAGCTGACTGACTCAGACACCTAGAGCTGGACATTGTCCTGATTTGGCATGGGAGGCACCCAAGACAAGACATAAGTACCTCTTACACTTTATAGCATAGGGAGAGTTCCTTCCCCACTGCGTTCATCCAACATGGAAGGGAGGTTTTGTAGCCTTTCACCGCCCGGGCCCCCCTCATTGCCCCACGGATGTCATTAGTCCCATAATAATAATAATAAATCGTATAAGATATATAGATCATGACCGCTGGTAGTTAGTTTTCATGGTTTTGTTTGAAATTAGGAAGAGACACAGGGCAGACACTCTTGTGTTTCATTAGCTATTTGCTGGATTACTTTGGCGCTAGTTATCCCCCACAACCAGACTGTATTTCTTTTTAAGTTTTATCGGATGCAACTGGGAACTGTGGGATTGATAGTACAGCACTCTTTCGAAACCTGGCCATGTAACATTGCCACTCCCGCATGGGCAACGGGCTTCTACCATTGGAATTGCTTGGTCTTCCCTATTGTTTGATGTTTTGACCTTTTTTTCTATGGTCGTGTGACAGAAGCAATTGTAAGGCTGTGAACACTACAAACTGTTATGGTGTGCCTGCGATGCTTATGATTTTTTGATGTACAAACCAACGCATGACATGTAATTTAATTTTCGATGTACTTGACCCTACTTGCTGAACAAAGGGATAATCATTGTAAAGAGGTATCATACACATAGCAGTATGTGGATTGTGAAATTTATGTTTTGGAAAATAACAAATGCCAATAAAAAAGATATTTAAAAAAAAAATGCTCAAATTTAAGAAACAAAAACCTCTAATCGAATTTATTTCGAGAGTGGCAACAAAAATTGAGAATGCCATCTCACCAGTGCTAATAACCAGATAAAAAGCCCCATAACATATATTAAGCCTTTTTCAGAAAAACTGCTAATTGATATATCAGGTGCTCATGGACCCCTCAGCTTTTAGCTAAGAAGAATAACGTAGGCAGAGCCTCCTCAGCTATATTAAGTTTTGCTCGACGTTTGGGCGGCAAACCATGTGAGGCAGTTCTTGCCATCTATAGGGCGAAATGTCTAGCTCTAGCGATTTACGGTGCCGCAATCTGGGGGTACAAAAAAGCGGAGGGTGTACAAACCGTAGAAAATAAATTCCTTCGCTCTCTCCTCTCCGTCCCCTAGTCTTCCTCCACTTTCTCAATACACCAAGAATTGGGAATGGATTATGTTTCTGATAATATAAGTCTGGCCCCTTTATTATTCTGGTTGAAAATATGGTTGAACCCTGAACTCTCTCTGAACCGACTGATTTTAAAAGACTGTATGGGTTTAGATAGAGCATTTGATATCCCGTGGCTCCTGTATATTAAGAAAACATTTTATAATCTAGGGCGCCCTGAGATCTATGACAACCCAGAAACGATAACTAAGGGGGATGCTAATCAGATTAAAGTCCAATTCTTGAATTTAACCCCTTCCCCGCTCATGACGGAACCGTTCCGTCATGAGCCACGGTTGGCGTGTGCTCATGACGGAACGGTTCCGTCATGACAATCCTGTTGGCGGCCGCTCCGCCTGCGCGGCGCTGTTTCCCCGCCTGTGCGGGGCGACAACGCAAATGGGCGGAGTCATGACGGAACCGTTCCGTCATGAGCACAGCTCAACTGTGGCTCATGACGGAGCGGCTCCGTCATGAGCACAGGCCCACCGCGCTGCCCCCCTGCCCCCCCCAGCGCTGCAGCGGAATGTCCGCAGCAGCGAAGGGGTTAAGGTCTTTAGAGCGGGAGGGGGAGGAACTCAATAAAGTGTCTGTAAGGGCCCATTTTTTATTAATAACTTCCCCCCAGATTGAGCATTATTTTAAGATAGTCTCGAATTATTTTCACCGCTGGTTGTTGACTAGATTTCGGTTTAACCTAATACATTTTAATCTAGGGAGCTTTCAAGGTTGGTGCAAACCAGAAGACGCTGCTCTCTGTAAATGCGACGACAGTTCAATCCAAGACACTGCGCACTTTATCCTATTCTGTAATCACTATACTGTAATCAGAGCAAAGTTTATTTTACCATTGTTTCAAGGGAGAGGTTTTTATCAAGTTAAACCAGCACTGATGTACCTTCAATTACATGACTCCCCATGGATCATTTTTAATATTGCTAACTTTTTGGTAACTGCGGTAAGGAAAAGGAAAAAACTTGATGCTCAGTCTGGATTCTGACATTAGGGGCACATCTATTGGCTTAGTTGATCCTCCTATGAAGCATTTTATACTGTATTTTGTAATGTTTTTATTCGTATGAATTACTGTGTTGTACTTTTATGATTTTAATTAATCGATTAAAGTGGTTTTTGACTTGACTTGACTTGATATATCAATTAAGATTACCTTAGTGCACATCTTTTAGAAAATAATATGTAAAGAATAAACGTCTCCTCATCAAATAATCTGCTACGATAAATATTCTTCTAATACCCTGCATATGTGAACAATACTTAATGCTTCCGTATTATTTTGGTACATTTTTATGTTCCTCATACTAATGTATATTGTTATTATATTTTTTGTAATATGTTATAGTATATATATTTTTTTAAACGTTTTGTTCCTCGCATTAATCTGTTTTTTTTATATCTATGTACAGCTTCTTCTTTGTAAAGCAGTATATTTTCATGACTGATGTGATTCACATTATACAAAACTCTTAAATAAGTAAATACATGAAAAGTATTTACATAATCAGTGGGATCCTGAAAATCGGTCATGGATGCCCCGGAATTAATTTAAAATGAGTCAGCCTTGCCATATTACCTCCCCAACTCTAAATTCGGTAATTTCTGTTTTTTAATTCAATATGGCATTTTGAATCAACGTTTTTACATGGACTATTGGAATAGTCGCATTGATCTTTTCCATAGTGACGGTGCAGCAGAATTTATTAGAACTCGGAATTAGCAGTGGGATTACTCCTTCCTGCCCCGACAGAGCGTCGATGTACAGGAGATGTTATTGCTATATCTCGGCCTAGTGACTGAGTGCTTAATTTGAGCCGGGGCTTTCTGTTGCTTAGCACCAGCACTTAATTGGTTTCCGGTTTTCAGCACCGGCACCTAATCGTCAACACCATACTTAGAACAGTCCACCACATGGTGGCGCTGCTCACCTAATTTAGAGATGAGCAGAACAACAGTAGTTTAGGAATACAATATACATTAAAATTGCTAATACCTGCCTCCCCAGCCATTCCTTTAGCTTTGGGGACCTAGAATTATCTGAACCGTCGCATTTACATGTGAAATTGATGGTTAGTATTTGTTTTGGCAATGATGACAAGGGCGATGGGTGGTGCAAGCTGCAGTGGCCTCCTGGTCAGAGCCCTGGCACTTAATATTTACTAATTAAGCACTGCTGACTCCTTTCTGACTGACTGCTGGAATTTGGCCAGTCCAATAGCAGATCTAAAGGGGACTCCCCAATGGTTCAACATGAAACAGGCATCTAACTGCAATCAAGAGAGCGGCTTTGCTGAAGCAACTGCTAGATGGCGCGTGGTCACCGCCCAATACAAATACAAGACTTTGTGATTTTACGAATAAGAATGTGCTAAAAGATTCTCTGCCTGGCTGTTCGCTTTTACATGCCTGCCTGGTGCAGGTCTGATCTACTCCAGTTCTAGGTTACAGCGCACGTGCCAGCCACGCCTTGCACCCTGCAGAACATTGTCTGCCGCAGAGCCACAAGTCTAAGGGGCCAAGTTAGAACTGGATGGCAATTGTACTTGAGGTAACTCATGGAGGAAGTGGCAAGTCCTCTTTTTGAAGGTTTCTGCTGGTGAAGAATTGGCCGGCCAATTTTCTCCATCAATGGGATAGTATTGAGGAGGCATTTATGCCGGCGGATTCTGCACTGCCGATAAATCCTCCAACAGAGGACTTAGCTCTTCTAGAGGGGGATTGGCCCATACCTACTAACTTTAAACTGGTCTCTAAAGGAAGACATAATCAGTGCTTTTCAAAGTGACCACCAGGTGATGGAGACATTGCAACACCCTCCCCCAGAGTCTAAGGGCCACAGAGTACACAGGTTTTAAAATAATTTGTGACAGAGTCCGTTTTTCTCCCGATGAAGGCATTGGTCATTTGTGCGGCTTAAGGGCCTCAAAATCATTTGGACGATCAGAGCATTGAGAGAAACACAAATAGGTTCGGCAACATATCAGAAAAATATCAAGAGGTTGCTTACATCAGCATAGAAATTGACTTTAGCACTGGTGGCGCCCAGGCCAGCAATCTTTTGTTTACACTCCCCCCCCCATGACTGCCTTCTTCACGGATTCCCTCACTACCACCCTCCAACAGTGCCCCTCATCTCTTCAAATGCCCTTTCTCACATGCATATTGTTGGACTTGGCCCTTTTTGCAGGGTCATCCCTATACTTTTTGCCTTTCCCCTAGCTTTTTTTCTGACATGGTGTTGGTGATTCTAGGACTCTGGGCACTTTAGAACTGCTGTCCAGTGTAAAGTGTGTGTGCTCTCTGTGTTAAATATGATAAGGATTGGTCTACACCGGTTTTGGCCTATTTAATTTACCTGTCAGTCTCTTGTGAAGTGGTATCTCATATACCCAGGGCTGGTAAATTAAATGCTATTGGTGGGCTTGCAGCGCTGATTGTGTCACCCACCAAAGTAGCCTTTCAAACCTATCCCTGGCCTTTGCCATTGCAGGGCCTGTGCACGCAGTGTTACTGCTGCTGTGACGTGGCACCTAAAGTGTGTGCCATGTCTGTGACTCCCCTTTTACTACCTGTCAGTCATGCCTAAGGTAGGCCCTAGCTAACCCTATGGGCAGGGTGCATTAGGACATGTACCTTAAGTGTGTGACATGTCCTGGTAGTGACAAACAGCCATTTTGGTTTCTCACTACTGTAGGGCTGCCCTCCCACAGGAAAGCATAAGGGATTCCCTGATAAGTGTTTCAGTGGTAATCCCTGATATTAGAGGCGCAGCGTGGTCAAGTTTGGTATGTTTGAAATGGTAATAATAAATGCTACGCAATGGTGTGCTCAGATTTATTATGACTATTTTAGAAATGCCACTTTTGGAAGTTGGCATTTCTGTGTGCTATGTGTCTGCCTGCCTGATGTGAATTGCATGTCTGGCTTGTGAGTGACAGGGGCTGGGAGGTGTGTGTGGCTCCAGGAGGGGCAGGGTGAGTCAGCACTAGGCTGAATGGGACATCTACAAAGGAAGTAGTGGGAGGAGTAATCCCCTGACCCCGAATAGATCTGTGCCTAGCCTGGACAATGCTGGCTACGCCCCCTGTGGTGTGTCTGATCACCTAGCCCCCACCTGACAAAGTGCTCCAAATCCCCCCTGAACCAGTTGCATCTGGTTCCCCCAAACCCTACACTGCAGACAAAGGAATGCCTAATATAAATATAGGGGCTGTGACCCCATGAGGTTGTTCTATGCAGGTGCTGTTCCTGTGCTTACTAGGGGCCTTGCTGCTGCTGGGCTCCAGGAGGAACTGCTACGAGGGACAGCCTCCCTGCTGGAGGGCCCTGTGTGCTGGCCTGCCTGGGCCCAGCTATGCCCCTTGAACTCTGAGGACTGCCAGGAGCTGTGGGCTTAGCGCATTGTGAGTGCTGTACTTTATTTGCGAGGAGAAGAGCGTGCAGGCTCTGCAGCGCTGTGCTGCGAAAATTCCTCCTGGGAGAGTCCTGGTATGGGGACTCCCCCATGCTGCTGGGGAGTGGGAGCCCACCCCGCGTTATTGCCGCATTTTTGAACTTTGCTCAAAAAGCGGGTCCCCACCCCTCATTGCACCACGACCCGAAACGAGTGCTGCCGCAAACCCGGAAGTCAGGCAGAAGATGCCTCACTGTAGGCTGGGCTCCCATGAGGAAGAGGAGAGCCCCGCAAGCTTTATTTGCCAGGTAATTCCAGACGTCTGTGGGCGGGGCTCCCGTGAACTTGGGAGAGCCCTGCATGCTGCCCAAAAGTGAGGCCGGAGTTTGAGGGCTTCCCCGGAGAATGCAGAGGTCAGCAGGACCTCAAGAGAGGCAGACAAAGGTCTGCACCGGAGTGACGTTCTTGCCGACGGAGAAGAGGTCACCTGAAGGAGAGTGGAGCCGACGAGAGGTAGGAATTCTCCCGGGTGTTACAACCAATGCTGCGAGGAGAATTGCTCAGCCCCTAGGGAATGGTGAGTGGGGCTAAGATTCCTTACAGTAAGCTCCGGTCACTGTGAGGGTGGGAGCAGCCTTCAGTTTTGAACTAGGGCGGGAGGCTCCTGACCCACCCCATTGGGCATTTCTTGCATTTGCGCAGCTGCATCGCAGAGTCGCGGGCTGCTGCCGTCGTATCTCCTCAGGGGCATTTGAGTTCCGACGCGAGAGCCAGGAACAGCCTGGTAGGCTTCAGCAGCATCGGGCAGTCTCCTAGGAAGGAGACAGGGGCGAGTTGCGAGCCCCCCCCCCCCGGTTTTCTGTTTGCATTGCGGGGCGAGCCCAGGACAGGGCCCCCGCTTAGAGACACCGATATGGGGGACAGGAACCGCGGGGCAGGTGTGTTATGATGCACACTTGCTGATGAGATACCCAGCACGTTATACAGGTCAGGTTTTGCCTTGTAGGCTGTCCTAGGTGATGTTAGGACGTGCACCACTGTCAGTGAGGTTTAGGCATCACATGTTATGCTTTGTACACTGGTGTGCAGTGTTTATTAGGTTACCCTGCTGCTGATTATGTTGTATGCTTAATAGGCTATTCTATGCAATGCTATGAAGTCATGCCTAATGGGGTTTATGCCTAATGTGATGATTGCATAACGTGTTTATGCTTAGGATATTTAGGCGCAATGTGATTTATGCGTAATGTGTTTATGCTTAGGAGGATGTCTTATGCTAATATGATAATGTTTAGGTCATTATGGTACCAGTAGTTACTGGTTGTGTTTACTTACCTGTTCTGATGGTTCTGACAGTGGCCCAATTGGCCCTGTCCTGTATATAGTCCCCTGTGAATATTGCCTAGTGCCAGTTGACACAGTGTAAATGTGCGATTATGTTTCTAATGTGTTAATGATCATACAAAGGCTATTTTTGATATAACCTTGTGTGGAGTTTCTTTTGTAGTGTACCTAAAGTGTTGCTGCTGTGTGTGTGTGTTGCGCAAACGCTTTACACATTGCCTCTGCGATAAGCCTGACTGCTCGTGCCAAGCTACCAAGGGGGTGAGCAGGGGTTATCTTCATCGTGTAACTCCCTTGCCCTGACTAGAGTGATGGTTTCTGCCTGGCTTTGGAGCAAGCCTTAGCCAACCAGAAATCCCATTTTTACCACATTTCATTTGATTTATAGCGCTACTCATACCAGTGTAGGATGTCAGAGCACTTTACAACAGACATGCATTATACAGAGACAACAAATCATACATATGTAAATCAGTCTATAGGATATGTAACATAAGATAACGAGTATTACAAGGTGTAGGAATCCCATGCCATCCCCAGTATTAGGCAGTATATTTTCAGTGTGCTTGGTCTGGAGAAGCACAAAGTCTGGATTTAAAATGTACCATAGTGGTTGGGATTGGCTTCACTGATGCAAATATATTTCTACCTGAACTACCCCTTTTTAGCAACATTAGAATAATGAGAGACTGGGGAAAAACATAAGGTTCCAACCCTATGCCTCCGCAGTTTGCTTGCAGCTCTTTGATGACAGTTCGTGGGTCACTGAGCTCTATTAGGTTTGTACCTTATGAACGGCAACTAACAGAAGGATCTCTTTGACAAAAGCAGTGCCCCACTGACCTATCCACATTAAATACAGTTCTGTGATCTGCATGGTACTCGTTCTTTGTAGCGGGCATATTAACTCTCAGCACTACTTTATGATGAGTCAAAACTGCCACTAGACCAAACTTTCTCTCTTTCCAGCAGGAACATTAATCTCTAGGGTTATCTACATTTTTGTTGTTTATGAAAACGTTCAACACACCGTGCTTTTAAATTTAAATTATTTCTAAAAACAGCACCCCCATCCCCCGAGGTCAGCGCCAGGTGTGGCTGCACCGCTCGCACCATCTTAGAGCTGGCTCTGAAAGAAGTACATACTGCAGAGACAGATGGAAGTACCCACACAGCAACACACAGACATGTATAGCCCCTCTACAGACAATATACAAAAGAACAACCAGCTCCTCTTCAGCCCCTTCCATAGTCTCCCTCATCAATGAAGCTGACAGCGAGATATGATGGAGAGCAGAGGCCGGGATAAGCAGTTCTCCATTTAATGTTGTGAAACGATTTGCTGGAGAAATTCGCACCTCCCAGCATTGTCAATTACAGGACAAAGAGGTAAAAGCAGAAGAGGCCATTCTAATGGTACAGTCCAGCACATGGCTGCAAAATCACAGCCACTTCGTCATGCCTCACTTCTGCTTTATGATGTCCGGCATATTCTAGGTTTCCTTGTAATCACTCTTCATGTCTCTACGTCCACTACTAAGGGTGGGCGGACAACTCCCTTCCGCCCGCGGAATGTGCAGAGATTTGCCCTTCCGCCTTCCGCGATAATAGGCGGAAAAACAGGGCAAATCTCCGCACACTCGGGGCATAACGGAAGTTGTCCGCCGGCAGTATTAAATACATAAAGAAATAAATGTTTAAATAACCTTACCTGATCGGCGGCGTCCCCGGGCTTCAAACCTCTTCCAGCACGTCTTCTTCTGAGAACTGCGCATGCACATTCCTGCCGAGGAATGCGCATGCGCGGGCTCCCGCGCACACGCAGTTCTCAGAAGAAGACGCGCTGGAAGAGGTTTGAAGCCCGGGGACGCCGCCGATCAGGTAAGGTTATTTAAACATTTATTTTTTTATGTATTTTATACTGCGGGCAGGAGGTGGGCGGGAGGCGGGATGTGCGTAAGGGAACTATGCGGAGAGTGCGGAGATTGGTTCCATCTCCGTGCCTCTCCGCGTAGGTCCCCTACGCACATTACGCCCACCCTTATCCACTATGTCTTCTTCCCATTTGCATGCTGCCATTTCCCATCCCCCATATGACTAATATAGACATATATATATTACATATCAGGGTCCATAAAATGTAACTGTGTAATATGGTCCAATATTGCTATCAAGGAATTCTAGAAACACCATAAAATAAAAGCCCGAAGTCCCAATGATTTGGAAACTTCACCAGAACCCCGAGATGGCAGAGTAGATCTATATTACACATGGTAACTGTTAAGCAATTTTTTTATATTACATGTTTATTTTGGGGTTGTGAGCTGGCAAAAGCTATTTTCTTCAAGGTGCAAATAATAGTGGCTATTGATTATAATTGGAATGTTTAGATTTTCTTTAACTTTCTTGAATAAATTGGTGATAAAACAGTGGGCACTGTTGAGGTCAGCTGATTAATGCAATTTTGTGGTTGCAGCGTGTACAACATAATTATGGATTTACAGCATTGGACACATAATTTGCCATATAATTTGCTTAATTTACCTAAATGTTGTTTCTAGATTAAATGGATGAAAATAAAATCTAGTATACTGCATTATTTTCATTTTAGTTGCATAATTTAGATAAACTCGCCACATAATTTGGATCTCCATGTCTCATAATCCTAGAAGCCCTGACAGTGTTATGGCCCTGCAGAGTGGTTCAGATGCTGTCATTCTGATGGTGAAATCATCAATATTTCACAGGTAGTTGTGTTTGTATTTATATTTTCGTTGAGCTGTAATTAAAAGGAAATTATACAAAAGAGCTCTGTTGGTGCGGCTGGATTTTGTCTCTTTTCGGCGAGGAATTGATATTTGCATGATATATATATATATATATATATTATTTTTTAACTAAAAAAGGTTACATTGACATAGGTATGAGTTAGATATGGCAATAACATCCTACTTTGCATTAAAAAAAACTTAGAAATTCACTGACAAAAACAAATGCTAAAGGGACGTTATAATGAGGTTAAAGTGTCATTTAAAACACATTTTTAATTTAACAAGACCACTGATATTCACCAGTTATAGTTATCTCAAGCAACTGTAACTTGTGCCCTAAAATAACTGTAACTTGCGCCCCCAGCATGCATTGGTCAGTCGTGTTATCAATGATATTACAGAACATGTTATGAGCAGTGATGGAAAGTAAGGGGATCTAGCAGCTTTTTCTGGCTGGATCTGGGATCTGGCTGAACCAGGGAAGCTCGCACTGTTGGTACGTTGTGTGCATTCTGTTTCAAGCAGCAACGTGCAGGCGGTAAGGGGGCTTTCTTCCTTACACATCCAGCTGGGCCTAAAATAAAGGCCTAATTTAAAGGGCTATCAGTTCTCCTATTATTTAAGTGCAATACTAAATGGTAGCTATTTGGAGTTTAACACCTATATGCCAAAGCAATAGAAGAAAACAAAGGCACATAGCCGTTTATCACTTCACAAGTATTTATCAGAACCTATGAGTAGGAGGCATGTTTTAACTTTGTTCAACTCCCTATGTCATAGATGTGCTTGCACTGTAAGAATGTCAGATGTATCTGTCCGTGTGAGTAGTTACACAAATATTGATGTAAATGGCACCTAATTTTTTTTAAATGTAATTCTTTTATAGCGCTGCTCATCCAGTGTAAGGTTTCAGAGTGCTTTACGTCACACACAAAGGCACAATAAATCATACAAGTGTGTTCATCAAAGTAGAAGAAATGCTACACAAGACAATGAGGGTTATCACTTATAGGGCGTAGGAATCACATATCATCCATTCTTGTAGACATTGTGTGTGAAGAGTAAACACAAAGTCGGGGTATAAAACCTAATGTTGTGATTGCGGCTGTCTGTACCAATAAGACTTTATTACTTCACAAAGAAACCCTTCTTTGCAGTCTTAAAATATCAGCAGATTGAGAAAAAAAACATTTAAGTTCTAAACCCATGACTTACAGTTTGCATGTAGCTCTGTGATGCTGGTAAATAGAGCACCCCACTATATTAGAAGGTTGGCAACTAATGAACTGGAATTAGCAAAATGATCTCAGTGTCAAAGGCAGTGGCCCACTTACCTATCTAAATTTTGTTTATAAAAAATCTGTGATCTGCAGGAGGCACATTAATCCTCCATGCTACTTCATGACTGGACAAAACTGACTGAACAAAACACAAAACTCTCCCAGAACTGTGTTAACCAGTAGAGTTATCTTACAGCTGCTACAACCCCATCAAATTTGCTGGGCACACAATGATCTCTGCAGCAGGTGCCTTAACCTGATAAGATATTTTAAAATACAGCCTCATTGTGGCTAATTAAGTAATCTAGAACAGATTTACTTTCACATATATCCGTGTTGCTAATTTCCTTGCAGCAGATTTCTTTTTTAAATATATATATAAGTTGACTGCCAGACTCTGCTTTTCCAGGTCCTCTCCTCTTGTCTCCACCCGTTTCTTCTGGCACAACTCTAATGGCGATTTTATAGGTTCCTGGTGAAAATTCCAGCACTGCTCATGAGTGATGTAATAAGTGAGGTCAGAAGCAGAGGATGGGGAGTGTCTCTTTGCAAACACTCCAGATGGTCCAGGGAGTCAGGATACTTATATCCTGCCCCTTATGCATTAATTGTTTTCCAATTTCTGGACAAGGGGAGTGAGTCCCTGTGTCCTGATATGGTGGTTACCACATTTCGCATCATGTTGCGGCCAGCTAATCACAACACGAGCTCCTGCGGGACTCTAGTTCGTGTGAGCGAGATAGGCCCTTGGGAAAAATTAGCTCCCTGTGCCAATCACATGTCTTTATTTTTTATTTTATTTTGAGCAACTGTGGGACTCCTGTGAGCTTCTGGCAAAGCGAACAATCCAAAAAGTTTATAAGCCTCAATTTCTCAAAAACTGCTGAACAGATTGACACCACATCACAAAAAGCATGCCTTCTGGGCCTAGATCTAACATTCCTTCAAATTTGGTGTAATTTTGTTCAGCCGTATGGGCTGTAGCTCTTTTAAAACATTCCTATGGAAATTGCATGGGGAAATTGCATTTTGGGACCCCCCTTTTCTCGGCCCCTGCTTACCATAGAGGATCTGAGGGAAAAAAGTGTACTTTTTTGGAAAGTTCATGAACATTCTGCCAGACTTGACCCATCAAAATGAGTTGAAAAGGCAAACCTTACTGAACCGGCAATTATTGAGTGCAATAAACTCCACACCATTCGGAATTCCAACCCTTTAGGAAAGAAGGGTTTGAGCTGCAGGTTGGAATTTTCCAACAAACTTGTAATAAAGCCCATATTATAAAAACATTTTTTGCTCTGGTTGTTTCCATTTACTGGCTGTGTCAGAGCCCATCCTGGTGTAGGCAGGTGCTTCGTTGAGTGATATGCATCAACATAATTGCTGCCACTCAACGTCTTCTGTTGTGCTGACTAGAGTGAGGGGGAATGTTATAAGCATTCCTCGTCTTCCTTTCCCCTTATCCCTCCTGCAAGAAGATTTGCTAGACTGGAAAATGTAGGTCAAAATAACCACATATTAAAGCAAACCTTTGCCTAGACATTAACGTAAAAATGCCTTTATAAGGTAAACGTAGGGAGAAATGTGCCTTTCTTTAATGTGCAAAATGTTAACGTGCAGCTTTATTGTTTTGCGAAAGCTCTCATTTATACCGTATTTTTTCACTGCTAGGCCCGATTAGGCATAATTTATTCTTCCTTTTCTTTCTTTAATAAAATAAATGTCTCTTTAGAGAATGCTGATCTATGCCAGTTGAACTACTAAAACTCATCATCAACTGAAATGTGCTGTTTAAAAATGTAATTCTTTCCTTCCTCACACCATATGATTTAATCATATTTAGATTAATTAATCTACCAATTGATTAGAATGCTTAATAAAAAAGATAATATAATAGAACAAACGATGTTTGCTTAAAGCATGATTCTCAAGATCTAACCAGGACATTGTGAGTAGAAAATGTTTCATTTCTTAGAGTATTCCATTGCTACACAATGGAACACTGAATAGATAACAGAGTAGGCTTACAAGATTCTCACAAGAGCTTCCTCGGATGTAACAAATGTATGAATGTTTAGCAACATCAAAGTGGCACCATGTCGACTTGTGCATGTACCATGAGAATCGAAGGGAAAAGCTGCAGACCATCGGAAGATTCTTCCCCATTGGCTCCAGATGACTTCACACGCCGAAGCATGGATACATACGTTTTTAGGTTTATAATAATACGTGCTCCTAGCTAAAGAGGCTATGTGATGCGATGCTATGCACTTAACTATCTATTCCTTTCCCTTATCTCAATTGCTGTAAGTTATTGCTGACGGTGATTGCTGTTGCCTGACACTGCAGGGTGATTAGGATGGCGGGCGATCCGCCCGCCATCATACAGTGATTTACCCCCACCATATTTGAATAGGGGGGATATCGCGGCGGACGCAAAGTGCGTCCACCGCTTTTCCGCCGGTCAGCAATCGTTCCGATTGCCGGCCGGGTGGACTTGGGCCACACGGTGGAAGGCCTCTTGGAAAGGTTGGCGGGGATGTGCTTTGGGAGCCGTTGCGGGCCCCTGGTGGGGTGGGGGGTGCACTTGGGGGGGTACCCATGGTACCCCCCTCCATTTCCATGCACAAGGTGCCTGCCACGTTGTGCATGGAAATGCACACCATGGCACCTTGGCATTGTGGTGGGTGCAGCTTACAGCAGCACCCGCCACAATGTAAAAATGCGGAAGGCGACCCCCCACCCCGATCAGTGGTTTCCAGAGTCAGATCTACACCCAGTAAAAACAGATCCAGTGTTTCCAAAGGTGGTCATTGTTGGCCCGGAATTTAAACATCGTTCCACTCTTAGTGACCTGGATCAGTATGAGGCCTGGTTCTAGCAGGGGGGCCAGGTGGACCAGACCCACCCAAACATGACCTTTGGCCCACACAGTCATGGAGGAGACCATGGAGAATGCACCTGTTAAGTGCTTTCTCCATTTCAACTCGGAACGTTGTAATGTTTTTTCACTGTCTTTGAAACAGAAATTGGGCAGTGTGTCTGGGGGGGTGGAGATGGGCGAGCCAACAAATTAACAGGGAGAGCCCCAGAGCAGAGTTAAGGCCCATGCACAAGCGCAGCCCTGAAGATGTTAAATATGTAAAGCATGCAACAAACATCACAAGATATGATATAGTCTCTTCAAAATTAAAAAAAAAGTGAATTTCTTTAACACACGGAAGCTTTTGACATGAATATGTCACAATTTAGCGTTGCACTGATAATTAATGGTAATTATCTAGACTTACCTCAGAACTAATTACCCAAGCCAAGAACCTTTAGCTCATCCTTGACTGCAAACTCTACATCACAGCCCAAGTCAACGTCATCAGTGCGTCATGCTTCCACACACTGAAGATGCGGAGAAAGCTTTTCAAATAGCTCCCAGAAAACATGCAGAAAACCATCACCCACACTCTTGCCACACCAACCTAGACTACATAACACCCTCTTCGCTGGGATGAACATGCATCTCATCGGAAGACTGCAGAACATCCACAACTTAGCAGCCAGATTAACTCCCAACCTCACACAACACATACATTTCTCACCTCACCTCAAAGAGCTAAAATGGCTACCCATACCCGAACAACCACATTTCAAACTCCTCACCCAAACTTTTGAGGTTTTCTGGCCCAGAATACCCAACAATATCATCTGCTTTTTCAAACCTTCTGGACACCACAGCTCGGAAAGACTCCTACTTGCTCACAACCCACGCACATGGAAAACCAGATCCGGCCAGAGGTTGAGCCTTCTCCTACATCGCTCCTAAAGCATAAAATGACATGCCGTTACACAACCGACCCTCCTCTCCATTTCTTGAATTATACAAGAAGCTGAAGACCAGACATTTCAAGTAAACACAATGGGCCCTGGGTTTGACTAGTCTCACAGCTGCTCAGCCCCAGGATGCCCTCTCGGGTGAGAGTGCGCTTTACAAACCAACATAACTTGACATGACACGGCCTGAGAGAAGCAAATGCACTTTATGGAGCACTCAGTTCAAACTGGTACAAAACCCAAGCATGGCTGGAGTACTGTGTTAGTCTGGGTGATTGCTTTAATTTCCCATGTTGTGTGTCTGCTTGCCTCTGCACCCACATTCATAATATAGACTGGCTAGGAGTCAAAAAGATTGCCTCATTTGCGTGGAGTCACGCCCATGCAAACGAGGGAACATCCTTTGAATATAGGACTGGCTATACATGCGTGCCTGCACTTCAGTATTACAGAAGAGGCTGCACAAGCATCTGTGGCCTCCTCTGTCCCCGGGGCACTCTGTAATACGGCCTCAGAAGGTTACCTGTTTGACTGCAATTAATGGTTTGCACTTCTCAGGCATGAAAACTGCTCTTAGTTGTCAACAATACTGCTTTTTTTTCCAAATGTGTTGATATTTTTTTTAAACTTTTTTCAATGACAGTACACCACCAAAGAATACATGAAAAGAAACAATTCCAAAGTTTACAGCATGCAAATAGGTGTTGTGGAAATTGCAAGGAGGAAGTAGCCAGTCTCCTAGTGCGAAATGTCAAGGCTTATGTGTGGTAACGGGGACCCCCTTTACCTTGACCTACTATTAGAATCTGCATGGAATCCAAATGCTTCTGTTGAAGCCTGGCCTGCTGGACATTATAAGGGCTGGGGCTGCTGAGTTTAGACAACAGCTCTTACTCTAATAAAACTCTCTAGATGCCCTGTATACCTGTTTGGAAGAAGAGATGATGTAATCTTGGACTGTTAGGCCACCTCCAAAATTGATACAAATTGGACCCACATTGGCCCACCCAAACGTACCCTTGGCCCATCCAGATAAAAATTCCTGGAACCGGGCCTGATCAGTATCCTCCCTGCACACGCCACTCCAAACAACTCACATGGGGTTCCAGGTGGCCTACTGATAAATTGATCAATACATGCTCTCATCTGCAGAGCTCTGCGCGGACGCCTGTCGCGAGCGGCTGAGCGCTGGACCGGCAAGGACAATGTTAACTATTCAACCTTTAACAAATCGCATGCGCATCGGGGGGGCTTGGCTCTTGCAGATTATGATTTGGTAATTAGTAATTAGGACGGGATGTGAATAAAGATGTGGGCTCGTCGCTGCCTTCCTGACCTTGGCTCCCAGAGGCATGTCTATTCATCCTGGTTTCAGCCCTTCTCTAGAACATTCTTTGATTCTGGAAAATGCCACCTGTTGGTCCTCTGAAGAGCCAGTTTGTCCTGAAAGATATGGAAAAATTATTCTGCACTTATTTGGCCATCCACTGTCATCAAATGATTAACATTTTCTCCGTAAATTGAAGCCGCTGCTCAGCGGTGGCAAGGACAGGACATGCTTCTTTTTTAATACGTTGGCCCACAGATTTCTGTGTACTCCTCTGGACAGAACCTGAAGGCAAGCTCTTTGTGGCAGATTTACAAGCCCCGTGCGCCACTTTTGCGCCACCGTTGCGTCACTTTTGTGACGCAGCTGCGGCGCAAAGCTAGTGCCATGCTGAGACAGATTTACAAGGTGACGCATCTAGGGAGATGCGTCACGTTGTAAAGCCCTGCGCCACATTAAACCCGCGTCAGGTTTAATGTATGCAGGGTGGGCGTTACGTCGGAAAAAGCCTCGGAAAAGTGACGCAGTGAAATCTACAAGATTTCACGCAGTCACTTTTCCGACGCTGGTGCGTTAAATCCTTACGCCTGCTTCAAGCAGGCGTAAGGCGTGACGCACCATGTTAGGGATAGGGCAGGTTGGAACAGTGCTGGAGTTGGTCGCGCTTGCGACACAACTTCAGCACTGCGCCAACCTTACGCCGGCAGACGCATCACGCATCTGCTTGTCCTTGCGCCACGATGCACCGCATTGTAAATGCGGCGCATCTGCGGTGGCGCAAGGGAAACTTGCGTGATGCATCTTCCCTGGTGCATCTCTGCTGATATGCAGGGATGCGCCAGGGAACATAAATCTGCCCCTTAATTTTTTTTAAATTTGGAAGGACATGCTGCCCTCCTCAGCCACGTGATTTACATTATGCTGGGGTTCGCTATTCTGTGTTTTTAAATAAAGGGGATATTCTCAGTAGAGGAAAAGACAGTGCTTTGTCCATCCCAGCATCTCTGCTAATCACCACAAATTGGCATTCTAGAATGTTCGTTTGTTTGATGATGTCAGCTGGGGTTTTGAGATCTATTTTGACATCATTCACCTGTTGACCCTTTGAGGTATGTTGATACACTGGTGTCGTATTTCAGTACTGTCGTTAATTTCCTCTTTCCATTGCAGGTAAGTTGGGGAATGGCTGTTTGATGACATCCCAGAGATGGTGGCAAATATATGCGCCCAGAAGATCTGTTACAGTCCTTAAGATACCTCCTTGATAACTGCAGTGTTTTTTTTCCTGGCCTATTTTTGGAGTTAGTTCTTTGGTGTTGCTTCAGGATGGCTAAATCGTGTAAAAAGTACCAAAAATGCCATTATGGTTTCATAAAGTAGTGTCATTACCTTTCTAGCTCTTTTAGTGGGTTAGAGTTACCAGCTTCAGAAGGTGACAGCCCTTCTAACCCTTGCAATCAGTTGCCTCAGTGTTTTCAGCAGCAAATTTGGGGCCACATGTGTTGGAGCCAAAACATTGTTACCCTAAAGCCCGACATTCTGCTCTCCCTGGCATTACAGCTTGGTACCCATTAATATGGCCTTCAGGGCCAGACTGGCCTTAGCAGGCACCAGGTGTTTTACCTGTGGGTCAGAAGGGTGGTGGCAGGTTTTGGAGCAGTGAGTGGCTGTTTTCTTTTGTTACTGGGGGCCGGTTTTGCAGCAGTGCTGCAATATCGGCCCCCTGTAACAAAAGCAGAAGCGGTGTTTCCCACCAGCACCCCCACCACACCCCTTGGGCTGGACTGACTTCATTGCCAGGGCTGGTTTGCAATCTCAGTCTGGCCGTGATGGCCTTCATATCAGAGTATTATGCCAGTGAGCCTGGCTCCTTCTTACACTTTGGGTCAAGGCAGGTCCGTTGTTCAGTTATTTGTTCAATCCGGTATAACTTTTGTCATTCTAAGATCATTAATGTTCACAGTAGACCAGGTTCCGGGCTGTATTTAAAAATGTCCTGCCTATTGACCTTCTTTTCTTTCATTTGGAGGATCGCCATTTTTATATCATGCCTACCATTTTTAGCCAGGTCAGCATTTCTAGTCTGAGGACTTAGGACAGACCCATAGAGTCTAATTCTAAAGAAGTCCATCTTTAGATGAGAAAAATAAGGTTTGGGTCATTTATGCCCATGATGTTTTTTGGGAAACATCATTTACCACGCCATCTGACCCACGTACTGCCTTCACAATGCAGTCTGAACAACGACTATGTCTTTACCATGTGTTCCTTTAGCAAGCAAGTTGTTACAACGACTTGCTTGACTGAAGGCTGTGTTTGTACGGGTGTTGGATTTTAAGTCCAACGCCTTCCCTACTGATACACAGACTGGAGTTGGAATAGTGAAGTATACTATTCCAAAGCCTAGTACTTGTCTATTGTAACGACTTGCATGGTAAAGGAATGCGTGGTAACAACAGTTGTTTTTCAGATTGCGTTAAGGCACACGTGGTTGAGGCCTGTTGAGGCCTGTTATACAACCGTTTGTTCACTTATATAGTCTGAGTTTTGGTATTTGTATAGCACAAACCTAACTGGAGAGCAGCAGGAGCACCGAACAGGGTGTGGGAACTATAAGACAGTGTCATTGTCAGTGCGCTGTACTAATCCTTCTAAGTGCCAGACGGTGCCATTAGATATGTCTAAGTCAGCCAGGTTGGCAGCTTTCCTAGGTTTCCTTTGCTGAAGATGCTCACTTAGCGTATGACTTAGCAATATTAATCCACTTACTCTCCGCGGTTTACCACTGGTCCCTTGATATTGGTTCCAGTCCAAAGGCTTGAGTTTCATTTCTCATTTCTCCTGTACATGGGCTGACATGCAGCCTTGCAAACCGGGGCTATGTATCAGTTTGTGACACAAGTTCAACTTTATTGGAAACACCTTCCCGAATCCAGTAAGGGCCGCCTTTTTATTCACCGATTCCCCTTCGTCCCTCCCCCTTTCGACTGAATGAAGTACTTTTGCTGTTCTCTGGATCTGCCAGCCTGAGCCCAGGGCTGGCCGAGACCCCCTGCACAAAACAGCTTTCTCCACATTCAATCTGTCCTATCTGCACCCATGTGCTGAGGTATTTTAGGAAAAGACACCATGTAAAATGTTGTTTTTTCTCTTCCAGCAGATGGGCGGTATTCTTTCACCCATTCATTCATACGTTCCCCCTCCATCATTGCTCACTACACCCTTGTGATCACTCAAGCACAATCTCCACGTCAGAAGCCACACTGACAGCAGACAGCATGGTTTCCCTTCACATTTTCACCATCACCCTCAACATTTCGCATTCCTCTCAGACCATTAGCAGATGGCTCAGGGAAATGTTTATTGTGCCTTCTCTAGATTTAGTCACACGCCCACCATTTCATCGAGCCATGCATTCACTCATTTTTGCTTTCACCTACTCAACCTTTCACACTATCACAAACAGAAACTCGACAATCAGTGAAGAACCACTTCTCACTCTAAAAGCCAGGCCTATTGGCCTTGCCAGTTCCAATGTATTCCTGACATCTAGACTTGAAGTTTTCCAGTTGCATGATTAGATGGCACTGTTGTTGGCTGTTGGTCGCAAGTGTGCGCAAACCCGGCTTTTGACTGTGACAGGGACCAATATTTCAGCATATATCTCTTAGCCCTCCTCATGGTTGTGCTATTTATTTATTTATATATATGTATGTATTTATTTATATTTATTTCCTCCTACTCATAGTTGAGTTCAGCACTCTTGGAATCTATCGTCCTTCTTTTGACAAGTCACTGTGCCCTGTTTGCTCATTTTGTATCCCCGGGCACCGGTGGGACTGTGCCCTGAGGATCTGATCCAATGTTTGTGGTGGGTCGTTTGCCATTTGGACTAAAGGGATGTAAAGGGTTTTGACAGATGCTTAGAGCTCAAATGTTTTTGTGGGTGCTTCTGTGGTCGCTGTGGTTGCATTCTTCTTTTGCTTGAGTGTAACATCAATTTGTAAGTAGGGTTGGGCTGGCCTTTTCGGCTTTCTGGCTGTCTGGCACAGCTAGATGGGTCTGTGTGTGGGCTGTTTCTTTTTTAATCCAGAGGGCCATGACAGAACCACAAAAACAGCCCACACACTGGCCCTTTCAAGCGGGTCCATCTGCAGTGCCGAACTGGCCAAAAGGCCAGTCCAACATTGCTTGTGCGCAGTATAACCAGGACTATGGACAAGAGATGTTTGGCCGTATTATTACTGGTAATTTTCATTACTCCAAGTCTTCCCAATCACATTCTTTGTACCACCGCTCCCTAATTTTGGCTTGGTAGTTCCAAGCAGTGTGGGTGAGGTGAAACTCTGTAGTGCTAGAAGGCATCCACAACAAACTCTTTGAAAGAAAAAAAAAATAAGTGGGTAAAAAAATACATTTCTTTTAGAGATAAAACATCATCCTCTAAGCCTTGCGGGCAAGTGTGCCTGTTTCCACGTGCAGCTTAATGTCATTTTGTAAGGACTGTGAAAAGAAAGAGTTGGACTTGAATGAAGATTGCTGGTAAGTAATTAGGATAGTAGTGAAAATACATTTTAGACTCAAGACCTGGATGAGAGAGAATTCAAATAGTTCAGGATGATTTACCAAGGTCATAAACAAGTCACTTTGCATTGTGTCTATGACTGCGAGCAATGCTGCTGTGCCCCATTACCTTATTACTAGGCCTGGGCGTAGTTCATGGAGTTCTGCTATGCTGAATTCCGCGAAATGCCGAAAAATCTCCCCCGCGCTCTGTGGAGTTCCGCGAGCAGCGGAATGCGGTAAGTTGCACTTCTGTGCTGATTTTTAGCACTGAGAGTTTGTTCTGCGCTGTAAAATCAGCACGAACCGCACCACGTGCAGTGCAAGAGGGCACTGCTTCCTTCTGCAGTCTCAAGTAGATGTCTACTCAAGTGGCAGCTTTCTCAAAGCAAGCGGCAGGTTGCTCAACCCAAGCGGTAGCGACATGCCGCGACCGCCCATGTTGAGAAATTTTACCTGGAGGTGGTCTAGCGCATTTCCCCATAGTCAGCTTAACATTGATGGGCCGTGCGAGAGGGAAAACTCCATTCCGTGCCGCTTCACAGAGTCTTTTGGGCCACACGCTGCAAACTCTGCCAGCGGAGCAGAATTCATCACACACCCCTACTTATTACCTGATGGCATTTAGAGAAGAATATACCATGACCCTGTTTAAGAAGTGTTTTTGATTGTGTGGCAAGGGCAGTTGTTGGGATGGAAAAAAAAAAACTTACTTACCTGTAACTGTGAACCTATGCCTTTCTGCTCATTACTATTATATTATCTCATCAGTGAAGTTTCTAACATATTTTGATCCCCCCACATTCCGATTAATTACAGTTCACAGCAGTCTGCCCCCAAGTACAGGCACAGAAAACCCACCCTGTCTCCAACCTTGACTTTTACCTCTACCTGTTTCAGAGGACGCAGAGGCAGCCAGACAGAAGTCTTCGGCACGCGGTCCTTATAAGAGACCTACAAACCACGCTCTTCTCCAGCCCAGATGCGCAATGTCCAATTTGCAGTCATCTGTGACACTGATCCTGCCTATTTGTGGGGTTTAGTAGAGATTAATCACAAGAAACTCTTTTCCATGGTATATGAAAGATAACTTATGGTGTCACATCATTCCGGGCTATGTCTACTTAATAATGGTAATCACGGGGGATAATTTGTCCACTGAAGAATACGCAACGGGCACCAGTTGTTATTCGAAGTTGAGCGCCACTGGCTTATATGTAGGCCTGGGCAGAGTTTGCAAGTGACCAAAGAACTCCTCCGCAGTACGCTAAGTTCTGAATGTGGCAGAGTGCATTAGGCTGTGCCTTTCGTGCTGATTTTTAGCACCAGGTGTTTGTCCCGCACTGGAAAATGAGCATGAATTGCATTATGCGCAACGCAAGAGGGTGCTGCTTCTTTTTGTCGCTCAAATAGATTTTCTACTCAAGGGGCAGCTTCATCAACGCGAATGGATGGTTTCTCAAAGCGAGTGGTTGTGACCATCTGCAACCACCAGAGTTGAGTAATATCGCTGGGAGGTGGTCTAGCGTTGGATTATCCTAGCTCGCGCTCGCCAACTTAACGTTGGCGAGTGTGAGCGAGAAAAAAACTCTGCTCTGTTTTTTGGAACTCAGCATGCTCCACAGAGTGTGGAAAACTCTGCAAACTCCACGAACAGACCAGAGTTCACCGCCCAGGGCTACTTATATGTCCTTCAATCAAACCGTTACTTTCCCTTCGTTCATACTTGTGGAATGCATTTCACAGTTTATACTTGTGGTATGCATTTCCCAGTTTATACTTGTGGTATGCATTTCCCAGTTTATACTTGTGGAATGCATTTCCCAGTTTATACTTGTGGAATGCATTTCCCAGTTTATACTTGTGGTATGCATTTCCCAGTTTATACTTGTGGTATGCATTTCCCAGTTTATACTTGTGGAATGCATTTCCCAGTTTATACTTGTGGAATGCATTTCCCAGTTTATACTTGTGGTATGCATTTCCCAGTTTATACTTGTGGAATGCATTTCCCAGTTTATACTTGTGGTATGCATTTCCCAGTTTATACTTGTGGAATGCATTTCCCAGTTTATACTTGTGGAATGCATTTCCCAGTTTATACTTGTGGTATGCATTTCCCAGTTTATACTTGTGGTATGCATTTCCCAGTTTATACTTGTGGAATGCATTTCCCAGTTTATACTTGTGGTATGCATTTCCCAGTTTATACTTGTGGTATGCATTTCCCAGTTTATACTTGTGGAATGCATTTCCCAGTTTATACTTGTGGAATGCATTTCCCAGTTTATACTTGTGGTATGCATTTCCCAGTTTATACTTGTGGAATGCATTTCCCAGTTTATACTTGTGGTATGCATTTCCCAGTTTATACTTGTGGAATGCATTTCCCAGTTTATACTTGTGGAATGCATTTCCCAGTTTATACTTGTGGTATGCATTTCCCAGTTTATACTTGTGGTATGCATTTCCCAGTTTATACTTGTGGAATGCATTTCCCAGTTTATACTTGTGGAATGCATTTCCCAGTTTATACTTGTGGTATGCATTTCCCAGTTTATACTTGTGGTATGCATTTCCCAGTTTATACTTGTGGTATGCATTTCCCAGTTTATACTTGTGGAATGCATTTCCCAGTTTATACTTGTGGTATGCATTTCCCAGTTTATACTTGTGGAATGCATTTCCCAGATTTTTGTTTCTCGGTTACACTATATAGCCCATCAAAAATGGTTCTATTCTTTAAAAAAAAAAAACTTTCAGTTGTTGTTGTTATAACCCTTTCGTCCTTGTTGGGATCAATTGCTTAAATACCCTTCATGCGGCAATATTTTTGGTGCTGTTTGTATCAGCCATTACTTTTCTAAGACGAGTGCTTTCTTCTTTTGTTCTAACCTTGCCCTCGTGTGGAACTCTGACTACAGAAGGGCCATGCTCTCCAAGGGCACGTCCGGCGTCTTTACCCAGTTGCAGAGAGAAGCGCCCTCAAGATAATGGTGCGTACAGTAATTAAACACAACAGAACAGACAAGCATAAGCAATTTTAAAACTCTCATCTAAGAAGCCTCCAATACTACAAATGGAATCACATTACAGTTTTATTCTTGGGGGGAGTCGTCCTTGGGGCGGTCGAGGTCAAAGCACAGTGCATGGAAAGACAAAGATGAGGGCGGCAAGAATCGATCTTTCCCCACCTGCCTCCTTAGTCGGCACCGGGGCCCAGAGGCCTGAGGGCAGGGCCAGTGCAGCTGCACTGGGCGCTGACCTGGAAGGGGGCGCTCTGTTTAGCAATAATGCACAATTTAAAAACACGCGCTGCAGAGTTTCTTGTGCATTCAGCTTTCAGGCAGCAATAAAAATGTCATGATAACTCTTGTGATTAATCTTCCTACCAGAGAGAGATTGGAGTTCTGTCTAGGGACAGTTTTGGCTTGCCATAAAGTAGCGTAGAGGGTTAATGTGCCTGCTGCAAAGATCTGAGGGGATTAGGAAATCTAACCTTTCCCAGTGCTTAAAAAAACAAATTAAATGTACTTGAGAGAGAGGCTACGGAAACATGAGGGGCTCTTTTGCTGGGTGGTAGTGAGGGAATACAAGAAGGAGTTCATGGCGGGCGCAAAAAAATATTCACGCTCTGGCGCCAGCAGCGCTAAAGCCAACCCTGCCTGAGGGGCCCACTGAACTCTTATTATTGCAATATTTTATAATTCAAACTGCACCCACGTGCATGGGCGTCTGCAGTGGGGGCAAGGAGGGGTTCTTGCCCCCCCTGGACCGCCCCTCCTTGCCCCCCTGCGGACGCCCATGCATAGTGTCTGTCAGTTACTGCCTTAGTTTGCTGCTCATCTTTTTATTCACTCTCAGGTGTGCATTGATGGGAGATTTATATATTTATAGTGTTCTGGCGTGTGGTGCTTGCATCAGGATTTGCCTTTTGTTAAAGGTGTAAGTTGTACTTCCAGGTTTCAGCGGCAGTCGTCTGTCTCTGTCCTTTGTTGTTTTCATGACATCGCTGATTTCTCCGGTGGCTGCTGTTTGTTCACGATGGGTCTGGTTCTTGGCTCTAGTAAAAGGCGCCCATCGTCTGCTTTGTTGTGCTAAGAAGTGTGCGTTTCTTCATTTTACAACACCAGGCTCCCCGTGGAGTGTCTGCCTCTTGCTCTGGTGTTGTTTTTGTCCTCTGGTTGCTCCACGCCCCTTCTCACCTCTCTGAGAACCAGTACCCCCTTTGACCCACTACCTGCCGCCCACCCCTTCCCCCCCCCCCCCCCCCCCCCCCCCGCCTCTTCTCCCGGTTCACACCTTGGTGCTTTCACACTTAACGTCACCTCCAGCTAGCATTTTCAGAGGGCCCTGGGCTCCCTATCACTGACATGAGGAGGAGGAAGAGAGAGGGGGGACAGAGGAAGACTTGGTGGGGTCGGGGGGGGGGGGGGGGACAGATACGGTGAGGGGTGAGACTGAACGAAGAGGGGGGAGAGAAAGAGAGAGATAAGCAGTGGGGAAAGAGAGAGCGAGAAGTAGGGAGAAAGGAAGATGAGAGAGCAAGTGGAGGGGGTTGGGGGGGGGGTTCTGGGCAGTGCTTTAAATGGGCCGGTACTCACCGGTACTGAGTACCGGCACCTCCGATTTTTTTTGCCGTCAGTACCGGCACTTCTCTGTAGCTAGAGAGAGTACCGGTACCATGATCAATCAGCACGGCAGGCGCAGATTATGTTTTCCCTTCAGTGCAGGGCAGATGCTGCTCTGCTTCCGAAGAGTTTGTAATGAGTTAATCTGTTTTAGTGACATGAACGCATCTCTCGTGTGCTTTGATATGTGCTGCAAATGGTACAGAAGTCATTAAAGTATGATCATATCTTGTCCTTAGACCCGCCCCTAGCCCCGCCCACTTGCCACACCTCTATTTTAGTGAGTACCTGCACTTATTTTTTTCCATTTAAAGCACTGGTTCTGGGTGAGGGAGAGCAGCTTCAGAGAAGTGAGACCTGTGTCCTAACTCCGCCAGTGAAGACAGCGGGTCCAAAGGAGAAAGAACCAGGCCAGACAGAGTAGGTCCAGGCAGTGTGCACGGAGGCAGGCTCGGTGGGTCCGGAAGAGGGACAGGGCAGGAAGATCAGCTCCAAAGAAGGTCGAGCAGAACCGGACCAGGGCGAGCAGATCTGGACCAGCAGATCCTCCTGAGCGGGGAGATGGCACGATACACAATCAGAATGTAGTGTTCAGCTTTTGGGGTACCAGGGGGTAACTTTAGGGTTCAGGGTGGGTGTGGGTTATGGGTGACTGGGGGGTAATTTTAGGGTTCAGGGCGGGTATGAGTTTTGGGGGGGGCAGGGGTAATTTTAGGGTTCAGGGTGGGTATGGGTTTTGGGGTGCTAGGGGGTAATTTTAGGGTTCATGGTGGGTATGACTTTTGGGGTACCAGGGGGGTAATTTTAGGGTTCAGGGCCGGTATGGGATTTGGGGCGCAAGGAGGGAAATGTTAGGGTTCAGGGCAGGTATGGGTGATGGGTGCCAGGGGGGTCATTTTAGGGTTCAGGGCAGGTATGAGTTTTGGGGGGGCAGGGGTAATTTTAGGGTTCAGGGTGGGTATGGGTTTTGGGGTGCTAGGGGGTAATTTTAGGGTTCAGGGTGAGTATTGGTTTCAGGTACCGGGGGGGGGTAATTTTAGTGTTCAGGGCGGATATGGTTTTGAGGTGCAAGGGGGGAAATTTGAGGGTTCAGGGCGGGTATGGGTTTTGGGGTGCAAGGGGACAATATTAGGGGTCAGGGTGGGTATGGGTTATGGGTGCCAGGGGGAGTAATTTTAGGGTTCAGGGCGGGTATGTGTTTTTGGGGCAGGAGTAATTTTAGGGTTCAGGGTGGGTATGGGGTTTGGGTTGCTAGGGGGTAATTTTAGGGTTCAGGGTGGGTATGGGTTTTGGGATGCCAGGGGCGTAATTTTAGGGTTCAGGGCGGGTATGAGTTTTGGGGGGGGCAGGGGTAATTTTAGGGTTCAGGGTGGGTATGGGTTTGGGGGTGCTAGGGAGTAATTTTTAGGGACCAGGGCGGTTATGGATTTGGGGTGCCACAAAAGAAAGAGATGGCTGTGGCAGAACAACCCTATGGTGTATGAGATCATATGCAGCCTGCTTCCTGCCCCCCATGGCTCCTCCTGAGCCCCAGTGTTTCTTGTGCCCCACTTCGCACACATCATGTCGGAGGATGGTGATGACGTTAACATTTTGCCCCCTCCCTGGAAAAATTTCTGCGGACGCCCATGCCCACGTGGCCCACTCCCTTCCTTGCACTAAAACCCATGACACTGGCTACGTTATTGCTTTGTGCAACACCTCTGAAGATCTGAAAATCCCTTCCAGCTAATAGTTTGGCAGCCCTCTTGACGTGCACTAGCCACCTGCTGGATGGACGTTTTCTATGTACGCCTATGTCAAATATGAGCTCAAATTGGGATTACGTTGCCTTAGTATCTTGCACGATGGTATGCTTTAAAAATGTAATAAAACATGTTGAAATAAATAAATAAACATATTGCACGCACGTTTGAGGTTTTAACCCCTTCAGTGCCCGCCCCTTTCCCCGCCCTGTGCCGGCCGTTGTATTAGCGGGCGGGGTCTATGACGAGCTGGACTCGTCATGGGCACAGCGCCACCGCGGCCCATGACGAGTCCAGCTCGTCATGGGCACTGAAGGGGTTAACTGGACTTCTGTTTACATTTGGCAGTTTGTGGTACTTTCCGCTTGGGGGCGGTGTTCTCCCACGCTGTCAGGGGTGTCTATATATACTAAATCCGTAACATTGCTTTATACGCGACCAACTCTGTCCAATAGATCCGAGTCATAAGGCATTTATTGCAGGCTGAAATATTAGCTCCACTGATCCCTAACCCACCCAGTCTCCACGGTGGCTACCTTCTCCCAGTAAGGGAGGGGTGTCTATTTCACACCGAGTAAAATCGCCTTCAATATCTAGGCACTTGGCTTTCATTCTGGGATTTCACATGTGAAATCTGGAAGGCCGAGGAGCTCTGCGTGAAGTACTTCACCCAAAATTGGCCAACCCGTGCAGCCACCTTTGTATGTGTATGCAACAGCAGTGAAAATAAATGTAATCCAATGACATGCGTCATTTAGAGCAACTGCCTAAACGCACATTTACACATTTATTAGCGCAGTGCAAAGGTCAAATTAGAGTTTTTAGAATAGTACACTGAAATGAGAAACCCTCTGTTTACTTCTTCACAGATTTCATGCTACAAGATCTTAACAACATTAAAACAGCTCTGCTAATAGCCATGAGGTCTCTCCAATTAATTTTAGCTAACTGCCCAAGTCCTTTGCACCCTGGTTTTGGTTAAATATCATTTAAAAAAAAAAAATACACATACAAATTGATATTTAGTTTTAAATCATAAATGTAGATGTGCAGAGTCTGATATGTTATTTATTAACATTGTAACATATTTATAACTACTGTGAAAAGGTATATTCCATATTATTACCACAATACAGAAAAATGTACAGGAAAAAAGCACTTCTTTGCTGCTTCACCGATTGCACGTTACAATGACTTTACAATGGAAACATGTAATCCAATACTCACAGGCCTCTTCAATATGATTTTACCTCATACCGCATCAGGGTGTTTGCTAAATACTTAAAAAACAAAAACAAGTACGTATAGGAATATGCCATGACATACATCGTGCATGGAGATTCAGTGTAATGCTATTTATCACCATTTGTGAGGGAGGGTGGGGCATAATGGTTCACTCGAGGCTATGGCGCTCACGAGTCCACCCTAACAATAGTAACAAATAACATATTACATGCTGCATAAATTAGGAAGTCTGTTCTCCCAAAAAGAGAAAGTTTTGACAAATAGGTACAATTAAAGTAGACGATCGTCCTTTAATATTAAGTGCACCAACTAACAGAATCAGACTCTGCTTTTAAAGTAAGTAAGTGGTTAAACCATACCAGTCCCATATATCACAAAGTTGCTTAAATGGCAGCTTTTATCACATATTTATGGTATCATTTATTTATCTCCTTCTCCATGACACTTCCTTTCCTCAAACAAACCAGGGATTTCTCCTCAGCTATTTTCCTTCATGCTTATCGTATCCTCCCAAAGCTACCCCCCATGCCACCCAACAGACGGCGAGCAAAGATAAATCGACCCTAAAATGGTTGTATATTTAATTAAAAGCGACAGAGTAAATAAAAACATATCAAATTTAATTTGCGTGTGTAGCGGCGGGTGACGGTGGAGGGCTTTCTTCTGAAAGGTTTTAATTAGCATGTATGAGGGCGATAGTGCCCCTTGAGTGCACGGGAGTTGACATTTTTATATCCAGGGGAAGGAGCAATGGGCCAGCTGAGGGCGCAGGGTGGGGGATGGGGGGAGGGGCGGTAAGGGAAACTAGCCAACCGAGGGCACGATGTCTACTTGAAGGCTGCCTCCCACCTCGCATCTGCCTTAAAAACTGTTCTTGATTCCGATGGTGAGAGAACAGGACCGTATGAGTGTGAGAGAACCAGTGAGAAACAAGATGGAAGGAATGCGTGGCATAGGTCGTGCATGGTCTAATATAATTCTAAGATATGAAATGCATATTAATCGGCATGCCCCACCACAGGATCTAAGCATAGAAGTGGAACATGGTCACGTGACAAGTGATAAAAGTTTTCTTCCGAGCTCGAGAGCAAAGGAGTGCTTTATACCGCCCACCCTCCCAGGAAAGAAAAACAATAATTTTCAAAAAAATTCTTTAGAGGATGAGATGTGGAATTCAAGCAGGAGTACTTTGCTACATTCTCTGAGAGGTTCAGACTTGAACAAACACAACTTGGGTGAATTTCAGGGCGATTTGAAGTTTTCAGAACTTTGAACTTTTTATAGTTTAGGAGCCAGGTTCGCAGAGACCAAAGATGTGTCAAGTCCACGCGTAGGCAAAGCATTTTGTCATTTTTTTGGAGTACCAATGCCAAAACCTCTGAAAAAAAACACACTAGCCACTTTTTTATGTTTAGCTATTCAGTTAGGGGCAAAAGCTGGTAGAGAAATCAGAATATGTGTAAAATAACAAGAATTATTTTACCAAGTACCCTTCTCTTTGATTTAACAATCGGAGAGAAATAATTTGGACAGCTCTATAATGTTTTTTAATTATTTCCTTCAAGAAGTTTATATTTCAAAGGGGAAAATTCCAGATGTCTCATATTTGTTTTTCTGACCTTGATGTAAAAATACTCGCCATGCTGACCAGGTGGGAACCGTGTAAAAAGAACAATTGATTGACAGAATCCTGATCAATATCAAACATTCACCCCCAGTACATGGATCTGGGCCTAAATCCATTTTAGGCCCAGATCCATGACTGTCGCCTGCTGCTGTACACTTAGAGTAACGTGCGTGTGAGAAATTGGGTTACTGGTTGACTGGGGCAACCTCAATCCTTGTCAGGTTAAGGCATAAGCAAACTCCAAATTAACCTGTGCTCAACACCCTGGTAGCTTGGTACAGGGCAGTCAAGCTTAACTTAGAGGCAATGTGTAAAGTAGATGTGCAACACTTCAAACAGTAATATTATGAAGACACCACACAAAAAGATCCCACACCAGGTTAGAAACATAGAGCTGATCTGAATAAACAAAACAAGACCAGAATGACAAAAATCCAATACGTTTAACGAGAATTATGAATTTTTAAAGAATTTAGTGAAAATAGCTCCAACAAGCACAAAATGCCAACACAGGATATCTGGTAGAGCTGGACTGGGTTAAAGTCACACTTTCAGACCTACCGCGACGGAGTGCAGGTAGGATACAGGCACCAGGTTAGGCCCCTTGAAATTTACCTTCTCAAATTCGTGACAAGAGTCCCATTCACATTGAAGAGGACCGTGGGAAGCAGGGAGAGCATAGTGGGAGGATGTCAGGGAAGTGCAAAGAGCTGGTCAGCATCGCAGGTGGACGTTGCAGGAGCTTTGTGGTGGCGGTCCCAATGAGCGGTCGATGTTGCCATGTGAAGAATTGGATTGACGGAGCTTCACATTGATTTGCGATGTGAGCGATGAAGTCTCAGTGTCAACAGAGGTGTAACAGAGGCCCATGCAGCCCCTGCAGCGCAGGGGCCCACCCAGCATTTTGGAGGGGGCCCCCTCACCCTGGAAGCCATGCCATTGCATGCCTAGCAGAATGTGTGCAGTGGTATGGAACAAGAAATAGTTAAACACTCGGGAAAGCCACTCTGCTTTTCAGGCAGGCCCTCGCAGGGTAGGGTGGCCCAAACATTCAGGGGCCCCCATTAAGTCCAGGACCAATGAATGTCTGCGCCATCTGTGTGACACCAGGGTCCCTCATCACATTCTGTACGGGGGGTATCATTTTGCTTTACGCCACCGGGTGGGAACGGGCCCATTCAGGGTTGTGAAAAGCCCCAAAACTCGATTTCAGTGCCCATGAGCCAGGATTTAAGAGGCAGCAATTTGAGGGTCAGGAACATGCTGCAGCTGCATCCAGGGGCTAGTGAAGGATGTTGGCAAGTCTTTCATGTCCATGAGGCTTAGATCAGAAGACCGGCAGACCAGCCCTTGGAGTCACTCCGGGCCCTTGGTTCAGGATGAAGTTGCAGGTCCAGTTCTCCTTTCCCAGGCAAAAGGGTAGCAGGCATCAGGTCATCACAGCAGGGCAGCAGTTCCTTTAGAGCAGGACTCCAGCAGAGTGGCAGACCTTGTGGCATCACAGAAGTCCTTCTACCTGGCACAGGTTCAGCAGTGTACTGAAGTGGTGGTGTCCGAGGTCCAGTATTTATACACAGTTGTGCCCCTAAAAAGTGGGGAGAAGATTCTAGAGCAAGGCCTTTGAAGTGCACACATGACCTGCCTTCCTGGCGTCAATCCAGACTAACTCCATATGCAGCTCTTTGTGTGGGGACAGGACACAGCCTGTTCAAGTGTAAATAGGGTTGTGCCCAGCTCCTACCTCCCATCCTGCCGGTGATAGCCCATCCAATCACACTTAAACTACCCATTGTGTGTGGTTTTTAGGAGGAATGCACAAAACCCATCTGTCAGCTACACCCAATCACATGACCCAGAGAGGCACCCAATGGCTAAGGTAAGAAAATGCCAACTATCTAAGAGTGGCATTTTCAGAATGACACTTTAAAATCTGATGTCTTCATAGATAAGGATTTAAAAATGTATTCCAGAGATAGCAGACATGAAGAGGTTAACTGTTCCCAGTTGGAAATTACACTTATGAAATCTAATAAGGCAACCCCAATGTTACCCAATTGGAGATGTAGGCCTTTCAGTAGTGAAAAATGAATGTGTTTTTCACTACCAGGACATGTATAACGTAAACTACATGTCCTACCTTTCAAATATATTGCACTCTGCCCTTTGGGAAGCCTAAGGCTTGACGGACCTTCACATTGATTTGCGGTGTGAGCGATGAAGTCTCAGTGTCAACAGAGGTGTAACAGAGGCCCATGCAGCCCCTGCAGCGCAGGGGCCCACCCAGCATTTTGGAGGGGGCCCCCTCACCCTGGAAGCCATGCCATTGCATGCCTAGCAGAATGTGTGCAGTGGTATGGAACAAGAAATAGTTAAACACTCGGGAAAGCCACTCTGCTTTCCAGGCAGGCCCTCGCAGGGTAGGGTGGCCCAAACATTCAGGGGCCCCCATTAAGTCCAGGACCCATCCTGCTAGTGATAGCCCATCCAATCACACTTAAACTACCCATTGTGTGTGGTTTTTAGGAGGAATGCACAAAACCCATCTGTCAGCTACACCCAATCACATGACCCAGAGAGGCACCAAATGGCTAAGGTAAGAAAATGCCAACTATCTAAGAGTGGCATTTTCAGAATGACACTTTAAAATCTGATGTCTTCATAGATTAGGATTTAAAAATGTATTCCAGAGATAGCAGACATGAAGAGGTTAACTGTTCCCAGTTGGAAATTACACTTATGAAATCTAATAAGGCAACCCCAATGTTACCCAATTGGAGATGTAGGCCTTTCAGTAGTGAAAAATGAATGTGTTTTTCACTACCAGGACATGTATAACGTAAACTACATGTCCTACCTTTCAAATATATTGCACTCTGCCCTTTGGGAAGCCTAAGGCTTTCCCTAGGGGGTGACTTATATGTATTGAAAAGAAAAGTTTGTGGCCTGGCAAAAGGTTTATTTAGCCAGGTATAAATGGCAGTTTGAAAATGCACAGCCACAGGCTGCAACGGCAGGCCTGAGATGTTGCAAGTGCTACATGAAAAACGGTAGCACAATCAAGCCATTTCTACCATGCTTGAAGGAGAAAGCACAAGCACTTTAAGTGGAGGGCAAAGTCATAGAGTTTGGGGACGACCCTGAAGAAAGGGCCAAGTCCAACACCGCAGCACTCTTTATTATAGACATAGTAAACAGACTATGACTATAGCATAAACATAGCTGAGTAAAACAAAATACCTGAAATGCTCTGCACGCACCTGCTCTTCTCATAGGGCTTAAAATAGACACCCTGCTTTGAAGGTTAAAGGCTCTCTTTTGTATAGGCTCAGGACTAAAAGGCACAATTGCATGTGGGAGTATTTCCAACCCCACCAAACCCCATACAAAAGGCAAAACTGCCTGCAGGAGTGTACCCTCCCTAGCCCGGCTTGGATACAAATACCTGCCTGCGTGATTGAATCTGATTAGGTAAATGGTAACCTCAGTTATAGGTCAAGCCTACTTACTACCAGCAAAAAACAGGAGCAAATATTGTGCTTGTATTTCATGAGTCGACCTGCTCTAGATTGTGCGAGTGTGGCCCATGATTTCCTTGCCTGACCATTGTCACTTGTATGCACTCAGGTTCTTGCATAACTTTAGCATGAGTAAGTCATACTCACGCAGGTCACACTTGTGTAAATTTCACAACTTTTCTGAATCTCGAAGATTTTACGTTTGCAAAATTACTAACTGTGGTATCAGGTTTTACTTAATAAATTAGTCAGCTTACTCTATAGATTCCATACACTGACTCTGTAGATCTGGATGAAATTTGATGTACAATGATGTAATCTCATGGAATTTCCATCATTGTGTGTTAGAATGGTCACATGAAATGAAAGTGTACGCTACTTAATGCAGGTAAAAATCCTATTGTGGGAGCATGGGAATAATACAAACTAATCGAAAGCAAGCTGCTGTTGTTTTTATGACATGTGATTTTGCATTATTTTGTGTAATTTCTGTATTGGAAGTGTTAATTTCACCCAGTCCTGGTTAGACCTGGCATCTTTTGGCATGGTTTCCCCTGACTTTTTGGTTTTTGAGCTCCTGTTTTTGACTTCATTTTTGCTGGCTTTAGGACTCTGAGCACTTTACCACTGCTGACCAGTGCTAACGTGCTTGTGCGCTTATCTGAAATGTGATGACAATTGGTTTATCCATGATTGGTATATTTGGTTCACTTATCAGTCCCTGGTAAAGTAGTATACCATATATCCAGGGAATGTAAAACAAATGCTCCCAGGGGACCTGCAGCACTGACTGTGCCACTCACAGAAGTAGCCTTTCAAACATGACTGGCAAACTCTTTACATTCAATTGTGAACTTACATACAATGCAATTACCGCATACCACATGTTCAGAGAGGGGCTCGTGTGCCCCTGTGACAAGATCTACATTGGGCAGACCACCCAGAAAGCGCGGATTAGGATCTGCCATCATTGCAGCCGGCTTCGTTGCAAAACACCCAATGCCCCTCTTGTCGAATATTTCAGGAGCGCAGGACACAATGAGGATGACATCAGGCGGACTGTCATCAGTGTGGTAAAACCTCCACTGAGAGGCGCAGACATTGGACAACTCTTCAACAAGGAAGAATTAAAGTGGATCCTCTGCACTGGCAGCATACGTACCGGACTCAAAAGGCTCAAGGATTGGACTACCTTGATGTAGCTGTTCAAACCATTATAGTCTCTTTAATGAAAAGTTTCTGTGCCTCGGTCTGGGTCCACTCTCTCCCCGCAGCTCTGCTGTGCTGTCTCTTGCCTCCAGACCCCGACCTGCGCCTTGAGAGGTTCGAGGCTGCTGTCCGCTCCTGCGCCTGCTGCCCGCTTCAACTGGGACCAGACTGCCTGCAACCACCGTAACCTTTCTCAACTGTTTTTTTTCTTCTTAATTCTCATCTGTTGTGCCACTGTTATTGTGCCCATCTCTGTCTTGCTCTAATTTCACCACTGTTTTTATTTTATTTTGCCTGCCTGTTCCTTTCGTCTCTTGCCGCTGCTGCCTCTGTGGCCCCTCCTCCTTGGAATTCCCCCTGGGAATTCCCCCGCTCCCGCCTCCCTGCCTCTCCTCCCTCCCACCTCCCTTACTTAATGGCAACCGCTGCGCGGTCGTGCAGTGGGCATACTGCCAGCACGCCGAAGGCTCGCCAATGGCAAGCCCGTCTGCACCCGTCCGCAACCCAATCGCAGACAGCGCCAGGAACCTTGGACCTCCCACTACCCATCGCTATGACACCACCATCCTCCTCGCACTTAACCCTAGAAGACTTCGAGAATGCCAACAGGCCTCGCCGAAAACGACCCACGGCCAGTTCTCCTGCCTCCACTGCTTCCAGACCATCACCGCCACCTCGGCCTCCAACACCGCCGACGCCAGCAGCGACGACACCCTAAAATGCATCCTCCTCAACGTATGCCCCGTACACAAGCACACCATGGAAATCTGGAACCTTCTTGACTCTCTCTCGCCCGACATCGCCTTCTTCACAGAGACCTGGACCAACGCATCCTCCGCCCCGACATCAGCATCGCCATCCCAGACGGATACAAGATCCAGAGGAAAGACCGTCCCACCCACCCAGGAGGGGGCCTCGCCATCGCCCACAAGAGCACCCTCCGCCTCACCACCTCCAGCGAAACCTTACCCTCCGCCGAACACCTGCACTTCCAGATCCAGACCGACGCCAAAGCCACACTCCGAGGAACCCTCGTCTACAGACCCCCCGGCCCCCGAACAGCCTTCGCCACCACCATCACCGACTTCATCGCACCCCACGCCATCGCCTCAACAAACTATATACTCATTGGAGACCTGAACTTCCACCTCGACAACCCCAGTGACCCCAAGTCCACTATCCTTTGTGACAACCTCGCCAGCATCAGACTTAAACAACTCGTCAACACACAAACCCACAGAGCAGGACACACCCTCGACCCCATCTTAGCAGCAGGAAACAGCATTCAATGCAGCCACACAACGCAGCTGCCATGGACTGACCACCACTGCGTACACTTCGCCATCAACAAACCCAAGGCACCCAAACCAGCCCCACGCCCACCACGAAGGAACTGGAGCAAGGTTAACGACGAGAAACTTAAATCCACCCTCACCCGAGACAACCACACCTGGGCACTCGAAGCAAACGACGCAGCCGGAGAACTCCACACCTGGATCTCCGACTGCGCAGACGAGCTCGCCCGCTATGCAACCCCGACAGACAACGCCCCAGGAAAGCCACCTGGTTCACCACCGCTCTCCACGAAGCCAGGCGCACCTGCAGATGCCTGCAGAAGAACTGGAGAAACACCAAGACAACCGTAAACCACACCACCTACAAGTACACCATGACAGACTACCACACAGATCAGAGCCACCAAGAGGAACTTCATCCATAACAAAAACCTGGCTAACTCAACCAACTCCAAGGAACTTTTCAGTGTCATTCAAGAATTCACCAACCCATGCGGCAAAGCCACAGACATCACCCGATCCCAAGACCTATGCGACAAGCTTGGAACCTATTTCCTCCTCAAGGTCAAAAACCTCTATGACAACTTCATCGACCATACACCATGCGCCATAGATGGCCCCCGCCCTCCAGAAACACCAGCCAGCCCACCATCTCCAACTGGACACCGATCACGGCCGAAGACACCGCCTCGACCATGAAAAGCATCCACTCGGGGGCCCCCCCGACCCCTGCCCCCCTCACATCTACCACAGAGCCGCAGCCTCCATCGCACCCGAACTACAACGCACCATTAACACCACCTTCAAAACAGGCACCTTCCCAGATGACTGGGAGCGCGCAGAAGTCAGACCACTGCTCTAGAAGCCCACAGCTGACCCCACCGACCTCAAGAACTATCGGCCCATCTCGCTCCTACCCTTTGCAGCCAAAGTTGCAGAGAAAACAGTCAACAGGAAACTGAAATGATTCAGTGAAGAGAACGCCGTCCTCAACCTGACCCAATCCGGATTCGGAAGCAACTACAGCACCGAGACCGCCCTACTCGCTGCCAGAGATGCCGCAGCCCTCATCCAATTGACCTATCAGCGGCCTTCGACAACATCTCCCACTGCACACTAGTCGCCAGACTACACAACGCAGGCATACAAGGAACAGCCCTGGACTGGATCCGATCATTCCTCACCAGAAGAAGCCAAAGGATCAGACTTCCACCCTTCCTCTCCGACCCCACGAAAATCACCTGTGGAGTCCCACATGGTTCATCCCTGAGCCCCACCCTCTTCAACATCTACATGGCCCCCCTCGCAGCCATCGTCCGACAACACGGCCTCAACATTGTATCCTACGCCGACGACACCCAGCTCATACTCTCCCTCTTTAAAGACCCCACCACTGCCAAACTCAACTTCCAGGAAGGAATGCAAGACGTCGCAGTCTGGATGACCAACAGCTACCAGAAGCTCAATGCCGACAAGACAGAAGTCCTCGTCCGCAGTACCACCCCTTCTGCATGGGACAGCACCTGGTGGCCGACTGCCCTCGGAAGCCCACCTACCCCCTCAGAAGACGCCAAGAACCTCGGCACCATACTCGACTCATCACTCACCATGAACCGACAGGTCAACGCCATCACCTCCAGCTGCTTCAACACCCTCCGCATCCTCCACAAGACCTTCAAGTGGATCCCCCCTGAGCCAAGGAAGACAGTAACCCATGCACTCTTCACCAGCAGACTGGAGTATGGAAACACACTCTACGCCGGCATCAACAAGTCCCTACTCCGCAAACTCCAGACAATACAGAACACCATTACCATACTCGTCCTCGGCATCCCCCGACACGAACACATCAGTCAATACCTACGAAGTCTCCACTGACTCTCCGTGGAGAAAAGAGTCACTTTCAAAATCCTCACTGACTTCTACAAATGCCTACATAACAACAGACCCAAATACTTCAACGGCAGAATCAACTTCCACGTACCGAAAAGAAACCTCCGATCTTTCAACCTCGTACTGGCCGAAACCCCCAGGAGCCAGAGCAGGCGGAAGATCCTTCTCTCACATTGCAGCCAAAACCTGGAACGAGCTACAGGCAGACATAAGACGCGTCCCCTCCCTGAACACCTTCAGGAAGACCTGGCTCTTCGGCTAAACAGATCTGCAGACCCCCTCCTCAGTGCCTTGAGACCCTCACGGGTGAGTAGAGCGCTTACAATTCCCTGATTGATTGATTGGTCACCTTTTCAGCCAATTCATTGTCTTACATGCGCAATTGTTTAATAATATATTCTGTAATGTACATGGGCAGATTGCAATCATCTACGAGTTTTTATTGATTATCTTTGTTTTTAGCCTCATTAGAAAGAAATTTGCCTCTTTTGTGTATGTTGTTATCAATCGTTTCACGCAAAATTACTTTGAAATTTTTGCTTCACAATTTCTTCAATATCTGCTATTCCTGTCTTTCCCTCTTATTTGCCTATTCATTCGCAAAATTTCCTTTTATTCCTTCTCCTCTCACCGGTCCATTATATCCTTCTGTTACATTCACTACCCTTTAAGATGGTGCCACCGCTGGGTCTTCCACACTGCAATTTGCAGCTGATCATGTCACCCACCACATGATCTGTCTATTCAGATATTAGTTCCACTCACAGTGGGAGCACTAGCCTCCAGATTCCCCGCGCATCCCAGAACAGGGCGTCCACATCGGTGCGCCCAGTACTTTTTCATGGTGAGCCCAGCTCTCTCTGCACCGTTCCCAGCACCGGAGCTTTCACAGAACTTTTACTCGTTACTGCTTTCTCGCGGCTCGCTGTACTAACGCCTGTCTACCCCCCTTTCTTTTTAGGCCGATTGTACCGTATTTACTGGCAATCCCATCCATTTGCCTATTCAATTACCGCAGTCCATTAATAGGCAATTTTAATCCTGCAGCCTGTCACCACAGGTCAATCCCTCCGGTAAGCCGGACACCACGGAGCACAGGGACTCCCTTCACATCACATGGATTTACCGCACTGACAGCGGACGATTCTTACTGCCAGTGCTTAATTTGTAAAATATTACGTGCCAGGGCTATGACCAGGAGGCCACTCCAGCTTGCACCACCCACTGCCCCTGTAATTGCTGCCAAAAGAACTACTAACCATCTCTCTCGCATGTAAATGCGACAAATCAGATTATTCCAGGTCCCCAAAGCTAACGGAATGGCTGGGGAGGCAGGTATTAGCAATTATTTAAAGTATATTGTTTTCTTAAACAACAGTTATACTGCTCATCTTTAAATTACATGAGCAGCACCACCTTGTGGCAGACTGCCCTAAGTGTGGTGTTGACCATTAGGTGCCGGTTCCGAGCACCAGAAACCAATTAAGTGCTGGTGCTGAGCACCGGAAAGCTCCGGCTCAAATTAAGCACTGCTTACTGCGGTCCTTCAAACGGAAATGATTAACGTGGTATTTTACCGTAGTTCCATCTTTACGGTAAGCCGTGCACAGATTACCTTCACAGAGAATTCAGATAATCTTACCCGATTAGCAATTGTGTCCTCCGGTTGCCATCACCACTTGTTGCCCCCTAAACAAGCTGGCACTCTTTCCAATCACTACCTTTTTCAATTACAGTCTTAACATTAGCAATGTTTTCCACTCATTGGCAGGTTCACATAGTCACTTCTTGCTCATTCACTATTATGTTAATCGGATCAAACTACCTTGTCATCCCCAACTGCATGATGTATGTTGCTTTGCCATTTTTTATACCTTATTGTACATTGACCACTCTACTGTTTTCTTTTTCTTTCCCCATTTTCCCTCTATTATTTTATAGGCAATTTTACTCAGGCATGTAATGTAATGTCCTGATGATGATTCCACAATGGCTTTCATGGGATCGAAACGTTGTTGACTCTCTGTACACCGTAAACACAATTTAATTTGTCATTGCTCGCGTGTAACGGTGTCTCCGCATATCTATGCTTGTTTTATTTAATGTTTGACGTACAAGCATTTGTTGTGCCTGAACCTTTGTTTTGTTTCTGTTTTGTTTTATGTGTACCTTGTCGGATGCAGGATTGTGTCCCCACTTTATTTTTTGCAAATATTTAAAATATTAAATTGATCCTATCCAGCTGTACAGCACAAATATAGTACTAATTTCTAGTCTATATTTATTTTTCTCTGTTCCTATTGTCTTTGTCCGGGACCACTGTGTTCATAACTCATTGATACCCAAGGTCCCTGACCATTGTAATTGGGTTCCCTTGTTTCCCATAACACGTTTGATTTGTAAGAGACATATCCTGGATGAGTTTAAATTATCCGTGATTCTAAGGTTTATCTGAGGAAGAGTTGGACTGTATTTCAAATTGAAGATGGGAATCAGATGTTCGGATTTGTTGATTTTTTCAAAAATACTTATATTTGTCAATTACGTTTCACAGAAACTATATATATTCTTATATTAAATTAATTAGTGCCAACATTCAATATAGTTCTTGCACCCATTTCCTAACAAATTAATTCACATTACTCACACTGCCAATTGTCTAAAACCTAAGCTGAAACGTGTGTTGAAGGCAAGAGTTTAAAAAACACATTAGGGTTTTAGCCCCTTTCAGTGGTGGAGTTAATAGGGTGCTCAGGCTTCCCCCTTCCCCTCGCTTCCTTTTTGGACCGAGGGCATCCCACACACAGCACAAATCAGAAAGATATTTTGTAATATGCAGAGTTGCTCCTGCATTTGATTGGCCTCCTGTTACTGCTGACCTCTGATCCACAATGGAGCAGCCAATAACAGAACTCCACCCTGTGGTTCACAGTGTGATTGACAGCACAGGACCTGCAACATGGGCAATCACCATTCACCTACCATTTTATTTTTAATATATATTTTTATTAACTTTTCAATAAACAACCGGCTCATGATACAGTATTACAGTTATTCATTATACAACACTGCCATCTGTCTCATCTCAGTGTCCCAATGTCAACACCAAAATGGCTCAAAGATTACCAAGACATCGACTACTAAGTGATAGGCATCCCTATCCCAGCATTGTAGTGTCCCTCTGCTCGATCAGGAGTCCAGTTCCCGCTAACAGTCAAGAGCCAATAACTGTACATCGACTGAATAATATAATAGAAAAAACTCAAGCCCATCTCCACCCTACTCCCTTCCCGCCCACCCCATACCACGGGTGTGCCCTAACTACTTGCAGCTCAGAAAAGTAGGAACAACTAACTCCTCCGTTATAGTTAACTCAGTAACAGCAATACAGTACAGGCTAACCTATTACTATTGCAGTCCATCAGTCGTACCACAGGGTATGTCCAGCGCTACTCTACTACTCCCATGGAGCCTGGTGAGCCCGTCAGGGCTTCCAAGGCCGAGCCAACCTCCATCATATAGGGATTGACCATGTTACAGGCAGTTGGGGGGGAGAGGGAAAGAGAGAGAGAGAGAGGGAAAGAGAGAGAGAGAGAGGGAAAGAGAGAGAGAGAGAGACAGAGAGAGAGAGGGAAAGAGACAGAGAGAGAGAGGGAAAGAGAGAGAGAGAGAAGGAGAGAGAGAAAGAGAGAGAGAGAGAGGGAAAGAGAGAGAGAGGGAAAGAGTGAGAGAGAGAGAGAGAGAGGGAAAGAGAGAGAGAGAGAAGGAGAGAGAGAGAGAGAGAGAGAGACAGAGAGAGAGAGAGAGAGAGAGAGAGAGAGAGAGAGTGTGTGTGTGTGTGTGTGTGTGTGTGTGCGCACATGAATGCATGAATAATGACAATGTCGAGCCAATGGTAACTGGACCGTGATGTGGCCCAGGATTATATCGGAGCTGAAGAGCGAGTACTGCAGGATTACAGGAGAGAGATTAGTAAACAAAAGAATATCTTGATTGCTGCGGGAACCAGTGCTTAATTTGTAATAGGATGAGAGCTGGTGATCAAAGCTCTGCTTAGAAACCCGCAGCAAATGGTTTTAAATGCTGGTGCACCTAATACCAAGCCTGCATAGTCTTACATCAACCTCATGGCTCTTCCAGCCACACACTCTGCCACACTCTGCCCCTTTATCACACTCTTGCATGTTTGTGCTTTATCCCCTTGCAACGTTTTTTCCATCTTTCTCTCCCTACTTTGTTGTAAATAAAGATGGATCCTAGTAGGTGATATGATGTAGATTTATTCAGCTTAGTTACAGTTTCAAGGTAACACCCCAAGGGGAGCAGCATCGTTGCTGATCAGCCCACTCTCTACAACTGACATTCACACAAACCAGGCACTCATCAACATTCCGTGATCTCACACACGCACTGGCTGAACACCAGGGACTTGGAACTATGGAGAGGATGCAGAGCAACCATGACAAGTCACAACACATCTCCTACTGCTATAGAAACAACTGAAAATATAAATAAACAATCAACGAGTCCCATAAATATTCATTCCCATTAAAACATCAAATCAAAAGGACAAAAGATGGAAGAAAACGAGCAATCAATCTTAGAAAACATCAACAAGTAAATCCAATTTACCCCTACCGCACACACTAAGGCCTTAGCCCTTAAGAAGGACATCACTCAACACCAGGGAGCAACACACATGCCCCTACAACACATCATCCTTAACCAGATCAGGGTGCAACATACATGCCCCTACCACATGTCCTTACCCCTAGGAAGGACATTACACACATCAGGGTGGAACACACATGCCCCTACAACACATCATCCTTAACCAGATCAGGGTGCAACATACATGCCCCTACCACATGTCCTTACCCCTAGGAAGGACATTACGCACACCAGGGTGGAACACACATGCCCCTACAACACAGCATCCTTAACCAGATCAGGGTGCAACATACATGCCCCTACCACATGTCCTTACCCCTAGGAAGGACATTACACACATCAGGGTGGAACACACATGCCCCTACAACACATCATCCTTAACCAGATCAGGGTGCAACATACATGCCCCTACCACATGTCCTTACCCCTAGGAAGGACATTACGCACACCAGGGTGGAACACACATGCCCCTACAACACATCATCCTTAACCAGATCAGGGTGCAACATACATGCCCCTACCACATGTCCTTACCCCTAGGAAGGACATTACACACATCAGGGTGGAACACACATGCCCCTACAGCACATCATCCTTAACCAGATCAGGGTGCAACATACATGCCCCTACCACATGTCCTTACCCCTAGGAAGGACATTACACACATCAGGGTGGAACACACATGCCCCTACAACACATCATCCTTAACCAGATCAGGGTGCAACATACATGCCCCTACCACATGTCCTTACCCCTAGGAAGGACATTACGCACACCAGGGTGGAACACACATGCCCCTACAACACATCATCCTTAACCAGATCAGGGTGCAACATACATGCCCCTACCACATGTCCTTACCCCTAGGAAGGACATTACGCACACTAGGGTGGAACACACATGCCCCTACAACACACACATCAGTAGAACACAGGGAACTTCTCATACCTGCGACTGCAGCCACTTAACCAATCGTGACAGGACCAGGGACTTCACATACCCTCAGCTGCATCCACTTGAAAACTAATGGCAGAAACAGGAACTTCACACACCTTCTACTGCAGCCACTTAAAAACTCATGGCAGAACCAGGAAGTTCACATACCCAAAACACGGTCTCACATCAGGACCTGGGCTACTCTAAACACAGTCTCACTTCAGGAGCATGGATACCCAAAACACGGTCTCAACCAAGGACCACTCTAACATCTCCCTCACACTTCAATAGGAAATGTAGCATTAAAATGTTCAACACAACATTCATAATGTCACCAAACATCTCAAAATCCCCGGTGAGCAACCTATCCGCAAACCCATCGCAGCTCTAAATTGCTGACAGTATATGTGGCAGCAGTATAAGAATAGTTCCATTGCCTCAATTTTGCCAAATAACAAGCAATGAATCCATGAACGCAAAATACCTAACTCTCCTTTACATCAGCTCCAGATCCCCTCTGATTCATTACTGAGCCAGTGTGGTTGAAAAGACAAACAATGTCTTGTCAGGAATTGGCAAACAGGTGATATATAGATGAAGAAAACTTGCACTCTCACGAGTCACAGAAATTGGCACCTTAATTCCATACTTTAAGTGGAAATGGTATTCAGGCCAAACAGGGGCCAAGCATTTACGAAACCAATTCTCAGGCTGCGCATCCGCTATGCAACACCCCGTGGTGTGCCTCAGCTGCTTAGCTTCAAGATGCAGCACCATACTGTAAAAGTTCTCAAGACGTACTTTCAGTGAAGCCAGCCGGGACGGTGAGTCAGCGCTCTAGCCTCCGGTGGTTCCCCTTATCTCTCTGGTGCAGCGCAATGATCTAATTGGTCCTCACTGTGTGGGTACGCACAGTTGTCAGTGTTCACACTCACAGCTGACATCATATTGGCCTGAGCCAATGACCAGTACTCATGCTCCTCCGCACGAGCTGACATCTTGGCTCGCTCGCAGATTGACAAGATCTGCGTATGTCAGCCTCGCAGTGAATTAAAATGCTGCATCGCATGGCAGCCTTGCGGACAATCTAAATTCTCCATAGGATCCTTCAGTTCAACAGCAAGAGAATACACGCTCCAAACCAGTAAAGAGGCACCCCACGTGCTCCCCACCCCTTAGAGGCACACAGACGTCTAGGTGTCAGCATGTCGCGTGGACTCCATTAAATCAAATTATGCTGCGGCTTATCAGTCTTGTGCCCCACAGTTACTACTGCTAAATTTAGGGTGACTCAGATCTCGATAGACCCGTTCGCCACTCTTCATGCAAATCTCCAAAAGGGTCAATTTCACCAGTATTCCTTTCCCCGCTGCCGTTCATGTGAATTAAAGGCTGCAAGTTCACTTAAATTCTGCAAGATCACTAAATTAAACAGATTAATGCCCAGCACTTCTGTTGACTGTAGGCTGCCCAATGTAAAAGACACTGGTGGAGCTTCCAGGGCGCTGCTCTTTAATTCAGTCTTCAATTTCCTTTGCTCTTAGCTTCTTCAGTAACCATCTCCTCTCACTTTGTTCCCTATGTGTGGTTACATTTCTGAATTGTCGCCAGTGTTGTAAAAAATGATGGCTCCTAGTAGGTTATATGATGTCGATTTATTCAGCTTAGTTACAGGTTCAAGGTAACGCCACACCCGGAGCAGCATCTTTGCCCCTCAGCCCACTCTCTACAACTGACATTCACACCAACCAGGCACTCATCACCGTTCCAAGACTGCACACACACACACTGGCTGAGCAGGGACTTGGAACTATGGAGAGGATGCACAGCCACCACGACAAGTCACAACATACTTCTCTCCCCTTTGTGTGTTTTTCTCGCTCTTCCTCTCTGGCAATCACTGATAAGGAAAAATAAATGCCAGTCCCCAAAAATGAGTGCTGGTGGGCCCCACTGGCAAACACCAGCTCAAATTAAGCACTGGTGGCAACTCACACATATGGGTATATATGAGCTTTTAAATGTGTTGTGTGGCATGGTACTTGAATATTGAATACCATCTAATGTAAACATCATCTACCACAGTGTCGCCCCAGTCGATTTCACGTAGGGTCTTCATCCCCAGAAGTGTTTTCCTCAGAGAATTGATAAGGAGCAATCTAAACATTAAAGTGTGGAGTTTTGATACCAGAACTCTCTTTTGAAGCCCCAATTGTCCATTATAATGTCAAACTGGAGAATTGGTGTCAACTGTGTGGGGACTTCTGGGATATATAATCAAGATCACCCATTTGTGAGTATTTCACAAATTTGGGACAGCTCCCAACATAACTATTTAGTGAGCGATGAGACTTATCAATACAGACGTCCATGTCCTTCCGTATTATTGGTGACCTTAAGAATATAGTATGTCTCCGCGACCTCATAGTCATACCATACATCTCCATATAAAGGACGGACAGAAAACGTGTGCATGGTAGCATCAGTGCTCTTCGTGACCCTTAGGGCTGTTTGCAAATCCTTTGCAGGGGCTCAAGAAAAGAAGGAGGGCTGAGGGGTGGTCTGTATCTCTGAGCTCCAGAGCTCACGGTCCATTGGTCTGCAGACGCAATCCAAATACTTTACGCTGCCCTAAACAAATGTTTTTATTTACACAAAAAAGGCACATTGCACTCCCTTTACAACTTACTTAGTAAATAATGTATATCAGACTAAAGAAAGTAGCCAGACATCCTTGTACACTGTGGAACGTAAAGGTTTATTATAATTAAGGATCCCTGTTTTCCGTTTTTTTACAGATAAATACAGACAGAAAACATTAATTGTCTAGTCTGTATTCATTTTTAAATGTGGATAGAAATGGAAATTGAGTTGCCTTTTGAGTAATTCTAAATACTGTTTGCCATGACTGCTAGGCCAATAGATGTGTGGATTGATAGTTAAGGCGTTAAAAAAAGAAAATTATTTAATTAAAGAGGCTTTTACAGCAGTAGATATGCACAAGGTCAATACTGAAATTTCCATATTTTCATATAAGTGCACTGATTTATCTTTCTGCGGGTGTTCACAGCACTGAAACCTGGCAGACGCTCAAGCATGAGTGCATATTTTTCGGTTAAACAAATGTGGAAATATGCTAATTTCAGCTTAATTTTTTCATAAAACCCAAAATAAATATGGATAAATACAGATAAAATTAGCAAAAAAATAATATGGACGGATACAGATGGAAATGGCAAAAAAATAAATACCATAAAACCGGGAGACCTAATTACAACCTTAAGTGCCCACGACGCAGCACAGTCATATACGTCATTGTCTTGAACATCCTGGCAGTAACTGATATACCGGTCACTGTCAGAACCTTTGGAACATTCCTAATGCAACAATCTGTACGACATCTTACCACACAGGCCGTCTCCTGTCCTCACTGGCTCCTGAAAAAAAATGCAATTTTCTCAAAAAGAATTTGGGGAAAGAATGCGCTTTTTTAATTTTTATTTTCCAGGGGCATCAATTTACTGCTATCCCGTACTCCAGAACCTGCTGGAAAGCATTTCAGCCTGCCCTCCATGAAGATGAAAGCTGTCAGTAGGCTATCAAAGGATGTTTTATAACTTTCCTAAGGGGAGGGTTCATTTCAAATAAAAAAAACTCCATTTAAAGTAACGACTTGGGACACAGAAGTGGGCTCTGCGAAAACAGCAGCCATATTTTACACCCCCCAGACACTGCCGGAGATGACTCCTCTGATGCTCTTTCAGCTATTCTTGCTGCCGCCACATTTAGCCGGTAACCACACATTGTATATGAAGCCTGTGCTTGCGAAGACAGGAGAGGTAAGCAAAGGCAATGGGGATATTATAGGCCTCTAAAGGGCCCTCACAGATGGATGCCAGAGCGACAGATAGACGATAATGTCTCCTCTGCCCTGCCAGGCAGTGCTATATTTTACTCATCGGCTCCGCTGTCGTCAGTTGAGTGATTCAGCCGCAGATTTAAAGCACTCAGGGACGGATGGGCAGCGAAACACACATTGCGCAATGCAGGGATGCGTTCCGGGGGCTCGAGAAAGCGGCAAAAAAGTAGGTCATGCATGGGCTGCCTGAGCGCTGGATGTACCAAGTTACATCCACTGTAGATACGTATGTCAATAAGAGGCTCACCTTCAAGCTACTCACCCATGCACACAAGGCCCTCCACAACACCGGACCAGCCTACCTCAACAACAAACTCAGCTTCTACACCCCCACCCACCAGCTCTGCTCAGCCAGCCTCGCCCTCGCCACTGTCCCCCGCACCCAACGAACGACCGCCGGTGGCAGAGCCTTCTCCTTCCTCGCCGCCAAGACCTGGAACACCCTCCCCATCCACCTACGGCAGACCCAAGACCTGCTCACCTTCAGAAAACTCCTCAAGACCTGGCTCTTCGAGCAGTCGCAGCACCCCCTCCCCCCAGCACCTTGAGTTCCTTACGGGTAAGTAGCGCGCTCTATAAATTCAATGATTGATTGATTGATATGAGGTATTTGTGTGATGCCAGCCGATACCAGAGGCGTAGCTTCCATTGGTGCAGAAGGTGCAGTGGTGCCGGCGCCCAGGGACCTATGGGGTGGAGCACTGAGCTCTGATTATAGCTGCGGTTTACAGTTCAAAGAGTGGCTAGGGGGCCCATGTCCTTCTTGGCCCTAGGGCCCATGACACATGGACTACGTCACTGGCCTATTCGAAGGGCAGCGGAGCATTCTGGGTAATAAGCCTTTAATGGTCTGGAACAATTATTGCATAAAGTATAGACTCAGTTGTTTTTCTAAGGAATAATCATTAATCTCTAGTAGACATTGTATATTTCTACATAGTTTGCAATATTTTTAGGATCCTGTCCTCTCTAGACTTCATGGTAACTCTTTCCTTTGCAGTTTTCCCATTTCTTCTCCTCGATTTTAAGCTTCCCAAGGGCTGAAATCTCTCGCTGTCCTTGACACTGAATGCATCTAAAATGTTTTTTAAGAAAAGACCATCACAACTTTATCCTCAGCCACATTCTGAGCATTCCTGATGGTAATTGAAGCACTCGGAGGCATGATGACGTTGGATGTCACACCAGCCCGAGTCATTTCTTCATGGGTCAACAGCTCCACAAATAGGAAATAAATAATAGGCCACGTTAAGCCCCATTATGAATCTTAGCCCGAGCACGTCAAAGCTGAGTAATTCCCTGTATGGTGCCTCCTTATCCCCAAACTCACTCCCTGCCCCTGCGTCCCTGCCCGCGATTCTGATTGGACCGTCCACCCCAGGGAGGGCTCATCTACAAGTCTGATTTCATCTACTAAGCAAGCAACGCTGTGATTGATGCATTCTAATATCTCTGCTCGGACACGGGCAATCAAGTAGGGAATGGAAGGAAACACCTCATCCCATTACACCCCCAGCCCACAGCCCCTCTTCCTCATCTTATGATCTGCCTCATTAGCCCACTCTCCCGCCAACAGGATGCTGACAGCTAAAAAAGATGCTTCTCTTGCTGAGGCAGAGCCATTGTCTCCAGTGTGGCTGTGCACCGAGGAGCTGGCGAGGAAGGGCTCTCTGCTTTGTTGTACAGAGGGGCATCCAGTGAGCCTGCAACCCTGCCTTAATGGCAGATGGCATAAGGGGAGAACAGAAGGATGCAAGGTCACGCGTGCTGGTGCTGGACCAGGAGAAGGACCGGTGGCATCTTCGAAGCTCCCTGACTGAATCAGCAGCATGTTTTTTTGGCCACATGGGTCATTTCATTATTCTGTTCTACTGTGGAAGAGCTGCATGGAGAATAATAAAAACAATGGTAAAATATTTAGTGTCATCCATTTCCATTTCCATTTCGAAGCCTTTGGCTATGCCAAGTGGGTCATAAGAAGGCCCACGATGGACCATGCACTATGCAAACACCTTTTTACCTTCTCATCTACCTGCAGGAACAATAGTTCTGAGCATAGTTAATGATTTATACAGCTAGGGGCATCACTAGTAGATGTTTACTCTAGGGCTTTGGCTACCAATTGCATTTCCAATGGATGGGGTCATGAATCCACAGTGAACTGATCGACAAGCCATGAGTGGAGTATCGTAACACAGACCAAAGCGTAGCGGTCAGTTTGTGGGTGATGACAAGGGGCCTGAACCAGTCTAGGACTGTGAGCCGGCACTGGCAAGTACCTTTCAAGAGCACACCTAGAAGCCTGAGGAGGATCTGACGATAACACTTAGAAGCCAGGGCTTCATAGCCCCTTTCTCACCACTTGAGTCTCCAGTAGGGGGCAGATGGTTGTAATGAACCTGTACTACGGGCCTCACCTGTACGAAGAGATCTATAAAAAAATCCTTTTATCATGAACCTCAGGGAGCATTATAAACTCTTATCTGGCCAAGTGCACAATTATACTTACTTTTGTCATTTCAACTAGGTCTTCTGGGACAAATAAGAAAGCATATTTTTGCAATCTCTGTCCATGATTACCTTTAGTTATCATATTAGTTATTGTTTGTAGTCCTGAACTGAAAGGAATTTTCTTCAGCACTGAATCATATGCAGTGCCCAGTGGAATAACTAACCATGGGACATTCTCCTTGTTTCTCTATGCATGCATGGACCAAAATGTGTGGGTTTGAGGAATCAGCATCCAGGGGTTCATAGATTCAAGGAAGGCAGCTATATGGACATTGATGAGGATTGGTGCCCCTTTACACACTGCCCTGCTCTGCAGCTCTATTCCTAACTGGGCCCAAAGTCCCTCCTCAACATGCCCCTATTATGGGTGTGTGCAAAAGTGGCTTTGGACAATGGAGGAGACAAAGGCAAGTGTGCCACATGTTCCATGGATTGCCAGATAAAAGTAGCCTGATTAAAGCTCTGGAAGACAACATCTCATCTGAGTGATGCTCTGCTTCTCCAGCCTGTCACCTCGTCATGCCACCATTGGCGAACTCTCCAGTCATCCACAATTTTCTTAATGAGGCCAATATCTTGGCTCAAACTAAGCATTACCACTTCTGCCTTTCTTCAGGGTCTCACAAGTTATCACAGGACTCTTTATGAGACATGAGATACAAAAGCAATGCCAGTCAATGGAATGCAAAGAGTGAGTTACAGGTACTAGAGATAAATACAATTGATTAATTTCAATGTTTTTTTTAGTTTAAAATATTACCTTGTCTCTGAAATTTTCACCTAACTATAATGTTGCTTTAGCCTCTATTTTTTTTCAGTGAATTTCTAGGGTTTTTTAATGGGAAAATATTTTATTACCATACGTAAAGTGCGCGATGGGGATTGACAGCAGGTCCTTGCCTGCGGCCAGGACCTGCATCCAACCCCCCACAGGCAGCTGACCCCCCACTGCGCATGGCCTTCAGCCATGCATGGCAGGGGTTGTCCGCAGGGCCTGGCCTGTGTCCAGACCCTGCCTCCAAACTGGAAAGCCAACCCCTTGCCGTGCTCGGTTTAAGCCGTGCGAGGTGGAGGGTTGGCTGCAGGGCCTGGCATTTGGCTAGGCCCTGTGGCCAGCCCCCACAGACGACCTATCCCCTGTGTGCAGTGCATGGTTTGCTGCAGGGCCTGATCTGCCAGCAGTTATCCCTACACCACACACGGCCTTCTGAAACATCAAAATATAAAAGTGAGCCTATTTGCTTTATCAAGCGGTGAGCATATGAATTCATAGCAGATCCATCATCTTTCTTAAAAAATCACCAATATTTTTTACCACATGTGCATTTCAATAATTCACACAGTGCAGTATTTATTAATAGTGATTATTCTATAAATATATAATTAAGTTTTAGTTCAAACAGGTCTGTGACTCTTTCTTTTTGCAAAGTTTTTATTATTATATTTTGTAGGTTTAAAATGTCAAAAAAATAATCAGAGACATATTGTTCAAAAAACATTTAAAACAATAAAACAAACATGTCTCTGAGTCTTTCTTTTAAACTTTTTCAGCCCAGAAAATGCATTCATAAAAACAAGCACAAGAGGGCCTTAAACTCCAGCGGAAGAGCATGGAGCTCTAGCTAAGAGTGCTTTTAAAAAATATTGTAAGCTCTCTTGCGGATCATTGATTTAAGGACCCAGAAGGCTTACTGCTTATTTTTGAATGGTGCTGGGGGGAGGAGGGGAGGGGGGCTGAACTCTCTGCAGCCCCAAACAACATTTATAACAGGTCTGGTGGTGCCCCTCCCTATTCCAGTAAAGCCCTTGGAGGGCATTATGCGGCTCCTACTGCTCATTTATTATTCACTTAAAAGGAAAAAAATAATATGGGTGTCTCAGTGCACACCTGGGACACCAATATATTATTTTTTATAAGAGGAGGAGGGTCTGCTGCTTCTTTCACTGAGCCTTTCCAGGTCCCATAGACCCCATCCCCTTGAGCACTTTTTTTTAAAATAGAGGAGGGGCGCACGGCCATCAACCTGAGCCACAAGTGGCCCCAGGGACCCCATCTTCCGAAACCATTTTTTAAAGTAAGGGGAGGGGGTACTTGGCCCCCTTCCTGAGATTATGGGCACCAGGTACCCCATCCCCCAGGGCAAATTGTGCCAACGGTGGGTGTCTCGATGCCCATCTGGGGCACCCACTAAACCTTATGTTGGGGCTGCTTAGGGAGACCCAGGTGCCCCTGCTGTCCCAGTTGTCTCCCCAGACAGCGCCATCCCAGATGTTGGAGGGAGCTGGTACTTTTTCTCTGCTACCACCCAGTAGGAGCAGCTGTTTTTGACGGCTCCTGCCAAGCAAGAGCAAAGTGCGATTTCCTGCCTTGGAAAATTTAGAAACAGGTTCAGCTTTCCTTTGGTATGTCAAGTTTTGAGCAACCTTTGAGAAGATCTGTGAAAAGGGGAGAAAGATAAATAAGGCAGGGAAATACAATTTATTTCACTAATAACCTTGTGATAAATCAGCATCAGACTTTACAGTCAACTAGCAAATTAAGTCCAGTGCAAGAATTTTATGTTTCATGAAGATCAGATAGGTAGAAGTGGGCAAATTTGACCCCCCCCCCTATTAAAAGGCCAGGTGCTTCAGCCATCACCCAACTAGGCACACCCAAAGGCCCTTTGTAATACGGTTGAATGACTATAGGGCTTGGGCACAGAATCTGCCCAAAAGCCAGGTCCTGCAAGCAGTCCCCACTGCACACGGCCAAAAGATGCGCAAAGGAGGGGTTCATATATATGACTCCCGCTGGGGCAATTTATAGGGATTGGCCTGTGGCCAGTCCCTATCGGTAAACCCCACTACACATGGTCGAAGGTAGCACAGAATGGGTACATGGCACAGTAATTCAGTACATCATTAAAACATCCCACAATTTTTTCATTTTTCCTAGCCTTTATCTTTTTTAAATCGTTTGCAATCAGCAAGGTGGAGTCCTGAGGATAGCGGGCGGGGGAATTATGTTGTGTGTTACATACCATAACTGGTGAATTTCAGGGCTCTTTTGTTTTTGCGTTTGCTGAACCATAACTAAACCTATGCAAATAATTGTGTAAATGTTTACATTTTCAGGAGAACATTGCCTGCATCAGTCTGGGAAAGACACAACCGCTACACTCTTGCCTGGCATGTCAAGCCGGCAAGATGTTTTCCGACACCTGCAAAGCTCCAGATGACAAGCTTCCACCACTCAAGACTAGAGTAGCTGCATCCAAACACAGCCTCCTCAATCCCTCCGGGTAGATTAATAAATGTCTAGAACATCTGACAAATTTGCATCCCGCATTGCCCATCAAGAAGCACATTTGATGACCTTGATCTCTTTGTTATTTCTTCTTCTACACCACTGCGAACCATTCAGGTGGTCTGACCTTGTGGGATCCTTCTTTGAAGAACCTTTAAGACCCTCTCTGGCTGAACTTTAACAACAACAGCAATGCCTGATGGTAATTTTGTTCAACCTTTATTCTACCCGAGTGCACACGCAAGTAGGCTCCATGTTGACCCAGGTCAGACTGAGAAGATGCTTGAGTGCACTTCTTTCTGGCATTTGACCATTATTTTCATTTGACCTCCATGTAAAATGTATCTCCTGCTGAACTACAATGAAAAAGTGAAGACTATTTATTCTTTCTTTGATTGCTTTACATATAGTTTTCAAATCTGTGGTGTTAGTCAATAAAATATTCCTTAAAATAAACATGGTTAGAACTGTATACCCTTTACTCTTTTAATATGACATGGCCTAGGCTGATGATAGTGGAAGCTACTTCTCAAAACAGTCAAACTAAGCTTGTGAAAATACCTTTATGAAGAATGTCCCTTTTAAATATGATAATCGAAATGTACTTATATTAAACTCTTCCTTGAGAGGCAGAGTGTCAGTCCAGTTCTAGTGTCGGCCTTTGTTTAAAACATGGTATCAGCACTCTGTGATGATGGTGGAGTGTTATTACTACCTCATTGGGTTTGACCAATGAGCAGCTACATATGAGCAGCGGCAGGTCCACCTCACCCCCTCTATACATCCTTCATCTCAAGGGAGACAGGTAGAAGAGGTGCTAGGGGGCTATGATGTCAACTTTTCTAGCTCACAAAGTAATCCCAATAAAGGAGGAAGGAAACCAGAACCCAGGAGGCAGGTGGATCAATCGTGTTCCACCTTCTGAGTGGAAACTGATTTGTTGATCACCATCCCATATCTATTCCTATAAGGAAGCAGGTATTCAGTGCATGAAGCGTACCCCCAACCACTTCATGCTCGGTCGGCTGTGGCTCACTTCTGCCTGAACATCCCTCCTTTGAAAGAGGTGAGCCATGATGGTGCAATGGTATGTTAGGCCGGGTCAAAATTTTAATTACACGGGCAAAATGTATGAAATTCTGAATTTTGCACTATGCAAAATTTAACATAATCCACAGTTTGGAATGTTTTGCATTCTGGTCTTTCGAGTAACTTACGAGTGGGCACGTACCTTGCGTTAAATAACGTTCACACAATATCAACGAGAGACTGGTTTTCACAGAAATTGTTTGCTATTAGATAATTAACATGAGATAAGAGCACACGATGGTTCACTCTAAAAAAGTGTAATTTCACTTAATTGTATTTATTTATCATGGAATTTTCAAAACTTTCGAGGAGAAAAGCAATTTGCACACCCTATGATTTCATCAGCTTCAAATGAATTTGGGGATTTGTGAAGAATAGCATATCTTATTTCCATTACATTATACAGCATTGTACAACTATTTTCATCCTCTTAATGAGACATTTAAAGACTTATTACTGTCTTGCCCTTGGGTATTTTTTTGTTTTTTGAGTGTTTTTTTTTCTTCCGCGCTTGCTCTAAAAGCTGAATCCTTCCACGGGTGTTTACTTAATCAATGTGAAAAATAACAATTTCTCACCTGGAGATTGTCAGATGTTTCGTTTTTAGATAACGGGATAAAGGAAGATTTTAAATAGAGTAATCCTTTAAGAAGGATCCAACGATAAAGAGTTTATGGGGTTTGAGGGATGTCAACCACATATATGGGCCCACCACAGTCTCTTCAAGTCACCCAAACATGTGAAGATTGCAAACAAGTGGAACAGGCTAGGACAAAATAAAACAACACTTTGCAAAGACAACTAAGTGACAAGGAAGTAAAAAAAGTCACATTCTTGCTCAAATATCGGAAGTTTTTCATTAAAAATGTTGTTCACATTAGTTTCTCTACCAAAGCCCAACGCACCATCTTCATTGTCCCATTCCTTGAAATATTACTTTCCATTCTGGCGTTACAGTGAAACCTCATAACTATACAATCGGGATAGGTGCTCTCGGTTGGTGAAGATTTTGGGAGATGCCTAAAGTGGTTAGGAGAGGGCATTGTTTGTTGAAGGAGAAAGTTAGATCAAGCTCCCATGCAATGGGACACCACAACGTGGCTCCTCCAGTTACACTATTTACAACACACCTCCCAAACTCAGGCATGGGGTCCGCTGGGGAATACGGATAGATGGCTATAATGCCATGGGTAGTGGGCTAATCTGGATTGGGTAGGAGCCTTTCCTTGGCATTTGGGATTGGAACAATAGGCAACATCCATATGACATTAAAAGGGAGGGGGCAGGGAAGGCATCAAAGGATTTCCCAAAACCTAAAACTGACAAATAGCTTCAGAGAATCTGTACAGTTAAATGAAAGGTGGGGTGTGAGAAGTGTCAAAAGGTGTTGGTATGAGTGGGAAGCGGGCTTGGTGGTCTTTTCTGTCTTTCCTTTCTATTAATATGCGTAGATTAAAAAAACCTTTGTCAAGTACACAGTATATCATGAGTGGTGAGTTCATTTAATTTATCGTTTGTCTCGTTTTTATTGGTTTCTTTTGTGTTCCACCGGGGTGGTGTTATTTGGATTTGTCACCGTCATGATAGTTTACTCACTTTCTATTATCGTGTTGATGGCCACCAATCTGGAATTGAAAGTATCTATATGTGTTGAGGCTATAAATATTTGCCTCATGATTTCTAGCCAGCATATGATAGGGTTTTTTTGACCAGGTATTTTTTTGGCAATTGACCGCTGATTAGGCCTTATGTATGTATATTGGCCTAGTTATTTCTTTTTTCTTTTGTCTCTCTTCTCTTTTTACTGTTATTTCTTGTCTATTTTGGTTGTGTTTGTTTCTGTTCTTGTTTTTTTCGTCTGGCTTCTACTATTTTCTTCTTTCTCTCTTTTTCTTGTTCTCTGGTTTTCTTCTTCTTTTTTCTCTTTTTTCTTTCTCTTCTTTCTTTTCTTCTCTTTCCCTGTTTTTCTTTTCTTTTTCTTGTTTTTGTTTCCTTTTCTTTTTTCATCCCTTTTCTCTCATTTTATGCTTTGTCAAACCTTTTTTTTTTTTTTATTTTTTTTTAATTCGCTTGAAAACACAAAGAATTAATATAATCTTGTTACAAAACAATAGAATCTATTACAGAGGTTTGGGACAAGCAGTCCCCCGTTATTTAACAATAATTAAAGAGCAGAAAAAGAGAAACAGTACATTTTCATCATTTTCTTTCTTTTTTTTTTTTTTCCCTTCCCCCTCCCCCTTTTTTTTTTTGGCATTAGCAATATTACCAAGAATAGAACAAAGTCAAATTAACGTTACATGGGCCTGTTAAATTTCACTTAGCCTTCCAACCAATGTGTGAATGGGGCCCATGTTAATGTGCCCCTTTCCCGCCGTCTTCTGCCCCCCCGTGAAAAGACGGCTGACTCCAGCCTATGGAGTGCTAAGATCCTTGCTTTCCAAATCATAAAGGTTGGGGCGGCAGAATTTTTCCAATCTGATGTGATGCATAATCTGATTTGCGACATAGCAATATATATAAAAGCAATGACATGGCTCGTTCTATTCAATGATGTATCAGTTTCACAACCCATGATAACTAATTCAGCTGATAAAACCAATGGGATTTTAAGGCTAACAGTAATAAATGTTTGAACTTCTTGAACGAATTGGGCCAATTTGGGGCAGGAAAAGAACATATGAACATCATCAGCCGCTATTAAACCGCATCTAGGGCAACTGTGGCCACCGCTACCACCCCATTTATGTATTTTAGCCGGGGTGTAATAAAGATCGTAAAGGGCCATATAACTTTGGGAACGTAAGCTCCCAGAGATTAGAACCTTGACAGAGAGATCTAAGGCCAAAGCTATATCAATATCCGGTTTACAAAATTTGGCCTCCAATTTAGCCTTAGTATTCAATAAATCATCAGGAAAGACTAAAAGTAAGTTTCTATAAATTGGTCCAATTCTTGAGTTTTTAAGAATTAAATCCATAAGTGTATTCCTACAGAATAATGTTGGGGAATTGGATAGAAGTTTAAGCAGACAGCTGCGGACCTGCAAGTATTTGAAAAAATGATGAATATCTAGTGAAAACTTTTCTTTCAAGGAAAGAAAAGTGGCCATATTACCTTCGTATGCCATATCCCCTATTGTCTTAATACCTGCGGCCTGCCACCTTATTGTAACGTTATCTTGAAAAATTGACGGAAGCATTCTGGCTGCTGACAAGGGGGTATAAAAATTTATATTAGTAATCGGCCAGCTACGACGAACCTTCCTCCATATTGAATACATGGAGATAATAACTTTGAACTTAGTCTTTTTATAGTAGCTAGGCTCAAGAATTGAGGTTAATATCCCTTTGGCAGCATGTCCTAGCCCGATCTCAAAAATAGATGGTGACCTACATGGAGGAAGTTTTGCTCTGTCCCCAAACAATGGAACGGCAAGATATTGAATAAACGCTGACCAACTGTATAGAAGCAGGTTGGGAACAGACCACCCCCCTCTATCCATTGGGAGCTGCATCCATTTTGCGGCCCTTCGAGGCTGACGATAGCCCCATAAAAACCTGTTACAGCATCTTTCGGCCCGAACGATGCTGAGCTGTGCAAATTCTAGGGGAATAGTCCTAAATAGATATAAAAATTTCGGGAGTATCAGCATCTTTAAAACATTACGCCTACCAAACAAGGACAGATGTAACTTATCTAGTCTGCATAACGTAAAATTAACTTTATCAATGATGGGTAAGATATTCTTATCAGGCAAACTTTCAGTTGCGGCTGTGATTTCTATCCCTAGGTAACGAGCACTGTGAACTACCGGTGCAGTAGAGGGGCCCATTGCGGTTGTTTGAACTACCTGAGTTTTCTGGGCGTTAAGCTTGTAGCCCGAGTACTGACCATAGTATTGAGCTGCAGTTTTTATTGCTGAGAATGAAGTGGACACATCTGACGTAACCACTAAAATGTCGTCTGCATATGCTAAAGCTTTAAAATCAACTGTATCGTTTTTAACACGAGCTATGTTTGGGCACAGTTCAAGTTTACTGAGAAATGGGTCTATATATAGAGCAAATAGAAGGGGGGAGCAGGGACAGCCCTGTCGAGTACCCCTACTGATTGGAAAAGAACTTGAGCTCTTTCCAGATATGGATATATTTGCACAAGGCGTTATATATAAAGATTGCAAAGCATGAGTAAAATTAGGACAGACCCCCTTCCATTGTAGGACCCGCCAGAGAAACCCCCAGTCGACCCTGTCAAACGCCTTTACGGCGTCCAGCAGGATCGCCCCAAAGGGGGAGCCCGAAGCCTGGGCCCAGTCTAATAATGCAATAACCCGACGGACGTGATCCGTCGTGTCCCTACCAGGGATAAATCCGTGTTGCCGAATAGAGACTAATGGAGTTATCACCCGTGCTAGCCTTGTTGCCAAAATTTTTGCAAATATTTTGTTATCGGTGTTGATTAATGAGATCGGACGAAACGAAGCAGGATCCAGCTCTGGTTTGTCCTTCTTCTTGAAAAGAATTATGGTTGTATTGCACCAAGAATCTGGTATATGACCTAGTTGTGCCTCTCTTAATACTTTCAAGAAATCATCGCGGATCTCCAGCCGGAATATTTTATAAAATTCCAGCGGAATCCCGTCCGGACCTGCAGCTTTACCATTTGCCAGTGCATTCAGTGCGGCTTCGACCTCAACCCACTCTATGGGTGCCGCCAGGACAGCATTCTCTTGCTCTGAAGCTCTAAGAGTATTGATATCCGATAGAAAGGTAGTGATATCATGATCTAAATCTCGATCCCTAATTTCTTCTGTATATAAAGATTTATAGAACTAAAAAAAAACCGATAAAACAGATTCTGGATTATCCTGAATGTTTCCGCGACTATCCTGTATCTTGATAATACGGTTAGCTGTAGCTCGTTGTTGTAATCGTTTAGCAAGAACCTTACCTGATTGCTCACCAAATTCAAACATCGTTGAGCGATACTGAAGGTATTTTGCTGCAAGGTCTTGTCCAAAAAATTCAAGCAAAGATGCTCTAATGATGGCTACCTGGGTTTGACTATAAGATAAATCCCGACCATCCCTAATCGCATTGACAAGCTGAGTTTCTGCAACAGATAGAGCTTGTATCCTGGACTTAATCTGATCCTGAACATTTTTTTGACGAAAAAATGAAAAGCTTTTAGTTTCGCCACGAGTTGCAGCTTTCAATGTGTCCCAAACAATACTGCTAGTGGCTGAATCCCTATTAATATTTAAAAATTCGTACAGCCAGGGCCTCATATGATCTAGATATGTCTGATCTGTCAAAAGCTTTCTCTCGAAGGTCCACACTTTTACGGGTTTGATAATTCCATTCAAAGTGAAGGTAATGAGCACCGCATTGTGGTCTGAAATAATACGGGGTAGGATTGAAATCGAGGTGCGATCTTGATACTGATCGGAAAGAAAAAAGTAATCGAGCCGCACCATTTTCCTGTGTGGAGCTGAGAAAAAGGTGTAGCCATCTAAGACTCTAAAATGATGGTACCAGAGATCAGTCAAGGAATGTTCTTGGACTAATGCTTGCAGTGACCTGAACACTCTCGGTTTCTTACCTACATACCTTAGCCGGCTATCACAGATATTAAAATCCGCTTCAAGGTTAATATTAAGGTCGCCACAGAGGCAAAGAGGACGGGGCCATAGTGCTAACTCAACATTTAGATAGTCTAATACTTCAGGATCATCAAAATTAGAACTATAAACTGAACAAATAGTAAATGAAACACCACTAATTAACAACTCAGCTATAACCCAACGACCCCCATTATCTTGCGATATCCTAACACAGGATCCCACCCCACGCTTCAATAAAATTGCCACACCTCTTATCGTCGAGGACTGACGAGAACATCCAATCAAATCAAATCCAGGAATTTTTAAACAGTCACGACTGTTCCAAGGCACATGAGTTTCCTGTAAGCAAATTACTTCTAAATGCAATTGTCGAATAATGCTTGCAAATAAAGCTCTTTTCTTGCCATTGTTGAGGCCACAAATATTCCAAGATGCTACTCGTATGCTAGCCAACACCATTTTGACACACAATTATATGTCCCAAAACCATGACTGTAATAGAATAAGAATTAACATAGTGAGAGCAAAAATGAAAACCCAAGATATTTTGTTTTCCAAGCTGTTTTTTCCCCCCTACACCCCCCTCACCCCCCCGCAATACCTCCCCAACCCCAACCCCAACCCTCAACCCTCCCCCCACCCCACACCCATGAAGACCACCCAACCAAGGCAGCAGGACCATAGTCCGGTTGATGGAGAAGCCGGTATAAGCCCCCTCCCCCAAATGATACCACATCTACTGCGTGATTAGTCAAAAAGGCAGTACAGAGAAAATTCAAAAAACACAGGAACCTTAAATACTGCATCATTACATCAGTGCATCAATCCAGAAAATATGATACATTGCCTGCACACATAGCAAACAACCCCACCACGCATGCTCTTGCAAGTATGTCAAAACTAACATCTTTACAACCTGAATATTATTGCACGACTAAATTGACTCTAAATTGAATCTAAGAAAGTTCTAGCCAGCACTTCTGATTCAAAGTATTTTGTCTGTGCTTGATAAGTGACCTTGAGTTTGGCAGGAAAAAGCAGGAAAACCTGTGCTCCCTTCAATTGAAATGGAGCAATAAGCTGGCGGAGCTGCCACCTCCGTTCTACTGTGGCCGGACAGAAGTCCGGGCGTACAAAAAACTGACAACCCTTCGCTAATCTTTGTCTGTCCGGCCGAGCTAGGTCAAAAATCCGCTGCCTAGCTAAAAAATTATGCAAGCAAATCAGAATAGCACGAGGCCTATCGGATGTTTGGCCAGCAGCAGCCTGGCCAGCAGCCTTCTTCAGCTTAAATGGGAAACGATGAGCGCGCTGGATCTCTATGCGCCAGTCCCACTCTTTAACCTCAGGAAAGGCCTCAGTGAACAGTTCGATCACAAATTGTCGGACATCCGCCCCTTCCATACCCTCAGGAACCCCCAAAACTCTTAAGTTGTTTCTTCGGGCACGATTTTCGATATCCGACAACTTCCAATGAATATCATCCCTCTGAGATTTGATTGCATCTAGGCTGGATTTTTGATTGACTAAATCATCTTCAATCGATGAAATCCGAGTCTCCGCCTCAGTGACCCTAGCAGCAATATCTGCGCATGATTTAATCACTCTGCGTAGTGAATTTTGGACCCTGCGACATGCCCCTTGCGCCCTTGCACTCTCTTGCCTGGTTTCTTCACGATGTGCCATAATCGTTTGGTAAATTATTGCCAAAGTCATCTCACCGGGCAAAGGGTGTGGATTATTATCAGAACTGGGGCCCGAGCCCGAGCCCTGTATAGCAAGATCCTGGGCATTAGATTGGTCCTTCGGCTGACCTGAGAATGAATAGTCCCATGTTAAGGAGCCTGTATTACTGCCTGACTCGTGCGGGGCCTTACGTACAGTGGAAAGATCCGTAATTCCGTCAGCAGGATTCAAAACTTCGTTGAGGCGCCAATCCCCTGAAACACTGTCCTCATCATCGGTCCAATCTTTATCCAGAGCATCATCAGTACCTGAAGACCCTGTGCGGTCAGATAACGAATAAAAATTATCGCCATCTGTATCAGCCTCTTTATTTGAAAACTTGGAAGAAATAGTGGCCCCCTGCTGGACTATAGGTAGCGGCTGCATGATACACAAAGGTGCAGTTACAGGTAGGTCCATAGAGACTGCATCTCCCAGAATGCTGTTTGGCTGCACGTTTTCATCAGGCAAAATTTGGACACTTGCGGGGGGCACACTCTCAGGGTTACTCCCTATATTGAACTGGGGCAACAGATCTGTGGAACTCACTTTATTGCTGTTCCCCTTAGGACCTAGGGATTCACCCACTGATGAAGAAACAACTGGCGAGATCCGATCCTTACCGGGCTGCTGGGCTGCAACAGCGGCTGGTGACAGAGTCTGAGCATCATTCTCAGCGTCGGCAGGACTCCGCGAGGTTTCACGGGAGATGGCTTGCCGTGGTTTGAACATCGCAGGAACCGGAGGTAAACCTGCGTGCAGAGTCCGTGACACCGCGCCATCCGAGCGTTTGCTTTTAGTAAGCGGAGGAGTTTGTTTCGCTGTAAGAGTCCCTGATGCTGGCGGTACTGTGGCTCTTCCGATTTTAAGAGGATTTCTGTTTTTTGGCGGCATTATGGCGTTAAGACCCCCAGCGCAGGTAACAACTTTATAATGCTGAAGCTGCTGAGGGGATTTGCTGGTATAGTTTAACGCCAATAAGCTGTACCCTGAAGAGCCGTGGGTTAAGAATATACGCCGTACTGCAGTCTTGCACGGCAGCAACCAAATCATCGCAGGCTCCCGCTTCGATTTTTAAGGGGTATAGTCAGACTGAATCAGGCTGCATCGCTGTTAGTTCAAGTGATTTCTAGTGGTCCATCCGGAGAGGAGCTAGTACTCGGCTCACTCGGCCAAGGAGACGGCCGCCATCTTGCCCCCATGCTTTGTCAAACCTAATAGGGTTTTTTACAATTTAGGATATTTTTATGTGGGTCATCTTAGTAAAAAACTTTTATAAAATTAAAAATTTTATAACATTGTTTGTGATTATGTATAGACGTTTTTATTCATGTTGTATTGTCTGTATTATATATGTGGTATTGTTGTATCTATATATAATTTTTTTTGTTACAGCCCTGATGAAGTCACTTTTATGACGAAACGCGTTGGCTGTGTGCTATTTCTCTAAATTGAACCCAATAAATGAAGGAACCTCTTGGATTATATTGGACTGGATTGACTGACTTCATTTCGAGTGCACCTTCCCTTTTCTTTTTTACAGTATATCATGGCCTCGGATCATCACCAGCTTGCACCCTATGATCCTGACGTTCACTTCGATCAATGTGATTTGTTGTATTTTCTAAATCTTTCTTTCTTATGCATTCCTGCAGAGCCAAGGTATTTCAAGGCAGATGTAATCTGACAATTTAGTGGATGCAATCTGACAAGTTGCTGCCAAAACCAAACAAAAGTGTATTTCTTGCACATAACGTGTAAGTATGTGACCCTTCTGCGTATTATGGGATTCGAATGAAAGAGACAGCTAGATGTTCCTATTCATTGAAGGAGGGCATCAGCACTTGAGACTGTAAGAATCAAGTGGAATATTCATGAAAAGTGGGTAGGCATAGAAGAGTACAGCACCAACAAATGGAAAAGAGTAAGAAGGTTGGGAAACAGAAAACAAGGGAAGAAAGGGATTGTGTCATAAAGTTTTTTTTATATGAGTTTTTTGAAACAAGATCATGGAGCATCTAAAGCAATGTCTCCAAATAATGCATTCGCTCAAGCAGCGAGCGTGCATCGTCCAACATATCAAAAACACTGAAACATCCATCATAACGACAACCACAACACTGTGAGCCCAGCAGCACTGCAGACACAGCACCAAAGCGCATTCAGCTAAAAGTGCCAGTATAGTCCGACACCCAGGACACTGCATCAGCAATTCCCAGTCTACCAACCTCATAAGTCTCAGGTCCCAAGTCATAATAACACAGCCAGGTTCCCCATACCTTACCGAATTTGCAATGCTACCCCCTGCTTGTATATGTGACTGGGGATGAGTGTTTGAAAAGTTTCAGCGCTCCGTCCATCGTCTCCTTGTGTTTGCTTTGTATATGTGACATGCTCAGCAGCCATGTACATGCCCGTTCGTCATCTTCCATTCACATCACAGTCGGGACATCCTGCACGCCCCAGTGTTTGGCCACATCTCGCTTTGCCACAATCTAACCCTGATACATCCATCTCTCTCGGTATCCCCCGGGTGACACATTTCGGGTCAACTGGTACTTCAGCCTCTAGGATAGCCTGGGAGTTCTTGGACAACTTCAGTCCAAATCCAGAGTGTGTATAGGAAGTTACCCCTGACCGCGTCACATCGGAAACAATCTGGGGGTGCTGTCCTCCCCATATCCTATGCAGCCTGGCTCGGTCACAGTAAACCCAATGGAGATCCTAAACTGTATGAGCCGGAGCCTTCACCAAGGGTGCATCAAGGCTTCCACCCAATCAGTATCATCAATCTCCCCAAGATTTCTCACCCATCTATCTCACAGTCAGCAGCAGCTGCCACTAGATGGCGCCAGGGAACCACCCACATCATTTTTCACGTTAAGTGGATGGTAATTGCAAAGAGCAATTACCAACCACATGAGTTTTTTTTTTAATTAAATGAGGGCATTAATCCTGTGGGGTGCTACTTAAGTGCCTAGCTGCCTCTCAAGGAGAGTCAGGCAGCCAGGTACTTTCAAGTGGGACACATGCTACTGAGAATGTGTCCTCAGCATTTTCATTGCAAAAAAAAAAAAAAAACCCTTGCAGGGTAAGGGCTGGTCTAGTGCCAGCCCTGACCTGCAATGTTTGGGGGCCTGAAGTGACCTCCCATTCATGATGCCAGCAGCATTATACTGTCAAGCAGTGCTGGACATCTAGGGCATTAGCCCTGCATTCCCGGGACTGCCTGTCAATCACTTTCAAAGGCTGCAGCCAAAACACCCTTTCTCAACTAGTCACCTGTGACGTATTAGGAAAGGGGGTTGCTTGCAGCATGTGTAGGATTGTAGGCATGTGACGCAAGGCCACAGAGTCACCAGACTTTATGACCTCGAGCCACATGCACACTTTTGCATCGGAGGCCAAGAAGGCACGCATTGCTCTCTCAAGCCTCCCATCCTGAACTGGAGCAGTCGTAGTACATGTTGTGGGCCACCATGCGTGTTCTAGAGCAGGATTTTGCTAGGCAAGTGGGACGGGTGTCGGAGGCCTTCCATCATGCCTTTCAGTCTGTGGTTCACTTTTACGGTTTTTGAAACAATTAAAACAAACCGCAGGCTCCGCTCGGAGTTCACAGTACCATGACTGGGTACCGACGGACAGAGTGGGCCCCCTTTCCTGAGCTGCCGCCAGTTTGAGGTGTGGCCACTTGTCCATGAACTTTTGGTACAACCAGTGAAATCCAAAGAACAAAGGAAATTAAAAGATTACTGGTTTGATACTTAATTACACATTTTTTCCATTTTTTTCTGGCAGCAGCAATATTCTTAAGGTTCTGACGAAAGCCTTGATACTTTTTTAGATCGACGGGGCTGAAACATGTAGACCGTCCCTACAACTAAGTAGTTGAAATCCATACTGCTTTTTGCACTGCTTTTGAATCCTGTCAGTGGGAACAACTTATTAAAATCTATTTTGTTCCTGCTAGGCAGTTTTAACTTCACTACCTCACTAGTTACATTTTGTTTTGTGCTGCATCCTCATTACACCATTGCTCATCTGTGGGATTTATTATCCCTGTTAGTGTAGAAACATTTCAAAACGTCCCTGAGCTCCTTCCTCTCAGAGAGGAAGTTGTAGCCCTTTGTGGGACTAGTTTTTCCCACTAAGCGAAAATACCCATATGATGAAGCATGCCACCTATGGTGGGTGAGGGTATTCGTCCTGAAAGGGTTCTCTCCCAAGTGGAGATTGCGTGAATCATCGTTCCGTCACTTCACAGGCATCTGTGTGCGCTAGTATAGACCCAAGGATTTGTTTGTGTTGAGATTGTACTTAATAGGGGACCTTTTTCCTTGCAGGTCTTTAAACAGTGTCCCTGGGACCCTCCCTTCCCATTTTTTGTGTCATGTGGTACAGCATAGCACATATCAGAAACTCATGTATTTAAAATTGTTCCCTTCGTGTGCTTTTTATCAAGTGGGGCGCTTTACTTTAGTGCATCTGATTACATCACTATATTGAAAGGCATTTATTAAAACGGTTAATAAATGACTCCCAATATAGCGATATAAACTCATGTACTAAAGTGAAACGCTCCTGCAGGGTTAAAGCTTACAAGAGACTAGGGCACTTTTAAAAATATGAGTTCAGTATATGTCCTGAACTCACATATTTAAAAGGGCACTGGTCTCTTTTATGCTTTTAACCTGCAGGAGCGCTTCACTTTAATACATCAGTTAATATCTCTATATTGAAAAGCATTTATTAACATTTTTAATAAATGCCTCTCACTATACTAATATATTCTGATGTACTAAAGTGCAACTCTCCCACATGCTGAAAGCATACAAGAGGTACCCAACCCCTTTTCTAATTCCACCAGCCGCCACTGCTCACAGTGTGCCTAATGTGACAGGGTCATTATTGTTAATGGTTTTATGAGTGGGCGATATTGCCTTGCTCCCCAGCTCTCCCATGAGAAACCTACCATCAAGTGGGGAGTATTTAGTTATATCAACAGCGTCTAACCACTCAGTCAACCAGGCATACTAGAAATTTGCAACTTTCAGGTATTGATTCAGCTGAAGATTATATTTCTGCCTCAGGGAGATATATATAGTGTAGAGGGGAGTGCAGTTGAATTCTGGCCCACTCCAACATGTAAATTGGGTAATCTGGTGGTGCAAACATCAAATTGTTAATGGGCATCAGGTGTGCTGTCCAATAATTGGCCCGTATATTTGGAAGGGAAATCCCCCAGTACAAGAATTCAGCAGGAGCGTCCGTAATGCCACCCTAGGGTGCCTCCCATTCCACAGTAATGTCTGCACCTTTCTATCATTTTTATTGAACATCTTCTCTAGGATATTGTAATATATATTTTGGAGTCTACATAACAAATTGGGGAGTGTAATTATCTTAAAGATGGTGGGCCTCCCCAGAATTGTCAAGGGCAGCCTACACTAAAGTTCTGCATCACCCCGAAATGCTCTGCCCACCTTCCCTAGGTTGGCAGCTAGACATAGCTCTCTATCGGGTGTGACATCAATACCCTGATATTTGAACATCGCAATCTCAACCCATAGTTGGCAGGGCGGTGGCATCAAAGATGCCATAAAGTTGGAAGTGTACAGATTTCCCCTGGTTAATTTTGTATCCCGAGTTGCTACCAATCAATTCTATAGTGTTTAAGATTACCAGACTCGAGGAATGAGGCTCCGTAATGTAAAGAAGAATATCGTCCGTGTAGAGCGAAATTTTCTTCTCCCGCGGGTGGGAGTTCAAGACCCAGAATCCCAGAATGGCAGGGTGAGCGCAGATCATACATGCCAGTGGTTCTGATGTTTGAGGAAAAAGGAGATGGGATAAGGAGCAGCCCTGTCATGTCCCCCTCTGAATCAGGACTTTTACTGAGAGGATCCCATTCAATCGCACCGCGACCATCGAGTCTTGATATAGGCAAGCCACCCACTGCCTATGTTTGGGACCATAACCAAATTTTACCAATGTTTGGTGCAAATAGGGCAAATGGACAGCATTAAATGCCTTCTCTGGATCTAGTGAGAGAAAGCCATGAGGCATCTCCCTGTCCCAAAATTGCACAAGCCAAATTGTGCAAGTGTTCCAAGTTTAGATGGGTGGATCAGCCTGGCATGAAGTCTGATTTGTCTCCATGTATCAGTGAGGTTATAACTTTTAACAGCCTAGTCACCAGGATATTCGCCTGCACCTTAGCTTCTACCTTTAGAAGTGAAAACGGGCGATATGAGTAACAGCTGGTCCGAGGTTTCCCCTCTTTATATATTGAAGTTATGGTTGCACACTGTAGGTCTAGTGGCAGTGCCCCCTTGTTTCTAGTCTCTCTAAACAAGTTTAGGAGATGGGGAGCCAGAGTGCCAGCATATCTTTTGAAAAACCGAGCCGGCAGACCGTTGGGCCCTGGGATCTTCCCTGGTTTGAGCCTCACAATAGCTGCCTGGACCTCAGAGAGGTCTATGTCTCCCTCAAGGTTTATGAGGTCTTCCGTCAAAAGAGCAAGGGATTGTCACTGTGGTGAGAAAATAAATGCTGGATCCGGTTAGCTCCCGGAGAGAATGAGCCCTGTAGAAATCCGTGTAATAGCAGAAAATTCCCCCACTATTTGGCTGTCAGTCGTGTAAGCCTCCCAGTGGATGACGTGATGGTCCCCACCCAGTGTGCCTCTGCCTCTCTCCTGCTGAGCCAAGCATCTACCCCTTTGAAATTAAACATAACTACTCGCAGGCAAATACCAAGAGGTCTGTCGCCCACCCTCTGGCCACCTGACACTCACAGATTTAATGTATAAAGCACAATCACGTTCCAAGCCCTCCTGTCAAACACCACACATACTAAACACACCAAAAAGAGGTGGGAGTCCCCTGAGCAAGCAGCAGTCACATACCAAACATTATGCTTTTGTTACCCCAAAAATATAACGTCCCCTGGGACCCCAGCCAGACCCCCGCAGAATTAAGGTTCCACAGGAGCACCAGCTTCTCTGTGCCCTAGTTCAGGGTTACATGCTGCACAATCAGAGCCATGGCCCAGAATGTTCTCAGTTGTCTGCCAGGTCAACGGATCATCACCCCCTAGTAAAGAAGGCTGACTCCCCTGAAGGAGAACCCCGGCCTCTGAGTCTGTCGACCTCTCACCCCCAACTCGGCCACCATCAGCCCTCCCTGTGGATCTACCCCCACCGCTCCCAGACCTGCCCCTTCTTTTTTGTATCAAGGACCAGCGTTTTGGCCTGGCTCCCAGTCCTCCAATCACAAAGCAGGTGGAGAGGTTATCAAATGTGAAGGTGGCACAGATCCATTACCCCGGAAGCTCAATCATATTTATCCCCTCAACCACTTCTGGGAACACAACCAGTCTCAAATTATTGCACCGCGCCCGGTTTTTAGTGTCCTCCCCTTGCCAAATCATGTCCTTATGATCACCTTCACCTCCACCAGATCTTTTCCAAGGGTGTGTGTTGTATCTTCAAGTTTGGATACCCTATCCTCCACAGCTGTCACAAGGCCAGCAATATTGCGGAGATCCTGCCTCAAGAGTCATACCTCAGATTGGACTTCACCAATCCTGGCCTCTAGGGCAGTCTTAGAGGTTTGAATCACTGTGAAGAGAGCTGCTTTATCAGGCAAAGAGGCAGCAGAGTCATCTGAAGGAGGGTCAACCACCTTGGTAAATTGTCAGTTTTCTCCTGGAGGGGCGGTTTAGGATCCTTATCTTTTGCCATTATTAAAAACAAAATAGGTCACTCACTATTACATTCATTGCCAATCAATTAATCAGGATTTATAAAAATGTGGCTAATCCCCCGATAGGGTATACAGCTGCACACACCAGCCAGGGGATGATGTGGGATGAAGGGGAGGGCAACCTTAGCATGGTTCAAGTCTACAGAACAGTAGTTCCCAGCATGCCCCTAGGTGGTGGAAATCCAAAACCCTCACACCAGTGGGCAGAAGGAGGGATAAGGGGAAAAAGCAGTTAATCGAGGCTCTACTCTACAAGTACAGGTACCCAATGACTGCTCCATGGTGGGTGATGTCCTACTGCAGCACGAAAGCAGGGCCCACTTTTCACAATCTTCAGCAGCCAATGATGCTCTGGCACCGCACTCTCCATGACACGCTCAGCGTCACAGTGGTCACTGGCCTGCCATGCACAGGACCCGCTCCATGAGGGAGGTTCACGCATCATAGCAGCATTGCAGAAAATGATGCCCATGGGGCGCAGCCAGACTCTTCCTCTTTATGGTCACATAGATCAGGCCAGGGCATAGCCCACCTCTAGTTCACCCCCAGGCTGACAACCCCCACTTCCCACTGTAACCTGTCTGTGCACAGTACAATGGCGCCAGCGGCTAGTGGGGGGGAGGAGAAGGGTGCCGCAAGCCACACATTGCAGGCGCCAAGCACCTCTGGATTAGAAACAGATGAACGAGCAGGGCAAGAGCCTCACCACATAGCCAGGCCGGGTTTGTCACCAGTATCATTCAGCATTAAGCCCACAAGCGCCCCCCTCCCTGCCGTCAGCAGGAATCGCGGTTCCAATGCCGCACCCTCCGCAACATGCTGTAGGGGCCTCCAGGAGGGCAGCTTTCTGCTCCGCAACCAAAACCAGGGGCGGAGCAGGTGCTGCAGAGTATAAATCCCCTGGGACCTGGTCTCATACAGCCTCCGTCAACGCCACCTCTCCACACTGGGTTCCCATCATCAGCTGGCCGCCGCCCAGTCATAAACCCACCACTTGTCGTATTCCAGGATACTCAGTCCTGCTTCGTCATCAGCCGCTGGGGGGAAGAGCACCCTGGGGAGGGGCCACCGATCAGGTGCAGCGCCCCTAACACCTCAGGGCACACCTCAGGAGGAGCTGAGGGCGTCCCCGCAACTCAGCCGGTCCAAAGATCGGCAGCCACCATCTTATATCCATGGAGCCTGCCTCCACTCGGAGGCCTCAGTCCAGCAGGTTCCTCTAAACCCATCTCATGGCGTGGCCCACGACACACCAAGCACAGTTCTGAACTTTTAGGGGACCAATGGCACCCGGGCTACAGGATTCTTACAGGATTTCGTGGGCCTGGAAGGAGCACAGCAAAGTTACATCCGGTCCATTTTCCTGGCCATGCCCCCGTGGCATAAAGTTAAACAGCCGAGAATAGAGGTTAAAAGCAAACAAAATGTAAGTGCGGGAGAAAAATGAAAAGTAGTTAAAATGGAGGAACAAAAAAGGAAGAGAAGTACAGAATGAAAGTTGAAGCAAAGTTTTTATAACAAAAAATGTGAAATGGACATAGATAAGCTGGGTTAAATCTAGAGAAAGAAAAGCAGAGATGGCAGTGAGATGGCAATGAAGTATGTCAAAAAAAGGAAAAGGCAACATATATAAAGAGGAGATTATAAATCTGAGGTTAAAACAAGGCCAGGATATCAGACGATTGGAAAATAAGCAGAAGACTTTTGGTAAGAGAAGTGGGGAGGTTAAAGAAATTAAGCGAAAGAGAGCTGATGAGAAAGTAGACACAGAAAGAAGGCAGCAAAGTAAAAGAGGAAATCAGACAGAAAATACTGTTAAAGGATATACCTTTGACATTTTAAAAATTTGTAAACAAAGAAAGAAAAAATGCGTTTGAAAATCCAAAATTGTATTTCAGCTTTGTAGACTACAAAAATGCAAGATAAGCAAAAAAGGAAACAAACATTGAGAGCCATAAAGGGAACACAAGTGGTGAGAAAGAACATGTGTGGTGCGGATGTGGGTAGCAGCACGGGGGCGTGGGTGAGGTGGAGAAAAGCAAATGGGCAAGTTTGAGAGCAACGTGGAGCTTAGGGGGTGAAAAACAAATCAGCAAGAGAGAGCAACCTGGAACTGGTGGGAGAAGCATACAAGAACGAACCCATCAAAGAGATGGTGGGAGAGGAGTACACAGGCGAGAGAAAGAAATAAAGATCACGAAGAAGGGAAGAGGAGCACACTAGACAGCTGGAAAATGCATTCACTCTCGTGGAGTGCTTAAGACAAAAGAAAAGGTTACTTCTCTAAAAGTGAGCAGTGGAAGGATATAAGTAAATTGAGAATGCTCCAGGGGAGGGACAGACAAAAGAAGGAAAAGACAAGCCATTGAATAAAAAGCAGGCAAATTACATTGACATTACAGCCAACCAATGGTAAGCAAAGGGTGAGCTGGAAGTCCATTCTTGGTAAGCCCAGAATATGTCTTTCACAAGTAGATAGCTGTGCTGTCTGGTGGGCTTGACCTAAAATGGGGAAAGGATCATCAGGCAAATACCCAGGGCCTTGATAAATCAAAAGAAAGAGAAAGATGAAAGCAGGAGCAGAAGGGAGATGGTACATGAAAGGGAGAACTCCAGAGGTACCCAGGCACATTTAAAACAAGTAAACAACTAAAAAAAATAATAATAAAGACAAATAAACCACCTAAAGAAGAAAGCACATTCAATCGTTTGTCTTTTTGTTGTTCAGTCTTTTTACTTCAAATTTCTCAGAGATTCCTGCAAAAGGAGAGAAGAGGACCTCTACACAAGCCTTTTTGGATGATGCCCGGACTCTTCGAGCATTTATGGACATACGCGTGGCCAGTGATTAATTTGTAAAAAAGATAAGTGCCAAGTCTCTCATCAGGACTGGAGGCTACTGCAGCTTGCTCCACACATTGCCCCTGCTATGCTGCCACTGATAGTAACAACACAACTATTAACCATCAAACCTTTACAAGTGGGACAGTTCCGACTATTTCAAGACCCCAAAGATATAAGAATGGCTTGGACGGCATGTAATAGTAATTTTTAATGTGTATTGAATTAATAATTAACTGTTGTTGTGATAATCTCTAAATTAGCCAGACAGAGCCACCTTGTGTCAGACTGTCACGCTCCGGTGTTGAAAATTAAGTGCCGGTGCCGGGCACGGAAACCACCGGCTCACATTAAGCACTGTGCATGATAGAATGTGTGCTATACACAAGGCTTTAAGAGAGCCGGGTCTCACCGGTGTTGAGCACCTGCAGTCTTTTAAAGGGGGCATCGAAACGGGTCTCTATCGGGCTATGTTTTGTGTCCTGGCCCAGGCACTCTGTGTTTTTTTCGGACTGCAGTGACAGCAGGCACATTCATGTGCGTATGCTCACACTTCTCACTAGTGGAGACGTTACGGCATGACGTCAATCCAGGTGAGCGTAGTAGGGGAAGGGACATCCTCTAAAGAGAGTCATTTTCTCTCTGGACTTCCCTTCTCTTTTTGAAACTCAGGAGCAGCAACATTGACCTGGTGTCACCAGGGTTTTAAGAGGAAACGTTTTCAATATTATATACAAGCCATAGTTGCTGCTTATTTATCTTATGCAACTAACAACCATTGACAAAGCCAATAGTCCTGACTTGTTGTAGGTATGATGTTACTTGTTGTATCATATATCTGGATGCCATGACATAAACCAGCTTAGCTATGCTAAGCACAGATTTTTAGCTTACATGTTTTAAGCCACGCCCTTAATTACAATGGTCACGCCCCTTCGAGAGACCCCACAGTTTTTTCATCCCACTGAAAGCCCTGGCTATACCAATGCATCCAACATAACGTAAGGTAACAACGTAACATAACTCTGTGCTAAATGTTGCCCCCTTACCCTCCTAAACCGTCGACTGCTGTTTGTAAACTTCCATGCAAAATCCTATTAACGTCGTTTATGATCAAAATGCTTAGGGCAAGAAATAAGTAGAAAGGAAGAAAAGAAATGCGGGCAAATAAGTTGGAAATGTCCAGCGCAGCACGAAAAGGAGGACAAGTTGACGAGAGGGTTTAGCATAGCAGGCGAGAACAAAAAGCTAACAGGGGAGCATGGGCAGAAGCCCACTTTGGAAACAATAACAGCGCATTCCAGGCAGAAAAATGAAGACAAAGAGAGCGGCTGCTGGAAACATGCAGGAAGATAAGAGAAAATGGAGAGACAAAGCACCGGCTCACAAGCCAGCAATGTTCTACTTCACACCAGCAAATCCAAGAATAACATCTCAATCACCCCCTGCCCTACAAAATGAAAGGATTACCAGCAGCAAGGCATTTCTTTGTTGGAAGGTTAGCAAAGCACTTGCCTGATAAACACACTAGGCTTTGTTTGAAGGCTGCAGCATTAGTGTGTCAAGATAATGAGAAAGAATGCGACGGGCAACTGAGCGCAGAGAGCAGGGCCGGTGCACAGAATCCCATGACTCAGACCTGCAGACACAAGGAAAATGCAAGAGACCATGCTTCAGTCTCTGGGCCTGATTACAAGTTGCATTCCACTCAGTAGCGGCCCGTGCAGGTAAGTGTGGTAAGTCGGGTTGGGGTGGTGGGGTGAAAGTGACAAACGACGGGAGAGGAAATGTAAAATAAATAAATAAAGCCACATACATTGCGCTCGCCGCGTCGCCGAGGCGGCGTTGCAGCGAGCGCAAGGTAAGTGGTTTTATTTATTTATTTATTTTACATTGCCTATCCCATCGTTTATCACTTTTACCCCCCCCCCCAACCACCCCCTGCCCCGCTGCCCCATGGCGCTTATTTGCATGGGCCACCACTGATGCTATTGAGGTGATGTGACTGCACGGTTACCCTGCAGCAAATCTGCAACAGCACCGTGCAATTATCACCTCGGAATGGGGAATTACTGTGTGGGACCAATTTTTCCAGCCGTAAAATGGCAGAGAATGCTCAGTTTCACTGGATTTTAATGTATACCGCTTTGTTGCTAGCCAAGTAGTACCTTTTGCTTGGTGCGCAGTAGGGCATACTCTGCTTTCATAGTCCATCGCTTTCACTTAGGCACGCGTTGCTAGTACCTGTCAGCGTTTTTTTTCTGACCATGTCGCTCTGGGTGTCCTGCTAGTTTTGCCAATCCTCCAGCACCTTTCACGCCATCACCTTGATCTGTCTCATGTGAGACGCTGATTAGATAAGTTGACCCCTTAGAACCAATTTTCAATGTATCCCATAATGATCCAGGGGAAATGTCTGGGGTGTTATTGTCTAATACATAGTCCCTGATCTTACAGGCAAATTCTGCTGTGATCAACGGATCTCAGAGAAGAAGTTTGTTCAGCCGCCATCTATGCACACTGGCAACTCGGCAGAGAGAGCGCAGCTGAATGCTGATTAGTGCATGATAAAAAATAAGGGATAAAGTACACTCTGCAGTACTTTATAAAGATATTGCAAGTCACTGAAGAGTTACATAACCATATACAGGAATGAGGCCGAAGGCTGAAATCCTTTATAAGGTTATGGCACTCTGAGTGATTTGCAATATCCTTATCATGTACACCAGGTGGTACTTTATCCCATCTAATACATGATCACATCATCACCTTTCCCTCAAACCACCTAACCCCTTGGTGCTTAGCTCTTTCATATGAAAGAGCGACCATGTTTGCAACCATAAAAGAATAAAAATAAAACCTATAGTACAACATTAAATGCATCAAAAACCTGTTAGATATTTCTTGAAACAGATATTAGAAACAGTGTTGTGCTGGTCAGTTTAAAATAAAAAGAAAGTGCCACATGCGGGAATGTGGAGAAACATGCAGAAAGTTTCTAGCTTTTCTCTATTTGAGTGCAAAATAAAATTCTCTCTGCTTGTCATTTAAGCTATTAATATAGAGCAGAAGAAAGAAAAGCTGTGTTCCGTTTTCGTTGATTTAAACAGCTGCTTCAGTTTTGATCCTTGGCCTGACCTGGCTCTGGCAGCAGGCATTGTGATTTCAGAAATCGACTGTAAGAACTTGTACTAGTCAAGTTCTGGCGTCTTTTCTTTATAATCGGCAACTGAGTGCATCACTAGTCACTGAGTATAAAGAAATTAGAGATTGGTGTTTATTCAGGGATTACAGAATCTCATGTATTATATAGCTATATTACCAATATTGTTTTTTTTAATGCATGCACATAATCTGGTAGACAACAAAAAGTAGTGTAATAGTACTTAAGTTTTATGTGCTGCTGAGTAAAAGGTATAATCTATTTCACCTGCATGAGTATCACTACCCACTCACTAGGTCACACCTCCTCTAAAGAGTCAGCAAGGCCCACACAGGCTAATCGCCCCATCATACTTCTGCAGGGTATGGTCCTGTGCTGGATCGAATCCTACACTCAAAGCCCCACCAATCAGGATTTTGCCTTTCATCAGATCAAACGGCTCAGAAATGCAAGTTTTAAGGAATAGTTTCTGTGTACTGTCAGGTGCATAAAGTGACATTATAGTGCAGATCTGTCTATCCATCTGGGCAACTACCTTGAATCTTCTACCCACCTTATCTACGTGAATCAGTTTAGAGTATCATTGTGTACATTTTGAAGACGTTAACTACAGATCCAGTTATGGATAAATCTATAAAATGTTCATTCTTACAATTTATATGTATACAGTAAAGTACAGTTAATGAACCTTTAGAGCCTCCATGAAATAACTCTAAAATGAGTTACAGAGGATGGAATAGAAATGTGAGTGGATGCATGCCTTCTCCAAGTTCATTCACACAGTATTAATTGCTAAAACGTGTTTGAGAAAATTTAACTTGTGTAAACTTTTTATGGAGGCAGCAACCTTTACCCTTCAACAGTCCACTGTGCTGAGGATGTGCAGAGGCCATCTTTCTGAAGGTGTCTAATATTCAGTGGCTAATGCTGGACAGATTCTTGGTGAGAGTAAGCCATAGTTTTTCAGAACCTGAGAGATTACCAGAGTTTCGAGAAGAGGGGCGTCATCCCTTCAGAAAAAGTACCTGTAATATTCTGCTACAGAAACTATTGAAGTATTTTTTAATACATTTTATTCTTGTTGTTAGAAACAGGGAATTAGTATGATTTGCACGTTGTCACTTTAAACTGCAAAATGTGCAATATTATGTCATAATAATGATTGACGTATGGTGATTTGGTCAGTTTTTTTCCGATATTGTTATAAATGTATTGGCAAATTTTTAAATAGTATATGTGGTACCGTTTTTAAATATAATGTGATGTGAAGATGTTTTGATTGCAATGATTTTTATTATTCAAGCAATAAAGATTTAAGTTAAGTTAAAGAACCTATTTGTTCTTATGGTGATAACTTCTGCATGCGTGTGAAGACCACACCCTATATCTGTAGCCCCAGGACAAGCTCTACAAAGCAAATTATGCATTGACTTGGAGTATTGATGAGCTGTTCCTCCCTCAAACATCAACAGAAAGAAAATGCTTTTAACCCCTTCAGCGCGGCGCGGATTTCAGCGCCACGCTGAAGGTTCTGTGCGCGGGCGGGGCCATGACGGAGCGGTTCCGTCATGCGCACAGCGCAACCGACGTGCATGACGGAACCGCTCCGTCATGCGCGTCGAAGGGGTTAAATAAAACATTAGTCACGCTCTACCTGTAAAAAAAGAGGGTTTGCTACAGACCGCACTACTGATCCAGAATGCATGAAAAACACGTAGCATCAAGGCCTTACATCTTTTAAAGAACATGCATCTCTGCCTTTTTAACCGTTTATTTGCCTTTTTACTCTTGATTTCACTTTGCAGAGCTATTTACACTTACAACAAGTCATGTACTGGGTAATTACTAGAGAAATACTACCATGAACAAGGAAATTCAACCATTTTCCCCTACTTAAACTATCACCCGGAGGATGGCCCCGACATGGAGTCTGGGCATGAAGGAAGAGGGGCCAGGATGGTAATGGCTACACATTAGAGTATGTATGGGGTTGGTGGGACGCTAGACAATGTGGAATGTATCAATAAAAGTTTCTGTTACGGCTGGTGATACGAGTGATATATAAGGGGTATTTAGGTTCGTTCTGAATTGAAGACCACAGTTAGGAATGTATGCATGGCCCTTACAAGGATTCCAAGGTCCCTTGTATTCATTTCTGAGCCTTTTGCTTTTTTTTCCTGGTGTTTTAACTCCATAAGGACTAGTTTTGCCTCAGTGCTTGGGTGTTAGTATGGATCAACACTCCATAATACACACTGTTCGTATGTGGGTAACCTGGATCCAGTGTGGACTAATTTACCTGGGAAACTCATGTTTGTAGGAATTTGCATAATTACAGGTGTTTCTGTACATTTGGTGTCCAAAGTCCTTATTCAGCACTGGGCTACATTCAAGGTACACAAAGATACATATTATTTTCCCAAAATGCTTTGTCTGCCTCTGGTCTGAGTTTTTGCCATCACACCCAATTCTATCCATCTGTAGCTGACACCTGCATAGTTCTCTATCACAGTTTGCTGATTAGTTGGCAAATGCCTTTCTGGGAAGAACAAAGGCCTTGGCCTATCATCAGTTATCTGGCATGAATGTGGAGGTGCTGGGAGGAAACATAAATACAGAGCATCAACTCATGGTTGTCTTGGTATATTAGGGAGAGGAATGACCGGGACAACAGAAGGGCAACACAGAGGGGAAGTCAGGAACTCCACAGAACCATGTTCACAGTAAATAATTTTCAGCTGGGTGGTTCTCCTTTCATGGTGGCTTGCTCCCTGGTATGTGGTCCAGGGTGGCCTGAGTTCAGGAGCAGACTGAGTAGGATTGCATGGTAGTTTACTCATTGAACTAAGACACCTACTCGGTGGGGACTAACAGTCCTACCCCAAGGCCTTGAGGTCCTACCACGTTGAAAGTACACAAGACAAAAGTCATATAAGATACTTTACAGGGAGGTGAATGGAAACACCAGTAGGCTGACAAATGTGGATACATTGATGTCATATCATCAATCTCTTATCAATGGCTTCTCATTACCAGCATCTCTGCATACAACTGGACTTAGAAAAAAGCGGAAGCACCTGTGCCATTGACTGGATGGAAGTGGACAGAAGTCTGCATCTGCTCTTCTTTGCAACCAATAACTATAAGTACATATCAGTGGGATGGTAACCTAGCCGCTTGCTGTCCCAGGAACATGAATGACAATTACACCTCTTTTCCTGCGAAGCAACAGTAGGCTGTTTTTCACAGCCAACTGTGCTGGAGCCCCAGAAAAAGAGTGGTTTGTGCCCTTCTAACCTGGAAGTTGCCCTTGAGGTTTGGAAACTTGGCAAGTGACAGAGTCAATTAACCTGGACTTCCAAATAAGGTAGGACACAGAAAATGTTGGCCTCTGCTTGGACAAAGTGCAGAGACTACTTAAGAAAGGTGAACGGTGGCAGAGAAGATTTCGTGGTTCTTCCCACTTGGAGCTGTTTATGACGAGAAACAAAGCTTACATGACAATACGCCCGATTAGGACAGGAGCCTCTAGATTTCTGAAGTAAAAATGGCTTTAATTAAGCTGTCTCCCCTCTGAAATTGCCTCTGCTTCAATAGAAGTCAATGGGAGAAATACATTCTCCTGAGTTTTTTTTTTTTTTAATTTCTCACTTTCCTCTTCTAAAATGTTGACATGTATGTATATTGAGCCTTGTATAGTCCTACTCGGCAAGGCTATGGCTTTAGACCTTGTATTGCTGGATAATTTAGGGCTCCAAAATGTCTTCTAAGTTCTATGGTAAAACATGAGAGTGGCGAAAGGTGACAAAAGGTGATAAAATTATCCCTGAGGTTACGCAACCTTAGTGGCTACGTTGTTCAAGTTTGTCGCACTTAAAACCCAAAGCATCAGTGGGAATCTGCACTAATTTCAGGGGACATTGGGGGCCACAGTACCCTGTCTGCTCCAATGGAACATTCTGAATTCCACAATTTAATTTAAATCAGAAGGTAACACTTTTAACTACAGGGCTGCAATCAACCCTTGCTTTATTACAGGAAAGGCAACCGCGCCCCTGTTATCCTTGGGGTTTCATTCGAGCTTTGTAACTTTTTGACATTTAAATTTGAGAAAATCATATCCCTGGTACCCTTAATCGGATTGTAACCACTTTTGAGCCATTTTACGAAATAAATTCTACTTATTTTTCCTAAATTGGTTTGACATTTGTATTGCTTAGTTTCTTGATTTGTATGTTGGTTTGGTGCCACTCAAATACTTCATACATATTATCTGAAAGAAAGCTCATTGCTTTGTGCTATAACTACCAGTGTTAAGCCCAGGATTTCACATTTATATACCTAACAAGTCATTAGTTTATTTTCTTTAAATAATCCAGGGTCTTTCAATAAGAAACTAAGTTTTGTGATTGTTGGCATCTGGGGGACGTTCAATAGCTCCATTAAGACAGGATACTTTGCTCTAGACAAAGTCTAGTCCAGATGTGAATACTTAAAGCCAGGTCACTGTACATCATCGTTGGGGGGAGATATTTAAAACGGCATTGACTTACAAAAATCAGTAAACTAAATGTCCGTAAACTTGTTTTCTTTTTATCCTTAACAAATCGCAGCTGATTATAGATCCGTGAGTCAATAGAAGTTGGTGGAAAACTGGAAAGTAAGTAGCCTGCATATCACATTCACTCTTAACAAATACATTCTTTTAACTTTGGGTGTATTGTATATTATGGTCACTTTTGTCGCTACTTTTATTCTCTTTCTATGCATGCACATTGCGTATGGTGAGAGCAGCCACTCACAGCCCTTGTAGATGTCCGTAGGGATCTGGACCGCGGCGTAGGAGTAGTTGACCTTTGTTTTGAAGTGGGCATCTTCTTTGAAGTCGAGCTTCAGAGAGTTCGATGGTTCCTTCTCCACATCCTCTCCTTCCGCATCGTCCTGAGTGACACAAATACTAGATATTACAAAGGTGTAAGGGGGCCTAAGCCAAACAGTGTTCTAAGCTAGAAAGCCACATCTGCAGAGAAACACCAGCAATCACTTACATATCAAGCCAAGTCCCATTCCCAAAATATTGATTGTCATTAGGCTCCACTCTTTGCACACAGTTTTGTTATGTAAATGTATGTGTTTTTGTAAAGCGCACTGCTGCCGAGGCGTCGTGGCACTGTAGACCGCTGGGGAACCCGTCCTGGCTATCCCTGTGAGATGGTCCCTCCTGGGTATCTCCAAGGTGAAACCAGGCATCCCCGGCGAATGTGGGGGGCCGTTGTGGAGATGAGGCAAGCTAATGCCCAGAGTTGCCGAGTGTGATCCCTGGTTAGAGTGGGCACCGAGGCGAGAATTATCGAGTCGGCTGGCCCTGGTCCACGACCCTGCCGCGTCGGGAATTGAACCCTGGTCCCGGCAGTCCTCTGCTTCCGGGTCTTCCGCCTCTAACCAGTGAGCCACACTACTCCACAATGTGAAGATAAGGACATAATGCACCCCATTAACGTGCAGTGCATTAAGAACAATAATCCTAAACCCTCACCTACAGCATAAACCAAATCCATCATGAGGTTCTCGTTTGAGACAGCTGAGTTTATAAGCCTTATAATTCAAAATGAGAGCATTTTATTCATCCACACAGATCTGCTGCTAAAAATAGAGCGCCGAAGAGGTGCAACTTGAGGCTAGTGAGGGTGACCAGGTAAGCATCTATGCTGTAATGGAAAATATACAGCTGATCAGCTCTGCCTAACACGGTTTTAGCAATTAGACGTGATCAAACACAGTACTATTGATGGAGATGAGGTGGGATCCCAGCGTAACCGCCTTACAAGCCTCCACTAAAAGAAGCATCTTAAAAAGACGGTCCAGCTGCCCCGGATCTTGCGGTGTGAGCCTTCAGTTCACCAGGTTTGGAATCCTTGGTCACATCATGATAAGTAGCAAAGAAACCCACCTGCCTTGTAGAGATTGTACGGCCCTTAAAAGAATTTCTATAACTATACAAACCAAAATGACAAATAGGTTGACTCAATTTCCAAAAGTGTTCACTCTACTTAGCAGCCTCTCCCAGATGTGGTGAGCAGACTTGGGAAAAACACTGGCAGTGTCAAAGAATGTTTAAAGGGAAAATATGACATTATTTTACGGATAATCTTGTGTGGATCATACAGTATGAATGGTTCAGACAGAAAGACTAGACTTCTAACTGTCCTGGCGGATAGTTATCATAAACAGTTTTCGAAATGCACAAATAAAAATATGTTTGAGCATATTCACAACACACATGGTGAAAACAGCCATAGAAAATACAAACATACATTACAGTGGCAATAGCAAAGAAAATCATCAAAACCTGTACAATTTAACCATGCTAGGGCAAAGTTTATAAGACATCGACCCATAATTCCTTCTGTGATTGAAATGTATATAGCATAATCACATGGCAAAATAATCAGATGTACATGTATGCTATTATTTCGCAATCGACTCTGTCTGCTGCGCAGACCTATGAAAGAAAGAATGCTTAAAATATATCTAGAGCAAAATGCACACTTTGAAATAAATATTCACACCAAGAAGTTTAGGTCATTAATAAACAAGCAGTGAGATATGCACTGATTTTTCTCCACATACGGCAATCGGCACTCTGTCTTTCACTGACTCTCTCGGCTGTGTGGGCGAGTTACTGGGACCCACTGTTCAGGGAGGCCTTCGGGTGCACACTCACCATTCACCTCCTCAAATGTGGGGCACATACTGGGCCCGATTCACAGAACTAACTTAAGACAAATTCCTAAACTTACTACCATTTACTCATTTTGGTATTCACAGAAGGCACTTACTCATTTTGGGATTCACAGAAGACACTTACTCATTGATGAGTAAGTGCCCTCTGTGAATACCAAAATGAGTAAGTGCCTTCTGTGAATACCAAAATGGTAGTAAGTTTAGGATTTTGTCTTAAGTTAGTTCTGTGAATCGGACCCTCCGTGCAAATCTCACGACTTCTTTAATTTGACTTGAACTGCTTGGTGTGAATATTCATTTCAAACTGTGTATTTCACAGACGTGCTCTCACCACAGCAGGCACGAAACGTCAGAGTTCATGCGTGCTCTAGGGGCAGGGCATTAATTACTGTTAGTAGGTTTACTTTCCTGGAATGCAGCAGGTGCACCCAGTTAAGGTTGGAAAATGGTTCAAATTGTGACACTACACACAATATGCGATATGATACCTGTTCTGTGTTCAGCTCAGCTTCGATTTAAAACCTCTGCTCTTGGTGGGCCACAATGGAAGCAGTGTCATGTTAAGGATTTTGGGGGCACCCGGCAAAACATATTTTGGGGGCCCCTGCTGGAACAACTTTGAAATTTAGTACCCATTCTCTAAATGAAGTCCCATGTTGCCAAACAATATTAAAATATATAATAAAGGCTAGAATACAGAAATAGACATAAATCGAAAGTGCAAAACGTAATTTTCCCAGGGGCCTCTAGGACAATAGAGGCCCTTGGCAATAGCCCACCCCATGCCTCAAAAAGTCGATGGGAAGATAAACATTGAATTAAAAGATGTGATGGTGGCAGAAGAAGCAGGGTGGCCCTATCGGATTGCACATCCCACCTCCTGTTGCTCACAATCTCTGGCAATGTACACAGAGAAAACAACACCAGCACAGGGAGAAGGTCTTTGTGCACAAATCTGACATGAGTACTTTGGAAGAAGCAGACACTGAAACTCACGATGCACCATTACTTAGTTCGGCTTACTGGTGGGTTGACTCCTTTAGTAAACATGTAGTCACCCACCCATAATAATCGCTCACTCAAAAAATCCATCTATTTACGTCATCCACATGATGCAGCCAGGAACGGTGCTTTAAATGACCCCAAGGAGTTGCCCACAACATTGAAAAATAAAAAACAAAAACAGAGAGAAATATAGATTCCTCCCTTGGTATAGAAGTGTTTTCTGATTTGGTGGTCTCCATATTCATATTAAAATCAAGATGGAAAGTAAATATTGCAATGTCTGTCAATCTACGCAATATATTTACACCAGAGTATCTTGTTTTCACGTCCTTGATAAATAAAGTGGTCACTTGGACCTTACTTTGAAAATAAATCTACACGTGGTTCACACTAGTTTAGGAAAACTTATGCATTTACAACAATCATTCTAGTCTTCCACTCACGAGAATTCAGAGTTCTGTTTGAACATTTTCGAGTGATCACTTTGTTTGTGTGACTGTAGACATCTTGTTTCCAGAGGATCATGGTTCCTTTGAGAAGTTGCCAATAATTTCTGGCTCGTACATGGTGTTGTGCCACATTTCAATAATAAGGTCCGGCACAAATGGAGGGTGCACGCCAAGGCTGAACTAGCCTGAGAAAAACGTGCAATGATGTGTGCGGCACCAATGTGAAACTTCCTGGGACCACTGACCACTGATGAAGAAGCTTTTACAGCGGGACCTCCAGTCGGGACTGGGGAACATTTAACAACAGAACTAGGAGCCAGATGTAGACGCATTTTAACGGTAGCAGATGCATGTGCTACCTACAACACAGACCATCCTGGTAAAACACTACATTTTGCATAGTAGAAATAGTAAAACCTAGCACTGGACCAGCAGGATAAATTACAACCACCAGCTAATTATATTTTGTACATCTCACACCACCGTATCCATCACAGTACTAGGTGCTGTGATACAAGACTAAATAGGCGCTCACGCCTGTTCACTTTTGCACATCAAATCACTTCCCACATAGGATCACAAGAAATGCAGCCCTGCCGACCACACACTCCCCCACATTGCAGCGCCACCAGTCCATAATGGGGTATGAAGCGCTACCTAATGCCACAATAAAATACAGCGTTTGTGCCCACTGAGCTGCTCCTAGCTGCAGAAAACAAGCTTAGTGGCCTCTGTCCATGGTGCTGAAACTGTTGCAGCAGATGGCTCCGCCCTAAGAGATGAGCTGTTCAGTACACCAGCAGCAGCGCTCTCTTTATTACCTGCTGAATCTGCATAGTCACTGTACTCACTACATTTTTTCACGTTGTTAAACCACCTTAACACCACAGTCGCAATAACTCAGCGAAGTCATGAGATAAGACGAAAATCCAAGTAAAACATCGGCTGAGGAGAAGGGGGTAGAACTTTAATTTCCGTAAGGGAAGTTTGGGGAGTAGAAAGAACATCTAAGGACTAGAAGGCGACATACGATGTGACGGCCCCGCGGCCATCATGGCAGCGTCAACTACATCACTGGAGCATGCGCAGAAATGATTGAGTTACAATTCCCACCACCTGGCCAGCACAAATATGTGGAGTCCGACTTGTTTGGAAGCTGAACTCGATAGGATTTATGTGGTGTAGAGATTATCTCTGGAACTTGTGCACATAGAGCTCAATTTTAGTAAAACAACTAAGCAGGGAATGTTTCAGATCAGATAAACGGAGGAGTAAAAAATATGTTAGGAACAGCAGAATGGACAGCACTGGCCAGGAGCGGACACACAAGACCAGAGTTTGAGGAAAGACAGGACCAGGCGTTAAGATATATGGAAAGGGCCAGTAGGCCCAGGTGAGATCGGTGGGCACAGTAAGGTCGAGTTTAAGCATGTTTATTGGGGAAAAGGAGTTTGGGGGTGTTGAGCCAAAACGGAAGGTTAATTTGTTTAGAGGGTGGGAGGGGAAGTTTTAGTTGTTTAATGTTTGTGCTTGCTACGTCATTCAAGCTTGTCAGTCGGAGGATATGTTGTGTGAGCTCATTCTGCTTCAGAATAAAGTCGACCGTAGGCTTCTACATTTAAAGAAGACTCTCTGTTTCTGCTCAGTCCTCAAGACACATGTAAAGGAGAGGTAAGAGGAGGATCTCTCTGCAGCAGTAATTACTCTGGGTAAACATTGCAGTGAAATGTGGGCTCACTGGAGGACAACGCCCCTCTCTTTTCATTTAAAATGGGCTTTCCCAGTTGGAATAGTAAAATAAAACGGTGTCCGGCTGACGGAGGGCAAGCAGGCATGGCAGGCTTATCCAAGGTGGAGTGACCATTTACCACAGCCCTCTTCGGGCACTCGATATTGACAGGGTATTCTGAGGAGTTTGAGAAAAAACTGCACATCAGTTTGCTTTTCTTAATGTATGGTTTCTTTTTCATGTGTTGTGATCAGAGCTGGACCAGGAAGTAGAAGCAGCTGTTGCAAATATTCTTAGGTGCCACATTGAAGAAACAAGGCGGTTTATGAAGAAAAGCAATCCAGTAGTGGCAACCAGAAGTCCCACCAGTGCCCCACGTGCCACTACAGAACCCTTGCAGGCAGGAAAACACAGAGCCTGGAACCTTGCAGAATTCCACTGTTCATTAAACATACCGCACACCTCTTTCCCTCAATTTACAAAGTCAAACAATCTCTCAAATGCATAGAAAGATTCCTGTTTTAATTTTTTCCCTCTTACTAGCTGCACCCTTTTCTCTGTTTCCATGCTCAGTGTTAGCTGTGTTTTACCTTGTCATGCGCCAGGACGCCCCTTAGCTGGGGCAGCTGTGCGCACTACAAATGTTCCTAACAAGTAAAATAAGTGACTCCTAGTGTAGAGCACGACATTTGCAAGTTGGCCTTTGGTCATAATACCAACACCCCACGGCTGTGTGATCCCCCCCAAATGTAGTCACTCTGCCACTTACGAGTACATCTTGTTCAGGGGTGATCTGGACTCCCCAATGAGTCCAACTCTGCAAGATTTCTTTCCAATCTTCCTGCACCTTATTCAACTTCCTGGACTCGTTCTCCTTCACCAACCTCACGCGTCACTCCTCTTCTTCTAGCACGGAGTCTGTCAGCCATTTCAATATCTAACAACAGCATGGGTCCTCTACACCATCACCTTCTCTTTCTGCTCCATCACACTCTAAACCTCTCTAGTACAAAGCTACGTGTTCGATTTTCCCAACTCCACACAATATCCTCTTACTACCTTCACTCTATACATAGAAACTTCAACTCCATGCCTACCCAGTTCCACCTTGACTCAATCACCCTTATGCACCCACTTGGGAGCCATCTCCTGGTCCTTCTTAATACTCTGTAATCTGGCTACAACCCTTGGTGGTCATGCAGACCAGTTGTCCTCTTCACCTGACTGCAACACCTTTAATAAGAGCCTCTGATAAGTCCTTATCACAATCCTGACACCGCATATACACATGATGAAATATTTATAGTCGCAAGCAGTCGTAAATGCCTCTCTTTCAGTTACTAAGTAATTCCTTTCAGCTTTGAATAAAAAGTGAGATGTTAAAGGAGCTGATTTTTCTAGACCTCTTTAAGACTATGAAATCACATCACCAATCTATAGAGTGACACATGTTTTGTTTTCTCCAATGGGTGTCAGTACACCGGCCTTTGCAATTCAATCTTCGATCTCATTGAAAGCCCTTTGGTGCTTATTCCTCCACTCAAAAAAACGTGCCTTTCTCTAAAAAAATTCACAATTCTTCTGCTTTTGTGGTGAAATCCTGGATAAACTTTGCATAATATTCAATCAAACGGATCTCAACCTGGTTTTGTCCCCTGAAATAGCACTCCACTCATGAGATCTGCCTTGAGTCTCACTCGGCAGTTGAAATGCTGTATCCCATGCACTCAACCTCTGCTTCCAAAAATCTAAATTTTTCCTTATGCAATGTCATCCCCACCACTCTCAATTGATCTAATACCGGTTATAGGACCAGATGGTCTTTTTAAATACTAAAATATGCCCCTCCCGGAAATTCTCTCTCATCATGCGCTGGAGGACACTAGCTGTTGACTCGAGGCCGAAGGGCACACAGATTAACTGAAACACACCTTGGATAGATGTGAAGTCTGTCACAGCTTTGGATTGCAAATGAACCTGATTTAATAATAAGCACTCCTCAAATCTAGTTTTGAAAAAAATACTTGCCACCCTTCAACAACATCTCGGTGATAGTTGGTGGTGCAACACAGCATAAGGTAGTATTTTGATTTAGGCGGCAAAGCTAAAGACAAATCTTAATCTACCATCAACCCCATTTAGTGACAGCTACATGCTGCATATTGTACCATTTCCCTTACCATCCCCTTCACCCCTTCTCTTTTGACCAAAGGTACTCTTCCGGCCATATATGTCGATCCCTTCTTTAATACTAATGTATGGGCATAACCCTTCTAACACACCTAGCTTTCCTTCAAATACCTTCTTAGCACCCTACAAAATTTCTTCTACATTGATGTGTTCCACCCTGTTACTTGTTCGGAACCCTCAGATTTATGATGATATGAACATCATAAGGGAAAACCCATCCAAATATGAGTGGTGCACTCCTGGCTTCATATACTTTCCCTTTTATGTTACACTCCTGAAATGTGATGTCGGTCCATATGTACCCCAAAACATCAATGAAACATCCCTGATCATCTTGGGCAATAATATATTTGGGGTTCTACTCGACTGTTGGCCACATTGCATTGAACAGTTCTTGTCTACTATAGTGTACAATCAACCTGAGTCTACCATCAAGGTGTCCTCTGGCTCTTCAATTTGAAAAAACTGTCTCAACTCTATTTTTCTCTCATTCCTCAACTGGCCATTCAACACTTAGCAGTCTGCCAACTGTTTATTCTGTGTAAGTTTCGACTGACACAACCCTGATTTTATTTCCCTATCTACACCTCAGATAAATTGTCAGCTTCCTATACATTAGCTGCATTCTTTGCCAGTGGCAATGCACTCCTTTAACTTTGGGCCATTATAACCACCTCAGCATCATATATTTCCTTCTTTGCCCAGTGCTCTTTCCTAATGAAAACATCAGCAGATCCAAAGCTTTTGAAACTTTTGATCCACTCTTTCCAATCATTGGGTGGTGGCCCCGTCTGTGGTACAAAGCTGGGAGACAAAATTACAGCTTGAGAACCATCCACGTCTGGAAAATGTCTGCTTGGGAAGTGGAACTCAATGTTGGACAGGATAAAGTATTGTAGTTGATTAAATGTTCCTACTCAGAACGTGTTTTCCAAGTGTCTTTCTCTTTTTGATATACTGCCTTTTGTTTTTCTTCCTTTTTTATACAACATCCACCTTATTACTACTAAGTCCTCTTTTGAAGGAGAATTTTCAGGTTCCATTGACAGTAGTGTGCACTGTTAGGGAAAGATCACATGACAGCGTACTCATTGCTAGGATATTTGTCTCCAACCCCTGATCTTAAACGTCTTCGCCGCAGAGTGCCCCAGACAGCCTAGTCTGTGTGGTGAGCCATTAGTGTTCTTATCAAGGAAGAAGATGGACTTCCTTAACACACCAGTATTGTAGGTGCAGACCATCCGATTGCATTCAGGTAGCAGAGTTTAATGGTCTCTTTGGTGAGACATCCCATAGCTTATGCTTGTGTTTGGTCCAGTCGCGCTCATGGAGGGAGCTGAGGAGAGCGAAAAGCATCATAAACTTCAGAGACATAGGAGTCACGGAGGGGAACCCGGCACTGGGGTTGCTCACAGTAACTGTTGGAGCATCCGTCTGATTGGGCAGTCTCTCTCTTGCGACACTGATTAATGTTGTTCAGACAAGCGCCAAAAAAGAAAATATTCAAGCCCACACTTTCCATTTACTTCCACCTTCATGAAGGAATTTATGCCACTGACCAGTTTTATCACTATTGTCTCTTCATCTCTGCGCTAAAACGTCTTCTTTCTGTTTGTGTGTGGCCTCCAACTCATTGCAAGATTATTGCAAAGATTCTCAAGAACCACAGCAATGAAGTAAGGAAGTTTATTAAGACAAACAACACATTGGATTGAACCATAAGGCAACCCAACTGACAATACCTCCCCGTCCCCATAGGAAAAAACAGAGTGCGGAAATGTGCGGGATTCCTCCACTCTTTAAAGATACTGCAGCTGTCCTGGAAATTGTTTTTAAACCAGCCTCATAATGCCCACTTTAAGCAAAGTAAAAAGTCTGATCCTCAACATTAGGGTTTGTTTGGTGACATCACCTCAAGAAAATGTATTTAAAACGCTGTCAACCATTTTGTTTTACAGCACAATTTCCCACATGCAATGGGGAAAAGCCAGAGGTTGAACAGGAAGTTTTCAAGGGGAGCTGTAGCAAGTTCAGAGTTCTTTGTACTCAATGGTGGTATCCAATATACATTTTAGAATGCTTCAGTAGAGCCCTGAGGTGTGGCTTGGGAAATGGAGGACCAAAGGGTGTAGCACCTTCCAATGTCTACTCAAAAGAGTATTCACCCTCAAACAACTCATTACTACCCTACTGGCTGGCAGTTCTAATATTTTTTCTGGGACACAGCTGTATGGCTGAACATCAGGGGTGCACTCCTTGAATGACTCCATTTTAAATAAAGTATGCCTCTTTGAAGGCCTCACTTTGCCACCCATCTCAAGTGTGTGAGGGTTCTGGGACTATTTTGTCATATGTGTCTTGTGGAACAGAGTTGAACATGTTTGTGATAAGATGGTGGATGGTCAACACAGGGACAGGTCTTATCACACACTCCTTGTTCCTGCATCCCAGATATTAGGCTATTGGACTGTTATGTTATGTTATGTTATGTTATTGTATTTTATAGCGCGCACAGCTACTCCTAGGAGTGTCCCGGCGCGAACTTAGAGGTCTGCAGAGCAGAGAGAGAGTTAAAACAAGAGAGTTTTGAGCTGCTTCTTGAAAAGATTCGAATCTTGAATAGCACGCATAGAAAAAGGCAGCGCATTCCAAAGAGTAGCTGCCCTAAAAGCAAGAGATCTACCCCCCATACGTTGAAGACGTACGCATGGGATAGACGCAAGTAGCTGAGATGACGATCTCAGAGGCCTAGTGGGCAGGTAAAAGGAAAAACGCCTTCTAAGATAGAGAGGACCTCCATCATATAAAGCGCGATGCGCAAGGACCAGAGCCTTAAATTCGACACGTTTGCTGACTGGGAGCCAATGCAGCATGCGCAGAAAATGTGCTATACAATTTCTAATAGGAATGTTCAACACCAGCCGGGCTGCCGCGTTCTGAACCACCTGCAATTTTTTGAGCAAATAATCAGGAAGACCAATATATAATCCATTGGCATAATCGAAACGAGAGAGAATCCGAGCCCGGACCACTGTTTCCTTAGCTGGTCTCGGTAACAATGGTAAGAACTTCCTGAGAGACCTTAGTATACCGAAGCAGCACCCTGTAAGTTTTTTAATCTGGGTGAAAAAGACAACTGCTCATCAAACCAGACCCCCAAGTTTTTAACTGGGAGACCCACACAAGAGGGTGGAGGATAGGCAGAGGGCCAGAGAGAATCCCTGAACTGAGGAGGAAATTTACCATAGAGGAGGATTTCCGTCTTATCCTCATTACATTTCAATTGACCAGCTGACAGCCATTGAAAAACGGCTGTCAGACACCCCTGCACTCTGGAGGTGGAAAATTCGAATTTGCCCCAAGTAAACAGGAGCTGCGTGTCGTCGGCATATGCAACGACCTTGGCACCACATGCCTCTGCCAATTGAACCGAAGGAGTAACATATATATTGAAAAGCAGGGGGCTCAACGAGGACCCCAGGAGCATTGTCAGGTTGATGACTGGAACCATCCACAATTTGATTACAATTCATTTTATTTGGTTGTTCGAGCTAGTGCTAACCTCTTTCATCATTTAGAGTGTGGCACAATTTTTTGTGCCGGAATCAGATACACTTGTAAAGGGTGGCTAGAAAGTTTAAGGACGAAGTCACATGATCCCAAAATTCCAGTATGCTCCTAATCTTAATCAGGTAATGGCCTGCTCTACCTGTGGCAAAAACGTATTTGTATGTCACAAAACAAACAGAATATATTCTTGGAACAAGATCAGTACTGAGAAGGCCCAATTATGCCTGCGTAATTTTGGGAATTTTGCGCTACACTTGTCTCGTGAAATTTCTCCCTAAAATGCCATTATGCCACAATGAGCAATTACGCGCCGCTCCCAGCAATATTTTACTGCAAGAGCGTGGGAATCAAACAAACAGCCAGAACGCGAGTGACTGTAGTTCACACCACTTGGGTTATTAATGTTATGTTTTAACTGTGAAATACATCTTCACACCAAAATTTGACAAGATGAACTATAGCTCTAAATGATGAATTTGCATTTCATGTAATTACGTGCAATTTCCCAAACAGTTTGGGCAAATTATTTGAAAGCAAATTTAGCACACCCCTATTAGTGAATCTATTAGGCCTACCTTTTAACTTTGAAACAGATGTTTTTTTTCCTTTGGTTATGATTTTTCTGTAATCATTTTCAATGGCTAAGGCTGGAAACCTCCTTTATTTAATAATCCAGAGTCCGTAATTCATATGAATCGCATGTGTAAAAATTGAGCTTTACGGTATACGACTCAACCATAAGAGACCTAATGAGCTAGACTTGACTACTTGGCCAAGCTCCCCAGAACTGTCAATGGAGGCATTTTAGGCTCAACTTTCAGTCTCAGACCCAGTATCAGTACAAAGTACACAGGCTCACATCTACAAAACTGCTAGGTAGTCCCTGTGGTTTCTGGAATCGGTGTAAGGGTGACCACAGCTTCTGAAATATTTCAATACTTCCAGTTCAGATACAATATTGTATTGTATTGTATTATAGACTTATATAGCGCGAACTGTCACCCTACGGGCATCCTGGCACTGCGACCTAACAGATGGCATCAGCAAGCAAAGATCCTATTTGCAAGTAGAAAGCTCATTTTGCTCATTCCTAGGGAAAAGCCAGGTTTTTAAGCTTTTTCTGAAAAGAAAAAGGGAATTAGATTGTCCGATACTATGGGGCACATCATTCCAGAGGCGTGACGCTGGTACACCAAATGCTCTGCCTCCCATCCTGGACTTCTTAAATCTGGTGGTCGTTACCAGATTTACACTGGAAGAACGAAGATTTGTCCCAGGATTATACCAGGTAAGTTTCTTCTGCAAAGGCACTGGACCCAGACCATGTGCTGCTCTGAATACAATGCAGAGAGACTTAGAAAGAATTCACTCCTTGATGGGTAACCAATGAAGATCCTTTAGAGCCAACGCCGTTGAGGATTTGCGCTGCCTATTTAACACCAGTTTTGCTGCTACAGACTGGACCCTCTGCAACCTCTGTAAAACAGATTGTGGTGCTCCTAGATACAGAGAGTTGCAGTAGTCCAGTCTACTCAGAATTAAACTCCTCACTACAAGGGGTCAAGTGTCACTAGGCAGTAGTGGGAGAATCTGTTGAAGCGCTCTTTGCAGGGAGAAATAGACACTAACCGTTTTGTTGGCTTGTGACTCCATTTGGAGGTTGTCATCTACCAAAACCCCTAGGTTACGCACAGTTTTAAAAGGGACCAAAGGTTTGTCCTTAGGGGTGAGTTTGAACTCCAACGGCAGATGCCAAGACATTTTAGCATTATTTCAGAGCAGCAGCATTATATTAATATGTAAGAAATGACTGTGCCTTCATCCCTTCAAGGCTGTTTTAAAGGGGATTCCACAGCCCATCTAGTTTGGAAAGCAGCCTGATGCAGCCTCCCCACGTGTTAGACCTGGCACCATTGGCGAGGGTCTCCCCTTAATTTTTTGCCTTGCCTCCTGTGTTTTTGCTATATGTCGGACTCAGTTTTGCTCGTCTAGATGCTTTGGGCACTTGCCACTTCTGTTCAGTGCCAAAGTGCAAGTGCTCCCTTTGTAAATTACTGTTATGGATTGGTGTTTCCATGATTGCCTATTTGATTTACTAATCAGTCCTTAGTACAGTGCACTGTGTGTGCCTGGGGCCTGTAAATCAAGTGCTGCTGGTGTGCTTGCAGCACTGATTGTGCCACCTACAGAAGCAGCCTGTAAATGTAACTCTGGCCTGCCATTGCAGAGCCATTACAACCACTTGCCAGGCCCTACCCTTCCCTTTTCTTACATGTCGGACACCCCTAAGGTAGGCCCAAGGTACCCCTGTGGGCAGGGTGCAGTGTATTTGAAAGGTAGGACATGCCTGAAGTGTGTGGCATGTCCTTATAGTGAATTACTGCCAATTTCGGTTTTTACAATTGCATGGCTACCTGTTTCCATAGGACAGTATGGGAGTTTGTTTATAACATTTTATAAACATTACTGGGCCTGGGAATAAGGTAGGAAAATAAAGTTTAGTGTGCCTGAACTCAGAATGTTAAAGTGCATCTTTTAGTGAGGGTGATTTTTACATTCTGTATTTGAAAATACCTTGCCTAACCATCCAGTGTGCCTCTGCTAGGTTTGTGTATTGCATGTCTGGCTTTTGGATGACAGGGGCTGGAGAGGGGCAGTGGCTCCAGAAGTCTGATGAGTCAGGGCTGGGCTGAATAGACCAGGGCTGCATTTAGAGTAGGGGGAGGAGATTTCCTTTCACCTGAATGGGCCTGGTCTACCTTCAACAATGCTGTCTCCACCTCCTGCCAGGAAGCTGCACCAGTGAGAACAGAACTGGTTTTGGCTGGGAACAGACACTCTCTGCCTTCAGAGAACAAAGGATTTTTGTGTATAAAAAGAGGGGTCCAGACCCCAGACTTTTAGATCACTTCTGGGAAACAAGAGGAATCTTTGCCAAGGAGAAGAGCCGGAGAAGCGGAGGAGGAATCCTGCCCCTGTGCTGTTTACTCTCTGGGGTTGGCCTGCAGTGACTATTTGCTGCCAAGGAAAGGAGAAAAGGACTTTGCTGTTTGCTTTGTTACCTGCTCGAAAGACGATCTCCAAGGGCTTGTAACTGAGTTTTCCTCCTGTTCTGAAGTCTCAGGGACACAAAGACTTCACCACCAGCTCCCCTGAATTTCCTTGCTGGGAATTCTAATATGCAAAGAGGTGCCTGCTGCTGTTCTGGACATCTAGAGATTGTTTTCCGAAGGGAGCTGGAAAATTGATGCAACTTTGAAGAAGCGAGGCGCATCCGCACCTTGTTTCCGACGCATCGCCAAAGAAACCGTTGCAGCGCCTGCTACGGCTCAGGATATCGCAGCACGCTGCATTGAATGCACCGATCTCTGAAGTCTGAGATCATCGCACTGAGTTCGACGCAAGGCCTGCTGTAAGGCTGCATGAGTTCACGCATCATCACCGGATCGTCGCATCGCATCGAGGATCCACGTCTGTCGTATCGTTGGGGGACACGGTAAGAAACTGATGCAACACCTCCCCATGCAGTAAGAAACGGACGCATCACCTCCTCTACGGTAAGGAACTGACGCATCACCCCCCTGCGCTGCAGTAAGGAACTGACGCATCACCTCCCCCGGAGCACGGAACCGACGCATCACCTTCCCTGAGGGTAAGGAACCAACACATCACCTTCCCCACGGCCCGTTTTGTTCGTTTTAATGGGGCATCCCAGGTACTTTTTGAGAAAAGTGTCGCATCTGCAATTTCCTTGAACTGAACTATTTCTAACATCTGAAAGTCATATTTTTATCACTGTATTGTGGATTTTTGTCATTTGGTCTTGTTTTGGTTTAGATAAAGGTTACTTATTTTTTTTAACTGGTGTGGTGTCCATTTGTAGTGTTTTTACTGTATTATTTTATGTGTTCACAAATGCTTTACACACTGCCTCTGAGATAAGCCTGTCTGCTCATGCCAAGCTACCAAGGGGGTGAGCAGGGATTATTTTAGGAGTGTATCCCCCTTACCCTGATTAGAAGCAAGGGTCCCTATTTGGACAAAGGTACCTACCTCAGCCAACTGGAGACCCCATTTCTAACACCCCGCAAAACACTGTCCCCTGTGTTCTTTGCAGCCATGTCACCACCAGTTGTGAGCACCATAAAGATAGGGGCTGCGGCATTCAAGTGCACCCAATATAGGAACAATATGTAAACTTTGGCTTCTGATGTTTGTGGAAACAGATAGGCACATACTGTAATATTCAGTGGCATTCCTATAGTCCTGACATTACAGTCATTCATGGATTCTAAACAATATAGTTTCTCTGCATTTGAAGACACCCTAACATTTCAATTTTCTGGAATGTTTCAAATGTGGTTTCCTAAGATCTAGAACTCACAGCCAATGTTATGTTGTGTGGATTTGTATAGTGCACTATCACCTGGGAGGGTATCCTGGAACTGAGAAGGTGTGAGTCTAGCCACACCGAGGGTCAAGTGGGACTTCTCGAAAAGTCAGGTCTTAGCTTCTTTTGGAATTCAAGCAGTAAGGAGGAAGCTCTTATGTATAGCCACAGGACATTCCATGCTTTAGGAGTGATGCAGGCGAAGGCTGGACTGCCAGAGCTGGTTTTCCACAGGCGTGGCATGTGTGTAAGTAGGAATCTAGATGAGTGGAGGGGTCTGAAAGGTTTGTGAAACCAGATGCGATTGTTGAGGTAAGTTAGGCCAGTGTTATGTAGTGCCTTGAAGGTGTAGGTGAAGAGTTTGAAGTGGGCTCACTTGTGAATGAGAAGCGAGTGAAGTTCCTTCAGGTGTGTTGTAATGCGAGTGTGGCATGGGAATTTGAGGGTGATTCTGATGTTCAGAATAGCCTGCAGCCTTCTGGTGAGTTTTTTTGTTGATCCTGGTATAGAGAGTGCTCCCTTAGTCAAACTTGCTTGTGACCAGGGAATGTGTTATGGGTTTCTGGGTGGTGATTGGGAGCCATTTGAAAATCTCATTCAGCATCTTCAGGGTATGGAAGCATGAAGCAGTGACGACATTGACTTGTGTGGTAATGTGGACTTTGCTGTTGATGATGATACCGAGGTTCTTGGTGCGGGTAGTGAGGTGGGAGTCAGTCCTAGCTTTGTTGGCCACCATGGTGACTTGCTCTTATTGACGATCACAATTTTGGTACTTTTGGTGTTCAGCTTTAGACAGTTGGTCTTCATCCAGTGGGCCATTTCAGTCATGCAGGCATTTAACCCGATCGGGGTACTGGGTGTCTTGTCCATGAGGAAGAGAATGAGTTGCATGTTGTCAAGGTTGGAAAGGACATTGATTCATGAGAGCAGATGATGCTGACTGGAGAGATCATGTATGTGTTGAAGAGGGTCAGGCTCAGTGAGGATCCTTGCAGAACCCCGCAAATGAGCTTGAGGTGAAGTATACGGTTCCAGAATGACTGACCGGGGTCCTTCCAGTTTGGAAGGAGCAGATCGATTGGAGGGTGTGTCCTTGGATTATGATGTTGTGTAGGTGTTGGATAGTATAGGTTGGACGACTGTGTCAAATGCTGCAGAGAGGTCCAGGAGGATGATGCTGCTGTGTTCCCAAATTTCCATGCAGTGAATGGGTCTAAAACCAGACTGAGTGGTGTTGAGGAGTTGGTGGTCATTAAGGCATTCAGTGAGGTGGCTGTTGATGATTTTCTCTATGACCTTGGCCTGGTATGGTAGCAGGGAGATTGGTCTGTAGTTGGTGACCGTTGAAGGATCCGAAGAAGGGTTCTTCAACAAAGGGAAGACAGTTGCATATTTCCAAGCATCTGGGAAGGTCATGGAAGCGGTGGAGGCATTCAGAATGGGTCTGAGCATGGTGTTGACGGCTGCAGTCCATCGAGGTAAGCGTGGTGTGGGCACGGGTTCGATGCAACGCCTGAGTATATGGATTTCATGGTGGTGGCGACTTATGGGGTGATGAGGGGCCTAGTGGTTAGCATTTGTTCCTCTAAGGCACTCACATTCCTGGGTACTAGGACATTGTGGACTCAGCCTGAGCTTCAGACTTTAACCAGCTCCATAAATTCGTAGCCTTAAACTTCACAAATTTCATGTGACTTGGCTCAGGTTCTCAGACATTTACTGCCTTCAGTCATTGGACAGCTCTAGACATTCCCTGATTTGAGAGATTAAATATGTGGGCATTCATATTACTGCTGTCGGTTTTTTATATGTGGCATTGCATGGTTCGGACATTGATGGGATCTATGCAAGTTCTAATGCAGACATTCATGCGCTATGGCATTCAAGGGCCTTTAGAACTCTGCTCTAAAATGTATGGCTGTGGAATTGTTAACACAGACTTACATTTAGTGTTGCACCTGTGGCGTGAAATCTTAAGTGGGCATCTATTCAGCATTTTTGCTGCTGGCAAAAGCATGAGATCTAAGCACATTGTACTTGGTCTTCAGAAGGAAAGGGCACTTTCGCCTTTGGCAGGTGTCCACCAGAAATAGGGAAATGGAAGTTAAGTGCAAAGAATAAAACAAGGGCGAAAGCAGGTAGGACAAAACATAAAGGTCTGGTACTGGAGTGAGTGCAACCTCCAGTAAACATAAGAATTAAACAGCTTTAGAAACAATACATTTCAGCCCCATTAATCTCATAACTCATTTTCTTCCGATACGGTCTCACTAAATCCTCTCACCAGCTCACAATGGGGCTATACCTAAAGGATCAGAATAAGGGGGGAGGAGATTAAATAAAGGTTTGCTTTTTGTGTGGCTTTGCACGTGCAGAATTATCAAGAGCAGCTTAGCCTGCTCTCCAGCTGACTAATACGCACCTGCACGAGGCTCAGAAATGAACCTCTCATATTGCTGTTACTCAAAGCCAACATACCTGTTAGGACTCATTCTGGCCTCCGAGGCTCTGAAAGAGAAACTCCACATTGTTTGGCTTGTTGAGATGAGCAAGCCAAAATCGAGGCGTTGCACTTTGAAATATCAAATGCAGAAACATTGTGCTACCAAAATAGTGTGCCCAAAAATAAAGAGAAGGTAAGTGCATATAGGTAGGTATGGATAGATATATTTTGTCAAGGTTAAAAAATGTGGAGTTAAGAATAGTAAACCGATATTTGCCTAGATATACTTACCTTTTGGATATTTTGGGCCTCGATTTGTTGTCCACGATAGGCTGGTAGCACTGGATTCCATATTAAAGTGGAGTACCAATAGAGGTGTGTTTCAATGAGTAGTGCAGGTAGTGGGACCTCAAGCAACCTAGTAAAGTGGCCTCCCTCATGGATGGTAATAAAGTTATTATCAGGGTCACTTGGTACTCGAGCCTAAAGCAGTTGGTGCAGGGGGCCCCACAGCCCTGTGGCACATAGTGCCACTGAGCCAGCTGATGGTTGCACTACATGCGGCAGACCTTAATTTTCCGGATCCTCCATATTATTTTCTCCATTGTTCCCCTACCTCAGCAACAACAAGGACTATGGTGGCCATGAGAACGTAGGCCGCTGCAGGACGGCGCGACCAGCAGCTGCCCATGCAGCATGTCGCAAAGTGCTAAAGCCACTCCAAACTGTGAGGCAGACAGAGCACTAGAACTCATCCGAGTGCTGACCTATACTTAAAAGTAGATCTGCTCCACCAGCCTCTGCACACAGCAAGCTATTCCTAGACCTGAACACCTCCGCCCCCCTCCTCCCTCGACCCATCATCTCCCATTGCGACATGCAGACTTCCAGCACATGTATACTAGGCCTGGGCTAAAATTCAGTTCCGCTCACGGAAATTGCGATAATTTGACATTTTTGCGTTCCGCTGAGAGCGCAAAAATGTCAAAATTTCCGCAATCAGCATCTTACCGGAAATTTTCTTCTTGCTCGCGCTGTAAAAAAATACATTCTCGCGTGCGCGCGATCGCCTTACCTGAATCCCCGCGTTCGGCGACACGTTTTCCCGATCCAGTCGCGTTCTCCACGAGATGTTGGATTGTTGGTAGCCATTTGCGCTGTCTCGCGACAGTTCACGCCCGCATTAACGTCATTTGTCACGCGATCACGTCATTCATCGCACGATCATGTCTTTCTTCTCGCGATCATGCACCGCGAGAGTATGAGATGATTGAGATCTCGCGCCAGTGAGCAACCGCATGGGTAAATTGGCGAGCCGCGATCACGCAGAAAATACTGCGAACGTGCGGGAAAAAAACTTCCTCGTCGACGCGATATTTCCGCGTGTTTGTGGAGATTTTTAACATTTTCGCGATAATTTGCGAAAGTGAATTTCGCAAATTCCGCCCACCCCTAATGTATACGGCATGGTGCACTAGGGAGCAGTCCAGTCAATGCACCGGATATGGAACTTGCATCATAACATTCGAGAGCCGGCGGAAGCAGTAGGCAGTGAGTGGCACGCGACCGCCTCCTCTTATGCAGGGCGCTCCGTGAAGCGCACGCGGAGCCCAGATTCAGATGCAAGAATTATTCAGATCAACGCTTCTTCAATTTGCTAATACATGTCATAAAATGGCCTTTTCTCTGCTTCCACTCCGGCAGCCCCCTCCCCATCCCTCTCTCCACCGACTCCCCTCGTTGCCTCTGATTTCTTGGCACCTGTTTAACCTTGCTTCCCAGGGACCAGCGGCGCAGCAGGCGCCGAATCTGCTGAAGAAAGACAAACCTGCAAATCAATTAGCCGCAGAAAGGCAGCTATCAAAGAACAAATTAAAACGGACGGAGGTTTGGCGCTCCGTCAATAGGCAATGCAAACAATATCTAATTATAGAGCCCGGAACGGCACACTTCTCAGCTCCGGCCTTCCCTCCCCACCTCCCGCACCCCCACCCTCTTATCCGTCTCTCACTCTGGTTTCCCTGGAGACCCACTGTGAGTGACAGGCGCTCCTATTGTCTCCATTTCTCTCAAAGTTAACCTGTTTGCAAAATCGAGAAAATCACTATTGGATTCCGGAGATTAAACCTAATTCCAATCTTAGCCACGGGGTAGCCAGTACCGCTGGCACCTGATAGTCATCAAGATTGACTGCGGCCCTGGAGCTGCTGGCCTAGGATTGCCGAGATTAAGATGGCGCCCAAGCTCCTGTCACGAAGAGCGCGACAAGAATCCACTTCCTGTCACAGCTTCCCACCACTAACATTTATGCCGAGGTCCAGCCTGTGTAGGGTGGGGAAGAGCAGAGGAAGTGGCTTTGCTAATGGACTCTCTGTTGTGCTTGCCAGTTCGCCATCCAAAACAGGGAGCTGGCACCATCCGGTGTAGGTGTCTCAGGTTCGAGGCCCAGGTTGGTCAAAGGTCGATGTTTCATCATGCCACTGTTAGACAGTGTTTTTTTTTTACTTTGCTTTGCCCCATGGGAGTTGAAACAAACAGCTCTTCCGTTAAGTTACACAATGTATGCTATTTTTAACCCTTTGTTTGAGCCCCTAGTAGACTCTCGGCACCTACCAGCTGGAGGGCCATGTAGCTCCCAGAGTTTGGTGCCAGATAATTGCTCTTCAGCCCGCCTTCATCCAAACCTCTCTTGTTCCTACCAACATTACCAGACAAAAAAGGTATATATGCCAACTTTCTTGCAACCAATTATATCAAGAATTTACAGACCCTACTAATGGCGCTGGAGAACAATGGCATAACCTACAGATCAGGGCATCATACTTGTTGGCTGTGATCAAAAATATTCACATTCAGCCATTGACATGGGCATACCCAACTATTTATAATACAAAAGTTTCAGCAAGTTATTCTTTGCTGAGATTATGAGAACCTGACACTTTCTACAAGAGCATATCTCATACCACTGGAAAAGAACCCTATACCTTTCTGAAGAGGTCGCTAGCAATTAACTTACTGAGACAACAAATGAAAATTCTGCACTACAGAATATAAAACCCCGTGTGCAATCCCATCTACGACCGCTTGGAATCAGGGCATACGCAATTTATAGGCCTGCAGTAGAGTGCAACTAGAGCCAAATTTAGGGGGATGGGGGCCTAAGAAAAAAATTCGGGGGGGGGGGGGCTGACTTTTCCAGCAATATAGTGTAGATGCAGGGGCTCTAGAAGGGGTGAAAAAACAACAAAGCCTCATTTACAAGTGAATGGCCTTTTAAAGACCTGTGAAGTACTCAAGTGCAGCTGTGTGTGTGCCCGGGAAGCTGTCTCAGCCCAGGCTGCCACACACGACGGGGAGGGGGGCTGAAGCCCTTTGATCCCAATGGGCGTTGCGCGCCTGAGTAGAGACAGCTTTGGCGTTTGACAGCCTACTATAACCTCAAAAATTATTAATCATATTCTTAACAATTTTCCATAGAAAAATTATCTTTGGGTTGGCCTCCTACAGCCATTGCTCTGGTGGAGAGTCATACAAACTTTGTTTCCGCCCATTGGACAAAATATATAGAATGGGAGACTGGATCAGCCTTTCAGCCATTGGTCTGTATGCAATGTCAGTCACATATTCTATCAGCCTGTAGGATACCAATTTAGTGTTTTGCTCTTTAGCAAATGAGTGACAACATTTTGCCTGCTCATTATCACCTTCCACGTCTGGAAGAAACCGTCGCTGAAATGCAAAAGAGTTTCCTTCAATATGTAAACTTCTTCCCTTCCAGAGTTTCTTGTCTCTGCTGCAGTGGCTTCAAAGTGGTCCCTGCTGCTGATATGCCCCACCATTCCTGTTACCATTGCTCATTGGTTTCTGTTCTGCAAACTTCTTATCACCAATTTACTGGGCCAACTGTGGTCCCTGCTCTGTCCTCCTTGTTGGCAGTCTTTACTTGCTTCTACACAGCACCCCCTCTAGAATCCCTGCAGAGGCACCCATATAAACACCACCGCCATTACCATCCTTACCACTATTTCTGACACAATTGTCATCACCATCCTAACCTCCACCAAAATGAGCACCACAACCACCATCATGCCACCATTGCTATTACTTTCACCACCATAACCATTTCTATCACCATCATCACCAGCGACATTACCACCAACACCACTACTGCTGCTATCACCACAACAACGCTATTGTTTCCTTGTGTAAGAACAATGTATGTTCAAGGCTGGACTGGCCGTACCGGGCATCAGGCTTGGCCACGGAGCCTGGAAGGGTGGGGGGCTGGTTTTGTTAGTAAGGGTCGGTTTTGCAAAGTTTTGGACAACTATAAAGTGTCACGATAACTGGTGATTAATGTACATTCTGTAGAGAGATGGGAGTTTTGTCTAGTGGCGGTTTTGACTAATCCAACGTAGTGCAGAGGGTTAATATGCCTGCTGCGAAGAACGTGTACCTTACATATCAAAGAGCAGTATTTTATGTTCATATCTCAGTGGGCTACTGCTTTGTCACTGAGATTCTTTTGTTACTGTGCAGTTCATAAGTTACAATCGTAATCTAGCACAATGAACTATGAACTGCCATCAAAGAGCTACATGCAAACTGCATGGTAAAGGTCAGAAAGTTAGTTTTTTTCCCCAGTCTATCCTGATGTTGCTAAAAGAGGTTCGTTTGGATAGAAATACATTCTTCTTTTTAAATTCAAGCATAACCACTTTGAAATTTTCTGAATCCTGAGTTTATGCATCTCCAGATCAGGCACTCTTAATAAATGCCTACCAGTATGGATGACGTGAATCTTACACCTTGTAGTCCCCTTTGCCTTATGTAATATTTGCTATACATTGAGAGCTCAGAACCCTCCAAGAGAGCCTCAACCCTCCAGGGGGGCCCCAGTCCTTCAGGGGGCCACCAGTCAGCCCAAGGCCAATGTATGTTTGTGAGATATGAGAGACTCAGGGACCCCTCGTCAAGTTTTGCAGGGGGCCCATCATTTTGCGTTATGCCACTGTGACGGGGTGTACCAGTTTTCCCCCTTACTCATCAAGCCTATCTTGACTAAACTAAACCGGGGGAATCCCAGCCCTCCGGGTCGCTTGCACCACAGCACTGAGAAGGGACAAATGTCCGCCGCACTTCTCACACCTCTTGAAGGGTGCTAGAACTAACCTGATAGCCGGGGAAATTGTGGCCAATGCTGACGCGGTAGGTCAGTGACTCAACTACATTTCTTGCAGGAGGTGCATGCCTCCCAAGTGCATGGTGGATTTATAATTAACATAATCTGCACAAGGGAGCCAAGCTACCAGGTGCACCATTGTGTAATTGTGGCCCACATGTCTATCTTTCAACATCAGGATGTGATCATTGCAACATAACAGATACACTTACACTCAGGCTCTCACCAATGTTCACTGCCCATGCAGGGCCCAACCATTGCAGCAACAAAAAATACTGGAATCTCAATAAAGGAGGAGCTGAAGGCCTGCCATGCAGAATTGAAAGCAGACGCTTAAAAATCGATAACTGAAAATATAACCATGCTACGAAATGAGCTTCGATAGGAAATAACAGACATTACAGCGGACATGAGAGTTTTCAATCAAATGCTGGAAAACACAGATGCAATTGAAAACATTCTCTGAAATGGAGCACCTCACCACCACTACAATCTGTCTCATGAAATTGCAAATTAAATGGCTCACCTCCAAGTGTTAAGATTTGCAAGAGAGATCACGTCGGGGCAATGTCCGCATCAACCACCTAAAAGCGGGCACTGAAGGAACAACTAATGCGGCTTGTGTTGCAGATCTATTCCGAGCCACCCAGGGACTTTATGTGTTTGACTCCATAGTTATTATGTGCACACACAGCGTGGGCAAAAGGGGATGATGCAAATGCCTCCGCAAGAGGCCCAGGGCCTGATTCACAAAGGGCCTCTGCACTCGTGGTGGAGTCACTGCACTCGGGCGGAATCTCAGGCGATTCGGCCAGAGTGCGGAGACTCTCCCACTACTGCAGGACCTCTACCACAAGTGCAAAGGCCCTTTGTAATTTGGGTCAATAGTTTTCAAACAGGTGAGCAGGGCCGGCTTTAGCGTTGGTGGTGCCTGGTGTGACAATGTTTGTTGGTGCCCCCCCTCACCTCCACCACGGATTCCCTCACCACCACCTTTTAACAGTGCCCCTCAAGTCTCCATAACCACTCTCTTTCAGATGCATTTTGCTATATAGTGCCACTTATACCAGTGCAGGGCATCAGAGCACTTTGCATCACACACACATTACAAAGATACAATCAACCATACATGTGTAAATCAGAGTATAGGAAATGCTACATAAGCCAGAGGAGTACAAGGTGTAGGAGTGACATGTCATCCATAATGGTAGGCAGTATAGTTTAAGAGTGCTTGGTCTGGAGAAGCACAAACTCAGAATTGAAAATGGAACACCGTAGTTTGAGGTCCTCTTTAATAAGAATTGATTTCTACCCAATTGAACCCTTTTTGCAACATTAATCTATGCTCTAATCTATACATTGCAGTGTGCATGCCGTTCTTGATGACAGTTAATAATTCACTGTTCTATATAAAGATTTTAACTTATAAATTACAAGTAACAAAAGGATGTCTCTTAGAAAAGCAGTAACCCACTGACCTATTTGCATTATATGCACTTTGTGATGTGTATGGTACATGGTCTTTGCAGCAGACATATTAACCCTTTGTGCTATTTTATGATCAGTCAAAACCTCAACTAGACAAATCTCCAATCTCTCTCCAGGAAGAATGTTAATCACCAGAGTTATCTTGACAATAGTAATGTTGCCGGGAATTGCTGGAGTCAAGGAACATTGCAGCAGGTGCTTTTAAATTTAAAGTAAACTCGGCACCCCCTGAAGTGAGCACCTGGTGAGGTTGCACTGGTCGACTGCCCTAAGTACGGCCCTTCTGGTGAGCTTCCCTCTAAAAGAGAAGATAACAGCCAGAGCGCAGGAGCGGCCACTCGTATTGCGGGGAGGAGGGGTAACACACACAAAAAAAGTATAAATAAAGAGAAAAAAAAACTTTTACCTGCTCCTACGGCTGCCTCCTTGGTCCTGATCCTCGCATCCCATCCAGAAACTGCTGCACACTGTGCAGGCTTCCAGCTCCCAATCCCAGCGTTGCTCACATGCTGGGAATACTATTTCAGGGATTGGTCCGAGTGCCTCGGTTCGGCACTCGGACATGGACTGGGAGCCTGTGATGGTTTCTCCACCCAGCTGTACAACACAGCTGGGTGGAGAACGGCTCAGTGCACTTGAGTGTTTGGCCAGTCCCAGAGGGCTAGTCAAATCGTCTATGCACACTTGGCCGTGCCCACCACTCCTACCTCCTCTCTTGTGCTGCAGAGTCAGTATGGGAGGCCACGCCCCTCCCTCGGTTCACAGCCTGCAGGGCTAAAAATAAACGATAATAAAAATGTTTTATCATCATTTTTATTTTTGTCCTTTGCCTCCGCTGGCTTTCAGCAGGGGGGGCGACACTCCTCCGCCATAACAGAGCAGCCGCCCCTGCGCAGAACTCGAGGATGCAAGTTACATCGCTTCCCAGGCTGTTAGGTTTCTCTCTTCCAGGACTTAGCAGCTGTCACTTGGCAGTGCCGCCGATTTTCAAGAAGTAACACAGAAATTAACCAGTAAACAGATTAAGTACTGAAGGTTGTTCCAGGAGGGGCTGAATTCAAAAGAAATGGCAGTGAGACAATGATCCACTCACCAATGGAGGCCATGAAGCAGCTCAAGATAGACGCGGGAGGCAAGTAGACATCCAATGTGGGGTGCCCAGGCACGAGCCTGGCAGACACGGGCTCCCGTTCCCAAAGAGGCAGTGTTCAAGCCAGAGCCTGGGAGCAGCTGAGTGCAGAGACAACTATCAAGGGACTGTCTGTGACTAAGGCAATGTGTATTACCTTTAGTGGACCCATATGGACTTCTACCATGGGAGACGGTGACAAGCACCTAAAGACAAGTGACGGATGGTGTATTAATGGTTTTAAAAGGTGAACCAAACTACAAATAAAGCCCAAGAACGCAGAGAGGCATGGGAGAAACATTGCCCCTGATGTGCAGGGGCTAAAAGGAACAGGAAGTAAGGAGTAAACTAAAGCATAGCATGAGTCCACCGGAGTCAGTGAGAACTGATCCCAGAGCCCATACCAGGCTTAACTCTCCGAGGCCTTGGCGATGCTGCAGGGACCAAGTACCCCGGAGATCGTCGGGTCTCAAACTCTTTAATCAAAGTTCATATGCTTTGTTTTGTGATTTGCAGGAATTGTTTTCTTCATTCTCTAGTTGGGGAACTCGAGTTACATACTATACGAGCAATGGCAGGTGCATTTACGGGGAATAATTCAGAGGTCACAGGGAAATTCAAGCTACTGTTGCGGGACGCCAGTGGCCTTTTACATCCCTACCAAAAGGAACATGGTTCCAAGGTGTATTCCACATTCATATTGCGATGTAATCAGCTTCCAAGAAACCCACCATCTTAGGGCAGACACTAATTGCATTAGACATAGACCATTACCCTAACAGTTCTGGGAATCAGCAAAGACCAAAACAGCAGGGTGGCGATATTATTTAAAGGATGTTTGGTATGGGAGAATCCCATGCCGTTTAGCGAACCTAGATGGACAATTTGTTATCCATAGGCACAGGGTCAGACTGATTTGCATATGGCCATGTCTGAACTGGGGTGGCAGAGTGGGCTAAAGAACGGTGATGGATCAAACCCAGATCTGTTGACTGGGTGTGAGTGTTTGATTGGGTCTGATGCTCCGTCCATCACTACCCCCTTTTGTACCGCTTTGTTCGCCATAAGTTGGCAGGGTATGCTCAGACGTGAGTCCCTTGATCACTTTGCCACTGGATTCAAACAAGCCTGGCTGAAGACGGCTGAAATGCCAGAAACCGGTCCTAGGAAGCTTGTTTCCGGTCCAGGGAAGGCATGGCTTGGCAGTTCGGGCTGGACTGTTCCCACGAGGCACAGGGTCAGACTGATTTGCATATGGCCATGTCTGAACTGGGGTGGAAGAGTGGGCTAAAGAACGGTGATGGATCAAACCCAGATCTGTTGACTGGGTGTGAGTGTTTGATTGGTTCTGATGCTGCGTCCATCACTACCCCCTTTTGTACCGCTCAATTTGTTATCCTCACCCTTAAGCTATAGGTAGTGATGTACACATTCCGTAATATTTGTGGCCCTAATGCACATCAGGATGATCTCCTCACAAGCATTTTAGAAGCTATATTTGGCAGATGACTGGCACGTTGGTCATGGGAGGGTGTGCCAGTTTGGTTTGGGACTAAGTGTTAGATAGGTGAGCTCAAGCATTGGTACATACAAAACTATGCCTAAGAAATTAAAATATAATTTTAAAGAGCAGCGACTGATAGATGCCTGGAGATACATGCATCCAGGACTGAGGGACTACTCCTTAGTTCATAGAACCTACACTGGCATGGACTACTTTCCTGGCTAGGACCTCCTGCAGAGGTTGCTTGGTGCACAGATGGTACGGGTCACCATATCAGACCACACTAGGTTGGAAAAAGAATGGGAGGTGGGCAGACCAGAATACAGAGCCCTGGAAAATGCAGATGTGCTATTTTAGAGACTCGGTCCGAAGGGAGGACCTTAAAAATAAGCATACTCAACTGTATGCCTGAAAACATACCAGAAGACATGCACCTGCACAAACACTGGGATGCATTGAAAGCGACAATTAAAGGAGAAGCAGGGTGATCATTGGGGAGCGTAAATGAGGATATTCTGGCTGAAAATAAACTTTTGTGGGAATAATGCAGTTGTACTGCTTGGCCTGCTGACAAATGTGTTTAATCCATTCGCTGCTACCTCTGGAGTTACGCCCTCACTGTGTAAAATAGAGATCAGCTTTATCTCTAAGTCAGGGAAAGATTCTGCGGTATGTAAATCCCATTGCCCAATAGCGCTGTTAAATACAGATTTTCAACTGTTGCTGACTACTATGCTAGATAAAATACCACTAACCATGATTGATAAAGATCAAGTGGGATTTGTGCAGGGATGGCAAGGGTTGGATAATGTCCGACGTGCACCCTACCTGACAGAGAAAACTAAACTCGAGTGAATCCCAGAGACCCTGCTTACCCAAGACACAGAGACGGCATTTGACAGGGTGAGATGCGAGTTCCTAGAATGCGTTCTGAATGGAAAGGGGTAGGTTCAGTGATTTAAGGATTGATTTTGGCAAACTACTGCAATTCAAGGGCAGCACTGAGATTCAATGGTGTATGTTGTTCGCCCGGCTATCTGAACCACTGGCATCACACATATGAAAACCATCAGGGATTCGGGGGTAACTTTTTGGAAATACTGAGTGTGAGAAATTGGATTATATTTGGGGTTGGTGACTACCCAGGTCAAGGGATAATCACAACCCTTTTTCAGGTGAACCCTCAAAGTTACTAAATAAACCTAAGCTCAACCTTCTGGTAGCTGTGGCATAGAGCAGAGAGGCTTAACTTAGTGCAAAGTAATGTGTGAAGTATTTATGCAGTACCCACACAGTAATAAAGTCAAAACCCCATGTAATAAAAATAAAACAAATTAGAAAAAAAGAGTAATATTTAATGTATACAATGACAAAGATCCAATAAAGGGAACCACATATAGAGGTTTTTGAATATTTAATGGACAATTGCATCAACAGTGCCAATGATAACCTACAATAACGGCGGACTTTCAGGTTGACCTCTGTTGGGCTTCGCCCTTTTTGCAGGGTTATCCCAACACTTTTTGCCTTCCTCTGCTTTTTTTTCCTTGACCTTTTTTTGTCTTTAGGATTCTGGGCACTTCTCCACTGCTTATCAGTGCTACAGTGCATATCGTTTCTCCCCTAAAACATGGTATGTTTGGTTTCTCCATAATTGGCATATTTTATTTACTAGTAAATCTCTAGTACAGTGCAACCTGCATGTGCTCAGGGCCTGTAAATCAAATGCTATTAGTGGACCTGCAGCACTGACTGAGCCCCCACATGTGTAGCCCTTCAAATATGTCTCAGGACTGCCACTGCAGAGACTGAGTGCAGTTTTAAACTGCCATGTCAACTTGGTTAGTTCACCTACTTGAAAGCCCCAACCCTTCCCTTTTATTAAATGTAAGGCCCCCCAAGGTAGGCCCTAAGTAGCCCTGTGGGCAGGGTGACAAATGTTTTAAAAGGTAGGACATGTACTTTTGAGTTTTACATGCCCTGGTAGCAGAAAACTGCTAAATTTATTTAGCGGAAAACTGCTACATTTGCTTTTCACTACAGCAAAGCCTATCTTTCCCATGGGATAGCATTGAAGCTGCCTTGTAACACTTTACAAGTGTATCTTCCAATTGGGAGCAGATGGAAAATTGGAGTTTTGAGTCTCTGGGGTCAGAATTTAAAAACACATCTTTTAGTGAAGTTGGTAAATTGCAGGTCTGAAAATGCCACTTTTAAAAAGTTTGGATTTTTTTACTTTAACCATTCTGTGACTCTGCCTCTCCCTGCTGCCTTCTGTTTCTGTCCTGGGAGGAAGGACTGCACTTTGCTCTCTGCATCTCTGCATCCAGCTTTCTAAAATTTCTCGAAGGGCTTGAGTTGAGCTTGCCTCATGTTGGAGTCTCAGGGCCATTAAAGACTTCACCCGTAGCATCTGGGCTCCTCTGCAGAGGGCCCTACTCTGCCAAGTGGTGCCAAATCCAGCTCCTGTGCTCATGGAAGTGAGTTTGCTGTGACAAAATGAAGAAACCAACCCATCAACTTCAAGCATCTCTTCGGAACCGGCATCGTACTTCGACACTGCGCTGCTGCCTGCCCCAGAGCAGTGATTTCCGCTCAATGCAACAACCGCGACTTACAACGCAAGCCCCAATGCCGCCACAGCACCTCTGACACACCACCACAGCGGGAGTCTCAAGTACTGCATCACTGACATCCGTGGCACCCAAGTAAGCTGCAACACCTGTGGCTCCGTGGCGTGACATAGACACTGTGAAGTCTGTGCCTCATGGCTTGATCCTCATAGTTCCTTTGTGACCTCACCACCATCAGAACCAATGCATTGCCACAAATGCAGCATCACCTCCCCTGTGTCCTGCAACATCCACGGGCATCCATAGTTCAACGACTCTGCACTGGCTCCATGAACCAATGCCTCACTGTCTTCAGTGACGCCTCACTTCCGTTGTGCAATACACCGTCCCCAAGACACAATGCGCCAATGACCTGCATAGCATTAAGAAAAAACTGACAATGCACCTGCCTATGCAACACTTCACCTCCCCGGCGCCTGGCACCATCTTTAGTTCTTAACGTTTCCAAGGTACTGTAACCGGGGTCTACACAACTCAACAGCCTGAGCTCCATTGCAGTCAGCACAAACTTCAAGATTCACCCTCATCAAGCATGTCAAGAATAGCTCCAGTCGGAGCTATTGTTTTCCAAGCGATTTACCTGCATTTGAACTTTTGAAAATTAATATCTTGAATTGTGTATGTAAAGTAATTTGTGGTAATACTAACGCATCCATTGATTTCTATGGACTAAACTTTCTTAATCTTTTAAAAGTGATATTTTGACCTGTGTATGTTGGATTTTTGTTGTTTTGATCTTGTTCTACTCAGATACATATTGGATATTTTTCTATACTGGTGTGGAGTACTTTTGTGGTGTTTTCACTGTGTTACTGTGTGTGTACAAATACTTTACACATTGCCTACAGGGATAAGCATGACTGCTCTGTGCCAATCTACCAAGGGGGTGAGTATAGGTTATCTTTGGTGAGTAACTAACTGCACTGACCAGGATTGTGGGTCCCTACTTGGACAGTGGCATACAACTGCCAACTAGAGATCACATTTCTAACAACCGCGATGAAGCGCTGGTCAGATATACCAACTAGGTAGGTCAGGGTTAAAGATTTTACCTCCTGACTCAGTCTTTAAAGTCCCAATCAATCACCGAAGTACACATCTAAAGTCCCACAAGAGCTCAAAGGAAGCACTTACAGGTTCACAGGGTGTCAGGCAGAGGCAGACAGAAGGGTACCAAGCAGATCCAGTAGCAGCTGGTCAGCTGGGGACTTCTAGGAAAAGGCCTATTGCAGCTAGTTCTCTCTCTCTTTAACCATACAGGTTAGTCAAGTCCACGTGATTTTCCTGGGTACAAAAGGGTTCAGTCTTTCAGGACTCTCCTTCAGGCCAGAGTCACAAACAGCAGGTCTAGTCCTCTTGATTTTCCCCAGTTCCAGAAAGTGCTCTGATGTGAATTCCTGGAGGTGCCAAATTTATGTTGGGCAACAGATAGTTGGTGATGATGACTCTTGGCTCCTCCCTAACTAGTGGGGTAAAAGTTTGAGGTAACCCTACCCACTTTTGCAGTAGTTCCTATTTGCCACTAAAAATGCCATGAGTCCGGTCATTTTCAATATGGCGGCCGCACTAAGCTTGGGCTTTGGGGGCTGGGGATGTGTGTGGGAGTGTCATTGGGAAATCACCAGCGTCCTCCCATATCGAACACTAAAATCCAGTTTGAAGCAAGCACTATACCCACAACAAACCCAGAGACAGAATCTGGTAGGACAAAAGCAGGGTCCTCCAGCAATCAGACAGGGGATCCACAAGAATCATCTTGACATTCTTGTTCTCTCTCTTTCAAGTGTGCACCCCAAGTATTACCTGGGGCTCATCAGACCTGTCAAGCAGGATTTAACAGTGTGGTGTCACTGGATGCCAACAGCCCCCACTCTGAATATATTGTGGATTTCAGAGGAGCCATCTCTGTCCATTCAGAGCAGCCTGTTGTTTGCTAATGAAAGACATTTCACAAATGTTCAAGACTGAGCACAAGCTGAGAACTGATAGAGGATCACTTATGCTAATTAGCCTTCTGACAGTTCAGAAAGAGTACCTTTCTAAGTGTTACTTTCTCCAAATGTTATTAAAAATCTGGCTCCAAAATAGAATTTGACTTTTAATAACTATTAGAAATAGTGGATTAATTATTTTTCTAGCTCATCCCATTCTGGAGATATAGCATTAACATGGTAATCTACACTTTGGTTTTCTACATACAACAAGTAGGCCTGCCGCAGTGAAATAGATTTTTAGGCCTTGTCACCATAGAGACAAGGTAACATTAATTTTCCACAAGTCCCACTTTTAAGTACCATGCACCCTACTCTGTGGGCTACAAGGCCTACTTGAGGGTGATATATTTATAAGGGTTGGTTTTACCTGTTATAAATGGTTAGTTTACCAGGTCATTGTGCAGATTTACACTGCAACAGTCAGGATAAACAGGCCTGAAGCAACGTTTACACTGTCACTACAGCAGATTGCACAATAGATTCTACAGTCCACAAGTGGCATTTAACTTCCAGGCCCTAGGTGCACTTTTTACATTATGTACTAGGGACGCATAGGCAAGTTAAATGTGCTAATTAGGAATATGCCAATTTAACCATGGTTAAAGTGGGAGCATGGGCACTTTACTATTGCCTAGCAGGGGTGAAATGCCCAGAGATCTACAGCCAGAGAAAATATGGGGGTCCATCAAATTTTGAAAAATCTGGAGTGACCACGCAGAAAAGGTGGATTTCGAACACCGAGTATAAAATGAGCCTATTTGCAGACCATGTGCTCTTACATAGAGATAAATCAGAAATCTTCAATTATTCTCCAACCAGAACAGTTGGGTCATCTAAAGCCTTGTACTCCGTTTACGTGGAACACATCCATTAATAAATGCTTGGGCCATAATATCTTGACTACATTCACAAATTGGACTTGGCTCAATTGCCAATCCCAGATATCACACATTGTGCCGGACATGACTAGATGGAGAGGTATGTAGATATTCTGGCAGGGGATCATGAATATTAATAAAATGAATATAATTCCCCGCTTCGTGTATCTGTTTCAGACAATAACCACCATTACAATCACAGTAAAATACATTAAAATAGTTTATTTGGTCCCAAGGAAGGACTAGAACATCTAAATATGTGCTTAAGGCATGACATGATAAAGGGGGACTGGCATTCACAGACTTATTAACCCCTTTGCTGCCAGGCCTTTTCCCCCTCCTGTGCCACGCCCTTTTTTGGCTATTTGGGGTAGTGCGCGCTGAGGCCCCTGTAACTTTTTGACCACATAAGGTATCCACGCCAAATTTGCGTCCTTTTCTTCCAACATCATGGGGATTCTGAGGGTACTCAGGGTTTGTGGATTCCCCTGGAGGGGTCACAGAAATGAGCCAAAATACAGCAAAATGTAGTTTTTTGGGGGGAAAATGGGAAAAACGGGCTGCAAATGAAAGCATCTGGGTTTTTCCCTGCAGTGTTATCAAAAAAGGGTTTGTGGGGCTGAAATCACCATTTCCCCAGCTTTTAAGGGATATCAGACTTTTGTCAGAAACCCAACATTTTTTACACAGTTTTGGCATTTTTCTGGGACATAGCCTATTTTTGCTATTTTTTGTGCTTTCGACCTCCTTCCAGTTAATGTTAGAAATGGGTACAAAAGCAATAATGGATCCTGGAAAGCTATACATTTTGGAGAAGTAGACAAAATTCTGAATTCAGCAAGGGGTCATTTGTGTAGATCCATCAAGGTTTCTTTATAGAAACTAACAATTAAATATAGGATAAATTGAAAATTTATTGAAAAAAAGCATCTTTTGTGTCAACGTTTTCACCTGTAACTTCTTCTAATTTTGACAGCTCTTTGAAATCAATATACCGTTACATCCGCTGGACATTTCTGGTTGTGGGGATATAAAAACTGAGCAGCAACTTGCAATGGTTTTTTATTATGTACCGGGTATATAGTAATTATTATGTAAAAATGTGTACATGGAAAAATCGGTATGAAAGACACCTATGTATTTCTGAAATGGGAACAAAATATAAGTTTAGAAACAGTAGATATTTGCACATTTCCGAAATTGGGAATACTCATACTAGCATGAGAATTATCAGTCATTTTTTAGAATGACTTCTTTTTTACACAATGTCTTTCATTTGGAAGGCAGAAATGCATCGAAAGTCAATAGGTAATAACAGTTCCTTTACAAATCTGAATTACCCTAAGTCTCCCGATAAAAATGGTACCTCACTTGTAGGGGTAGGCATAGTGCACACGACAGGAAATGGCTCAAAACCCAACGTGAACACACCACATTTTCACAATGCAAAATTACCCTTTTTTAGCAAAGTGCCTAGCTGTAGTTTTTTAACCCTAGCTCTGCCGGCACCTAGGGAAACCTAGCAAACCTATACATTTTTGAAAACTAGACACCCAGGGGAATCCAGGATGGGGTGACTTGACTGCCTCCCACCACGTTCTGTTACCCAGAATCCCTTGCAAACCTAAACAATTGCCCAAAAAAACCACTTTTTCCCCACATTTCTCTGGTGGAAAGTTCTGGAATCTGCATGGATCCACAAATTTCCACCCACCCCGCGTTCCCCAAATTCTTCCGAGAAAAATGGTACCTCACTTGTGTGGGTCAGCCTAGTGCCCGCGACAGGAAACGGCGCAAATGTAACGTGGACACACCTCAATTTCACAGCGAAAAATGACCCTTTTTTGGCAAAGTGCCTAGCTGTAGTTTTTGAACCATAGCTCTGCCGACACCTAGGGAAACCTAGCAAACCTATACATTTTTGAAAACTAGACACCCAGGGGAATCCAGGATGGGGTGACTTGACTGCCTCCCACCATGTTCTGCTACCCAGAATCCCTTGTAAACCTAAAAACTTGCCAAAAAAAACCACATTTTCTCCACATTTCTCTGGTGGAAAGTTCTGGAATCTGCGTGGATCCACAAATTTCCACCCACCCCGCGTTCCCCAAAGTCTTCCGAGAAAAATGGTACCACACTTGTGTGGGTCGGCCTAGTGCCCGCGACAGGAAACGGCGCAAAGCGCAATGCGGAAACACCTCAATTTCGCTGTGAAAAATGACCCTTTTTTGGCAAAGTGCCTAGCTGTAGTTTTTGAACCATAGCTCTGCCGGCACCTAGGGTAACCTAGCAAACCTATACATTTTTGAAAACTAGACACCCAGGGGAATCCAGGATGGGGTGACTTAACTGCCTCCCACCAGGTTCTGTTACCCAGAATCCCTTGTAAACCTAAAAAATTGCCAAAAAAAACCTAATTTTCTCCACATTTCTCTGGTGTAAAGTTCTGGAATCTGCGTGGATCCACAAATTTCCACCCACCCCGCGTTCCCCAAAGTCTTCCGAGAAAAATGGTACCTCACTTGTGTGGGGCGGTCTAGTGCCTGCGACAGGAAACGGCGCAAAGCGCAACGTGGAAACACCTCAATTTCGCTGTGAAAAATGACCCTTTTTTGGCAAAGTGCCTAGCTGTAGTTTTTGAACCCTAGCTCTGCCGGCACCTAAGGAGACCTACCAAACCCACACATTTCTGAAAACTAGACACCCGGGGGATTCCATGGAGGTATGGCTTGCGTGGATCCCCCAATGTTTCCTTACCCAGAATGCCCTGCAAACCTCAAATTTAGCTGAAAAAATCACCTTTTTCACACATTTTTGTGTGGGAAAGTTGTGGCATCACCGGGCTGTCACAAATTTCCTACCACCCAGCGTTCCTCCGGGTCTCCCGATAAAAACGGTGCCTCACTCGTGTGGGAGTCACAAGTACCCGTGACAGGCAAGGGCCCAAAACTTATTGAGGCGACATGAAAATTGCCTACATCAAAACGACCAGGTTTTGCAAGGGAGGTCACCTGGGTTTTTGGCCCGGTGCTCGGCGGCCACCTAGGGGAACCTACCAAACCCACACATTTCTGAAAACTAGACACCCGGGGGATTCCAGGGAGGTATGGCTTGCGTGGATCCCCCAAAGTTTCCTTACCCAGAATGCCCTGCAAACCTCAAATTTAGCTGAAAAAATTTACCTTTTTCACACATTTTTGTGTGGGAAAGTTGTGGCATCAGCGGGCTGACACAAATTTCCTACCACCCAGCGTTCCCCCGGGTCTCCCGATAAAAACGGTGCCTCACTCGTGTGGGAGGCCCAAGTACCCGCGACAGGCAAGGGCCCAAAACTTATTGAGGCGACATGAAAATTGCCTACATCAAAACGACCTGGTTTTGCAAGGGGGGTCACCTGGGTTTTTGGCCCGGTGCTCGGCGGCCACCTAGGGGAACCTACCAAACCCACACATTTCTGAAAACTAGACACCCGGGGGAATCCAGGGAGGTATGGCTTGCGTGGATCCCCCAACGTTTCCTTACCCAGAATGCCCTGCAAACCTCAAATTTAGCTGAAAAAAATCACCTTTTTCACACATTTTTGTGTGGGAAAGTTGTGGCATCACCGGGCTGACACAAATTTCCTACCACCCAGCGTTCCCCCGGGTCTCCCGATAAAAACGGTGCCTCACTCGTGTGGGAGGCCCAAGTACCCGCGACAGGCAAGGGTCCAAAACGTAGTGCGCCTCAACAGGCAAGGGTCCTAAACGTAGTGCGCCTCACTACGTTTTGGGCCCTTGCCCGTGGCGGGTACTTGGGCCTCCCACACGAGTGAGGCACTGTTTTTATCGGGTGACCCTAGGGAATCCCTCTGGTGCGGGCACCAGAGGGATTCCTTTTAAACTAAAATAGCCTCGGGAGCTGGGGAAGAGCTTCCCCAGCTCCCGAGGCCCCCCCCCCTTTCACTGTAATGACGATCGGCGCGCACGTGGCGCCAACGTCATTACAGTGAAAGTGAAACTGAAATGAGCCAAGAGGCTCATTTCAGGTTTCACTTTGTACGTGCTCAGGGGGCTATCTCAGCCCCCTGAGCACGTAGAAAGACGGGTGAGGTATCGTTGGAAAGGGGAGAATCTCCCCTTTCCAGTGGATCCCTGCTTGGGGATCGCCACAGGAGGGTGATCCCCAAGCAGGGATCCACCCACTAGACACCAGGGAGGAGGGAACGGCCCCTTGGGCAAGGGCCTTTGCTCCCCCCAAATTATTTTGGGCACATTTAGTCTTTTTGCCCCCCCTGGGGGGCAGATGGGGGCAGTAGCCCCCAATCTGCCCCCCCTGGGGGGCAAAAAGCCCACTAGACACCAGGGAATTTTTTTGACAATCAAAATAGGGGTGGGGGCTTCCCAAACTGGCAGGCCCATGCCCCCACCCCACCCCCAAATTATCACAGCGCGACTGTGCTCCATGACGAGTCCAGCTCGTCATGGGCATACAAAGGGTTAAAGTGCTATTTTGCTGCACACTTGCTCGTCATTGTTGATTAGTCTACACGAGAAACAAACATTAGACGCACATTGAATGAGTGTTGTATGGGAGACCCTTATGGGATTCACCAAAGCTACCCAAAGAACATAAATCATGCAATCTGCGTGGCAGTGAGGGGTGCCACACCACCTCCCCTTTGCAGGTCACTCCAATACATTAGAGCCCAAGCTTTACCCCAACCTTGGAAGAGAAAATGTTTGAGAGATGAAAAATAGATTAATGCCTTATTGAAAAAGACCTCTTTGAGAGGGGCAATGTTAAGTTTTTTACGGAGTGTAAACAGGCCTTTGGGGTACCCGAGCAGGTTAGATTGCAGTATGCCCAGCTACATCACTAGGTACTCCAACCATGTAATACATTTGCAGCCACCAGACAACTTACTGTCTTTGAAACATTTCTATCTAGATTTAAATCCACTACAGTCATATTCTCATATACATATATTCAATTCTCAACAATGGGTAAACTTTAGAAAGTGGAGTTACCAATCACAATGGCAGCTGTAATTGAGGAGGGAGTTCAACAATCTTCAATGGGGTAGGAGTCCTTATATAATACCAAAACACCTTTGGAATGTACCACACAGGGAGAAAGAATACAAAATGTGGATGGGGGGGCACTTACTTCACAAAGACTTCACACCATATCCCCACATTTGTCATACAAGTGCTAGAGGTGCGGGACTAAGACAGAAGTATTCTTGCACATTTGGTGGGACTGGGCAAACATCCAGAGATTCTGAAAGGAATTGTTGAGTCACATAGAAAAATAGTTGGTGCAGCCAATTGAGAAATCCCCTAAAAACATGCTACTGTGCATAGTCACTGCTTTCATGCTTATTTCCTGCTTTCGCAATGGCCTATTACTATTTTTAAGGGACTATCCACCTAAGTTGTAAGCAGTGGAACTGTTTTAAATCGACTGTTTATGAATAAGGATGCTTTATCCCTCCATATAATGAATTTGACAGGGAGATAGCCCCGTGATGTATAAATTGTGCAGCTCTGTGTACCTGGCTTGAAGGAGGTGAGTTGTGGTTTGTTGCAGGGGCATTTTTAAGGGTACAGATATATAATTTTATTTCCATGGATATATTATGCAGTGGCCAGTTATTACCTCTGAATTTGAATTCTATTTGGCTACGATCACAGTGTTTTAAATGTGTCTTTCGCTGTTGACCCTGGCCTTATTACATGTGTTGTGCTTGCTTCATAATAACAAAAGGAAATTGGGGGGAGGGGCAGACCTATGGGCTTTGCCAGTACTTGTTAAAAGTGAGAATTAGTACAAAGTCAGCCAGGCTACTAGGAAGTAGATCGAACCTTATAGGAATAAAGAGAGAACTAGTGCACATCCACTTCTTGTGTCCGAGAACAAAAGAGTAGGCGAACTATGCAAATCTAAACAAGCATTTGCAATGCAATAGAGCTCGCCTTTGGGACCTTAGAAATATTGGTGGAGAAGTGTGGCTCAATGATTAGAGCGGCAGACCCTGATGCAAAGGTCTAGCCCGGGACCAGGGTTCAATTCCCCGCCTGGGAGGGTCTTGGGCTCAAAATTCCACGGACCTGATAATTCTCGCCTCGGTGCCATTCCAATCATGGAGTCACACTCTGCAACTCTGGGCAATAGCTTGCTTAATCTCCACAACGGCCCCCACAATGCTAAGGATGCCTGGCCTCCACCTTGGGGGTGCCCAGGAGTGGACGCCTCACAGGGAAAGCCAGGATGGGTTCCACAGCGGTATTCGTACAAGCGCCTTGAGACCCTTGCGGGTGAGTAGTGCGCTATACAAGTATCAATTTACATTACATTACATTACATTACAGTGGCATGGAGAGCACGGTACCCACGTCTGGGCATACCCGTTCCAGTTGGGGTGATAAATGTGAAAAGAACAAGTGGACTGGTACTCACTAGCATCCCTAACTGAGAAGGGATGTTAAGGTAGTCACATTTAAGAGTATAACATTATTGTGAGAGTTTGCTTATATTTCCGATTTGAATATACACGCTCACAGCTTAAACCTTTAATCTTCAGGAAACTGGGCACCAGTGAACTCCTTTGTTTTGCAAGAGGACTACCCTGCCATAGTCTATTACTTTCATGACCAGATATGTATCATTGATAGGTCATGTAAAACGACAAAAGTAATGAACAGATTTATACAAAAAATTGGGGATTTTGAAGTACTTTACTACAAATTACTTTTACCGGACCAAGCTATAAAAAAATAATTTAATATGATTAAATAATGTGCTGTAAAAACAACTGATAGTTTGCCGTAAATTTTTTATATGTAATGCCTCGGTGTCCAGTGGATTCACGGTCCTGCGGGCCAGGTACATTTCTTCTGGCTCCATCCATTCTACATTACGAAGGCGATGATTAATAATTAGAATCTTTGAAGGGTATTGCACTGGCGTTTAATGTTGATTTATAGGGCGCTATTTAACACCTCAGCTCTTCTAACATCATGTCTTAGAAATTATGGGTTGGGAAGACAGAGCTCTCAAATTTCCCCGTTTTGTGCCTGGGAAGCTCACCCAGTCCAGGTATTCTTCGAAGCATTCTAGGATTTACCGTTCTGTTTAATGCATCATAAAACCAGGAATGATAAAAAAAAATACCTGTACTGGATAAAGCTATGCATTAATGGAACTGGGAATCTTGAGAGCTACTGTCGCATTAACCTTGTAAGTAGTGACCAAATACATAGACTTTGTCATTACCAGACCTACCAATTTTTACAGTTCTATGAGTGAGTAGCTCTTTCAATCCACGTTTTATTTTTAATTTGCATTCTGGGATTTGTAGTTCTGTTGATCCCATTATAACATCAGTATTTGTAGAATGCAAAGAGCAATCCTGAAGTGGGGGGGCTACCCATTGAAGGCCCTGGGAAATTTGACAGCTCTGCAACCAAACTAGGTTGGAGACGGAGTCATCAGTTCTATCATCGGGCACTAAACTTGCCTGCCAGAGACATACATCACAGTAATGTTGGGAGAGGCTGCGTCGAAGGGCTGCCATGCACGTGGCACTGTGCCGTGCGGGAAAGGTTCAGCTGCGCAAAAACAGACACCCGTCTCCTCTGGAAGATTCCTCTGTGGTGGCGCTGACTACCGCAGAGCTGAGGTGGGTGAAGGCCTGGGCAGTGGCGTAACGAAACCTGAGGGGGCCCCCCTGCAAAGTACAAGGAGGGGGCCCCCTAACCCACCGCCCACCATTTTGCCTCACCGCAAAAAAATCTGGTATATTTTGATTTGAAACCTCCAACATTTAATGAAATGCCTCTATATTTGCGTACTCAAATTTCGAATAAGAAAGTAAGAAACACTCTTACCATATAAGCTACACCATTTGTAACATTATTGTCAAGAGCAGATTATTTAACTGAGACGGGAATCAGAGCAATGCCAAGGAGCGGTTGTATTGTTTGAGGAACTGCCTATCGCTGAAGAACAAGGAACAACTACATAGGGTCTGAATTAGAATTGACATTGATGGAAAATAACTTAAAACTTTGAAAGAAACCCAAATCTGCAATTTAACAGACTCGACTGACAATATACATGAGCACTACACAAGATATAACCCAGTATCCTGCCAGCTCCAAGAGAAATAAACTGGTGTGAATTATCTGCATGCCACACACTTGCGTCTGTCAGGGATTTTGTACGATATTAACCACTCTATAGTATTTAAAATGAACTGAGGATGCAATTTCAATATCTGCCATCAGGGCTTTATTAGTAAGCAGGGCATAAACAGGCAGGCACACAAGGCTGAGGATGAAAACTGCTTGGATGCCTTTGAACACTGATGCAGATGTGTGTCTGTATTTATCATTTCTGTATTGTAAGCAAAGGTAATTACACGAATTCAGGTGCACATATTATAGACAAGTGCAAACTGCACCATCAATACGGCATCATGTAGGATAAAAACAAACCATATTAGCAAGTACCTAATGACAGAATCTACACTAACTGTAGCTGGTGAAGTAAAGGAAAAGTGCAAATACTTTCAAAGTGCATAATAAAATAATCAGCAATCCAGCAATATACAAAACCCAAGCGTGTTTTGTAAAGCAATCCCCCCTTCTTCTTGCATCAAGGTGAAAACACTTTCAAAGTGCGTGATAAAAACAAGTGACTGGTCAAACAATAATATGCACAACAGCATACAAAAATCAAATCTAACCAGTTTAATCAGACAATGGCCCTTTGGTTTGTGAATGAAGGCGCAAATATTTCACAATAACTTTTTAAACAATAACAAGTACAGCAGGCAGCAGCATACAAAAATCAAACCAGTTTAGTCAACCAATGCGCCTTTGGTTTGTGCATGAAGGTGCTGATATTTCAAAGTCACTGTTTAAACAATAATAAGTACAGCAGGCAGCAGCATATAAAAATCCCTGTACTGCACCCTTCCCAGGCACACACACATCTAGCGACAGAGTCACTGCTCCTGCGCAGCACTGCACATCTGCCTGATTTAGGAAAAGGGTGAGTCAAGCACATAGCAGCTGAACTTTTAGAAACGTGAGTGAGCCTGTAGGCCTCACTCCAGTGACAGGGTAAAAAGGACCTCCTTTACTAACACTGATCACTACACAGTATGCTGACACCAACGCCCTTGTGCTGCTTAACACCTGGCAAAGGCTGTATGTAGCCTTCCACCACTATAAGGATAGCACTTTGGGTGACCCTTCTGGTCCAACAAGACAGCATACTGTGAGACAGACCTGTGTCATGACGCACCCGCATGATATGTGCTCACCTATGCGAAAAAAATCAGCATTAGGGTCCAGTGCTTTAAATGTGCCGGTACTCACCGGTACTGAGTACCGGCACTTCTCCGTTTTATCCCCCTGAGTACCGGAACTTGTTTTAGGGAAAGGAATGTACCGGTACTCCCAGAAGCAGCAGGGCTCATGCCCTGATGTATGGGTACGTGCAATGCAAAAACTACTGAAAATAACACTTTCAGATGGAGCATGTTTATGTGCCGCTCTGGCAGGCAACGGGTAGTGTATTCCTGCGCTGGGGTGCTCCTGCAGTGAATGAATGAATGAATGAATGAATTAACTTTATTTGCGTGGTTACTCAAAACCATTACAATAGAAAAGAAGAGAAAAGCATTCAGATTAAAATCTAGAAGTCTAAAATCCAAAATCTAAAACAGTATAAATCTATATGCACAGCAAATATTAAAAATTTTCCTGTACATGCTTCAATAAAACCAGTCAAGTATTAAAAAATAGTGTACAGCCTCCTGCAGTGTTAGGTTCTAATTGACATCGCAACGAGAATGAGGATGTGGCCAGAACTGACAACAGTGGAACTGGAGAACCAGGTTTGAATCCCGACGTTGGCTCACCATCCTGTTATTCTGGACAACTCCCTTAACCAGTGGTGCCTTAACAAAAAGTAGGCTTTAATGCAAATGTTCCAACTGGCATGAAAAGCGCTTAAATGTCCATGGCCCAAATTCGCGCAATATAAAACTGCCAAAAATTAGGCCCTGCACGTATGTCATTGGAGCTGATGCGTGCCATGTCTCCAATGTAAGGAGGCAGTTTGATATTGTGCGAATTTGGCCCATGGGCGTTCAAGTGCTTTACATGACAATCAGAACATTTGCATTAAAGCTTACTTATGTGGCTATTCTTAAATTCCTGGCTCATAGCCACGCCCCTAACGGTCCACCTAGTCCATTAGTGAGTACTGGCACTTCTCATTTTCCATACAAAGCACCGACTCCAATTAATTGCCTCCCTCTTCTCCTCTTGGGGTGATAGCGGTTCTGTTTACTCCAAGTAGAATGCTGCATTTGGAACCCAGATGTGCCTTAATATAGAAGATATGTATCTGCACGCAAAGTTCGGCCAGGGACTACGCTTAATCATTTGATTAATCATTCGAGGAAGAGGGAGCCTCGTGTAGAAACTCAGCTTAAGTATTCCAAGTTTCTAGAGTATAAAGAAGGTTATTTGGTTTGAATAACTTGGGGAAAAGAGGAATCTACAACTAAGCATTTGAGGTGCGGAATCTGAAACACCAATACTCTATATAGCACGTCCCAATATAATGTCGGTAATATACTTATTCATGCATACAGTGCTTTAAATGTGCCGGAACTCGCCGGTACTAAGTACCGACACTTCTACATTTTCTGCTCTTGAGTACCGGAACTTCTCTGTGTCCAAAGAGAGAACCGGTACTCATGGGGTAGCATGCCAAGCTCAGTGCAATTTGGCATGTACAAAAAGAAGCGCGACAGACCTGACTAGTCAGTTAGTTTCCGTGAAGCACTCTGATAATCGAGTGCTAATCTGCCCTCAGTGTGCTAACTGCGGGGCGGCTCGTATGCATTTATTTAGAGCTAGCAGGAAGTTTGGGAGGGGCCCGCGTCACACTGTGATATTTGACACTCAGGCTCTGTGGCGTCAATAGCACTGTAGATGTGCAAGCAGGCCCTTCTAATAGGCATATTGTCACTGTGGGAAATCTAAGAAAGGATTCCTGCTGGCATAACAGAGTACGGATGCACTTGTTTGAAGTCAGATTGAGGAGGAAGGCGTTGTTCTCAGCAGAGAACTAAATCAAATAAACTTAAACTTGAGGAGGAAGTTGCTGATAGTGAAATAGTAGCACAGCAGATGGGAATCAAGGTTAGTAATGTGGGCAGCAGCCAGGGATGGATTGGCAAAGCGCATGGGCCCTGTCTTAGTGTCACTTATGGGCTGGTTTCCTGGAGGACAACCAACCACAATATCCTACTGGCCACCCAGCCCCCTCTATGGCCACCTGACTAGGCCACTATGCAAGGCCGGCTTTAGCGCTGGTGGCGCCCTGTGCGACAATGTCTATTGCACCCCCCATCCCCCATGACTACCTCTGCCACGGATTCCCTCACTAGCACCCTTTAACAGTGCCATTTAGTTTTATAGCACCACTCATACCAGTGTAAGGTGTCAGAGCACTTTACACCACACACACATTGCACAGACACAATCATATGTGTGTAAATCAGTGTATAGAAAATGTTACATCAGATAGGACTACAAGGTGTAGTGTAGGAGTGACATTTCATCGATACTGGTAGGCAGTATAGTTTGAGTCCTTATTCTGGAAAAGCACAAATTCTGAATTTTAAACGTAACACCATTGTTAGGTGTTCTCTTTCATAATAAGAATTGTTTTCTACCCAAATGAACCCTTTTCGCAAGATTAGGATGATGAAAGACTGGGCAAAAAAATGATAGCTCTAACATATCCCTTGCAGTTTGCATGCAGCTCTAGGATGACAGTTAATAGCTCAATGTTATATATTGGGATGTTGTCTTAGAAACGACAAGTAACAAAAGGAGCTCTCTTACAGAAGCAGTAACCCACTGACCTATTTACATTATATGCACTTCGTTATCTGCATGGTACACGTTCTTAGCAGCAGGCATCTTGACCCTCTGTGCTACCTTAGGATGAGTCAAAACTTCCACTAGACAAACCTCCAGTCTCTTTCCAGGAAGATGATAAATCACCGGAGTTATATTGACATTTTAATTGATGTCTGAAAATTGCTGGAGGCCAGGAACACGGCAACAAGTGCTTTTAAAATGATAGTATACATTTTTTTTTAATGACGCCCCCACCCAAATTCAACGTCCGGTGCAGTCGCACCGATCGCACCGCCCTAGAGCCAGCCCTGACACTACGGAATGTGTAGGCGGGTCGCAGCACAAAAGGCTGTGCTTAGAGGTGGGGAGCCGAGACGAGTGAGAGGCCAGGTTTGTGGCTGTAGTTTTGGGCCATCTTCACCTTAGCCCAGACCCCACAAGCAGTGCTATTCCACATTCCTTACTGCCATTCCGTCACACTGTGTCTTAATAGATGTGGTTGGGGCGGGGCAGGTTTTCCTCTGGTCATTAGGCCATTCACAACTCGGCCCCTGCGGGACAAGGGGCTCGGTAGGTGGAACAGCTAAACACAAAAGCAGTGTCTTTGCAGTACTCCTCTGCCAAGCACTCCTTGCACTGAGGCAATGGCTGGCTGGGGAGAAGAGAGTGTGAGGAGGCTGAGAAGCCACACAGGGAGGCCAGGCCAGGTGTTGTGGCCCTAGGGTCGTTCGGCAGCCTAAAAAGGTTGTGTTTTTCCCGTGCTCCCTCCCAGGCAGGCGCTTCACATTCATCCCGTGGTAGGCGGGGAGTGCAAGTACTACTCAGAGGCCTTCCTGAAAGGCCAGGTTTTGCTCTACCTTTTGGGCCGTTACCACGTCAGCCCTAAGGGGCTAGCCCGGTGCTGAAGCAATTTGCTTCAGGTGACCTCTCTGCCAGGCCATCGCATTCAGGCAATGGTGGGTGTGTGAGTGTGCAAAAGCTCAAAGGCCTCGCTGGGAGGCCAGGTGTGGTGTTGGTGCCATTGGGACATTTTAAGCTCGACCCCAATTTCAATAATTAGGTTACCTGCACATGTTCCGTTTTTCAAACGCCTACAAAAGTACTTGCCAAAAAGATCTGTGCTTTATCTGATAACAGTTTTGACTCATCATAAGTTAGCACAGAGGGTTCATGTGCTTGCTGCAAAACACAACATGCTGATCCCAGATTTGTATTTTATGTACATAGGCATGTGGGTTACTAGTATTGCACACCCAATTAAATCTCAATCAAATCAAATGTGTGCCCCTGGCCGGGTCCCTTAGCCATTCCCTTAGCCCTGCCCCATAGCCCCCCTCCGCTCAAGCTCCACCCCATAATCACATCTTAATATGGTGAGTACCTGCACTTATTTTTTTACATTTAAAGCACTCCATATATATGTACATCCATCTATGTCTATAGTATGATTTTAATTATCTTGAAGCTCTGGAAAGCTACCTTGGCCAGAAAATACATAGTGAGCCAAAACCCAACATTTTGTTGAGTGTGGAAGCAGAACACTGCTGCTTTAAATAGTATTTGTTCTTTCAAACCATATCTCATGCTGGCTTGTTTTTCAGCCCTTAGTAACATGCTCACTGAAAGCTGGCCACGCTCAATATTCATTAGCCTGGGCAGAGAAGAGGTAAAAGTCAGCAGCACATTTCAGAGTCGGACTGTTACACATTTTGCACAAAAGCATATTTGTTCACAAGGCGTCACGTGCGAACCCACGGGCACATGGCCTCTTGTTTATTATGAGGCTGGCTAAGCATCATGCCCAAGACATACTGTATACCCTTATTGCAAACCACAATTAAGTTTAATCTCAGCACCCCTTCTTCCTATGCTCACCTCCACCCCAATCTCAGCTCAGCGCCCTCTTCGCTTGAGGTTGCCTCCACCTCCTTCACCTCCGTTCCAAGAGTGCGTCCTGGGACCTGGGCACATAGAGAACTGAATAAGAGGAGAGAGGGGTCTGCAGAGGGGCCTCTCGAGCAACGGACTGCCAGCTCTCTGCACACGAGAGACATTCGGCCATCGCCAGGCTCCTAGTAGTGCCCTTAGGACGTTAGAGTGGGGAGGAAGCGCAGTGCAACAGGAGGCAGCCGATAAAACTCAATCTGACAACAAAAAAAGACGCACTTCCCTGCATTAATGTAAAAAAGACAAGGTGTGTTGCTAATGCGTTGCAGGGGGTGCTGTCTTTCTAATGTACCTGCCTGTTTTGTTGTTGTGGCAGTTTGTGTGTGGAAGCAGGTGGGGGATGCACACAGGGCAAGCTCCACACACCAGTTTGGGTCAAGCAAACACGTCGCCACTACGTCGCCTGCGCAAGCTCAATGGCTACAAACTGTGGCGCGCACAGGGCACACCAGGCCACAATGCCAGCAAGGGATGTCTGCCTTCAAACCCCTATTGGGTAATAAAAGACAAACAGTACTGGGGTGCAACTGCCCCGTTACACTCTTGGGCTCCGGCACCCGTTCACCTGCTGCACTATCCATAACTACGACTCTGTGAACTAAGGTTTAAATCATAGCTGCCAAGGTTTTGGATTGCTTATGTGTGACATTTTCATACCTTCAGTGTAATTATGAGTGACATTCAGCAACTATGAGTGACACTTTGTCACGAGCAAAATCCAACAAGGAAGACGAGAGAAACATATAAATCACAGAAATTACACCCATTGAAGCAATGAGAAACTCTAGGAAGAGCTTAAATCTGCTAAATAACACCAGAAAAAGAAGGGCACTAACCTAGTGCCCTTACATAGGGGGGCTGCGCAGAGGGTGTTCATCGCTGCAGCCAGGCTCCAGATTCAGGGGTTTTGAGGGAAGGAAGAGGTGTGAGAAGGCTACATACATGGGTTTGCTGCCTGGAGATTGTGTGTCGCTGCAGTCAGTCCCCAGGTTCATGGCCGGACTGGCCATAGCGGGCACCGAGCATTTCCCCAGTAGGCCGCTAGGGTGGGGGCCTTTTATGGGCCCCTGGGGGTCGTTTTTGTTACCGGGGGTCAGTATTATCGCCCCCCTGTAACAAAATCGCCCGAAACCGGCCCTCGCAAACTGCTCGGCTGCACTCCCCCTCACCCCGGGGGGGGTGGCTGAGCAGTTTGTCAGGGCCGGTTTCTGTTCCCAGTCCGACCCTGCCCAGGTTGAGGGGTCTGAGGAAAGGAGGAGGTGGGAGAAGGCTCCATACATGGGGGTGCAGCCTGGAGACTGCCTTTGCTGCAGCCAGGTCCCAGTTTCAGGGGTTTTGAGGGAAGCAGAGGGTGTGAGAAAGCTTCATACACATTGCTGCCAAGTTTTCAGACTGTGTGACATTTCCATGGTTAAAGTGCATGAGTGACACTCAACTGCCAAATGTGCGTCACTTAGTGTAACATTTTCCTGCGAGCAAAACCAAGCAATAAAGTGGTTGGTAAGAGAGAAATATTAGAAATTACACTTCTTTGATCAACGAGAAGCCCTAAAATATCTTTCAACTGCAGCAAAACCCCTGAAATGGAAGGTTAAAATTCTGATACAAAGCTTTGTATACCAAGAAAATATAAAAGTAAAGCAATCATCATAAAACATTTCACTTCGCCCCTACCCATGTCATTGCAATACATTGCGTCCTAATAATACAGTTAAGTACCTGCTGCAGAGATCAAATAAACACAGGGTGGATATTCTGATGTTCCAGCCAGTACAAGAAAAGCAAAATCACAGCTGGTACATATATATTTTTACAGTTTATCTGCATACATCACGGAAAAAATATAAATAGAAAGCACGTTTAAATGTGTTACAGGGACTAATACTCAAACACAGAAATTGCAGTTACAAATGAATAAATACAATTTTGTTTCCAGTTGGTATAAGTCATGTCCAGGATCCAGGCCTTTGCAGACTTGAAAATACAACTAATGGCCGTAATTTTCTCTCCGAAAGCTGTCAACACTAAACAGAAAGGCATGACTCACCCGAGTGCTGCCATTCCGCAGTCGGGTGCAGTTTAAAGTTGTCTCAGAGCACACGGCGAGTCAGTCACACAGAGGCAGCTCTCAACAGTATCTCGCTCTGGCTGGTGGTAGTTTTCAGTGATTAGGGGACCACTCGAATTTTATTTTCTGGCGGGCCAAGCAGCATTGAAGCAGGCAGGATACCAAATCAGGGGGCCCAGTCACGTATGCCAATTACCTGTCACGTGAACCTGAGCCTCCCATGCGCTCGATCTCAATCTGCGGCGGCGGAATAAGAAAGCGAAAGTTGAATTTGCCTTCTTCATTTATTGGCTACAATGATAGCTGCGCAAACTAATGATAGTGCCGGGTGGCGCCAGTGACGGAGTTTATAACCAACACAAGGCACTGCCTCGCTTCCCGATTCTTTCAGTGCAGGTCTACCGCGGGATGATTTTCTCAATTAATAGGAAATTGGGAACTACAAAATATAATCACAAACACCACTGTGGCGGTGTGGTGTCTGTTCTCCCGAAGGGGCCCCCTGGAGCTTGGGGGCCTGTGTTACGCCCCTGGGCCTGGGGCAGTATACCACCACCGCTCACAGTCCAGGAAACCTCTGCTTTTCGTGCCTGAGCACTGTCACTCAGGCCCCCCTGCCACGTCACGGCCGCTCCTGACAGGTGCCAATTACCGCGTCTCGCGCGAGATAGAAGCTGTGCCACGAGCCGCCCACTCCACTCAGGCATGGGGGGGGGCGAAGGTTTAATTGGAGAAGCACAAAACTGCGGGCGGTGGGGAAGGACAAAAACACAGGGTTTAATAGCGCAGGTGCGTTATTAGAGCGGTGCGAGGGGTTCTGCTCTTTAGACAGGATGCCTCTGAGCTGTGGGCTCCCACCCTCGCTGAAGGACCAGGTAACCTGCTCTGGTAAGCGCCGTGGGCTTGCCCGCCTCTCAGAGTAATTAGGGGTGCCGTGGAGAAGGTGACGTCAGCGAGTCGCCTACCACGTCACTGACATTTATTTCAGCAGAATATGTGTCAATTGAAAAGATCCCCTCGCTCTTGGGGAGAGGATGTGGTCAGTGGGCTTAAACTGCCGACTTTGGTGCTGGAAACCAGAGTTCGAGCCTCGAGGTCGCGTCCACACACATCCGGTGATTCTGGGCAAATCACTTAATCTCCCCCTACCTGAATGTGTAATGTAAAGAGCTCCAATATCTTCGGGTCGAGTTCGCGCTATATATATATGCAAAGAAGAAGTGTTTGAGGGAATGGGCAAACATGGTATTCTGATGACTTCGAGACGAGCGGCAACAGGCCCGGTTCCATGAATTTTGATCTGGATGGGCCAAGAGTTTGTTTGGGTGGGCCAAAGTGGGTCCAAGTTTTGTCAATTCTGTAATCCCAAGATTGACATCATATCTTCTTCCAAACAGCCACACAGAGCATCTAGAGAAATACTTTACAGTAGCAGCTGATGCCTATACTCAACAGCTCAACTCTTATAATTTCCAGCAGGCCAGGCTTTAGCACCAGCACCAGGATTCCAAGCAGAGTGTAATAGCAGTTTAAGGTGGTACCTGTTACCACACCTGAGCCTTGACCTTTCGCACTAGGAAGACAGGCACTGAAAGCTTCATCCGGGCTTGAGCCTGAAGCCTGGCTCTGGCTCAGCTTGAGGTCCTGTTGGAAATTCGAGCCCATAATGAGCCGAACTATTATGTACCTTCTGCGTGCCACCCTCAATCTCATCAGGATGTGGCGTAACAGTGAGAGCTTCCAACTTTGGACCTGAACAAGCTAGGTTTGAGTCATGGCATTGGCTCAACATCCTGTGATTCTGGGCAAATCTCAAGTGCCTAAAAGAAATGAATGTGACCGTGTATAATGTAACTGGTGTCCATGTGAAGCGCTTCAATATCTCCAGGTAGAGTTCACACTATATCAAAATCGCAGAAAACCTGGGAGGCAAAAACAAAGTATTAACATAAGAAGGAGAGGCAAATTTAGCGACTGATTTGTACAAAGTGAAAACATAAAACCTGGATAAATCGCATCTCCACTTAAATTGTGTAAGCTTGGGCAAATATTTTATTTCACGCAAATATTTTATTTCACCAAAACTCCATTTTCTTTATATTTGCGCATAAAAGCACATTCAAATATACGAATCAGAAAACCAACAATACAAAACCTATTGTGTTTCGTTTCTAGATTAATGTTGTTCTATAATAATATGCCACGTACAGGGTCCAGGTGACAACTGTCTTGCCTGTTGGTTCACTAATAACACTGTCACCAGTGTGAGGACGGGGCAGGAATGACTGACTCCAAGCTCATGTTTATAAACTATCACTTTTAGCAAGTGCTTCTTAGTGCAGCGCTATATTGTGACATATCTATGTCAGAGCTTCCTTGTGGCTCAATGATTAGAGCGGCAGACCCTGATGCAGAGGTCTAGCCCGGGACCAGGGTTCAATTCCCCGCCTCGGCGGGTCTTGGGCTCAAAAATTCCACGGACCTGATAATTCTCGGCTCAGTGCCTATTCCAATCATGGAGTGCAACTCTGGGCAATAGCTTGCTTAATCTCCACAACCCTAAGGATGTCTGGCCTCCACCTTGGGGGTGCCCAGGAGTGGACCCCTCACGGTATTCATACAAGCGCCTTGAGACCCTTGCGGCTGAGTAGTGCGCTATACAAGTATCAAATTGACATTTACATTTACAGTCTCATCAAAATTTTTAAAAGTGTATCATATTTTTTACGTGATGTTTGTTGTGTGTTTTACATAGCAAACATTTTCAGAGCTCAGATTGTGCATGGGCTCTAGAAGCCAAGCCAGAGCCTGAGCTCGGCTCTCCCTTTTTATTTGTTTGCTCGCCCACCTCTAACCCCAAAACTCAATTTTAAAGACAGTGAAAACAACATTTGGTCGTTCTGACGTTGAGATTGATGAAGTACTTAACAGGTGCCTTCTCTGTGGCCTCTCCTGCTGTGATTGGGTGGGCCAAAGGTCAGGTTTGTGAGGCCTGGCCCACCCGGCCCCCCTGCTAGAACCGGGCCTCAGCGGCAACTGAACCGCCGACGTGCCAGGGCCAAGTTCCCTGCCAAGCACTGACCAAGGATATTGGAAAACATTTTCTGAGAAAGACAACAACTTTCAAGCAAACATAGGGCTACCAGAATTTGAAACCCTAAACTGGGACAATCTACAAACAGACATAGGACTACAATTTTGCATAAGGGGAAAGCAGTGTAGCCAGTGTGTCACAGGCAGGGCCGGACTGGCCGTATCGGGCACCGGGCAATCCCCCGGTGCGCCGCACGGGTGGGGCCGGTTTTGGGCCCCTGGGGGCCGTTTTTGCTACAGGGCCGTTTTTGCAGCATAGCTGCAAAATCGGCCCTGTAATAAAATCGGCCAAAAACCGGCCCTGGCAAAGAGCTCGTGGGGGCCGGCCGAGAACTTTGCCAGGGCCGGTTTTGGTTCCCAGTCTGGCCTGTTCGAAAGATAAATAAAACAGCAATTAGTGAGCCTCTCAGGCCGTAGGAACCGAGTGCCACTGCATCTGCTGCACCAAGGGAAGCTACGCCCCTAATAAGGGGGCAGAATTACTTAACCAACATGTTCATCACGTGGCAGGAACATGAATTTGAACCAACTTTGAATCACATTATCTTCTGTACTAACTACATTGTTGTCTGCTGCTATGGGCTCCTAATTCTGCTATGCAAAACATGAAAAGTCTCTTCCCTCTCTAATCAGTCGACCATCTCTGGAAATGGGACATGTGCTAAATTTAGTGAAATTTGCTGCATCGGTGATAAAAAAGGGACTGTTCCAGCAAATCTAGGACGCCAGGTCACCCTACTAAGACTACCAGGACCCACTGCACAACTATGAATGCAATCACGTACATGTTGTCCCCAACAGACACATCAGAGACCCTCCATCTGCTGGATAAACATTGCGTCAAGCACATATAAAGAATTAGCACGTTTCACAATCTAACCAGTAATAGAAGTTTTCTTTCTTTCTTTTTGGGTTGAGAAATTCTAAAGTTTTATTCATGCTCCCCAGCAAGGCATCACTGTCAGGTACTATGAACCCAGATTTTTTATTACGGACCTGTGGTCTGGTAAAAGACTTGCAAATCTAACAAAATGTCAGCTATGGTAAGTGAAGTTTGCCCTGGGTTCACAGTACCAGGTAATGGTGCGTGCGCTTCATTCATCGTCTCCATCTGATTTGCGGAAACCTGGGATCTTGCTGGAGACCATGAATCTGCTGACCCCATGGAAATTAGGCATTTCTTAAAACTTTTATTTTCAAGGAGGGTCCCTTTGCAGACCCTGCATGGGCCTCAGGTTCAGGGAGTGAATGAATGAATGAATTCTTTATTTATGTGGTTACAAAAATACAGCTTATAAAGTGACAGAGAAAATCAAAAACCCTAAAATAGAAAAAACATGTATATGTACACAACATTGTTAAAATTCTCCTTTTCTATCTTAGATAAAAACAATCAAGTGACAATCAGTCTTGTATATTAAGTAAGTCTGTTGTGAAGAAGTGGCCAGAGGGCAGCCCCCACAATGCCCGTCTAACAGCCTAGGGGGAGGTGACCATCAGTTTTGTACGAGTATAATGGACAAATTTGCCAAAGTTGGCCATATGCATCACTGTGTCCAATGTATAGAGTCAATGGACTGCCTCCTTTGCTGTGGAAGTGCCCAGTTGGAGGAGGATGGGCCTGAAGTAAATTCTGAGGAAGAGGCGCAGCGCCAGGCAGCAGAGTAAAATGTGGGCCATAGACTCATTTGTAGTTGCAAAGGCGGCACTCCGTGATGACCGGCCTTACTTTCCCAGTTCGATATAGTTCTTTAAGAGGGAGAGGATGTAGTCTAGCTGCTAGGATCCTATGTAGAGCTTGTCTCCCCACAGCCTGCGTAAGATGAGGTTTGAGGCTGGGCAATGTGTAGGGGAGGCTTTGGGTCTCGTGGAAGCCTCTTGCTACCAAGGATTCCATATCCAAAGTGCGAGAACGTAGACGTACTTGCTTTTTTATTGTCGTTTTAATAGTGGCATACTTGATTATACTGGGGTCCCAATTCTCTGCTGCAAGTTGCAAGAGTTCTTTGGCAGAGGCGAGACAGGCAAACCAAGGATTGCGAGGTTGTTGGAAGATGCGTTTTATAACGGCCTTCATGGAGTTTTCCGGCGCCGCCGTTGTTTGATAAAAATATTTGGTCAAGGTCACCATCTCTTCCAATTTTTGTTGATTAAGATTAAATTCCAGGCAAATTAAGTTGTTCCTGGTTCAGGCTGGTAGACGAAATAGCTTTTTATAAGCTGTGCAGTGTATTTTTTCAAGGTCATTCGCAAATTTCCCTGGAAATGCCTGTTGCGCATAGTTGAGGGAAGGTAGTAGATTCGCCCTCAGTACTCTTTGAATGGCCGTTGTTGATGGACTATCTAAAGTAGCATTTAATTTGCAGAGGGAGTAGATGACATTTTTCCCTTTCTGTTGCAGTTTGTGGAGGTGGACCCGTGGGCGGACCGTTTCGCTAAGCCAAGCCCCCAGATAGATATAGTGTTGTACACAGTACAAAGTCAGCAGACCCAGCCGCCACTTGGCCAATTTTTTTGGGGGTAATGGCCAAAGATCACTGTTTTAGACTTGGTTGGGGTGGCGGCCAGCTTGTTTTTGGCATTGTAGACTGCGAGGGCTGTGAGTGCTTTTTGTAGGCCGATTTTGGTATGATCCAAAAGAACCACGTTGTCAGTGTACTGCATCAATTGGATCTTTGTATGCCCAATCCTGGGGGTGGCTAAAGTGGCTCTGTGCAGGGCTTTGCTCATGTCGGCTGTATATAAATTGAAAAGCATTGGGGCCAGGACGCAGCCCTGCTTTAGCCCCCGATCCGTTACGATTTTCTCTGTGGCAAACTCACTCGAGAGTTTGACCCTTACCCAGGTTCGTGAATACAGCAATCTAATAGCTTGTAGTAAAGACGGGCTGATGTTCCAGCGAGCCAATTTCTGCCAGAGGATGGTGCGATCTATCCCATCGAAGGTTGCTGAATAATCAATAAAGCAGGCGAAAAGCGGCAGGGTTTGATTGGCCACCGCTTGATGTGCTAAGTATGACAGGGCAATGATATTGTCCACAGCGGAGCCCCCAGGTCTAAAACTGGTCTGCAAGAAGGGCAAGAGGCCTTCAGTGCCCACCCAGTCCTCTAGTTCCGCCAGAAGAGTGCTTGCATAAGCCTTGCCCTCAATGTCCAGCAGGGTGATCATGCGGTAGTTACTGGGGTCAGTGTTAGGCCCTTTTTTATATATTGGGTGCAGCAGTGATCCCCTCCAGGAAACTGGGACATCCCCCAGGAACCTGCATTCGGCGTATAGCTGAGCCAAATTTTCCATCCGAAAGTCTGTGTCTTCCCTGAAGAGTGAGCCAGGCAGACCGTTGGGGCCAGGTGCCCCATTGTGTAGAATCTTTTTTAGAGTTGTGCCTACTAGTCCTTTACCTGGGAGGGTAGGATCATCCAACAGTAGGTTCAGCTGTGGCGTTGCCAGTTCCCTCCCCTATTGTTGTGGAACTATTTGGAGGAGTTGTAACCCTGTCGAAGTACAGGGTTTTCACATGGGCTACAGAAGTGCCCGCATCAAGTGGATTCCCTCTGTTAGTGGCCCCGTGGGTTAGGTTTTTAGGTATTGCCAACATTTTTGGGACTTACACGGTGCCAGCAGCTCAAAGATCTTCAGCCATCTTGCCTCTGTGCGTTCACGTCTTGCTTTCCAAACCTGTTTTGAATAGTTTTTTGCAGCTACTTGGAATTGTATTTTGGCAGACTCTGACCCGTATTTCTGATAGACTCTGCATTCGGCGTTTAATTGTTTAGCGCTTTCCTTGATCGCTGGGACGTGTCCTAGGGTATGAGAAGAGTCTATGGGAGTTCTGTATGTGGTGCTCCCTCGAAGCAGTGAGGCTAGTTGGTAGGCGAAATGGTCCCATTCATCTATGATGCCCCCATTATTTAAGCCGGTTTGCCAGCCTGTCCATGTTTGTTTCCAAGAGGCAAAAGTGTTGATTGACATCGGCCCCCATTTGATTCTTCTGAGAAATATATGCTGTTCTTCCCCTTTGGATGCCCCAATGCAGCGGAGAAAGTGGCGAATGTCTGTTGTGATGGTTAACTGTACAATTAAAGCGGCATGGTCGCTTTCTCTCCGTGGGTGCACAGTATAGTTTGACATGAGTTTTTGTAATCTCATGAAAAATGAAAATGAAAATAAATTTATTGAGCGCGATTGCTGCCCGGGGGCGTCCAAGCGCTAAGTTGTGCTGAAGCGGAGAGACCAGGAACGAAGGAATTAAGACACGAAGGATTTAGCGAACAGCAGTGTCTTCAAGTTTTTCCGGAATGAAAGCAGATTTGGATTCGATCGGAGTGAGAGGGGAAGGGCGTTCCAGAGTTTGGCGGTGTTTAGAGAGAACAGCCTGCCACCCGACCTGGCTCTCTTCACTCTGGGAACAACAGCAAGAAAGGCTTCCATCGACCTAAGGTTCCTGTTTGGGTGATAGGGGGTTACAAGGTCGTTGTTAATGGGTGGGCCTGTTTTCCAAAAGGCGTGATGTGCCATGCATAACGCCTTGAATGCTACTCTCTGCCTCACTGGCAGCCAGTGGAGACTCTTCAGAGCAGGTCTGGCTGACTGGGATCGTGGAATCTGTAGCAGGGTGCGAGCTGCACAGTTTTGCACGATCTGTAATTTCCGGAGGGTCATTTCAGGAGCCCCAACATACAGGGCATTATTCGAGTCCAGACGAGACTGAATGAGGCCTTGTACCGCCACCTTTCTAGCTTCTAACGGTAGAAGTGGAAGGATCTTTCTGAGAATTCTTAGTAGGCCAAAGCATGTGGCGGACAACTTCGTGGCCTGGGTGGTAAACGAGAGTTTGTTATCCAGCCACACTCCTAGGCTCTTCACACTTTCCTTGGGGGTGGGGGGGGGACCCAGAGTACAGGGCCATAGAGAGGTGAAAGGTACTGGGGGGGTTGGGCCTAGGAGCATTAGCTCCGTCTTGTCCCCATTCAGTTTTAGGGAGGAGGAGGTCATCCATCCCTTGACATCCTCTAAGCATTTTAGCAGATCTGCCGGGCATTGCCTGTTGTTGTTAGCGGCCAATGAGACCACTAGTTGAGTGTCGTCGGCGTATGACACAATTTTGATGCCATACGGTTCGACGACACCCGCCAGCGGCCTCATGTATACGTTGAACAGCACAGGGCTCAGGGAAGAGCCCTGTGGTACTCCGCAGCTGAGGGTTTTCCTGGAGGACATTGTCTCGCCATCAAAGATCCGAAAGGATCTCTCCGACAGGAAAGACTCAAACCACCTTAGTGCGTCACCAGATACTCCGATGTCATGGAGACGGTTCAGCAAGGTGTTATGGCTGACCGTATCGAATGCGGCACTTAGATCAAGGAGGATCACTGCCACTGATCCCCCCTGATCCAGTACCCTTCGAGATTCTTCTGTGACTGCTAGCAAGGCGGTTTCAGTACCGTGCTTTGGTCTAAAGCCTGTCTGCGATGTGTGTAGCAAAGAATGGTTCTCCAGGAACTGAACGAGTTGGGCGTTTACAAACTTCTCCAGGACCTTGCTGACCCAAGGGAGAAGTGAGATGGGGCGATAGCTAGCGTTATCATCGGGATCTAGGCTAGGTTTTTTTAGCAGCGCCCGCACCATGGCTTGCTTCCATGTCGTGGGGACTACGCATGCAGAGATGGACGAGTTGAGAAGTTCCAGCATTATTGGCAAGGTGGTTTTAGATGCCTGCAGCAGGACATCTGGGGGGGCAGGGTCACATGGGTAGCCTGATTTAACTTGGCGTGCCACCTTATCTAAGGTGTCGAGATCCAGAAGAGGGAAGTGCTCAAGGGAGGGCTGCTCAGGATGAAGGTGCGATCTAGGAAGAGGTGAGGCAGTCGCGTCCCGGTTTGTAGCTACTGATGGGAATGTAGAGTAGATTTTTACAACTTTGTCATGAAAAAAATTAGCAAGCTCATTACATTGGTCCTGGGTTTTATTGGGCGGGGTTGCTGTATTGGGGCTGGTGCATAGCTTTATTATACTAAAGATTTCCTTCGGCTTAGATTTAGCTTCAGGAATTTTATCTGAGTAGTAGGTTGCTTGGGCGAGCCTGATTCCTGTTTTATAAGTTTTAATCGCCTCTTTATAGGCGGCCTTTTTGTCCGGAAGGAAATCTAGTCGCCAGGCTCTCTCTTGTTGCCTGCAACGGCGTTTTAGTTCCCTCAGGGATTCGGAGAACCAGGGTGCAGATTTGTGTATTTTCTTTGAGGAAGATCTGCGAAGAGGGAGGATCGGGTCCAATGAATTTGTAATCCAGTCTACAAAATTACTATTTGCCACATTAGGGTCTGGGCAGGGTAGTGGACGAATAGCGTCCAGAATGTGTACCCAGGCATCCAAAGGGAGCTTTTTCCAATTTCTTCTGGTCGTGGATTGGGGTGGTAACTGGGGGACTTTTTGTATGGTCCAAGTAAACGGGACCAGAAAGTGGTCCGACCATGGGATGGGAATAGGTAAATCGACCGTCAGACCCGGGCAGTTGCTGAATATGGGGTCCAGCAAATTGCCCTTTTCGTGAGTTGGAGCTGACACCAGCTGGGACATTTGAAGAGCTCCAAGGTCCTCTATTATTTCCTTAGCGAATTGGTCTGAGGGGGAGTTAAAGTGGAAATTAAGGTCCCCTAAAACCGTGTGGTTGGCCGCAGCCATAGTTCTTTCTGCTATAATCTCTGGAAGAGATCTGTGGAACATTTTAGGTTGTTCTGGGGGGCGATAAATCAGGGTGCCGGAGAAAGAGCTATTAGCATTCATCTCGATGCAGAAAGCCATGCTCTCACACTCGGGAATGGTTTCTGTTGAGGTGCGGCATTGGTACTGGGTCTTCAATACGATCGCCAGACCTCCCCCTCTCCCTTCCGATCTGTCTAGCCGGACAATATGATACCCTGTAGGTAGAGCTGATACTACGTCTGGCTCGGAGTGCGCCTTAAGCCATGTCTCCGTCAGGAAAAGGACGTCTGGTTTTTGTTCCTCTAGCAACATAGCAATCTGCGTGCTATGTTTGGGTAGGGAGCGGCAATTTAGGGCAAACATGCGGTATGTTTGTACCAAAATAGACTTATAGGGATGGCGGAAGGAGTATTTACAGAATGGGCATTGAGTAGGAAGCTCTGTAGGGGCGTAGATATGGGTACAGTGAGCACCGACTCCACTGCCTATGCTACGAAGGGCCGCCGAGGAATAGGTCTTGACCAGAAGAGTGTGGGGATCAGGGTTTATGGCCCCTGGCCCCGTCTGGTCGCGGACGGGCGCAGACGGGCTTGCCTTAGGCGCGCCTTCGGCGCGCAATCGTCGCGCCCGCTGCGCTCGTCCGCTGCGCTTCCGGTGGGGGCTCATGCTTTGTGGCGGAGGAGGGGAGGGGTTAAAAGGGGGCGTGGCTTCGCTAGTGGGCGTGTCCTGGCAACAGGCCAATCACGTCGCGGCAGCTGGTAAGACCTTGTCCACGTCAGCAAGCAATCAGCTGAGTGGCGAGGGATCAACAGAATCGGCGATTTTAAAACAGTTCACAATAGTTATTAGAAGTAAGTAAAATTAGCTGTTTGTCCCTGCTCCCGGCTGTGCCTCAGGAGCTAAAGCTAGCAAAACGCTGCGCTCGTAGTCAGCGCGCGTTTTGTGTGAAAGGGGGCGTGGCTTCGCTAGTGGGCGTGTCCTGGCAACAGGCCAATCACGTCGCGGCAGCTGGTAAGACCTTGTCCACGTCAGCAAGCAATCAGCTGAGTGGCGAGGGATCAACAGAATCGGCGATTTTAAAACAGTTCACAATAGTTATTAGAAGTAAGTAAAATTAGCTGTTTGTCCCTGCTCCCGGCTGTGCCTCAGGAGCTAAAGCTAGCAAAACGCTGCGCTCGTAGTCAGCGCGCGTTTTGTGTGAAAGGGGGCGTGGCTTCGCTAGTGGGCGTGTCCTGGCAACAGGCCAATCACGTCGCGGCAGCTGGTAAGACCTTGTCCACGTCAGCAAGCAATCAGCTGAGTGGCGAGGGATCAACAGAATCGGCGATTTTAAAACAGTTCACAATAGTTATTAGAAGTAAGTAAAATTAGCTGTTTGTCCCTGCTCCCGGCTGTGCCTCAGGAGCTAAAGCTAGCAAAACGCTGCGCTCGTAGTCAGCGCGCGTTTTGTGTGAAAGGGGGCGTGGCTTCGCTAGTGGGCGTGTCCTGGCAACAGGCCAATCACGTCGCGGCAGCTGGTAAGACCTTGTCCACGTCAGCAAGCAATCAGCTGAGTGGCGAGGGATCAACAGAATCGGCGATTTTAAAACAGTTCACAATAGTTATTAGAAGTAAGTAAAATTAGCTGTTTGTCCCTGCTCCCGGCTGTGCCTCAGGAGCTAAAGCTAATAGAATACAGTCTGTTGTGGTCTGATTGTTATAAGTGGGTGCGAAGGATGCCCCAAGCTTATGCTTTAAGAATAGGGAGTGCGTTGTTGCCAAATTGTATGCCCACATGAGGGCATTGAAAATCGCGGTGCTCCCAAAGCAGTTGTTTTGAGCTGCAGTATCCCCTATTTTGTGCGTATTGAAGTCCCCAAGAATAATGGGTTCCATGGATGCAAACTGTAGAAGCAGAGTTTCTATATGAGTTATCAACTGCGTAAGCTTTTCCTTAGCGCCCGGCCCATGGGGGTTGTAGTAGACGTTAATCAAAAGTATTGATAGTGGGCCGTCCACCGTATTAAGGCCTTTCAGGGTGCCAGCCAAAAACAGGTCTGAGGAGTTCTTTATCACTGTAAAATAACTTTCAATAACCCCTGAGGGTCTCCCAAATATGTTACCTTTGGTGGCAGGTTTGGAATATTCTGCATAGCCTCTTATTGGTGTAGATGTGGTTGCCCATGTTTTTGGGTACAAATTAAATTAGCTCCTTCGAGGAATGTAGTTGCTAGTGGGCTTTGCAAAACCTTGGTGATCCCTGCGACATTCCAAGTCATGATGTTTAATGTTTGGATGTTGTCCGAAGGGCGTCTATGCTGGGCATAGGCGTTTCTTAAGAGGAGCCGAACATTTGATGGTGCAGACTCCTTGCTTGCGAGGGACCTGTTGTTAGGGGCTAGGATTTAGGGCCCGTGGGAGCCAGGACCAGTCTTTGCTAATGTGCCCCATAGTCGAGCACGAGCGGTTGCCCCCTTCTGTGTGTGTTGTTATTTGGATTGAGCTATCGCTGGTCAGATTTATGTTTGATCCACCTTTGGTGCCATGAAGAATAGACCCTGTTGCTATTACTGGCCAGGTTGAATCCTTTTGAGCGTCCTTTTCTGATCATTCAGTTCCTTAGGGCCCAGCTGTTCCTTCAGGTCTCTGCTTTTCAGGATCGCTGGATATTTTATGGTCAGACGGGGTCTTGGTTTTTATACCCCAGTTTTCCAGTTGCTTGTTGTTTCCTCTCAGGGCCTCGGCCACAGCCGGATTGGCACCAATTATCTCTGTTGTCTCATTTGTCTCGCTTAGTCCAGGGGCGAGGAAAGACATACTGTCAATATCAGTTGTTTTTATTTTGTCTAAGCCCAGAATATTTACGCAAAGCTTCAGGAGATTGCCGCTATTAAGAATGTCCCATTTCCCCTGAGAGATATATTCAGGATACAGTTGTACTTTTCGTTTTTCTTGATCATTTGTTTGGTTGGTAAATGACAGATTTTGATGGGAGGTTGCCTCCTGCACATCAGGGGCCTCTATAGGGTTCCAAGTAGATTTCCCCTGGGTGTCCAAGTCTTCCCTGGACAGATTTGAGCTTACTACCATCCGCTGAGCATTGCTCCTGAGCTTGTGGACAGTGGACGAAAATAAATCGTGGGTGCATGTTTGAATAGACTTTGTCTTCCTATAGTTAATAGTTTTGATTAATAGTTGGAGCTCCTTATGGTCTGTTGCTGTCGTGGGAACACATTTATCGTGGTTTGCTTCTTCAACCTGTGGCCATTGTATATTGTTAACATGGCACCAAGATTCTTGGTCAGTCATATCCAGGGACTTAGATGGATGCGCCATAGGGTGTCCAAATGTGCCTGGAGCGATGATTTCGCTGTTGGTTGTGTCGTCCGTTTGTATGCCTGGAGTTTTTTTATTTGAAGTCGTTTTTAGAGAAGAGGTGATAACCTCACGGTGTTCTTTATTCTTATCCTCATTATCCATGTTTTCCAACTGGAGCCAATGCAAAATAGATCCTTCATTGTGGGTTTTAATTTTTTTTGATTTGTTTAACTTTTTTAGTTTTTTATTATTTTTTCTAGATAAATGTTGGCTTTCCGAAGTTATTAGCTTTGACTTGTTGATAGTTCCTGGACCTTTGTCTAAGTTGCAGCTGATGTTTGTTTCAGGTTCTTCTGCTCTGTTTATTTGGTCTCTCATGGCCCCTGTGGTTTCCTGCGAAGCTTCCTTATTGTTTGTTTGTAAATCCTTCACGCTTGTGGGCGGCTTTGAGTATTGTTGGGGCTGGGAATATAAGATGTGCGGTCACCTACTGACTTCATTCTTGAGGTCCTTAACGAGAGTGCTCATTATCTCTGGGAACCTTTCCAGATTCTGCAGTATTGGACGGTATCCACAGTCGTCTTGTTTGACCGTTAAAGCCGTATTTTTGCCTGGGCTCTGTGGATTAGTGAGTTTAAGTGTTCCAGTTTTGAGTCTGGTCCGGAGATCAGGCCAGCGACGGTTTGCAGTTTATGTATTTGAGTATCCAGCTTGTCTGCATGCATTATGGCTGCGTTTGCCATTGAAATCAGGGTGTCGTTGATCAGCGCTAGATGATTCTCAATTTTTTGAGGCTGCGGACCAATTTCCGCTCCTGTTTTAGGGGAGCCGAGGATCCAAGGCTCATTTGCATGTGGAGGAAAGCTGGAGTTTGAAAGATTAAGGGGCCATTTGGGAGAGAGTTGTTGGCTTGTAAGCTCAGCGGGCGCCGAAGAAGGGTCGAAAGGCTCCAATTGAAGCCTTAATGAAGTACTGTGTGTGCCCATGTTGCTTCTTTTTTTGGAACGATAGCCCTCACTTGATTCAGAAGTTGAGAGGCCGGGAGATGAAGTTGATTGATTTAAAAGTTCTCCACTGTTTTCTGTGTGAGTGTTAACACTGTGGGCTATTCGGAAACCGGAAGGGTTTGTGGGTAATGCAGAAGATTTTCTCAAGGCTGACTGGTGATTTGGGCTGTGGGGGGCTGGGTTGGAGCCATTAGGATGTACGGCCATTGGGGCTGCGTTTGAAACCACACTTGTTTCTTTTTTAGCCCTGTTGTTGCTGTTGGACCATGTTAACGTGGTTATTTGACCAGGCTGTGAGGTTCAGGGAGTGCTGTCCTTGCCATCTATATATGCTCTTTCAAATTTGTTGGCTGAGACCCCATTTCCTGTAATGGCAGCTGCATGCAACATTATTATCAGTGTGGCAGGCAGCAAATCAGAGGACCTTGGTTTCATGAGTTCACAGAACCAAAATGTCCGACAGGGGAAAAAGCTTCCTCAGCCAATAGAATAAGAGTATTTTTTAATTTTTTAATTTGCAAAGCTTCACAAATTAACAATCAAGATATCTCTACATATCTTCTTCTCGCCCAATCAGACATCCATTTTAAAGGCTAATTCCTGGAATACTACTGAATGGATTTACACTTCCTTCAGTAAAATTCTACCATCATGCCAAATTGTTAAGCAATTTTTTCTGTATTGAGGAGCTAAATTGAATTTAAAAGGAAATTGCACTTTGGGACGCCCCTTATTTTGTAGTCCTGCTTGATGGATCTGCACAAGAGTTTACATCAAGAATCCAAAGTAAAATTTGTTTTATTTTGGGAACGCTTCGGCCAGATTCACCAAACACTGCCAAAGTTATTAAGAAAACAAAAAATGTGTTGTCAATGGAAGCGCTGAACTAACCACTCTACTAATGTTATCAAGCAGCACTTTATATTTCTCAGGGGTGCAAGCTTCAGAATTTGTTCAAATGTATACATATATTACCCACTGGGGGTTGCCAGTGGGTAGTTCTAGCTTGGACATTTACATAGGAAATGGTTTTTTATGGTTTGCTAATAACTTTGGCACCATTTGGCAAACCTTCACAAAACTTACCAAAAAAGAAAAGTTTCATCCACTTCAGCTCTTTCCTGGAAAAGTTCGGGGTGATCCGTAAAGTGGGGTCCGAGAAAAAAGAGGGTTCCAAACCCAAATTTCCCCATGGAATGTCCATAGGGATGTTTGGAATGCACTAAAGGCAAAACGGCAGAACTGAATTGCACCAAATTTGGCAGGAAGTTAGATTTTGGTCTTGTGATTTGGTGTAAATCTTATCAGTAGTTTTTGAGAAATTAAGGGTAAAAAATATTTGTACATCTGGACAGTTTGGTTCATGAGAGTCTCCTGAGAGTCCTGCGGTCACATGAAATAAAAAATACAGCCATCTGATTAGTCACGAGGGGATTTTTTCCCATTGCTCATCTTGTGGGAGGCTCCCATGAGTCTGTGCTTTGATTGGCTGACTGTTGGAGAAACAGTAATAGAATGGCCGCCATGCCTGAATATGGGGAAAAAATCCTGGTGTTGTGGAAATTAGCTGAAAAACTATATATGAGGACACGGTGAAGGCATACTGACCCCTAGTAATTGAGAGAAAATCTATGAGGCATTAGTAGTGTGATAAAGCAAACTGTAAAATAGAATTTTTGAAATGTTGTGATCCAGCAGGACTCTTGCAGGATCATGAAAAAAAACAAGATTGGTGAAGGCAGTCCCTCCCACACCTTACAATGCATAATGCACACCTGCCGCCTAGAGGTGTCAATTGAGAGTACAGTCCATTCTTTCACCCTACTAAGCACGCTTGTTATTCTGTAGAGAGGTCTCAATGGAGAGGCCAGTCCCTCCCCATACCATATTTTGCACACCTATCACCCTGGGGAGTGGTCTCAGTGGAGCGGTCATTCCATCCACACAATGCTGTGTAAAGTGAACACCCTCGGAGATGTGTCAGCAGAGAGGCCAATCCAACCGCTCACCCTACTACACACACCCATCGCCCTGGAAGAGGTCTCAGTGGAGTGGTCATTCCCTTCACACACTCTGCTGTGCACAGTTGCCACCCTGGGGAGATGAGTCAGCAAAGAGGCCAATCCCACTACTCACCCTACTACACACCCATCGCCCTGGGAGAGATATCTGTGGAGAGGGCAGTCCCTCCTTACACCCTACTATGCAGTTCTGTAGCTCTTGGGAGATGTCCCAGCAGAGAGTCTAGTCTTTCCACACACCCTACTATGTACACCGGTCACCCTGGGGAGAGGACTCAGCAAAGAGGACAGTCCCTCCCCACACCTTGGGCAGAGGTCTCATCAGAGAGACCAGTCCCTCCCGCACTCTACTAGGCATACTTGTTGTCGAGGGGAGATGTCTACGCGAAGAGGGAAGACCATTCCCGCACCCTACTGTGCACCCCCTGGGGAGAGGTGTCAGTGGAGAGGTCAGTTTCTCTCCACACCTTAGTATGCACACATGTTGCCCAGCTGGGAGGTCAGTGTCTGAGGTGGGTTACCGCAAACAGGCTCTTGGCCATGCGGCCTTCGGCTGTGTGCGGTAAGGTATTTGCTGCCTGGGCCAATCCCATGCCACGCATGGCCAAAGGCTGTGCACACATGGGGTAGGCATTATGTGTGGCCATAAAATATCACTTTACATTCAGAAACCTTAGAAATTCACAGAAAAAAAGCACAGGTTAAAGTGACATCATAATTAGGTATGGTAAAAATATTTTACTTTGCCTTAAAAAAAACACCTTAGAAATGCACTGGAAAAAAACCAAAGGTTATATAGGCATTATAGTTAGGTGTAAATATCAGCTGAAACATACCAATTTAAATTAACAAAACCACTGAAATGTACCACTTATAGTTATATCAATTAACTATAATTCATGCCCTAAAGTAAGTAAAAACTCATGCCTTTGAGCTAGAAACCACTTATTTGTTCAAATCTGCCAATTATGCAGCAGATGATGGATTATGTGGCAAATGCAGCAAGTCCATAATTATGCGGAAAGAGCAGCGACCTCAGAATCACTTAAATCCAGTGGCCCTGCTTATACAGGACACTGACCTGTCTACAAAAGGCTCTAATGAAAGTAGTACATATCAGTTGTATCCCAACTGGCATTTTGAACACAAAGACACTACTGTTCACACGTACTTTATTTCATTCCACAGAACTTTGGGGCATATGTATCAACATCTCCATTTGCGATTCTCAAATAGCGTTATTTTGAGAATCGCTATTTGAGAATTGCAAAATGGGATGTATCTAAAAATTCGCACAAATTTTGCGAATTCTTAAAATTCCTTAATTGCGATTAGCAAATTGCAAAATCGCAATTAAGGAATACCTTCCCATTCATTCCTATGGAGCAATGAATGGGAAGTCCTTCTCAATTAGCGAATCGCTATTTGCTAATCGCAAATTGAGAATATTTTCAAAGGTGCAAGGGTGTCATGATGACACCCTGATGCACCCCTGAAATCAGCATGTGTGCGCATATGGCGCACATACATGCCCTAAGGGCATGTATGTGCGCCACATGGCACTTTGAAAAATGCAAAAAAGTGCATTTTTCAAAGAAATCGCAAATTACCACCAACTTGAAGTTGGTGGTAATTTACGATTTCTTAAGGAGAAATCGCACAACTTGGGTGCGTGTTACATAGCATTTAAGAAATCACAATTTGCGAGAAATCGCAAAATTAGCGATTCCTTAAGAATGCGAGGCTGAAATGCCTCATACATCTCATTTTGCGATTTTGTATTCGCAAACGCTGTTTTTTTGCGATTCGCAGCGTTTGCGAATACAAAATCTTTGATACATATGCCCCTTTATGATTAAGACTTCTAGTGTTACATTTTTCCTGATGTTTACAGCGATAGGCAACATACCATCAACTTCCTTGTCTGTATTTGTTTCATTGCAGGAAAACAGAAAATTGGTCTTATTTTGTTAAATGTTCAATGCTGTCAATCATGTCTTCCAGACCAACAGCAGTAAAAACAAAAAAATCAAGGTAAGCAACAGCGCATGTACATATGTCTGTGTGGTACAATGCTACTATTTCATATGCATTTGTTGATGCATCATACATGATTACTTGAAGCCCTAAAATACATCAGGTATTCAAGTGTGAGTGCACTTGTATTAGTAAATAAATGTGGCAACATACCAGTGATCTTTCACACATAAAGAAAGGCATGGTGTAGAATCCTTACAAGGCTTTTGCACACCACTGGTGGAAATTGGGTGCAGCTGGTCAGTTTATGAATTTTTCACCTGATCGAGCAGCTTTCAAATGTGTCAGAAAAATCATCAATTATTTCCGTACAGGGTTTAGCGTAAAACCTTCACACTCCATGTAGGTCTCTCGATCTCCCTTGAAAACGGCAGATATTTCTGTTCTCTGGCTTTATAGTAAACAACCACTTCAAATAACAGGGGGAAATGTGTGATCCGAGCTGTATAAAAAGGAGTAACACAGAGAACACCCTTAAATACATCCCACTCTGTAGCTGTATTTAAAAAACGCCATCTACCCAGATGCAAATTATTCTATAGCAACGCTACCCCGCCATCAGTCCACAAAGGCGCCTAGACTAACGAAACAGAAAACGGACAAACTGCTCACAATCTGAGACAGACAGTTCCAAACATCTCATCCCAGGACGAGACAAACCATCTCACAGATCAAGGAGGTGTTCTCTCGGGCCAAATAAAAGTACCGACAGCAAACTCTTAAAGGGCGCCAGCTCAAAATACCTCAGCAGGATAATTATTCTCAATTTATTTAAATATGGAATTATAGTGGTCTGAGAACTATTAGTAGATTGAGAGGTCATTCACATCAAGTACCGCCTCTCAGAACACCCGGGAGGCAGTGGCAACGACCTTATCATTCCATTCACTTCTCATTCAGCAGTTCGGTTCCAGCCTGGTAAGGCATAGTGAAAAATTTGCAGAAATCCGACAGGTGGTCTCTTAACCTTTGCCTTAGAAGTAGGGGAACTAAGGTGACTTCCTATTGGGTTAGTGTGCAAAATAGGTCTTCTAGTTGTAGGAGCATGTAGGCAGGTCCAGCAGGTAAGCAAATATTGACAAATGTTGACTACTTGAGAATATGCAAAGCAACCTAGTCCAGAAAAGACAGGAAGATTTACATATAGGTCAAAGCTTTTTCTGAAGATCCTGTTATAATCATTGTAAAGTCACGAATTAGTGGTGATGGGAAGCGTTTGGATATCTTTCAATGTACTGAAAACATGTAAAAAAATGTTGCATCTCAAAGTCACTTACAGCGTTTGCTAGATACTGTTGTCTTGAAGAGACATGTATGGGAATTAATAGACTTTTGTATACAAACCTACTCAAATCTCCCAGGTGCCACATGCCAGGCAGGTCACCTCAGACAGAGAACCTCTTACAGCAAGAACATCGCAGTTACACTAGTGGTGCTATTTAATTTAAATAATCTTTAATGCAGCATGGGGCTGTTTATCAAACAGGAGTTTCATGTCAAAGGGATGTGAATTTTTTGTGGATTTGACACTACGGCGGATGTCTGGATGAGTGCTATTGTGCACAATATTCAGGAGCCATTCAATGTTGCAGAGCCTGTGACCTCATCATTAGAATGTTGGTCCTGATGAGAGGAGAATTTTGTGTCTTGAGAGTAGGAACATAAAGAGATAGGGATCACGAGGGGAGCAGTGAAGGGGTGGGAGTCAGAAGCTACAGCCTTGTAAGCAAGCCTGACTCAAGCCTTCAAATAGATAGCCCCTAGGCTAACATGTTTGAGTTACTAGGGCCTCCCTCACGCATAACCTGGGAGGGTTCCTGGGTTCCTGAAAGCTCGGATCTGTTTCAGTGACTCAAACCCATTCTTCCACAGTAGAGCTGTGGACGAGACAGATGCCCTGTGATACTTAGTGTCTGAAAGCATGCAAGGATTCCATTCATGAAGCAGTCATTAAGATTAAAACACAAAAGAATGAACTCATTGCGAGTTGTTAGAGGGTATGTGAACTGCATTCAGGGACACTGGAATAATGCAGCAGGGGAGCACCAGATAATGCTTCGGTTTACTAAACTATGCAGCAATAAAAGGCAAACTATACCAGCATAATGAGGCACATTTCTTGACAGTATTACTTCATTCTTTTGTCATTTTTACACATGGTAATACTGCCTGGACAAAGGTTTCCTATCATTAGTACCAGTTTAACAATCAAATACAGAAATAAGCAATTGGAAGATGACTAGTCAACCTTTGTGTAGCGCCTCCCACTGCGCATGAAAACATCGCCATGTTTTTAGTAACTTTTGATCATTTTGAGTTAAAAACCTTTTTTTATGTTAAAATCTACAGATTAAGCAGCAGATGCTGGATTATTTGGCTGATGTGGCAAATCCATATTTATGTGATAAAAAAAGCCTCAGTCACAGAACTGCATAATTCCAGTGGCCATGACTGAAGCTCACATAAGGTGCTACCTTCACAGAGGTTGAACATCTGAGAATGGAATTCAGAGGTGTAATACAATCAGGATCTAAGACCTGAATGTTTCAACTGACTGCTAAACTTTGAGTGAATGTAAGAATGTTTTATACCCAAAACCATATGCTGTGGATAACTGTTCATACAGAGGACTGAACTCTTTATGATATATTTACGTTAAGAAGCATTTATCCCCATCTTGTCAAAGAAGAGGCTCTAGTCAGTGGAGTAGCTAGGTTGCCATGGGCCCTGGTGCATGAAATGTAACTGGGCCCCTTCACAAGTGTGACATCCCATTCTGTCATCTTCCCTCAACACTCCTCAACCTCCTTTGACAGAGTCTGAATCTGTCATAAGAAACCTTACTACCATTCTCATACACGCAAAATTGTATTTGCACTCTCTGTGCTGTATTTCTGCAAGTCAAAGCCATGTCCCCAAAAAGCATTAGCAAAGCTAATTGGTGTGGCCCTTGTAAAGTGCATGCACACACAGACAAAACATGCAAGGAGCCCACATTCATACTGCGGCCCTCCGAAAGGCCCAACCCTCACGCTGGTCTCATACAGGCATATGCCTCACTTTGCACTCACACAGGCACAACTTTCAACCTGGAGAAAACTTACCCTGCACTCACGAAAGACAATGTTAACCCTACCTTCTCTGTACAGGTGAGTATGTATGACATTGTTCTGCATTCTGTCCATCAATTGTTATTTTTCCATTTGTCACCCCGAGTGGGACGGGTATGCCCAGACGTGGGCCCCGTGCTCTCCATACCACTGGAGTCAAGCTATCCTGGCTGAGGAGGGGTGAAACACCGAAACCGGTCCTAGGATGCTTGTTTCCAGTCTAGGAAGGACGTGGCCTGGCAGTTCGGGCTGGACTGTTCCCATGATGCACAGGGTCAAGACTGATTTGCATATAGCTGGGTTCAAACTAGAATGGCATGAGGAGCAAAAAAAGAATGGATTAAGGCCCAGATCTCTGTACTGGGCAGAATGTATGACATTGTTTGGCATTCTGTCCATCAATTGTTCTTTTTACATTTGTCACCCCGAGAGGGACGGGTATGCCCAGAAGTAGGTCCGTGCTCTCCATGCCACTGGAGTCAAGCTATTGTGGCTGATGAGAGGTGAAACCCCGAAACCGGTCCTAGGATGCTTGTTTCCAGTCCAGGGAGGACCTGGCTTGGCAGTTCGGGCTGGATTGTTCCCATTGGGTGCAGGGTCAAGACTGATTTGCATATTGCTGGGTTCAAACTGGAATAGTATGGGCAGCAAAAAAACAATAGTTTTAGGCCCAGATCTCTGTACAGGGGGGAATGTATGACATTGTTCTGCATTCTGTCCATCAATTGTTCTTTTTGCATTTGTCACCCCGAGTGGGACAGGTATGTCCAGATGTGGGTCCGTGCTCTCCATGCCACTGGAGTCAAGCTATCCTGGCTGATGAGAGGTGAAACCCCAAAACTGGTCCTAGGATGCTTGTTTCCAGTCCAGGGAGGACCTGGCCTGGCAGTTCGGGCTGGACTGTTCCCATTGGGTGCAGGGTCAAGACTGATTTGCATATGACTGGGTTCAAACTGGAATGGCATGGGGAGCAAAAAATGATGGATTTAGGCTGAGATGTCTGTAAGGGGGTGAATGTATGACCTTGTTCTGCATTCTGTCCATCAATTGTTCTTTTTGCATTTGTCACCCCGAGTGGGACGGGTATGCCCAGACGTGGGTCCGTGCTCTCCATTCCACTGGAGTCAAGTTATCCTGGCTGATGAGGGGTGAAACCCCGAAACCGGTATAACTTCTAACTGGGTACTATCCCGGCACTCTTATGTAACAAATTAGCGTGTCACACAGTATAGTGAAGGTGAGAACTTAAGCTCAACAGTATTAGTATTCACAGTTTTAGCTTTTCCCCGATGTTCACAAATAAACAGTACTGTACCAGCAAGGTTCAGTCATAACACATGATTGGTTTAATTTGCATACGAATCTGGATTCTGATATTTACGACATAAGTAAGTAATACATGAACACGTAATTCAGACTTCCAAGATCCTGAATACAACAATATCTGAATAGTTTCTGTATGATGCACCGGTACTACGATGCTGGTTTCCAGTCCAGGAAGGACCTGGCCTGGCAGTTCGGGCTGGACTGTTCCCATTGGGCGCAACGTCATGACTGATTTGCATATGGCTGGGTTCAAACTGGAATGGCATGGGGAGCAAACAAAATGATGGATTTAGACCCATATCTCTGTACTGGGGTGAATGTATGACATTGTTCTGAATTCTGTCCATCAATTGTTCTTTTTGCTACATTCTCACAGGCACCCCTCAAAATGCACTCACTAACTTTAGTGACTATCCCTAAATAACACAAGTACACTGCTCACACACAGGTACACTGCTCACTAGGAGTGATCATAATTTGGACAGAGGTGGTAGAGAAGGCACTAGTTGAGTATCTGAAGCATCAGGATACCAGGATAATTCAAACCTGTTGAGGCAAGCTAGTCTGGATCTCAAATATCCAGTGAGATTATGTAATCTCCCATTAGCCACATTTAGACCAGCACTGCAGATTATGTGGATCCGATCCTTGTTGATTTTTGCGGGGAAGAGTCTTAACATTAAAAATGTCCCTCTTGCCTTTTAGAAAGCAAGGCACTTGTTTTCTTTGTAGTACAAGTAAATGCTAAAACGAATTTAGAAAAATGCCAACTAAATGTGGAGGGTGTGAGCTTCAATAAAAAATTAAAAAGTAAAGCCTCACATTAGTCTGCCATTTTAGAACAGTAAAAAATGTATTCAGGGTATGCAGAATACCGCTTCAAGATGGTGCCATGGTTTTGAAGCTTGCAGCAGTGATTCCTGGTGCTCTGCATAAGAAATGTGTGGTCCTGTAGCAATGGTAGCACAGCTGCTGGATTTCTCATGTCTCAATTAGCACTAGTCTGAAGTTGCATGAGCTACTGGGGTATGAACTCTTGAGGTTAGACGCATCTAGATACAGAGTAACACAGAGTGAGTAGGTAAAGTACCGCTATTCAGACTGCCTGACATCCTAAAGGCCAGGGGTTGTCTACCAGGTAGCCAAAAATTGGCAACAAAGTCAATGTCTGAAGAGGGCTGATCAACTGCCCAATTGTATGTGTGCTGTTCTGAAGAGCTAAACTAATGTGTGAATGACACTCTGATGAATAACTGAAGTGGGTTTACCAAAATCCAATTTTCTCTATTCAAGATTATATCTTGATTTTGTGAAAATGTGAGGCTGGTGAGACAGCTATAACAGTCTTTTTGACAGACAAAAAACACACAGAAATAGACAGAGCACAGGGAGCAGGAGCACCAGGGATACTCGGCTCAGATGCATAAGACATCCAGCACCGGCCAAGAGAATCACAGTTTTATCTGAAAGGCACTGAACAAGAGTGGTACTGCAGGACTAGTTTAAGTTTCCTGAAAACACAAAAAGTGATGGGTAGAATGCTTGCAATTTGTCTAACCACTGTCAATCACTTGGGATAGTATCCCAACCCATCGTTCTCTTGCTCACCATGTCACCTCAGTTTGGACCCAGCCATATTCAAATCAGCCTTGCCCCTGCTCCTAGTGGGAATAGTCCAGACCAATCTGCCAGGCCAGGCCCTCTCTGACAAAAACACAAGCAACCCAGGACCAGTTTCAGACTAGTTATGGACTCATCAGCCGGGTACAGCAAAGCCAGCCAGTGCAAGCTTCCTTCAAAGCCCATTGAACAGGTATGCTATTGCAGGGCCAATCATTGCAAGCTTCCTTCAAGGACATAGAAGAAATGCAACACTGCAGGGCGAGGGCAATCTTGCATCAAAGACTTGGAACAAGTGCAGCATCGCAGGGCTAGCAAGTGCAAGCTTTCTTTAAAGACATGAAAAAAGTGTGGCACTGTGCAGCACCATTTAATGCCTCCAATAGATACGGCGAACAATCAAGATTTCAGATTTGGTAGACGTGTAAGGAACATCACTGGGGTGTATGACTGCAAACTTGACTCACATACATTGCAAGATTCACACAAAAAAACAGGCCCAGTGGCAGCAGGAGTACCTGCTTCCCTCACACCCATAGAATTCATACCTATATGGTTAGAAACAATGCAACCCTCCCTCGAATACACAGAACATGGACAGCATCTGCAACAGCAGACCACAACTTTGTGTAAAAACACACACACACACGTGCACACACACACACACACACACACACACACACAATGTGGAGCAATTAGGAGCAGTGTAAGTTCCCCCTCACATTCAGCCCAGGTACAAGATTGTCATCAGCCGTGAAAGCTAAGATAACCTCACATACTGAACAGCTATCACACTAGCAGCAGCATCTAGGTTTATTTCAAGCACAGAAATACCCAGAATAAAGTATAGAGGTATAGAGGTGGGTGAGCTACTGGAGACTCGAGCCATATGCTAGACTCTGGTTCAGCTAGAGTTCCTCTGGCGCCCTCAAGCCCAAAATGCACTAGTCTTTCTTGTGGCTTCTGTTGCTGCCCAGCGCTGTAACCGCATGCACCAATAATGAAAGACAAATCATACATTTTGATGTCAAACAAGAGCAAGAAAGGGATACCAATCTAGTCACCGAATCACACAGTGTGAAACCAAAAAAGCTGGGATTAATACTAGCTTAGCCACTTGATCAAATTGTGTGATTCTAGGCAACTATTTTATCTTTTTATTGTTCCTCCTATCTTTTCATTACTGAATATGAGAAAACCTTGAAATACGTGAGGTTGTGTGCTGTATGAAACCTCTCTTGTGTTTGACTTAATGGACTATAATGCTGCCCTGTGTAAAATAAGAACATAGCCCACATAAAGTGGTGCACATGACAACTAACTTGCCTCTTAGTTCACTAATGGTATGGGGAGGTGGGGGCATGAATGTTTCTAAGTCCTTGTTTAAAAACTATCACTTTTAGTAAACACCTCTCAGTGCATTAATATAACCTGGTGCACTAAGGTGAAATGCTTGTCAAAAAAATATACTTTTAGGTCACAGCCCACAAAAAAGACATTTTGGGGAGATTCAGAAAGTTGACCTTGGAATGCATTCCACCCGTTGCTTACCATTGACTTTGTGATTTATAACATTTTCTGGCTTTTCTCTTTGCAGGCCTTATGTACTTTAGGCTGTCCAGCTTGAGTTTGTCCCCCCCGTTGCCCAAACCTTGTTTACTATATTATTAAAAACTCGCTTTCTGTAAACGGGTCTTTAAATATTGTTCTTATCTTGTCACACTTGCTGGGCATTTAAAGGCAGGGGTCAAATGTCAAACGATGTCTTTCAGTGGAGTTTGGTGTTTCTCTTTCTTTTGCTTACTTCAGAGTAAGAGAATTTATGTGACAATCTACCCTACTGAGTACCCTCGGGAAAGCACAGGCTGTAGGATGCTATTTTTATTTCAGAATATATCAGAATGAGAAAAGTTGAAATGAAGCACATTTTTTTTGTAATTCTGAAGTGTGGTGGAAACAAATATTTTAATAGGATCAAAACACAACAATACACTAAGTGATGACATTGCCACGCATTATCGTTTGTGCATAGTAAAACTTTATACCTGTGCAAATGTAATGACAATTTCAATTGGAAATGTGTTGTCTATAATGGCATTGCACTATCACACCATGAATACCCACACTGCAGCACTCAATCTTACACTACTACACTCCACACACTCTACAATACTTCACTCTACAACACTCTGCTCCACTCTATGCCCTTCCAGTTTATGCCTTTCCATGCTATGCCATTCTACTCCACTCTATTTCGCTCCACTGTAAGACATTCTACAACACATCTCACCATTCTTCTCCACACCCCTCCACCCACCCATCTCCACTCCAATCTACCCTACTCCAATCTACCCCAATCCATTCCAAATTACCTCAACCCACTCCACCCCATTCAGTTTCAATCTACTCCATTCCACTCCACCCAATCTACCCCACTCCGCTCCAATCTAAAAGACTCTACTCACTCTACCCAATCTACCCCAATTCACTCCAATCAACACCACTCCACTCTCCCACCCTCCAATATACCCATCCTAATCTATCTCAACCCACTATATTCTACCTCACTCCAATATACCCTGATCACTCCACTCCAGTCCAATCTACCCCACACCACTCCAATCTACCCTACTCCAATCTATCCCATTTAAATCTACCTCAATCTACCCACTCTATTCCAATCTACCCTTGTCTAATTCACTCCAATTTACTCCATCTCAATCTTCACTCCAATCTACAACAACCTACCCCATTCCACCCCTATCTACCGAATTAAATCCTAATCTACCCCACTCCAATCCACCCAGTGTATCCTACTCTACTACACTTGTCTACCCCACAACGATCTCCACTCCACTCTACCCAAATCAACTCTACCCAACTCAACCCAGATCCGCTCTACCCTACTCCAATCTACCCTACCCCAATCCACCCAATTCTACTCAACTCTAATCTAGCCCACTCCACTCTAGCCCAAACGACCATGCTCCTCTCTATCCCAATCTACCCTCCTCCACTTCACTCCAATCTATCCCACTCCAATCTACTACACTCCATTCCAATGTAACCCACTCCATTCCAATGTAACCCACTCCACCCCACTCTACCCCACTCCAATCCACCCAATCTACCCCACTCCAAGGAGTACCCCATTCCACACCAATGTAGCCCACCCGCCTCCACTCCATCGGCCACACTCCAGTCTACCCCAATCCACCCCAGTCTACCCCACTTCACTCCAATCTATCCAATATACCTCACTCCACTCTACCCCAATCTTGCAGATCTACCTCACTCGGATCTTCTGCACTTGTCTCCCACACTTATCTACCACACTCCTATCTACCCCAATCAACCCAACTCTACCCCACTTCACTCCAATGTATCCAACCCCACTGCAATCTACCTAACTCTACTCCAATATACCCCACTCCACTCCAATATACCCTACTACACTCCAGTCTGCCACAATCTACCCCACTCCAATCCAACCCACCCCAATCCAAGCCACTACATTTCAATCTACCCCACACTACTCCACTACAATGTACCCCAATCTACCCCTTTCCAGTCTATCTCACTTTACCCCAATATAACCCACTACCATATATCCCATTTACCCCACTCCACACCAATCTACCCCTCTCCTCGCTACTCCAATTTACCCCCACGTCACTCTAAATCAATCTACCACACTCAATGCTACCCCACTCCAATCTACCCCTCCCCATTCCAATCTAGCCCACCCCGTTCCAATCTACCCCACCCCGTTCCACTCCAATCTACCCTACTCCACTCCAGTCCAATCTACCCCATTTCAAACTACCACACTGGATTCCATCCCTCTCCAATCCATCCCAATCTACCCCCACTCCAATCTACACCAAACCATTCCAATGTAACCTTCTCTAAACCACCCAATCGCCCTACTCCATTTACTGCACTCCTATCTACCCCACTCACTCCAATCTACCCCACTCGATTCTAATCTACTCTACTCTAATCCACCCAATCTGCCCTACTCCAAAAAACAAGTCCACTCCATTCTACCCCACTCCACTCTACCCCACTCCACTCTTCTCCTGTCTACCCCACTCCAATATACCCCAATATACCTCACTCTATTGTGCCTCAATCTACCCTGACCTAACCCACACCTATCTACCCCACTCATATCTACTGCACTCCTATCTACCCCAATCCACCCAACTCTATCCCACTCCGCTCAATATACCCACCCCATTTCATACCAATCTACCCCCCTCCACTATACCCTACTCCACTCCAATGTACCCCATTCAACTACAATCTACCTCACTCCACTACAATCTACCCCACTCCACAGCAATCAATTAAATCTACCCCACTCCAATCTACCCCACTCTACTCTACTACAATCTACCCCAATCTACCCAACGGCAGTCTACCTCACTTTACCCCAATATACCCCACTACAATCTACACCATTCTACTCTAAACCAATCTACCCCACTCCACACTAACCCAATCTATCTCACTCCACTCTAAGCCAATCTACCCCACTCCATGTTACCCCAATCTACACCACTCCATGCTACTCTAACCTAAGCCAACCTACCCCACTCCACGCTACTCCAGTCTACCTCACTCCATGCTACTGCAATCTACCCTATTCCAATCTACCACAAACCACTCCACTAATGTTCAGCCATGCTGAACAGCAGCCACACTGGTGTACAACATGGCTAAAACACATTGCCAAAGCCAATAGCTCTTGTATAGGCGTGACCTATTGCCTTTGCCAATGCTTGTTTTATTTTTAAGACACTTTAATATATGTTTATGAAATATCTGTTGTGGGATTTCTATGTCAACATTTGCCATCATTCAGCTTGTGCCTGAGCTCTTATAGCCAAGGTAGACTCTTGGTTCGGCTCTCCCTGTTAACTTGTTGGCTCGCCCATTTCTACTGCAGTACTGTGTATAACAGGTACTCGAGTTCCCCCTCTCTCTCTCAGTATCTCACTCTGGGTACCCACATCTTGCTTTCTGAGAATCTGGCAGGTTTCCATGGGTCTCAGAAGGATAGCTATTCCTACTTCTGGTTTTAATAAGGAAGAATTGTGCATTAGTGATACAAAGAAGTTGTTTAAAGTTGTGCATTTTTTTATTTAGGAAAAAATGAAAAAACATAAAACTCAAATTGTTATGTTTCACACTTCCAGGACTCAGTCCGTAAGTAATTTTACGTTCATTTACTAACTGCCATAGTTTGCCCTCCACCTGTCAGGCTGAACCAGTGATGTCTGTGACCATCTTCTCTTCAGAAGTCACCCTGCAGCATGGGCATAATCTCTTTGACCTCTGCTGGCATCGAGTAGAGAGGACAGAATGGCGCACTCTGAATTTACAAAACTGAGCATGTGTGCTCCCAGAGCTGAAAGAGCCCATGTGGCTGTAGTAGGCAGAGAACTCATAGAAATTCTGAAAAATACAAGCTTCACACACAAATGTGCAATTCCCATTTAGCAGGAGAGTAGTAATGGTGTAGTATATAGCTGGTGTTGCATTTAGGAGCACACTGTCAAATATTTTACTATAACATGGTGTGGTAGCCATTGCCATTAACAGACAGCACATTTTTTATTGAAATGACCCCTAACTTTGCACAAAGTTTTACTGATAAAATGATATAGCATGCAAACAATAATGTATGCAAATTTGGTTTCAGTGAATATTTGTGCATCACCATTTATACATCACTAAGAAAAGTGTCTTGATTTGTTCTAATCCTATTCAAATATTTGTTTCCATCGCACTAAGTATTAGAAAAATAAGCGGTTCTTTTGTGCTTTCCTAACTGTTTAATTACTTTGAAATATTTGTACAGTTCATTTATAGGTTTTAAATGTTGTTGTGTTATAAGAAAACAACATCATATAGCCTTTTCTTTCTCACCAGCAAGACTGTCACATAGTTCACTTTACAAAATCCTCAAACTTTGCTGTAGGTAGTTGGGCCCCCTTCACACGTCTAAGACCCGGTGCATTGCACCAGCTGCACCACTGGTAGCTACGCACGTGCTCTAGCTGTATGGTTCTAAAAAGTATAAAGTTGCTTATCGCGATGCGGCATGGCGTTGCACCAATACACACACCTGTACCACCACGTATTGTCAAAATGTTCAGGCCGACTTAGCCTCACCTATATGGCTGAGGGAGCCCCCCACCTCCAATTAAACATCTTGCAGCAGCAAGGTGTAAAATAGGAAGGACATGATTGATTTACAGAATAAGGATACTGCTAATATAGTGCAGGGACTGTTGTGAGACGGAGTCACATCCTGTAATTGCCCTTCTGCTGGCTTCCCTGCCGCAAATAGGAGCCTGTGGAGGGGCGTAGTAACTATTGGTGCAGCAGGTGCAGTAGCACCAATCAATCAATCAATCAATCAATGACACTTATAAAGCGCGCTACATACCCGTAGGGTCTCAAGGCGCTGGGGGGGGGGGGGGGTGCCGCTACTGCTCGTACAGCCAGGTCTTCAGCTTCTTCCTGAAGGAGAGGTGGTCTTGGGTCAGGCGCAGGTCGGTCGGGAGGGAGTTCCAGGTCTTGGCGGCCAGGTAGGAGAAGGACCTTCCTCCTGTAGTCGCTCTTCGGATGCGGGGGACGGCGGCGAGGGCGTGGTTGGCTGATCGGAGGTGGCGTTTGGGAGCGTAGAAGTTGACTCGGCTGTTGAGGTAGCTCGGGCCTTGGTCGTGTAGGGCTTTGTGTGCGTGGGTGAGGAGGCGGAAGGTGATTCTTTTGTTGACGGGGAGCCAGTGAAGGTCTCTCAGATGTCCGGAGATGTGGCTGGTTCGTGGGATGTCGAGGATGAGTCTGGCTGAGGCGTTCTGGATCCGCTGGAGTCTCTTCTGGAGCTTGGCGGTGGTACCGGCGTAGAGGGCGTTGCCGTAGTCCAGTCGGCTGGTGACGAGGGCCTGGGTGACGGTTTTCCTGTTCTCGGTGGGGATCCACCAGAAGATCTTCCGTAGCATGCGTAGGATGTTGAAGCACGCCGAGGAGACGTTGTTGACTTGCCTGGTCATGGAGAGGGAGGAGTCCAGGATGAAGCCCAGGTTGCGTGCATGGTCTGTCGGTTTGGGTGCGGTGCCCAGGGCGGGAGGCCACCAGGAGTCGTCCCAGGCGGAGGGTGAGGGGCCCAGGATGAGGACCTCCGTCTTGTCCGAGTTCAGTTTCAGGCACCAGAGTCCAGAAGCCTGATGGACCCACTAAATCCAGATTATTGCTGTATTTTATTATTTAAAGAGCAGCCAGGTGGACTATTGCCTTCCTTGCAACAGGGCATGTGACCCCCGACATATGCTAAATGTGGCGCCGCGGCCAGGGCAACTGACTCTGGAATCTAGGGATCACGGTTCGATCCCCGGCTCCGGTGGCAGATTAGCCCAGCACCATGTGCCTCTGGGCAATAGCTTGCTTAATCTTCCCCACGGCCCCCAGCGCCTAGAGACTCTTATGGGTGATTGTTCGCGCTTTACAAATGTGGATTATTATTATTATGCTAATGCTTAGGCCGGGAGGGGATGGTCAATTCTGCGATGACATTAAAGGTCAAAGGTTTGTGTTGTCACTCCGGCTACACCTAGCAGTTGTGTGAATCAGTGTATACGACGCTTTAAACCCTGCCTGCCCCCCACCTTTCAGCTCAGACTGTGAAGCACAGCGAGGGAGGGTTGAGAGGAATTAAACAGCAGGGAACGAGCGAGAGAAAGCCGCCAGCTTCCCCCCAACCTGAAATGTCAGCTGCAGACGAAGGGCACAGCAAATGCAATCTCCTAACTTTCACCACGTCACCTGGCATTTGGATTTCATTCCGATAAGCTATCAGCTGCTGAACTCCGGTGCCGTATTTCCATCTCCAGCCCCTCGCGCTCGTTCCCGCGCTCCTGGCCGCCGACTGGTAATTTAAAAATGAATGTGACGACAGATCAGCCACCCTACCTGTGGCAGAGATTAAAAACACACGGCTGTAGGGGCTCTGATTCTGATGTGTAGAGGGGAGCCAGCTCTGGGGCGGGGCCGCGGGGCATGATGGGAGAGCGGAGTGAAGGCCGCCAGTTCTACTCCGGGACTGCTGCCATCCCGCCTCGGCGTCACTCCGTAGAAGGTCTTATTTGTAGGATTTAAAAATAAATCCTACACCCACAAGGCTTTTTTTTCTAAAGAATGGCTTCTGGCGGGTTTTCTTGCTGTCACTGCAACGCGCCATCCGAGTGAAGAGGAAATAAGGCAGCCGTCCAATCTTCCTAGTAGGGAGTGAATGTGGAATCTGTTCCAAGAGCCGAAGAAATCCATTCAGTCCAAGTTCTGTTTATGAACCGCTGTAAAAAAAAAAAAAACAGTGCACGAGGTACTGAAATCGAGTTTCGGTCCAGATCATGCTCTACTGCAGATGGCGTTCAGTGCAAGAGATACTGAATCCCAGTTCCGGTTCAGATCATGCACTGCTGCAGATGGCGTTCAGTCCAAGAGATATTGAATTCCAGTTCAGGTTCAGATCATGCACTGCTGCAGATGGCGTTCAGTCCAAGAGATACTGAATTCCAGTTCAGGTTCACATCATGCACAGCTGCAGATGGCATTCAGTCCAAGAGATACTGAATCCCAGTTCCGGTTCAGATCATGCACTGCTGCAGATGGCGTTCAGTCCAAGAGATATTGAATTCCAGTTCAGGTTCAGATCATGCACTGCTGCAGATGACGTTCAGTCCAAGAGATACCGAATTCCAGTTCAGGTTCTGACCATGCACTGCTGCAGATGGCATTCAGTCTAAGTGATACCGAATTCCAGTTCAGGTTCTGACCATGCACTGCTGCAGATGGCGTTCAGTCCAAGAGATATTGAATTCCAGTTCAGGTTCAGATCATGCACTGCTGCAGATGGCGTTCAGTCCAAGAGATATTGAATTCCAGTTCAGGTTCACATCATGCACTGCTGCAGATGACGTTCAGTCCAAGAGATACTGAATTCCAGTTCCGGTTCAGATCATGCACTGCTGCAGATGGCGTTCAGTCCAAGAGATACTGAATTCCAGCTCAGGTTCACATCATGCACTGCTGCAGATGGCGTTCAGTCCAAGAGATACTGAATTCCAGTTCAGGTTCTGACCATGCACTGCTGCAGATGGCGTTCAGTCCAAGAGATATTGAATTCCAGTTCAGGTTCAGATCATGCACTGCTGCAGATGGCGTTCAGTCCAAGAGATATTGAATTCCAGTTCATGTTCACATCATGCACTGCTGCAGATGGCATTCAGTCCAAGAGATACTGAATTCCAGTTCAGGTTCACATCATGCACTGCTGCAGATGGCGTTCAGTCCAAGAGATACTGAATTCCAGCTCAGGTTCAGATCATGCACTGCTGCAGATGGCGTTCAGTCCAAGAGATACTGAATTCCAGCTCAGGTTCAGATCATGCACTGCTGCAGATGGTGTTCAGTCCAAGAGATACTGAATTCCAGTTCAGGTTCAGATCATGCACTGCTGCAGATGGCGTTCAGTCCAAGAGATATTGAATTCCAGTTCAGGTTCTGACCATGCACTGCTGCAGATGGCGTTCAGTCCAAGAGATACTGAATTCCAGTTCAGGTTCACATCATGCACTGCTGAAATGGCGTTCGGTTCAAGAGATACTGAATTCCAGTTCCGGTTCAGATCATGCACTGCTGCAGATGACGTTCAGTCCAAGAGATACTGAATTCCAGTTCAGGTTCTGACCATGCACTGCTGCAGATGGCGTTCAGTGCAAGAGATACTGAATTCCAGTGCAGGTTCAGATCATGCACTGCTGCAGATGGCGTTCAGTCCAAGAGATACTGAATTCCAGTTCAGGTTCACATCATGCACTGCTGCAGATGGCGTTCAGTTCAAGAGATACTGAATTTCAGTTCCGGTTCAGATCATGCACTGCTGCAGATGGCGTTCAGTCCAAGAGATATTGAATTCCAGTTCAGGTTCACATCATGCACTGCTGCAGATGGCGTTCAGTCCAAGAGATACTGAATTCGAGTTCAGGTTCACATCATGCACTGCTGCAGATGGCGTTCAGTCCAAGAGATACTGAATTCCAGTTCAGGTTCTGACCATGCACTGCTGCAGATGGCGTTCAGTGCAAGAGATACTGAATTCCAGTGCAGGTTCAGATCATGCACTGCTGCAGATGGCGTTCAGTCCAAGAGATACTGAATTCCAGTTCAGGTTCACATCATGCACTGCTGCAGATGGCATTCAGTCTAAGTGATACTGAATTCCAGTTTAGGTTCTGACCATGCACTGCCGCAGATGGCGTTCAGTCCAAGGGATATTGAATTCCAGTTCAGGTTCACATCATGCACTGCTTCAGATGGCATTCAGTCAAAGAGATACTGAATTCGAGTTCAGGTTCACATCATGCACTGCTGCAGATGGCTTTCAGTCCAAGAGATACTGAATTCCAGTTCAGGTTCTGACCATGCACTGCTGCAGATGGCGTTCAGTGCAAGAGATACTGAATTCCAGTGTAGGTTCAGATCATACACTGCTGAAGATGGCGTTCAGTCCAAGAGATATTGAATTTCAGTTCAGGTTCAGATCATGCACTGCTGCAGATGGCGTTCAGTCCAAGAGATACTGAATTCCAGTTCAGGTTCACATCATGCACAGCTGCAGATGGCATTCAGTCCAAGAGATACTGAATCCCAGTTCCGGTTCAGATCATGCACTGCTGCAGATGGCGTTCAGTCCAAGAGATATTGAATTCCAGTTCAGGTTCAGATCATGCACTGCTGCAGATGACGTTCAGTCCAAGAGATACCGAATTCCAGTTCAGGTTCTGACCATGCACTGCTGCAGATGGCATTCAGTCTAAGTGATACCGAATTCCAGTTCAGGTTCTGACCATGCACTGCTGCAGATGGCGTTCAGTCCAAGAGATATTGAATTCCAGTTCAGGTTCAGATCATGCACTGCTGCAGATGGCGTTCAGTCCAAGAGATATTGAATTCCAGTTCAGGTTCACATCATGCACTGCTGCAGATGACGTTCAGTCCAAGAGATACTGAATTCCAGTTCAGGTTCACATCATGCACTGCTGCAGATGGCGTTCAGTCCAAGAAAAACTGAATTCCAGTTCAGGTTCACATCATGCACTGCTGCAGATGGCATTCAGTCCAAGAGATACTGAATTCGAGTTCAGGTTCACATCATGCACTGCTGCAGATGGCGTTCAGTCCAAGAGATATTGAATTCCAGTTCAGGTTCAGATCATGCACTGCTGCAGATGGCGTTCAGTCCAAGAGATACTGAATTCCAGTTCAGGTTCACATCATGCACTGCTGCAGATGGCATTCAGTCCAAGAGATACTGAATTCGAGTTCAGGTTCACATCATGCACTGCTGCAGATGGCGTTCAGTCCAAGAGATACTGAATTCCAGTTCAGGTTCTGACCATGCACTGCTGCAGATGGCGTTCAGTGCAAGAGATACTGAATTCCAGTGCAGGTTCAGATCATGCACTGCTGCAGATGGCGTTCAGTCCAAGAGATACTGAATTCCAGTTCAGGTTCACATCATGCACTGCTGCAGATGGCATTCAGTCCAAGAGATACTGAATTCCAGTTCCGGTTCAGATCATGCACTGCTGCATACGACGTTCAGTCCAAGAGATACTGAATTCCAGTTTAGGTTCTGACCATGCACTGCTGCAGATGGCGTTCAGTCCAAGAGATACTGAATTCCAGTTCCGGTTCAGATCATGCACTGCTGCAGATGGCGTTCAGTCCAAGAGATACTGAATTCCAGTTCAGGTTCACATCATGCACTGCTGCAGATGGCGTTCAGTTCAAGAGATACTGAATTTCAGTTCCGGTTCAGATCATGCACTGCTGCAGATGGCGTTCAGTCCAAGAGATATTGAATTCCAGTTCAGGTTCAGATCATGCACTGCTGCATACGACGTTCAGTCCAAGAGATACTGAATTCCAGTTCAGGTTCTGACCATGCACTGCTGCAGATGGCGTTCAGTCCAAGAGATACTGAATCCCAGTTCCGGTTCAGATCATGCACTGCTGCAGATGACGTTCAGTCCAAGAGATACTGAATTCCAGTTCAGGTTCACATGCACTGCTGCAGATGCAGTTTAGTTCGGTCCAAGAGATATGGAAATCCACTCAAACTCCAATTATGCATGGCTGCAAGCAAATGGCCTTTGGCAAAGTCCAATCCAAGAGAAACTGAAAAACAGTTTGGGTTATGTTCATTCACCGCTGCAGACGAAGTCCAATTTAATAGATACTTAAATCAAGGTCAAGTTCTGTTCATGCATAACTGTAAACAAAGTCCAATGCAAGAGGTACTGAAACCCACTTCAGGTTCAGATCATGCACTGTTGCAGATGACGTCCCATCCAAGATGTACTGAAATCCAGGTCCCGTCTGCTTTCGTCAAGATTCCCGTCCAATAGATACTGAAAGCTAGGTCAAGCTCTGTTTATGAATCCCTGCAGATAAAGTCTAATGGAAGTGATACTGAAATCCAGTCCAGGGTCTGAATATGCACAGTTTCAGATGCCATTACAGCAATGGTTAATTTGGAAAAGTATAAGTGCAGGTGCTCGCTTCAGGAGGCTGCTTGCACCAGCACATTTCTCCTGTAACGCCGCCTAAAACAGAGCCAACTCTAACCAGGAAGTGGGGAGAGGATGTAACATAATGGAAAGAGCTGCACACTACGCAGCTGGGAAATAAGGTTCGAGTCTCGGCATCAACTCAACATCCTGTGATTCAGGGTAAACCGCTTCATCTCCTCCTTCCTACCAAAAATGAGTGTGTCCTTAACTGGTGTTAATTAAACTATAGCGCCGATGTTGATGATTAAGTGCCGGTGCTGAGCACCAGAAACCACCGACCCAACTTAAACACTGCGTTACAGTTCAAGAGATACTCAGATCATGCACTGCTGCAGGCGAAGTCCAATCCAATAGATATTGAAATCTAAATGCAGCTCAGTTTATTCATCGCTGTAGACAAAGTCCAATCCAACAGATATTGAAATCCAGCTCAGGTTCTGCTCATGCAGTGCTGCACACAAAGACCAATCCAACAGATAATTAAATCCAGTTCAAGTTCTTTTCACTCAGTGCTGCACGCAAAGAGCAATCCAACAGATACTGAAATCCAGTTCAGGTTCTTTTCATTCATTGCTCCACACAAAGACCAATCCAACAGATATTGAAATCCAGTCCAGTTTCTCTTTATGCAGTGCTGCACACAAAGTCCAATCCAACAGATACGGAAATCCAGTTCAGGTTCTGCTCATGCAGTGCTGCACACAAAGGCCAATCCAACAGATACGGAAATCCCGCTCCGTTTCTGCTCATGCAGTGCTGCACACAAAGACCAATCCAACAGATACTGAAATCCAGCTCAGGTTCTGGTTATGCAGTGCTGCATACAAAGACCAATCCAACAGATACTGAAATCCCGCTCAGGTTCTGCTCATGCAGTGCTGCACACAAAGACCAATCCAACAGATACTGAAATCCAGCTCAGGTTCTGGTCATGCAGTGCTGCATACAAAGACCAACCCAACAGATACTGAAATCCCGCTCAGGTTCTGCTCATGCAGTGCTGCATACAAAGACCAATCCAACAGATACGGAAATCCCGTTCAGGTTCTGCTCATGCAGTGCTGCACACAACGACCAATCCAACTTATACTGAAATCCAGTTCAGGTTCTGCTCATGCAGTGCTGCAGACAAAGGCCAATCCAACAGATACGGAAATCCCGCTCCGGTTCTGCTCATGCAGGGCTGCATACAAAGACCAATCCAACAGATACTGAAATCCAGTTCAGTTTCTCTTCAGGCAGTGCTGCACACAAGGACCAATCCAACAGATACTGAAATCCAGCTCAGGTTCTGGTCATGCAGGGCTGCATACAAAGAACAATCCAACAGATACTGAAATCCCGCTCAGGTTCTGCTCATGCAGTGCTACACACAACGACCAATTCAACAGCTACCGAAATCCAGTTCCGTTTCTCTTCATGCAGTGCTGCAAACAAAGACCAATCCAACAGATACTGAAATCCAGTTCAGTTTCTCTTCATGCAGTGCTGCATACAAAGACCAATCCAAGAGATACTGAAATCCCGCTCAGGTTCTGCTCATGCAGTGCTGCACACAAAGACCAATCCAACAGATACTGAAATCCAGCTCAGGTTCTGATCATGCAGTGCTGCATACAAAGACCAATCCAACAGATACGGAAATCCAGTTCAGGTTCTGCTCATGCAGTGCTGCATACAAAGACCAATCCAACAGATACTGAAATCCCGCTAAGGTTCTGCTCATGTAGTGCTTCACACAAAGACCAATCCAACAGATACTGAAATCCAGCTCAGATTCTGGTCATGCAGTGCTCCATACAAAGATCAATCCAACAGATACTGAAATCCCGCTCAGGTTCTGCTCATGTAGTGCTGCACACAAAGACCAATCCAACACATACTGAAATCCAGCTCAGGTTCTGCTCATGCAGTGCTGCACACAAGGACCAATCCAACAGATACTGAAATCCAGTTCAGTTTCTCTTGATGCAGTGCTGCATACAAAGACCAATCCAACAGATACTGAAATACAGCTCAGGTTCTGGTCATGCAGTGCTGCATACAAAGACCAATCCAACAGATAGTGAAATCCCGCTCAGGTTCTGCTCATCCAGTGCTGCATACAAAGACCAATCCAACAGATACGGAAATCCTGCTCAGGTTCTGCTCATGCAGTGCTGCACACAAAGACCAATCCAACAGATACTGAAATCTAGCTCAGGTTCTGCTCTTGCAGTGCTGCACACAAAGACCAATCCAACAGATAGTGAAATCCAGTTCAGGTTCTTTTCATGCAGTGCTGCACACCAAGGCCAATCCAACAGATACTGAAATCCAGTTCAGTTTCTCTTCATGCAGTGCTGCATACAAAGACCAATCCAACAGATACGGAAATCCAGTTCAGGTTCTGCCCATGCAGTGCTGCACACAAAGGCCAATCCAACAGGTACTGAAATCCAGCTCAGGTTCTGGTCATGCAGTGCTGCATACAAAGACCAATCCAACAGATACTTAAATCCCACTCAGGTTTTTCTCATGCAGTGCTGCATACAAAGACCAATCCAACAGGTACTGAAATCCCGCTCAGGTTCTGCTCATTGCAATTGTAATTGTAATAGTTCTTATATAGCGCTGCTGTCACCCTACGGGTATCCTGGCGTCAGATATAGGAACACAACCATCATGGTGAGGAATCAGAAAGAGAGAGCATGGAGGATCAAGCTTTCGGGAAGAGCCACGTTTTTAGGCTCTTTCTGAATTTAGTTAGAGAGTCAATCTGTCTCATCCTCTGTGGTAACTCATTCCACAGCTGAGCACCGACCACACTGAAGGCCCCCCCCCCCAAGCCTGGAGCGTTTAAATCTCGGAATTACCAGCAGACTGGCGCCAGAGGAACGAAGCTGTCTCCGAGGGAGATACCAGGCAAACCTTTCCTGTAATGGGACTGGACCCAGCTCGTGTATTGCTCTGTACACCAAACAGAGGGATTTAAAAAGGACCCTTTCCTTGATAGGTAACCAGTGGAGCTCTCTCAGGGCATGAGTAGAAGACTAATTACTCCGCAGGTTCAGCACCGGTTTTGCCGCGGCAGACTGGACTCTTTGCAAACCCTGAAAGATGTACTGAGGGGCCCCTAAATACAAGAAATTGCAATAGTCCAGTCTGCTCATCACTGTGCTGCTTACTACCAGGGAGCGCAAATCCTTCGGTAGGATCGGAAATATCCGACATAACAAGCGCAACAGACCAAACCACACGCTGGCTGTCTTGTTTGCCTGCGACTCCATTTGGAGGTTCTTATCTATTAGGACCCCCAGGTTACGTATCGTACTGGCCGGAGCCAGCGGATCCTCCTCGGGGGTAAGCCTAAACTCCACCGGTGTATGCATAGGCAATCTCGCCGATGAACAGTATAACACCTCGGTCTTCCCTCCATTGAACTGCAGGGAGATCCTCCGCAACCAGTCTGCGGTCTGACGCATACACTCTTGGAATGAATCCATAGAGACTGCCTGTTTTCCTTCCAAGTAGAACGCCAATTGCGTATCGTCCGCGTAGTTGACCAAGTCAACCCGAACGATTTAATGATGGGAAAAAGCGGCTGCAGATAAATGTTAAAGAGAATAGGGCTGATGGCAGGACCCTGCGGTACCCCATAGGCTATGGGTGATTTACGGGATGTAAATGGTGCTAAGGTTACCGTCTGTTGTCTCCCTGTCAAATAAGACCGCAGCCATTGCAATGCCCGTCCCTTCACCCCTATTCTCTCCAGTCTCTCCAACAGGATTAAGTGGCTCACTGTGTCGAACACGGCCGAAATATCGAGAAGCACTAAAACCGTGGCATTCCCGTTGTCGGCCCGCATCCGTAGGTTGTCCAACATAGTGGACAGAGCTGACTCCGTCCCATGCCCGGGCCGGAATCCGAACTGATCCTTGTCCAACAGATGATGTTCCTTCAAGAAGCATGATAAAGATCTGCTTACAGCCTTTTCCAGGATTTTAATTGGAAAGGGAAGGAGAGAGATTGGTCTAAAATTAGCCGGATTTGTCTTGTCCAAGGAGGGCTTCTTAATCAGGGGTGTCACCACCGCCTGCTTCCATCCCTCCGGGACGGTGCCTTCTTCCAGGGACTGATTACATATCTGTTGTAACCAGGGAAAAGTCATTTGGCCATAGGTCTTCCACACTTTCTGAGGCAAAGGGTCAAGTGGAGACCCTGAGGATATGCTTTGTGCAACGGTGTTAAAAGTGAGATCGGTAAAGATCTGAAAGCTATCCAGCAGTGCTGCACACAAAGACCAATCCAGCAGATACTGAAATCCAGCTCAGGTTCTGGTCATGCAGTGCTGCATACAAAGACCAATCCAACAGATACTGAAATCCCGCTCAGGTTCTGCTCATGCAGTGCTGCACACAAAGACCAATCCAACAGATACTGAAATCCAGCTCAGGTTCTGGTCATGCAGTGCTGCATACATAGACCAATTCAACAGATATGGAATCCAGTTCAGGTTCTGCTCATACAGTGCTACAAACAAAGGCCAATCCAACAGATACTGAAATCCAGTTCAGGTTCTGCTCATGCAGTGCTGCACACAAAGGCCAATCCAACAGATACTGAAATCCAGTTCCATTTTCTTCATGCAGTGCTGCATACAAAGACCAATTCAACAGATACAGAAATCCAGTTCAGGTTCCGCTCATGCAGTGCTGCATACAAAGACCAATTCAACAGATACTGAAATCCAGTTCAGTTTCTCTTCATGCAGTGCTGCATACACAGACCAATCCAACAGATACTGAAATCCAGTTCAGTTTCTCTTAATGCAGTGCTGCATACAAAGACCAATCCAACAGATACTGAAATTCAGTTCAGGTTCTGCTCATGCAGTGCTGCACACAAAGGCCAATCCAACAGATACTGAAATCCAGTTCCATTTTCTTCATGCAGTGCTGCATACAAAGACCAATTCAACAGATACAGAAATCCAGTTCAGGTTCCGCTCATGCAGTGCTGCATACAAAGACCAATTCAACAGATACTGAAATCCAGTTCAGTTTCTCTTCATGCAGTGCTGCATACACAGACCAATCCAACAGATACTGAAATCCAGTTCAGTTTCTCTTCATGCAGTGCTGCATACAAAGACCAATCCAACAGATACTGAAATCCAGTTCAGTTTCTCTTCATGCAGTGCTGCATACAAAGACCAATCCAACAGATACTGATATCCAGCTCAGGTTCTGCTCATGCAGTGCTGCACACAACGACCAATCCAACAGATACTGAAATCCAGCTCAGGTTCTGCTCATGCAGTGCTGCACACAACGACCAATCCAACAGATACTGAAATCCAGTTCAAGTTCTGCTCATGCAGTGCTGCATACAAAGACCAATTCAACAGATACTGAAATCCAGTTCAGTTTCTCTTCATGCAGTGCTGCATACAAAGACCAATCCAACAGATACGGAAATCCAGCTCAGGTTCTGCTCATACAGTGCTGCACACAACGACCAATTCAACAGATACTGAAATCCAGTTCAGTTTCTCTTCATGCAGTGCTGCTTACAAAGACCAATCCAACAGATACTGAAATCCATTTCAAGTGTTTATATTCCTGAATGCTCCAGACAAAGTCTCCTCCGCAAATTTAGTCCATTCATTCATGCAGTTCTGCAGACAAAGTTCAGTCCAGGAGTTACTGAAATCCAGCTCATGGTCTGTTGGTGCAGTCAGTTTTACAAAGTCCAGTCGATATATACTAACATTGAGTTCATCTTCTGTTTGTGAATGCGCTACACAAATTCAAGTGCATGAGTAGTAGTCAGTCGTTCAGGCACCTCTGCAAACACAGTCCAGTTCAACAGAAACTTGAATCCAATACAGGGTCTTGCATCAGGATTTCTGCTCATGGAGTTCTGCACAGCAAGCAAAGTCCATTCCAAGAAACCACTAGAATCTATGTCCGGTTCTGTTTCTCTTATTTTTTTTTATTTTTTTTTGCAGTTTTATATAGCGCAAACTCGACCCAAAGGTATTGGAGCACTTTATATGTGCACCAGTTACATTACATTAGGACACACTAATTCTTCTTTTTTTGATGTGCATGGGGAGATTATGTGATTTGCCCAGAATCACGGGATGTTGAGCAGACGCTGAGGATCAAAATTGGTTACCTAGCTCCAAGGTCGGCAGCTGATTGCCGAGGACTGCATACAACGTTGATTTCAGAATTCCTCTTCCAGTTCTATCTTCAGGAGCAGCAAGCACAATCCACTTCAAGTGATACTGAAAATCAGTTTGTTATGTTCCTGCAGTGCTGCAGATGAGTCCAAACCAAGAAATACTGAAATCCAATTCTGGGTTTTTTCATGCACGCTCATGTCAAAGTCCAGTCCAAAATGCTAAAATCCACTTCGGTTTCTGTCCATGGAGGACCACAAAGTCCAGTCCAAGAGTTATTGAAAACCAATTCAGTTTCTATTAATTCACTGCTGCAGAAAGTCAAGCCAAGAGATACAGAAATACAATTCAGGGTCTTCTCCCAAGCACCTGCATCCAGATTCCAGTGAAAGGTACACTTAATTACATTTCAGACATTGACCGATTGGAACAAAGATGGTAAGATGATGGCTGAAGGGTTGAGAAGTTTGATTTCTGTCTGGGGCATAACATAAGTCATAGGAAGTCTTAAAGGAGACATATGTCCTTAAAATCATAAAACTATTACTGTAAGGTAGTGAGATCCTGGAAGAGAAATCCTTTAACCAAATCCAAAATGTGTAAACAAATAACTAGAAGTGATTTGGCCTACCAAGGGGTACAGTTAACAGCGCATTAAGGTTTGAGTTAGGCAGCACCAGCTAAGGCGGAGGGGCGCCACCCCACTGCTCTTTGAGAAGTGAAAAATGTAAAAATAAAATGATAATAACACTGTTATTATCATTTTATTTTTCCATTGTCAGGCAGGTTTACGGGGTGGGGCAGGGCTTGGCTGTTGTCACAGCCAGCAGGGAAGGAGTGGTTAGGGCACCTAAGTGCGCATAACAGTTTGGCCATCCATCTTGGGCCGGCCAAACTGTCATGCGCACTTTGCATGTTCTCCCCTGACTGTATTGTAAAGACCGGGTGGAGAACATGCACAGGTTCCAACTCCCTGTCTGAGAGAGCCAAGGCGCTCAGACCAATCACAACAGCATTTCTTTCCACTTCCATGCTTTAGGAGCTGTCAACAAAATCCATTCCAAGAAATACTGAATCCAGTAGAGATTCTGCACATAGAAGACACAAACAGGCAATTTCAAGGGAGGTAAAATCCTGTACGGGTCATTACAAAGCGCATCATGTTTTAAAGTTTATCTTACTGAACTACTGTTCAGGTTCTATTCAACCAGGAGGCTTCGGCAGGGCGGTCAAGAAGATGCTGCATATCTGGAATATTCTAAGGAGATACAGAAATCGAGTTTATGTTTTTTTTCCTCCAGGGTGCCTCCTATATAATTGATTCCACTTGGCAGAAAATTCCACTTTGGATTCACGTCATCAAGGTTACCTTTAAACTCCAGCCTAAGAGGACAATGAAATCCTTGTTTCAGGTCTAGTTCCTGCCGACCTGTGTCTATCCAAAGCCCTTGGTTTTCAGTATCAGACTAAAGGGATGGATGCTGCTTTTAAATCTCCCTTCTACCTAAATAGCTGTGCTTGATAGAAGTCCCTTCCAGCAAGTACAGATATCCAGATTCAGTGTTTCCTCCTTCCAGGGCCCGCACACAAGAAAAACTATCTACTGCAGAGTTATTTCTTCCCCGTTATCGCCAGAGATTCCCATGAAAAATCTTTGCTGCTCAACGCCATCAGCTTTCTGCAGGGCCCAGGACCACTCCATCACAAACGTAATTGCTTCTTTAATTAACAGCTTTGCATGGCTTCATTAGCCCCCCTTACCCCCGTCTCTTTTTTTAGCCCATTAAAAATAAATTAAACACAGATATATTTGTCTTTTCATCAGAGAAGGAAGTGAAGGGGAAAATCACTGCTGAGGGCATCAACATGGTGCAGGAGGGAGAAGGTCTGTGTATCCTGATGGATGGCGGTACTCTCACAGAGGCTGTGAGGATCCCACCGCTGTCAGAGAAGACTGCACCAGGCTGGAAGATCTATGCGCCTTGAAGGCGCTGCAGCTAGTGAACATCCACCCACCAGGTAGCTGTCTGGAATTCTGCTTTTTTGTGCCCCATGCAATGCTGTGGGACTCCTCATGAATGTGTTCTTGGAGGTGAAATTTTCAGAAGCTCCCCATGTAGAGGGGCAGGAGGCCGAAACAGACAACATAGTATCAGAGTGTTTTAGATCAACTCGTCTTTATGTAGCTTGAACATTGGCTATTGGTCTTAGGTGATCTCGGGAAAAATGTTGAATGCAATTTTTATGCCTCTCTTCTCTGTATACATTTTTAAGTACATGCTTTAGGGGGAGAGGTGAGGCAGAGTGGCCAGAGCGGCTGACTCAGGAGCTTGAGGTTTCACGGTTCGATCCCTGGTGGCAGCTCAGCTCAGCACCCTGTGACTCTGGTTAAAAGCTCACTTAGGGCCAGATGTACGACCCTTACATTTTGCGACTTGCAAATTGCGTCGCTTTGCAACCCGCAAAATGAAATTTAGACACTGTTAGCGTTTCCTAATTTGATCGCAAATTACCTGCCTCATTGATGTTCATGAGGCAGGTACTATTTGCGTCCCCATTAGGAATGCCCAGCACTCACAGAGATGGTAGCCTGCTGGGGTCAGCAGACCACCATGTCTGTGACTGCTTTTTAGGTCTCGCGCCTAGCGTTGCAGTGCGCAGCTCTGCTCGCGCAGCGCGAGACATTTAGTAGGTGAAAAACGGGGTTTGAGAGAGTGACCTAGGAATCGCACACGCTCGTGCGTGTGCTTTTCCTTTTGTGGCCCGCTATTGGCCTTTGCGTGCCTCTTGTAATGAAAGTCAGCACGCAATAGGCCAAAGGCGGGCACATTGCTCCGCCCACGGCCTATTGGTGTCTGTTACGAGCACCGGCCGTCAAGTGGTTTCAATTATCGTGCCCAGACAGACACGGGCAGGATAATTGAAACCACATGTCTCGCAGTGGCGCGCGCGCGCACCACTCGCAGGCTTCTTTTTGGATCCATTTCACAGGGAAGCGTGGTGCAATAGCGCGAGCCATATTAAAAGACTGCGGAGTTCTGTAAAAGTTTGAAGGTAGTGACAGTAAATGTAAGTGGGGTGACTTCTGAGCAGGAGTGTTGGCTATTTAGTATGTCATGCATAACTCGACGCCTCGGGTAGTAAGTGCTATGTAAATGCAATTAAAACTGTGAGTGCAGCTGGAAGTGTGCGGCACACCGGTTCCTATTGTTTGATCTTTTTGGATATGCGTTGCCTTCAGTGTTTCTTTGCCTCATATTACATTGGTCTCGGACTCTTCATTAGCCCGAATGTGCCTCATCTACTTTCTTGCTGGCACGCTTTCTGTTCTCTGATTCTTAACACCGCATCCTCTATCCTCACAATGAGGCACTGTGCTACAGGCGGGGTGGACCGGAGCAGAAGCCTTTTACCAATGTAAATCAGTGACCATCAGATATGCAGCTGGCCATGGACCTTATACTCGGGTGACTGTTACAGGGACTAGTGCTCCTGACAACAATGAGAATAGCACTGATGATAACAATGAGACAATGAGACTAGTGCCGATGCCAACAATGAGAATAGCACTGATGATAACAATGGGACTATTGCCGATGCCAACAATGAGAATAGCGCTGATGATAACAATGGGACTAGTGCCCATGACAACAATGAGAATAGCGCTGATTATACCAATGGGACTAGTGCCCATGACAACAATGAGAATAGCACTGATGATAACAATGGGAATAGTGCCGATTCCAACAATGAGAATAGCACTGATGATAACAATGGGACTAGTGCCGATGCCAACAATGAGAATAACGCTGATGATACCAATGGGACTAGTGCCGATGCCAACAACGAGAATAGCGCTGATGATAACAATAGAACTAGTGCCGATGCCAACAATGAGAATAGCACTGATGATACCAATGGGACTAGTGCCGATGCCAACAATGAGAATAGCGCTGATGATACCAATGGGACTAGTTCTCCTGACAACAATGAGAATAGCACTGATACCAATGGGACTAGTGTCGATGCCAACAATGACAATAGCGCTGATGATACCAATGGGACTAGTGCTCCTGACAACAATGAGAATAGCACTGATGATAACAATGGGATTAGTGCACATGACAACAATGAGAATAGTGCTGATGATACCAATGGGACTAGTGCTCCTGACAACAATGAGAATAGCACTGATGATAACAATGGGACTAGTGCACATGACAACAATGAGAATAGTGCTGATGATACCAATGGGACTAGTGCTCCTGACAACAATGAGAATAGCACTGATGATACCAATGGGACTAGTGCCGATGCCAACAATGAGAATAGCAGTGATGATAACAATGGGACTAGTGCCCATGACAACTATGAGAATAGCGCTGATGATACCAATGGGACTATTGCCGATGCCAACAATGAGAATAGCGCTGGTGATACCAATGGGACTAGTGACGATGCCAACAATGAGAATAGCGCTGATGATACCAATGGGACAAGTGCCGATGCCAACAATGAGAATAGCGCTGATGATACCAATGGGACTAGCGCCGATGCCAATAATGAGAATAACGCTAATGATACCAATGGGACTAGTGCCCATGCAAACAATGAGAATAGCGCTGATGATACCAATGGGACTAGTGCCCATGCCAACAATGAGAATAGCACTGATGATACCAATGGGACTAGTGCAGATGCCAACAATGAGAATAGCGCTGATGATACCAATGGGACTAGTGCCCATGCCAACAATGAGAATAGCGCTGATGATACCAATGGGACTAGTGCCGATGCCAACAATGAGAATAGCGCTGATGATAACAATGGGACTAGTGCTGATGCCAACAATGAGAATAACACTGATGATAACAATGGGACTAGTGCCAATGGCAACAATGAGAATAGCACTGATAATTATGGGACTAGTGCCCATGACAACAATGAGAATGGCGCTGATGACACCAATGGGACTAGTGCCGATGCCAACAATGAGAATAGCACTGATGATACCAATGGGACTGGTGTCGATGCCAACAATGAGAATAGCACTGATGATAACAATAGGACTAATGCCAACAATGAGAATAGCGCTAATGATACCAATAGGACTAGTGCTGATGCCAACAATGAGAATAGCGCTGATAACCATGGGACTAGTGCCCATGACAACAATGAGAATAGCGCTGATGATACCAATGGGACTAGTGCCCATGCCAACAATGAGAATAGCGCTGATGACACCAATGGGACTAGTGCCGATGCCAACAATGAGAATAGCACTGACGACAACAATGGGACTAGTGTCGATGCCAACAATGAGAATAGCACTGATGATAACAATGGGACTAGTGCCGATGACAACAATGAGAATAGCACTGATAATTATGGGACTAGTGCCCATGACAACAATGAGAATGGCACTGATGATACCAATGGGACTAGTGCCCATGCCAACAATGAGAATAGCGCTGATGATACCAATGGGACTAGTGCCCATGCCAACAATGAGAATAGCGCTGATGACACCAATGGGACTAGTGCCGATGCCAACAATGAGAATAGCACTGATGACAACAATGGGACTAGTGTCGATGCCAACAATGAGAATAGCACTGATGATAACAATGGGACTAGTGCCGATGTCAACAATGAGAATAGCACTGATGATAACAATGGGACTAGTGCCGATGACAACAATGAGAATAGCACTGATAATTATGGGACTAGTGCCCATGACAACAATGAGAATGGAGCTGATGATACCAATGGGACTAGTGCCTATGGCAACAATGAGCATAGCGCTGATGATACCAATGAGACTAGTGCCGATGCCAACAATGACAATAGCACTGATGATACCAATGGGATTAGTGCCGATGCCAACAATGAGAATAGCACTGATGATAACAATGGGATTAGTGCCCATGACAACAATGAGAATAGCACTGATGATAACAATGGGACTAGTGCCGATGCCAACAATGAGAATAGCGCTGATGATACCAATAGGACTAGTGCCGATGCCAACAATGAGAATAGCGCTGATAACCATGGGACTAGTGCCCATGACAACAATGAGAATAGCACTGATGATACCAATGAGACTAGTGCCCATGCCAACAATGAGAATAGCGCTGATGATACCAATGGGACTAGTGCCCATGCCAACAATGAGAATAGCGCTGATGACACCAATGGGACTAGTGCCGATGCCAACAATGAAAATAGCACTGATGACAACAATGGGACTAGTGTCGATGCCAACAATGAGAATAGCACTGATGATAACAATGGGACTAGTGCTGATGTCAACAATGAGAATAGCACTGATGATAACAATGGGACTAGTGCCGATGACAACAATGGGAATAGCACTGATGATAACAATGGAACTAGTGCTGATGCCAACAATGAGAATAGCACTGATGATAACAATGGGACTAGTGCCAATGCCAACAATGAAAATAGCACTGATAACCATGGGACTAGTGCCCATGACAACAATGAGAATAGCGCGGATGATGCCAATGGGACTAGTGCCGATGCCAACAATGAGAATAGCACCGATGAGACCAATGGGACTATTGCTCATGACAGCAATGAGAATAGCACTGATAACCATAGGACGAGTGCCCATGACAACAATGATAATAGCCCTGATGATAACAACGGGACTAGTAGTGATGATAACAATGAAAATAGCTCTGATGATGACAATAGGACTAGTGCTTACGCCAACAATGAGAATAGCACTGATGATAACAATGACTATAGCTCTGATGATAACAGTGGGAGTAGTGCTAACGAGAGCAGTGAGAATAGCGCTGATGACAACGAGACTAGTGTCGATGACAAGACTAGTGCCGATGACAACAAGACTAGTGCTGATGACAAAAATAAGAATAGTGCTGATAACAGGACTAGTGCAGATGGCAAAGCTGCATGATTAAGAGACTGTTACTCAGGGTCCGCACTGTTCCTTCATAGGAGACACTGTCCTGGACTCACATGCCTCTCATCAGTGTGCACACTGGTCTTTAACCATATTCCTCCAACAGATTCTAGCACATTATTACAGGTTAATATGTTCCTTGTGAGGCCTCCTGACTCCTGCAATTGGGATTTAAGTTCTGCCACTATGTTGATTATAATTCCAGTGCTGGAGCATTGTGCTTTTTGGAGAGGATGTGGTCCGTCGGCTAGACTGCCGACTTTGGTGCAGGAAAGCAGGGTTAGAGCCTCGGGGTCACGTCCACATCCTGTGATTCTGGGCAAATCACTTAATCTCCCCGTGCCTGAATCTGTAATGTAAACACGGTGCTCATGTAAAGCGCTCCAATACCTTTGGGTCGAGTTTGTGCTATATAAATATGCAGGAAAAAAAAAAAACATGAAGACATCTCGTGCTTTACATGTACTTGTTTGTTTTTGTGAGTAAGGTTAAAAGAGCCAGTATGCGCTGTGGAAAGGGCTTTTCGGTAACAACAAGCATTTGCCATGCAATAGGTCTCGCATTTACGCGAGTTTGACCTATTGGCATTGTAAATGACAATGGCTTTTATTTATGTTTAAAAAAAAAAACATAAATAAAAGGCAATGTCATTTACAATAAAAATACCTCAAACTCTCGCAAATGCGAGACCTATTGCATTGCAAATGCTTGTTTAATAAAGCATTTTGTTTTAAATGCAGCCCGTTTTCCTTAAAGGAAAACGGGATGCAATTAAAAAATAAAAATAAAACTTTGTTTCATTTTTTAAGAGCAGGCAGTGGTTCCTGGGACCACTGCCTGCTCTTTAAAAATATTTTTGCACACACTCACAAAGGGGACGGGGTCCCCTGGGGTCCCTTTCCCATTTGCGAGTGGCTTACCACCTACTTGAAGTAGGTGGTAAACTGCGAGTGTTTTGCGACCAACAAATGCGGTCGCTAAACAGTCGTACATTGAAGTACGAGTCATTATTAGGAAGGGATGCCCTGGGCACGCCCCTTCCTAATAGCGAGTCGCAAACCCTATTATGTGAGTCGGTAATAGCTTACTGACTCGCAAAATAGGGTTTGTACATGGGGCAGACCAATTTTGCAGTCGCAAATGGGCCAATTTCCTGTTTGCGACCGCAAAAAAACGTCGTACATCTGGCCCTAGATCTCCAGCACCCTGAAATCCTTAAGGGGTGATATGTTTGTGCTTTACAAATAGGAATTATTATTATTACCTTACGTCATCACCTTCCTGCTAAGACTGGGTGAACCCTAGCATGGCCAAGATTTTTGTTTTTTGGACAGTTTGTGAAAAAACGTCTAGTGTAGGACCTCCAAATGTGTTCCAGCACCAGTAGCTCTGGATGCAGCAGAGGTCAGTGCTGGGCCAGAATATCTTTCAGTGGAGGTGGGTGGGTGGGTACTTGAACTTGAAGATCACTGTATCTCTATTGTGGCTTTTGAAAGGTGCTTTGGAGGTTGAAAAATTACAAGAAAGCTTTGCTTAAATTGCTACTACTAGTTGTTTCCCAGTGTATAACCAGAACCAGCACTTTCTAGCAACCAACTGGAGACTAGCTCCTTTAATAATGTTGCCCCATGAATGGTGTTGTGCTCGAGGATGCATTGTCGCAAAACATACACAGTTGCCCTGCAGAGCCGGACTGCCCCCTGTAGGCATTCTAGCACTTCCCCAGTGGCCTACAAGCTGGTGAGCTGCTTTTAGTGTTCGATAGGTCGCCTTAGCCAGCCTCAAAACCACTTTATTTAGGTTTGACAGATGGGAAGCTTAATCACAAACGTGGTGGTTGTACCGTCCACTGTTTTACAAATACATTATAGCCCATGGCACTTGTAATAGAGTGGGTGGGATATTTGCAGTGTTTTGAAACAATATCCTTTCATCTAAATACTAAATAAGGCCCTTAGTCAACAGACAATTTTTGCTACACTCCCTCACGTGATGAATTGTAGGACTTAATACAAATTTTCTTGCCAGGCCGGGTTTCCATTCTTAGTCCGGTCCTGGTGCACTTGCATTTCATCCGAGGTGAAAGTAAATCTCTAGAAGCATTCGACTAAGCTTCTAATGAGCTGGGGAGGTCTTGTAGGTTGAGGTTCCTACCAAGCCAGTAGTATCCTGTTAGGAGAAGAAGCTGGAGGACACAATGAAAACAATGTGTGTAAAATAAAACACCATATCACATTTGTCTTTACACGATCACTCCATTCGGAGGTATGAAGCACTATTGAAATGCCATAATGCAATAATGAGCGTGGTTATTTTATGTTCCTGACACATATGCAACACATGAAAAAGGTCACTTGAGGGTACAGAAGTCAAAACAAACCCACTCTGGTTTTTGTCTTATCCAGGAAGTGGGTCATCAAAAGATTTTTGAGAGGTCTTCTCACCCTCAACTTATCGAGGCATGCGTCATCATTTGACGACCTCTCACACCGGGGTGAGGATACATATGTCTCACTGTCCATCAATTAAGAACAGGTTGAAGACCACCCCAAGTATCAGTGAAAGTAACAAGAACATCTGGTTACAGCAGGACTGTTTCCATGTAGAGTATTAGGAATGGCAGTAGGCAGATGGCGGCATCAGATCCATCACCACACATGACCTAGTGTTATTCAGCTGTCAGTTGCTGGGGAGAAGAGAAGAGATGCAGCATATGTTGTTCCTGGGAAAGTCTTCCAACTGGACTTCCTCATATTGTGTATTATTGTAATAAAATAAATCCCATATATATGTGATGCTTATGGTCTTTCTCTTTCGGTTGTAGGCGTCCCTGTCTGACCCAATGGGCCTGACAGTATGCTGCGTTTCCATGTTTACTGCTTACACTCATATTGCCCCAGAACTGTAACAAAAAAGATCTTGGTTTCTCAACTTCTTTGACGTAAGGCCAAGTGGAGGAATCGGGCTAGTAGCCATCCAGTGCTTAATTTGTAAAACAATAAGTGCCAGGGCCCTCGTCAGGAGGTCGCTGCAGCTTGCACCACTCATTGCCACTGCCAGTGCTGCCAATGACAGTACCTACACAACTGCTAAACATCACATTCCTACAAGTGTGACAAATCAGACAATTCCAGGCCCCCAAAGCTGTAAGAAAGGCTCTGAGGCAGTTATTAATATTTTTGAATTTATGTTTCATTAATAAACAACTGTTTTTCTGCACGTCTCTAAATTACACAAACAGTGCCCCCATGTGGTAGCTGTGTTAAGTGCCGGTGTTGACAATTAAGTGCTGGTGCTGAGCACCGGAAACCACAGGTTCAAATTATGCACTGTAGCCATCCAAGTCCCTGAACCAAAGACAACTACCTATAGAAGATCTTGAGAAAATGAATGCAACTTAATAAAAAGGTGTATATTTATCCACAAAAGGCAGAATGGTGAGTGTTGCTTTGTGGACGCTTGTGGGCTAGAGGGCAATATGCTATTAATTCTGTCATGCTAGACTCCCTAACATGAGCTGACAAACATGCAGATGCTGTCCTGCGGCGGGAGAGGAGACCAGAATCCAGCACCTGTGGAACAGGCCAAAGCTCGCCCAGCATCAAGAAAACACAAAGCCTTCTGGGCTGGTGTGTGAAACTCTTTACTACCCTTAATACATATGTATGACTATGTGGAGGTGTAGGGCAAGAGCAGTCCCGGTACAAAAATAATAACACCACCGTATTTGTAAAGCACAATCAAATCACCCCTAAGGGTTTCAAGGCGCTGGGGGCCGTTGGGAAGATTAAGCAAGCTATTGCCCAGAGTCACATGGTGCTCGGCTGAGCTGCCGCTGGAGCCGGGGATCGAACCGTGAGCCCCGTACTCTAGAGCCAGCTGCCCTGGCTGCTGCGCCACACCTCTCCCTTGTGAACAAGTGCCTTGCTTCAGATGCATACCTGCATGATAAATACTTGGGGTTAGTGGCTTTAAGTGCAGAAGAAATGAAGAAGGAAAAGTACATTAACATTGTGCTACATTTGTGTCCTAGGATGCCTAAGTGCTGAGTGGACTTTGTGTGGACATTCCCAGATGCCCACTTTAGCTAGTGTTTTGTCAGACATTTTCAACAGTATTGCTTTTGTTTACTGTAATTATCATTTGGCTATGATTATTGTCTGTTGGAGTGAACAGCGTGTGGACAGCTGCAACTGTTTCTAGTCTTTACTCTCACTTATTTTTTGCCACATGTCATTTGGGGACAAGGGATTCGAGATATGTGTATTGTTTTTGGGTTGCCCCACCAACTTGATGGTGAAATTGGGGCGACAGTTTTAATGAACTTTCCTTCATGTTTGTGGGATGAGATGGGGGAAGCAGGTCCACCTTATGTTTATGGTTTCGCTGTGTCGATTTGAAAAAAGAAACATTGATGGCTCTGCTCATCTAGTTTCTATCACATTCTTCATGTTGGATTCTGTTGTGCTTCTATAACTGGGATTTACTGATTCACCAGGTCTTGTGGTGGAGGTGCTAACATCAGAAGATGGCCTTGTGTCCCCCTCCCTTCTGTAAGCTAAGGCCTTTGGTAAGGTCTAGAAGTACCAGTCTGGAGGTTGGCATTGGTATTGTTCAGAGCCCAGCCTGCTTGTTGACCTTGATAGGCCCTATGAGCCAGAGTGTTTTCTGTTCTGAGGATGGCACCCTTCTTCAATCTACCACCTTGGTTTTGGTATTCCCCCATATTATCAAGTTCAATATATTGCCCTGCCAAAATATTGTGACAAAATATTGACTTCCATAATATTGTGAACTCACTATATGTAAGCAAGTATAGATTTACTCTACATAAATCAAAATGTATGAGCAGAATGATACACATAACTTCAAGGTAAATAGAGAGTACTAAATCTACACTTTCCTATGTTTGCTTGTTTTCACAATATTATAGTATTTAATATTTTGTTAACACAATTCTGGCAGGATGATATTTTTTCATCACATATTAGCGTTCATCACTGCTGCTGCAGTGTCTCCATCTGAGTTGGCTGTTGACCCTATTTGCCCCAAGCCTGGAAGCCAGAAGTTGGGTGTCATAGATGGCTAGTAGCGGCCGCCAACAGCTCCCGGAAGGGCGGTGGAGGAGAATAAGATAGGCCTATGGATGAAACTAGCATGAGCCTTTCACCTGCTCTGCTTAATTTTGTCGGGCGAGTCAAAGTGGGCCAGTAAATGGCATTATAATGTTTGTGGAATTCAAGTTACTCTCATATCTGATTAAGTTTTAATTAGGGCTCCCGGTTTTATGGTATTTATTTTTTTGACATTTCCGCCTGTAGTTATCTATATTTATTTTTTGCTAATTTTATCTGTATATATCCATATATTTTGGGGGTTTTGTCGAAAAATAAAGCTGTAATTAGTATATTTCCACATTTATTTAACCGGTAAATATGCACTCATGCTTGAATGCCTACTAGGTTTCAATGTTGTAAACACCTACAGAAGATAAACCAATGCACTTATAAGAAAATATGCAAATTTCAATTTCAACCTTGTGCATATCTTCTGGTTTTAAAGCCTTTTTACTAAAATTCCTTTCATTTTTATCCCTCTTACCTATCAACAGACACAGCTATTGGTCTGGCAGACAGTATTTAGAATTACTCAAAAAACAACCTAATTTCCGTTTATATCCACATTTAAAAATACATACAGACAAGAAAATTAATGTTTTCAGTCTGTATGTATATGTAAAAATCAGTAAAAACGGAAAACAGGGAGCCTTAGTTGTAATCTGTCAAGAGTACTTTGAAGCTTTGACAACATAAAACCACACTTCTTACGTATGTCAGAAAAACACATAGGTGAGTGCACTCTAGAGACCTTATGACCGTTCTTCTGGCTCTGTCATTGGGTGTGAGTTGTCCGTGGTGCTGGGTTCCACATACTGCTGCATGAGTGTGCACTGGGAATGATTGGGGACCTTCTACTAGACTCTTGAGCTGGGCACATGATAAAAGTTATGAATGTGTTGCTCGTTCATGAAATATGGCAGAAGAGAAAGTGGATAGGACGGAACACCACAATCTGAGCAAGAGTTTGTAGGGATCTCAAACCTTAACAATCATAGAGAAGTTGTAAGAGTTGCAATGGGGCTGTGAGACTATACACTTTTTCAGTGAAATGGGTAAAGGAAAAAAATAAAGAAGGAAAGCAACTATCACATTGCCTCTACAATAAAAGAGGTCTACAGATTTAGAACACAGGTCAAAAGTAGAACCAACTATTAAATAGAGAGAAAAATACAGGATTACCCGTGTCTCAGACACACAGTGACAAACAGACAATTTAATTATTGTGGAATCTTTCTTTCTTTAATCTTTATTTCGACTACAATTAGTCATAAAAGATAACACAGAAAAAAAACATAAATTCCACAATTATAACACAATTGGACATAAAATTTCATAGTTTTTACAATCAAGAAAAAGGAAAAAGAGTATATCCATCATACAGTTATGATTGGAAAAGCCACTAATCACGTTAACAGACATAATTTGCATCATTCGATCTAACAGAAAAGTGTGGAACTAGATAGTATCATATCTACAATGCTTTCTCCTTATTTTCCACATTGCATCTAAAAATTTACTAACTGCAAAAACGGTTAGAGGCGATAGATCCGTTTTCAATAATCGATATGCCTCCATGTGTTTTCTAAAACCCCATCTTTTGCATAGAGGGATAATCCATTTTTTCCTGGATTCTATGTATAAAGGACAAAAGAAAATTACATGGAGGTCATTTTCAGGGTGGGTGGTGCAAGAGGGACAATTAAGATCAGTTGAGGGGCGCCATCTATTCGTAAGAGCGCGGATGGGAAGGGAATTATATCTCCATTGTAGATACATTTTTCTTAAGGTTGTGGGGTAAATATCATCCAAGACCATCTCCAACCTATAATAATCTTTCATTAAAATGAATGATCTTGTCATAGAGCCCAAGTTATCAGAGGTCAGCCAGACCAAGCAATTTCTTTCATAAAACAATGTTACCAGGGCTTTACGTGATATGGCCTTGGATGCAGTTTCTGGAGAACTCCATAGGGAAGGGCAACCCAACCTATCACACTCTGTCTTAATATACCTTAACCAAGGAAGGTTTTGTATAATTTGGTACTTCAGTAAGTCTGAAAGTTCTTGTCTATAGGTATTGAGTTCCGCGGTTGCCCATAAACGTCGCCAAAAGGTTAGAGGCTTTAAGGCTAATTCCTCCTTAATGGATCTAATTCCTAGGTCCAGCCTAAGGGGAAGAAGTGGGGTGCTAGCCGGTAAAGATGATAATTGTCGTAGAAAGTTATTTTCCACGACCATAAATGATTGCAGGCAATTATTGCCCCATAGTTCCGCCCCATAAATTACTGCCGCTCTGGCCTGTACCTTATAAATTTCTAAAGGTGGGCCAATTGGTTTTATGTAGGAGTTTTTCCAGAGTTTAGCAATCGCCCCAGTTTTCTGTGTTAATTTTAATCGTGATTTGGTTTGGTGTTGAGTCCATGTGAAGTTTTCATTTATTGTCACTCCTAAATACTCAAACACACGGACTCTCTCCAAACCAATTCCGTCAATGGTTGGGTTTGGCCGGGATTTTTTTGGGGGATTCAGAATCATAAATTTTGTTTTTGAAGTATTGATTTCCAAGCCCCTGTCCTGGCAAAAGGAAACAAACCCATCCAATACCCGCTGGATACCCATAGGGGATTTGGCAAGTAGCAAGGTGTCATCTGCAAACATAATTGCCGAAATCCCCACTCCAGCCAGCTTTGGGGCGTCTCTGTTTGAAACCTTGTTTAGGTAGGAGATAACTCCATTTACGTATAGGCAGAAAAGAGTGGGAGCCAGGACACAGCCCTGGCGAACACCTCTGTTGACAGGGAAACTAGCTGATAATTTTCCCTCTCTCCCACATCTAACCCTAGCATAGTTTTCAGTGTGTAATCGGATTATGATGTCCAGAAGGGAAGGTGGAATTCCTAATTCACGAAGAACAGCCCATAGCTTGGTACGTGGGACCAAGTCAAAGGCTGATCGGAGATCTACAAAAACTGTGTATAGGGATCCACCTTCAACCATGACAGTTTTCCAGTAAAGCATGTTAAACCTGAAAATCTGATCAATGGTAGATACAGATTTCCTAAAGCCAGCCTGATAATGGCTTAGGATCTCCTCCTCGTCAATCCAGTCCAGTATACGATTGATAATTAGTCTGGCAAACAGTTTTTGGGCTACGTCAATAAGGCTGATAGGCCGGTAATTGACTGGGAGGAGAGGCGATCCCTTCTTGTAGATAGGGACCACCTCCGCGCCCAGCCAAGTAGAAGGAATCTTCATACCCCTTGCGATCCCATTATATATAATTAAAAGATAAGGAGCCCAGACTTCTGGTTCATGTTTATAAAGGTCGCCAGGGACCTTGTCAAGGCCTGGAGCCTTCCCTGCTGGGAGTGCGGCGATAGCAGTCAGGACTTCAGATATAGTAAAAGTAATTGGATTAAAAGTGAAATCATCAATCAGTGGTGATTCAGATAAAAGAGGAGTTGGGCTGGGGGCTGGGTTGTTGTACAAAAGTGTAAAATGATCCTCCCAGACTTGCGGGGCAATATTCGGGCTAATAGCAGAGACCATATCAGTGGAACCGGTGGTGACAATTTTCCAAAATCTAAAAGAGTCTCGTTCCGCCAAAGCAGATGTTAGATCGGCCCAGTTCTGACTGGCCCACTCAAGTTTGGCGTGGTGAATCAAATAACAATACACACGCCTTTTATATTTGATTAAATCTCGCTCAGCATTTTCCTTTAATGCTGTCATTAGATCAGCTTTTGCGAGTCTACAAGCTCGATTATACCATGCATGTTTCCTGGGTTGGTGTTTCTTTAGGGGAACTACAGGATTCAAGATATCTCCTAGACTTGCATAGAGTGCATCATTATGTACAGCAATCTCACTATTAAAATCCAAAACTAATTGAGACTCAATATGGTCAGCAATTTGTTCCAGAGCTAAGCTAACCTTCCCATAAATTTTGGAGATATCCTCCGGATTGCTGACCAATTTCGACCATTTCACCCTCCGTCTATTATTGGAGAGGGCAAGATTCTCAGTTCTGTCTGGAGTCGTCAAGGGTTCAATAGGACCCAAACCGGGCAGAGCATAAACCAAAATTAAAGGGTTGTGATCACTTTCCCTCCTTGGAAACACCAGAAAGTCCAAAACTCGATTCCATTCCTTGCACTTAACAAAGATGTAATCGAGATGGGCTTCTCTACCCGATACATTAAAGGTCGACTTCGGGGGATTATCGGATTTGGAGCGTCCGTTACACGCTCTGATGGAATGGGCCAGCGATAGAGAGGTAATTTGAAGTGCCAGTGGGGTCCATGATCTTACTATGGGACCAGCTACTTGTGGGATGTCCCAGGAATCATCCTCTTCTTGGTTTATAGAATCTAATAAACCCTCTAAGGGTTCAAAGTGGGAGTTGAAGTCCCCACCCACCACAAGAGGAATACCCTCAGGTAACTCTGCCAGTACCATTGATAAAACCTCCACAGCTTTTGATTCTGTAGAAATACTAGTCGGTCTGGAGTAGATATTAACCAGGGCCATCTGTACCCTGCTGTGCCATTTCACTATTATGGCTTGAACATCATCAGATCCAGTACTAATGGGTGTAACGGTACAACCCAAATGAGTTGCCACCCAAATGATGAGGCCACCAGACGGTCGGCCTCTACCTCCCCAAATTGCCGGGATAAAAAAAGGAGGCAAATCCTACTCGATGATAATTAATCCTAGCCCATGTTTCCTGGAAACAACATATGTCATGTTGATCTATAAAAAGGCCCCATTCGGGGGAATCAAGTTTATTGTTAAGACCCGCTATATTCCAGGAAAGGATCTTTAGTGATAAACTAGGACGTGGGTGGTCGGGAGATATACCAGCGTTAACTGAGGTACACCGGAGATCATTGTTAGTATTATCAATTGGTGGAATCTCCTCAGTCTGCACAAATACGGAATCACATTCATCTACAGAAGAGGTAGATCCAACCTGCAGTCAGTCCACCTCTTCGAGTAGACTAAACCTATTGTGGCATGGCACAGTATAAGCAGTAGGATGATATGGCCAGAAATTATCACAATTGCGAGGAGCAGAAGAGAGTGAGCCCACCCTAATCCATCCCTCTGCATTCTCAGCATATGCATTGTTATTTAAGGGGGGGTAGAAATAGGAGAGTGGTAAAGGTTGAATACAGGTCTCTCGGTGTTTTCCCCTCCAATTGAGGATGTATGCTACTATATTAGGGTCTCTGAAGTTCACCAGGACACAATCGCCCTTGTAACGTTTAGGTGAATTTCCCAACCAATTAATCCTCCTAACCATCAAAACAGCCGTGGTTACAAAATGCGGAAGTGGCCTGTGGGTATTTAACCAACTTGTGACTTTGTTTTTAAGAGAGTCATAGGTTTCTACATCAGAGTTGGTATACTTAGGAATTCCAGCCAGCACGAGTACATAAGGGGCCGCCTCGGGGGGTAAGTTAATCACATCCTTCCTACCCAACTTACCCTGTGCACTGGTGTTGTTTCCAATTATGCCACTATAGGCATTCGATTCTTCAGCAGTGTCCGCAGGCCTAGATTGAGCAGATACACAATTCTGGATGGGGTAGGGGGGAGCGACAGAAGTCTGTTGGGGATTCATAGATTGAGCCAAGGCCTGTTGGTCAGTAACCACCCCCCCTCCTGCTTTTTTGGGTGGAGCTCCTGAACTTTCCCCCCTAAGGGACAAGGAATCAGGTAATTGTTTTTGGGCATCATTATTCATTTTGGGGATAGAACTTCCTTTGTTTAACAAACAGTTAATAATAGTTCCAGTAGCTTTTTTTAATTCTATAAGCGTGTCATTGATGGAATCAAATCTAGCCAAAAGGGGGTGAATTAAAACTTTTAGCGCATTAACTAGTGAGCTAACAAGCAATTCACTGTCTCGCTCTGATCCAACAACTCTGTTAAGGGGTGGGGGGAGTTGAGGAGTTTGATTACAACTTATTATTGTGGGTGCTAGAGTCTGGTTTTCAATAATACCTGATAACTCAGTAGATGAGGCGTCAGTATCTAGCCTAGGCTTTTTACCACCCTTCAACTTCCTCACACTTTTCCTTTTGGGTATCGCCCCCTCCCGTGAACCATGAGCTACAGTTGGAGGTATTTCCTTCCCCTGGTCCGTGGGAACATCCGGTGCCACAGTTGAGCTAGATCTTAAATCATGTAGTACCGAATCAATTGTTTGATCAATGCTATTCATTAGGGCAGTATGAGAGTTATCCAATCTCTCCGGGGTTCTTACAGTTGCTAGTAGGCCGAGAGAAGATCTCCTGGCACTTTCAATGCCTTCCGAGAGTCGTTGTTCCAACATTACCAATTCATTATTAACCACCGAGTTTGCCCTAATAAGAAAATTGTCCAATGTACCTGCAATTATTGAGGTTGATGGCTGTGTTCTCGACCGTGTGGCCATAATTTCTCCTCACAGGCACAACAATCAAGAAAGGGGGCCCGGTCCGGTCTTGAGCGTGCTTGAACGGGCTTAAACGGGCCCGCCCTTTGCCCGGGCTTCGCCCCGGACTGCGCCCCGCACGCGTCCCGCTCACGCGTGAACTGAGAACAGTTAAGTAGCGGAAGGAGGTGTGTCCGGGAAGAGGACCAGGTGCGTTCGATGATTTTTGCCCAAGGCACCCTGGTCCTCGCAGTCCCTACACGATGTCAGCCTTCCGTGGTGAGCGCACCTGTCCGTTTCACCCCACTATCCGGCCAGCTCCTCGGTAGTAAAAAGATGTAGAAATTTAAAACCAGCAAAGTCCCAGCCTGCGAACGGCACCCGCGAAGCGGGGGCCGTGAGGCGTTTTGAAGCAATTGGAGGCAGAAGGAGGTGTGTCCGGGAAGAGGACCAGGTGCGTTCGATGATTTTTGCCCAAGGCACCCTGGTCCTCGCAGTCCCTACACGATGTCAGCCTTCCGTGGTGAGCGCACCTGTCCGTTTCACCCCACTATCCGGCCAGCTCCTCGGTAGTAAAAAGATGTAGAAATTTAAAACCAGCAAAGTCCCAGCCTGCGAACGGCACCCCCTATACACTTTTTCAGTGAAATGGGTAAAGGAAAAAAATAAAGAAGGAAAGCAACTATCACATTGCCTCTACAATAAAAGAGGTCTACAGATTTAGAACACAGGTCAAAAGTAGAACCAACTATTAAATAGAGAGAAAAATACAGGATTACCCGTGTCTCAGACACACAGTGACAAACAGACAATTTAATTATTGTGGAATCAGTTCTGTGCGCACAAATAGTCTCACACACACGAAACACTGAAAGAAGCGCAGTGGATTTACAACAGCCGCCAACATGATGACAAACGCAAACATCACCACCCGCGGACTTAAATAGCAAGGGGCATTTCATCAAAGGGATGAGAAGCATTAGACGATCAGTCTTCAAACAGAAGGCATGTAGTGTGGATACAAGAAATACACTTGCCCTTGGCTAGGTGAGGCACACAAAATGAACCTGGATGACTATGCGGCGCGTTGCCCCCTATCATGAATATTAAAAGATGAGAAACGCTGACTAGCAACAAAATACACACAGACACACACACACACAGACACACACGCACACAGACAGACACAGAGACACACACAAACACATGCACACAGACACATGCACACAGACACATGCACACAGACACAAGCACAAAGACACATGCACACAGACACACGAACACACAAAAATATGGGGAAACGGGCACTACAACGCTGCCGTTTCCACGCAAACCTTAACCACGCATGCATTACAACGCATGCATGGTTACCACGAAAGCCTTTACCACGCATACCTTTACTACGAGATACGTAAAGGCTAAAATTAGAGAAAGGGGGCTTGGGGGGTCTACCCCAAAAATAAAAAATAAAGCGTGGGAAAAAAAGGGGGCTTGGGGGTCTCCCCCCCCCAAAAAAAAACCGCACCTGTTGTCACGTCGCGAAGTGGAGGCAATCGGTGTCATTTGAGAGGAAACGGAAAGAAACTTCTGCTTCCTCTTTAAGACGTACGACGTCATCAAGGAGGATGAAGGAGAGGAGACTACGTGAAGAGGTAAGGGAAATTTAAGCTAAAAAATATATATATACAGATTGAGGGTTCAGGGCAGGGGTAATTATAAGAAGGATTGGAGGCTGGGGGGTCACGTAAGGGTATAGGGGAGGGGTATAACCTTTACCAAGAGTATGCTCCTACCATGCATAAATTTACAACGAAAATCGTTGTAAAGGTATGCGTGGTAAAGGAATATTCGTGGTAAAGGTTATGCGTGGAAATAGCATTCCGTTGTAACGCATGCGTGGTAAAGGCATGCGTTGCAACAGAATGCGTTGTAACGACACACAACCAAAAATATGTTACAGCAAGAGTTGGAGGGACCCCCTTTGTGCCCCGAGGCAAAGACTGGATTATGATGCTAGTTCCAGTGCTTGACAGATCCGGGACACCTGATCCTAAACGCAACAACAGCTGAGAAAATGTGCATGCATTAGTGTCAGGCCCAGGGCTTTCTCATCTATGAAGACTCCACCGCTGAGCAGAGCACAGAGATAACCTACATCTTTATGATCTGCGTGTTGAAACAGCATCACACATTCCTAAGACCTGACATCACTTTCCTTTCTTTTTACAGCAGTCCCTGTGTCAATCTTTTCCCGCATCCTTTCAGTCAAGGGTGCTGGTGCAAACACTAAACATCACACCAGGCGCTTTAACTGTGATGGAAAGTTGACTTCCCAAGCCACCTTCACAGTTTCAGTGCACATGGCTAAACAGACAAGAGTCAGCTCTATAAGGTAAGTCTGGGGGGGGGGGTGATTATGATGGCGCAAAGTTTGTCCGTCACGGGTCCGCCACAAGCAATCATTACAATTGCCTGGCCGACCCACTAAGCATCTATAAAATAATGGCGGTGCCTAGCAGGCACCGTCCGCCAGATTAGGATGCTGCATCCCCGTCAGCCTGTGTATGGCGGTTCAACCGCTATACCCAGGCTGGTGGGGATGTACTTTGGGGGCCCGTAGCTGGCTGCCCTTCAACAGGGGAACTCAAGTTCTGTACTGTGCCCCCCAACATTTCCCTGCACCATATGGCAGGCACCGTGTGGTGCCTGCCAGGTATTGCAGGGAAATGCAAACTTGCATTTTTAACATTGTAAAGATGCACAATGCGACCGCCACAGTGGCGGTCGCATTGTACTCCCATGTGCCGGACCGCCGGAGGCTCAGACGTTTCACTCGTCCACTGACACCAATTGACAGGATTCCCTCGGCGCACATCCGATTGATCGGCCGGCTCGTGACTTAACCCAGAAGCTGCTCGTACTTCTGCTTCCCGGCTCCATTCCGGTTTCCCCTTGGCTTCAAACAGATTGCCATACCTGAATTTGTTCCCACACTCACCCACCTTCCTTTGAACTCTCAGTTGCCCCGCGATTGATTTCTGCGCTGGTACTTCTTTCCTGGAGACTTCTTCTTTTCGATAAATGGACACTGGCCGCTGCAAACGTTTTCAAATTGTTTTCTTGCGGTCCTCAGTACTATCATTGTAAATAAGTGACCATATGTCCTGATGATGATCTGAAATAAATCAGGTTGAAACGCCGTTGACTACCCAGCACAGAACTTTGGCGCTGTAGTGGTCAATTTACTTTATCCAATTTACAACCATTTCTTGTATATATTTGTTTCTTTATTGACCACTATTTGTTTTACATTTTCGCCGTTCATGCTGTTTCTCCACTTTGTGTCACTGCGCCATCACTTGTCACTAGCACGCCCAGTGCCAACTTGTGTGTTATGATCACCATACACTTTAATTGTACAGTAGTGCTGTTATAACTACCTGCAATTACAACAACTTTACTCTACTCCTTCCGTTGTAGTCTCCCCCTTTTTTCCTTTTCCCCTGGTTCTTATGATGTATGCTGTTTTTTTAACTGCCCAAGTTAAATGATTCCCAGTTGAGACATTATTGCATTGCTGCACTAGTTACACGGTCTCACCTGGGTTAACGGGTCCACTCCTGTTATCTTTGCCTTGACAGCTGTAATTAGGATTGCCCCCTTCTTCCTCATGTTTCCTCCTTTCATTTCTCCGTACTCCTCAATTCCCTCTACAAAACCTGACACTCGAATTCCCATTCAGGGCTTAATAAATAAACAAGAGTGTGAACCATATGAAATAATATACAGGATGTGTAGGAAATGATGAATATTAATCTTTCTTATACAAAACACACAATGAACTGTATATATATATGCGAGATAATAATCATCGTATTTGTTTGCAAAATGTTGACAAAACAAAGTTAACCTATGTGTATGTAAGAGTTTTTAATTCACGAATTAGCACTTTATCACTTTTGTACGGCAGTAACGTTTAAAAAATGTAGAAAGACATGTGTTAAGATGGCCGCCATGAATTTTAGCATTCAAGCTATGGAAGTCCGTCAATTATTTCAATGAAATATCATGTGACATGTCGAGCAATCAAATACTGCTGGTTTTGCACAGTTTAAACTGACATTGACAAAGCCGCGAGGCGAAACGCGTCTGTCGGTGCAGGGGGTCTGCACAATAATGCACTTTACTTGAAAACAGCTCCTGTGTGTGCTTTCCACTCAGGAATGAGAAGGACATGCCTCTTTGTTGCAATATATATATACATAGACCCGCATGATAATAGAGCTAGACAGCAAGGCCCCTTTTGGACTGAACACCATGGAGGACCTTCACACTTTTCTGTAAATCATATACATAGTTGTGACACTTATTCATGCAACAACTAGAAGTATGGCTGCGCCTCGAATTTAATTGACCAATACTGTATATTTGAGCAGTTGATCTACCATGGAATGTAATTTGGGACTAAGTGTCCTGTATCCAATTGCGGGCTAAGTGCTCTCAAACTTTGCTATGACATCTTTGTTCACAGGACAGCTAGATAAGAGTCATGCAACATCACATTTGTCAAACAGTTATTAATTCATGGGCTTGACCTCGTTATAAATTGTCAAATGATTCAATATCTCTCGTACATTACTTGGACATTAAGTCATTTTAAACATGACATTTTATCATGCACACTGATTTTATAATTGTACCAGCATATAGTTTCTTGTTTCAGAAAAGTTTGTATAACCAATAATATCAGGTAGTTAGATTCCATTAGATTGGACCAGTTTTTTGTCAATGCCAGTTCCATTGTTGGCTCGTACATTCAGTTTGTTCTTACTGTTTTATAAGTGAACATACATCTCCTCGTCGCCATTCAATCCCAAAGGATGTTTGGTTTTGAATCTCATTATCATTCGAGATTCCAGTCTTCGTAGTTTCTGTATTCGCTTTCCTCCTCGTTCGTTCGGAGGGACTGTTATCAATCCTGAATATTTAATGTCCAACCAGGTTTTTTCTCTGTGGGTGGTCATATGTTTCGCAATAGCATATGTATTGTCCATGTTTTGAATTGCACGTGTATGTTCCAATATGCGTTTTTTTAGGGGGCATATCGTGCTTCCTATATATTGTTTTCCACAAAAGCATTGGAGCATATATAACACATGTGTCAAGTCACATGTTATGGTTTCCTTTATTTCAAATACTTTCCCAGTGGGATCTGTTAAGTTCTTCAAATTTTTTCCAATTTTACAGGCCTTACATGTTGTACATTTTGAAAAGCCTTTGGATCTTAAATGTAGCCATGACTCTGTTTTTTTAGCTTCAAAGTGACTCCTCACCAGATGGTCTGAAAGATTAGGTGCTCTTCTGAAGGATATCAAAGGCCAATCTCCTATGATGTTACCTATATCCGGATCTTTTTTTAATTCATTCCAGTATTTGGTTACTGGTTTTTTTGTATTTTGTAACTTTCTTTACTATAGGTGAGTATCAGTCGCGGCTGATTATCACTAGATTGCATTGTTTCATTGTTAATTTCTGCATTGCAATTTGTGCTTATACCTTCTTTTTCCTTTCTTTCTTTTTCTTTTTTAATCACAAGTGTGCTTGCTCTGGTTTTCTGTCTTGCTTTGATTTCACCTCGTTTTATGTCTGTATATTTGTATCCACGTTGTAGAAAGCGTGTTTTGGTTTCTTCGAATTTCTTTTCCATTTCCTGTTCTTCCGAGCAGTTTCTCTTCATCCGTAATAGTTCTCCATATGGTAGGCTCTTCTTTACTGACTGAGGATGAAAGCTTAGTCCATGAAGCAGACTATTTGTAGCTGTCTTTTTTCTATGCACTGTTGTGTGCATCTGGTTGTCTTTAATATAGACCTTGGTGTCAAGAAATTCAATCTCTTTGGAGCTTAGGTTATATGTAAATTTGAGGCCAGCATCATTCTCATTCTGCTCAGTAAAGAAAGCCTGAAATTCTGTTTCAGTTCCCTTCCACAACAAGAACAAATCATCTATGAAATGCAGCCAAAGGGCTACGTTCATCATGTGATGATCGTTTTCTTCTCTCCAAGCTATGTTCCTCTCCCACCACCCCATCATGAGATTCGCATAGCTTGGAGAGAAGGAAACTCCCATCGCAGTACCACAGCATTGTGCATACATCTTCCTATTAAATAGGAAAATGTTGTTGTATAAGCACATTGTTATCATATCAATCAGCATTTTAGAATGCTCCAGTTCATTCATTGGTCTCTGCTTGAGGAAATATTGGATGGCATTTAATCCCCTCTCGTGGTCAATTGAGGTGTATAACGACACCACATCGATCGTCACCAGGAGGTAAGTTGGTTACCATTGGGTATCCATCAATATGCGTAGGAAGTCCCCTGTGTCTGTTATGTAGGAACTAAGGTGCACATGCATCAACAAAACCAAAAGCGATTCCTTAATAGCGATAAATAAGGAATCGGTATCAAGGAATCGCTTTTCACAACGCATCAACAGATTCGGTAAAAAATAGCGATTCCTTAAAAATCGCTATATTTTACCGATAATACAATTGCGAGTATAGCAAACACCGATAAGGCAAATGCGAATTCGGTATCACCGAATTAGCTAATAGCGATTTCGGTATTAGCGAAATCGCTATTAGCGAAATCGGTAATAGCGAAAATGTAACTGAACAGGTCGCACAGGGAACGGTATTATGACATCATCACCAGGAAATACTTCAGCCCCACCCTCATTCCCTCGCCAGAGGAGCTGACAGGAGCAGGTGCTGGAGACTGCCTGAGCCCAGTGAAGCAATACTGACAGGACTACCACCCTACACAACCAGGATGGAGAAAGAAGCACCATCCAGCGCTGAAGCTGCACGCAAGAGAAAGCGCAAGTTCTCCTACCGGGAGCTGGAGCACCTGATCGAGGGGGTGAGCAGCAAACACGATCGGCTGTTTGGGAAGCTGTCCCTAAAGGTGCCAGAGGCAGAGAAGCGGCGCATATGGCTGCGCATCCGAGAGCGGGTCAATGCGGTGGGAGTGACGCCCCGCAGCATTGACGATCTTAAAAAACGGTGGTACGACCTCAGGAAGCGGGCCAAGGAGAGGATTGCTGAGAGGCTCCGGGAGGCATCCAGAACAGGAGGCGGCCCATCAACAGTGCAAGCTAACACTGCCCTGGAGGAGCTGGTGGAAGGGACCATCGAGCCTGAGGCCGTCTGGGAGTCACACAGATGGACACCTCCGGCGCAGCCACAAGTGCCCAAGGTAAGATGCATGCCTGTGCCCATACCCAGCATTGCGTGCAACCATTCCCAACCCCCCAGCACAATCACAGTGTGCATGCAGATTTGCCCCACACAACTTCACTCATAACAGTAGTGCATCATGGGAGTTGTAGTCATGTCAGCCCGGTGTGCATGCACAGGAAGAAATAACAGTATATTACACTACATCAGTAGAAGCTAGAAATAGACAGTTTATTAAGTGAATCATAGAGGGACATGTATGTTTAAAATACTACTTAGTTGTAACTATCCCACTAACCATGCACTGTTTCACACACAGATGCATCTCCTGGCGATTCCGACGACAGCGGCCGGCTGATCATTTCGGAGACACCAACCGATTCGGACGTGGATACGCCGCAAGAGACGCAAACACCACCTCCACCAGCACCCACACCACCACCACCACCACCACCACCAGCACCAGCAACACCTGCTGGCGCACCAACTGCAACAAAAGAGCGGAGACGCAGGTCACAAGTCCCACCCATGCAGGTGATGGATGCATGTCAGACACCTGCAACACCATCGGGCCAAAGTCTGAGAATCGTCCCACCGCCTGCAGCACCACCAGCACGTGTCCGACTCCCACTGCGCCGCAGGTCTCTGCGCAGTACACAAAGTGTAGGCCACGATGCAAGCTCCCCAAATGGTGGCATTGAGGAACAGATGCTGCGTGTCCAGCGCCTGCAGGGGAGACACATGGCTACAATCAGCACTAACATAGCGCGCCTTGCAAGAGAAATGCGTTTCATGACTGCGGCAGTGAGGGACATGACCACTGTGGTGGCAGAGGGCAATGGGTACCTGAGGGAGAACATACAGGAACTCACCCGTGCCATGAGAGAAGGGCATGACAGCGAGAGAAGGAGGCACCGGCAGAACTCGCTCCGGTCCGCAGCCTCTACGAAGGCCATCACCAGGCTGAGCAATAGCACCGCAGTTCTGTCACGCCGCTCGGTGTCACTGCAGGTGGACCTTGGTCATTTTTGCGGTGATGTTGCCAAGGCCCTAGGCCAGGTGACCGCTGCAGTTGAACACCTGCAGAGCGGCACATTCAGTGCTAGCGCATTGGGAGGGGAGGACGGCAGTGAGGCTGCCTCAAGTGTGAGCAGTGTTTCAGTTGGGGAGGCCAGCACCAGGAGGCGCAGTTCGCGGTGCTCCACAGCCACAGGGACAGGCCGTGGTGAGGTGGAGGAGACACCTGAGAGGAGGCTGGGCGTTCGTGGCAAGCGCCACTAGACAAACTGACAGCCACACATGACCGTGGTGGGGTAACCAGGGTCCTCCCCTATTTGACGCTGCACAGCCGTGACTACAACGGCCATTTGTTGTTACACTTGTATTGGGGATATATTATTTTATTTCATGTCTGGCCGCACATACCTCAGTGCTCCTGTGCATTAAACAGTAGCACCACTAATGAAATCGTCATGTTTCATTCTTACCTGGATCAGAAATGATGTTGCGTGATGTATGTTCGCCTCCTATGGCCCTCAGCTGTGTTAGGGACGTGTGCCTGTCGGTGTTGCGCGGGTGGTTGGTCATCCCGGTAGTCGTCATTCCTGTCCACCTCTATGGGTATCCCCCTTCTGGTCGCAATGTTGTGCAGCACGGCACATACAGCTACAATCCTGCAGCAGGTATCAGGTTTGTATTGCAAGGCACCGCCAGTCTTATGTAGGATTCTAAAGAGACTCTTCAGAATCCCAAAGGTCCTCTCTATGACATTCCTTGTGCTTATGTGGGCCGCGTTGTATCGTTGCTCCTGTGGGGTTGCTGGATTGATGTAGGGGGTGAGTATATATTCCCGCAGGGCGTATGCACTGTCACCTACAAGATAGAAGCAAAGGCTTAGCAACGGTGATGTATATACATGTGTGGTGCTCATGTGTGGAAGAGGTATGTGTACGTACCAAGCAGGAGTCCCTCTCTGAATTCTCCGTTGAGTAGGCGCCTGTGGATGCCACTGTGTCTGAATATGTAGGAGTCGTGTGTGCTCCCCGGAAATTGTGCCACTAGGTCCGTGATGATGTGCTTGGCATCGCACACCACCTGCACGTTGATTGAGTGGTAGGACTTGCGGTTGCGGAATATGTACTCATTGGCAGAGGGTGGACAGTTGGGGACATGCGTACAGTCGATGCATCCAATGACATGGGGGAAATGGGCCACCTGGTAGAATGCCTGTTTGTTGCGGTCCAACTGCTGTGGGGTTGTGGGGAAACTGATGTGGGTGTGTATCATTGTCAGCATGGCATCAATGAATTTGTGGAAGAAGCGTGAGAGTGTGCTTTGCGATACGCCTCCGGCTACGGCGATTACCCCCTGAAAACTACCTGAGGCCAGTAGGTGCAGGCTGCATAGGACCTGGACGTGCGCAGGAATTGCATTGGTCCGATGTGTCTGGTGCTGCAGTAGTGGTTCGAGGTCTGCAATTAGGCGCATGATCATGGCACGATTCAGTCGATACTTGTCGTACACCTCATCCTCATTATGTCCTAGCAAGGTGATGCGCACTCTGAATACTCTCTCCTGGACCCTTCTCCTGCGCTGTCCTGCTGCATTGATTTGCATCCTCCTTGCAAGCACGTAGAGGGCTGCCATTTTGTGCAAGCCAACAGGGTCTCCTGGCCCAAATTTAAGGGTTTACTGATTGGTACTATCTGTGGCACTTGTATATTTTTTTTCACAATTTTGTTTTTTATTTTGGTAACTTTACCTCCAGGTTCTGATTCCCCTTATTCTGCTCATGCTAAATAGCGAATTTTGGGAGTTTCGGTATTTGCGATTTTTGTTGCATTGAGTAGCGATTCGTTATTAGCCATTGGCACTTGCCGGGAGCTAATAGTGATTTCGGTGATTGCGAGTTCGGTATTTAGCGATTCTGTATTTTAGCGGGTTGGTTATTTGCGATTAGTTATTTTTCCGGTATTTATTTTGCGATTCTTTATTTTTTAAGGATTGGTGTTGATGCATTGGGATTCGGTTTTTGAAACTCGCTAACGGCTGATTTTACCGATTCGGTATTTTACCGACTGGGTTTTTGCTTGATGCATGTGCCAGTAAGTGTTCTAACAATTGGTGCTAGATAGAAGTCCACATAAGTTGACACATTCTCATACAGGTTTCCACAGCTTGAAATAATTGGGCGCCCTGGTGGTTTGTTAAGTGTTTTATGCACTTTCGGAAGAAAGTAAATTGTTGGCATTATTGGATGCTCCACCATCAAGAAACCCTTCTCATCTTCTGTTATTAGACCCTTTTCTTCCCATATATTTAATTTCTTATACAGATCTGACATTAATTCGTTGGTAGGGTCCTTCGATAGAACTTTGTAGTTTTTTGCTTCATTAAGTTGACGCATCGCTTCTTCTATGTAGACTTGTTTATCCAGCACCACAACATTTCCGCCTTTATCGGCCGGTTTTATTTCAATCTCATTATTGTTTTTTAATGTTTGCATGGCCATGCGTTCAGTCTTAATTAGATTTTTCCGACTATTATTTATTGATACAATTTGCATCGTCTCCAGATCTCCCAGTATCAGATCATAGAATACATCGATTTTATTTCCAGTATGGAGTGCCAGGCAGAACTTTGATTTCCTTTTAAATGGAGTTGATATCCGTTTGTCCAATTGTATCCCCATTTCCCCCAATATTTGGCAAATCTGTTAATTGGGAAGTATCTATTTCATTCGCCAGTTCATATGCAATTCGAAGATGTGGTGCATCTGCTATTCTATAGATCCCTGGGTCTTCCAAGTCTATTGATTGATTTCGATCACTGCTTGCTTCGGATGGACGTTTAGCAAAAAACTTTTTTTGTTTTAATTTTCTTACATATTTGTACAGATCTATTTTCGTTTCCAATGGGTCCTGATGTTTTTCAGGACAGAATGATAGTCCTTTATTAAGAAGATCATTTTCAGCTTTTGTTAAGGTATATCTTGATAGGTTGAGGACTATATTGGGGATGTTGAGACCTCTTGATTTTATTTTCTCATCACTATGCGGTTCCTCAGGTTGTATCTTCTGCTTTTGCCGCTTGCTTCTTCTTGTTTTCCTTCTTGGTCTCTTGAGGGAAAGGATCCCGTTCCCCTTGTCCTGGTCTTCCCTGAACCTCGGCCTCTTGTTTTGCCTCTGGGTGGTTGCTGCTCCTGATAGAGCAGCTTAATTTCCTCTAAAAAAGAGAATTTTCGTAGGCCTGTTGATCTTTGTTCCCCTTCACTCAAGTCAGATTCAGATACGCTTGTTAGTTGACCAGTGAGGGGATCAGCACTTACTTTCTTTATTTCCCATTGTTGTTGAAAAATTTTGAACTTTTTTGCAAATGTGAAGATGGTTCCAAATTCGTAGTCATCCTCATCCCTACGATATTTACGCTGTTTCCTCTCCCTTTACTTCATCCTCATGTTTGTCTAAGTTGCATTCCATGTCAGCTCGCAGTCTTTTAGTGACCTCATTATTCTCATTAATATGTATATATATATATATAATTTCACACTACTACTTACAAAATCAATAAATTCTTGTCCTCGACACAAAAATTAAGATAACATCTGGTTGAAGTACCTTACCACCCTGTAGCATGGCTTAGCTGACATACTTTGGAAGAACCAGTCACCCAAACGTAAGCCATTTTTCTCAATGTGTATGCATAACTATGTGCCATTTAGATGAAAACATCCAGGAGCTGATAACTTGCTTTTAACATTCCCCTGTAGCTCAAAAACCATCGAAGAACTTTAACCATTGTTTATCTTGGATGGTAGACAAACCAACATGTAACCACAATTTCCTATGCTAGTTTGTTCCACTTCACACATAGCATAGCTACAAGGTCGCAGTTCACACAATGAGTGCATTTCATTACTCCTCACGCCTGTTACCAAAATACTTTGCACACAGGACACAATTGTATCCCACACTCTTTTAACCAAAGTTAGCCATAATTGAATGTAAGCTTCAATGTGTTCTATGGCCCATTCACCTTCCCTCCATTACGTAAGGGGCAGCTCTTCCACTATGGCGGAGGAGCGTTGCCCCACTGCTTAAAGGCAGAAATGAAAAATAAGATGGTAATAAAACACTTTTATTATCATTTTAAATGTAATTGACTCTGCCGAGTTTCCTGAGTCCACTGAGTCTGGGGCGGGGCGTTGCCAGGTCACAGCGTCACCAGCAGGGACAGGAGGAGTTGTGGGCACTGAATGTGTGCATGTCAGTTAGGCCAGCCGGCCACATGCTGGCCAAACCGACATGCATACTTGGATATCTCCAGGCTATTTCCTTGGAGATATCTGCATGACTCAGGAGCAAAAGCTGCTAGTCCGTACTGGAGCGTGAAACCGTCCCACTCCACCCAATCTCGGTGCTTCTCTTTGATTGATTGATAAAATGATTTTGTACAGGTGTAAAGCTGCCTAAAGCTATAAGAATAGTGAAAAATGTTTCGGTTAATGGAAGAAAACGGTAGCTCCTCCTCTCCCTAGAAAACCGAAGATTATGGTCCTCATTCAAAAGTAAGTAGAAAGGTGACATGTCATAAATGATGATTTTCCCAATGGCAGAGCCACTGTCCGCTCTACCACCAGGATAATCCCCTCAACGGGCCAGTCACTAGATTACAGGACTCTGTTGGGAGGGCCATCCACCTCATGATAACTATTTCTAAGCTATTCACCAGATGTTTTTATATCTGCACAGAAAAGTGCAAAAATGACCCATGCATGCTGACAGATAACAACATCATCAATCAGAACCTGTGTAGGACACTAATCACCCCGAGTTGTAGCCAGGTGCTTGTGTAAGGTGGAGCTACTCAAACAGCCAGGTCTTGAATCTACTCCTGAAGTCAGCGAGGGAGGTAGATGTTCGGAGGTGGATTGGAACACCGTTCCAGGCTTTGACTGCGAGGTGGGAGAAGGAGCGTACTCTGGCTCAGGTACAATCGATGTGGGGGACGGTGGCGAGCGGCAGGACGGCAGACTGCAGGTATTTGATGGGCTTGTGGAAGGTTAGGCGGTTGTTCAGGTATTCTGGTCCCGTGTTGTGGAGGGCTTTGTAGGAGTGGGTGAGCAGCTTGAAAGTGGCATCTCTTCTTCATGGAAAGCCAGTGCAGGCTGCGGAGGGTGGGGGGTGATGTGAGCTCGACTGAGCAGGTCCAGAATGATTCTTGCTGCTGCATTCTGGATTGTTTGGAGACATTAGAGGAGGAGGGTGGCGTTTCCAGCGTAGACGGCGTTCTTATAGTCAAATCGACTGGTGATGAGGGCTTGAATGGCGGTTCTTCTGGTGTCGGTTGGGATCAATCTGAAGACAACACCCAGCATCTCAGGGACATCAACTGTATAGTTTAGGAAGACAGATCACCTACTTTGGAGAGGGGGGTGTTTGAGAGAAAATATGGTGCTAGCACAGCAAACCATTTGCCGCTCTTATTTTTCACCATATCAGCTCCCACCGGGGAGACATTCTCCTTCACACTGCAGGTATGGGTTTTCAGAGGTGATACCAATTCTGTCCAAATTCCTGAAAAAAAAGATCTGGAGATGCTGCGGTTCTTCCGTCAGAATAAAAAATGAATCCCAGTGGAAGTAGAGGAAAACAAGATGCAGCATAGTAATATGCATGACAGCCCACATATATATTTAAAAATATGCCTATGAATACGTTTATGACACAAGAATCTGAAATCTGTAGAAAGCTTAATGTATTCTGCTAAAACGAGCGCCTGCTTTGACAACGAAGGCTCTCTAGTGGCCTGTATAACTAGTTTATCCACTAGGGGACAAACTTTCCCTGCAGCAAAACTTACCTTTTTCTGAGGCCTGTAGCCTGCAGAAATGCACAAACAGCGTCAGCTTTAGTGATGGTGGTTCCCAGTGCGACAATTTTTTTTCGTGCCCCCACGCCACATGACCGCCTTCTCGTATTCTCTCACATACCACTGGACAAAAGTGCCCCTCATCTCTCCAATCATGAGTTATTGCCCCCCACCCCTTGAGGTCAGTGCCCTCTCCATAGGTCAGCGCCCAGTGCGGCTGCACCAGTCACACTGCCCTAAAGACAGCCCTGTGCACAAAAACAACTCTGTTTTATACCAGGTTGACACGTAGGTGCAGACTTAGTCTCACCTCCATGAAGGGACATCCAGAAGACATCAAAGATACGTAACTCAAAGGTACAGCGGTGCAGGTTTCTTAAAACTGTAGGGGGTCTAGTTATCACCCACCATACAGGTAAATCCACACCAAAACCAAAAGTAAGGCTGAGTCATTGATTTTTATTCTACTGAAACAATTCAAAATAACCAGAGCCACATGTTGCAGGACTTGAACAAATATCAAGCATTCACGACATCCTCTATCTGCTCATTGTTTCAAAAAGTAGTACCGATAAACTCCGCTCTGCAGAGCAGAGTTTTGTCCTCGCTCATGCTCACCTATGTTAAGTTGCAATGAAAATCTTACTCCAGGACGGGGGTGCCTAACTGCCGAAGGGAATGGCCGCATGGTAGCCGAGTTCCGCTGCGCAACTCCCGCTAACATCCGTCCAGTGTTCTCCGCCCTGGCCAACTATCACTCCTGAGGGGACGAAAACACCCCGTAGTGGACAGACTACCGACGAGCGAACTTTGAGTGACTTTGGAGGGGGACAACCTCAGAAATGCTCAGTACCGGCTCTCACCGCAAGAGACGAGCCGTAGTACAGTGCAGCCTCCCGGCGTGAGAGAGACACGCAAGACCGCGGCCGTGGCCTTGTAAACGATCATCCTACAGGCGTGCGCGGCGGTGCCGTGGACCGCTACGAGTGTTGCCGTTTAACATATCGTAAGTCAATGCCCTTTTGATCTTGTCCCCCAGGCCATTCACATTCCAAGTGGCCACTTTAAGTCCTGTACTAGTTGCCATCAGGTTTTGTTGTGAGGAAAGTGTCACTTCGGATTGACCTGCCCAGAGAGGACAGTAAGGGACCCCTCTCCAGACACGGCATGGGCGAACCAGTTGCTCAGGGCATCGCCCAATGTGTCCACAGGTACAGTAAATTATAGAGAGAGGTATGGTAATAGTGCGCCAAAAAGTATGAAGAACCAATGCAAGACACAAAGAAAACATAAGAAACAACCCCCCCTCCCCCTCCAACCTCGACCCGTTCCTAGACTACCAGGCATCTCATCTATGAACAGGGTGAGCGTGCTGGCAAACTCCTGGCGTGGGTGGAGCGTAAAGAGCAAGCGACTCGATGAGTCCATGCGATAGCTTGCCCCTATAAAGTGCTCCTTACTGATCCTCAGGATATAGCAAATACGTTCGCCTCTTATTTTGAGGACGTTTATAGGGTCCCTGAGGCCTCCCAGGCATTGTTTTTGACGAAGTTACTAGCCACAATCAAAATGCCGTTTCTCTCCCCGCAGGATAGTGAGACCTTGGAGGCAGATATTACAGTGACGGAAATTCAAAAAGCCATAACAGGGGTGCGCTCCGGTAAAGCAATGGGTCCCAATGGACTTCCTATCGAACTCTTCAAGCCCATGTCTGCAAAATTAGCACCCCACCTGCTGGGCCTTTACAATGAATGCTACCAGTCGGGGCTCCTTCCTGAGGAGATTCGCACTGGGGCTATAGTGGCTATACACAAACCCAACAAACCAGCGGAAGAATGCAAGTCGTACTACACAATATCCCTACTTACTGTAGAAGCTAAAATCCTTGCCAAGCTCCTGGCCAACCGCCTCCCCCCTTACATCACCGAGTTAATTCACCCAGATAAGTCCGGCTTCATGCCAGGTAGGAACACAGCAGAAACATCCGGCGAGTACATGGGGCCCTGGGGAGAATGGGTACTATAGAAGAGGAAGCAATTCTGTTGTCCCTTGAGGCCACGATGGCGTTTGACACCATTGAATGGGACTTCCTCTTTGCTGTGCTGAGTTGCATAGGATTTGGTCCCCGACTGATTGGCTGGATCAAACAACTGTATTCACTATCCACTGCATACGTCACTGTCAACAACCATTGCTCTGACACATTCCCCCTCCATAGGGGCACAAGACAGGGATGTCCGCTTTCCCCACTCCTTTTTTGCCTAGTATTGGAACCACTTGCAGTCTGGATTAGGGGAGACACCGAGGTGCGAGGATTCAAATGGACGCACGACCATGAAGATCGCATCTCCTTATATGCAGATGATGTCCTCCACTATCTCACCACTCCAGCGAGTTCGCTGGGAGAGTACTCCATATATTTCATATCTTTGGAGCGCATTCTGGATACCGAATAAACTGGTCCAAATCCCAGATGTATGTACTTTGGGGCGAGCCCCCATTCAACCCGCAGGGGTACGAGATACCGGTGCCACTCATGGCTTCCGATATCTGGGTATATTCGTAACTGCGGACACAAAAATCTTTTTCGATCAAAATCTTTTGGTACTGCTTGAGCGCCTAAAATCAGACACCCAACATTGGCGCTCTCTCCCTCTCACCCTCTTGGGCCATGCATCTCTGTTTAAGATGCTCGCGCTCCCGCATTTTCTCTATGTACTCCAGAATGCTCCATACCCAATCCCAGATTCCTATCTTGCTCAAATTGACAGTGTGGTACGTGGCTTACTTTGGGAGGACCGACCGCCTCGAATTTCTATGAGTAAACTCACCATGGGGTGGTACGACGGGGGAATAGGTTTGCCTAATATAAGGCAGTACTACCAGGCATCCCAACTGATAGCAATTAATAACTGGGTGTTCGACCCGCACGGGGATCCCAATTTCCGCACTGATCTCTGGCTCATGGGACGAGGGGGATGCAACAGAGCACTGTATACCAATTCCCGCAGGCTCAACTTGACGGGCCCCACGGCACGTACAGTTGAAACATGGCACACACTTACAAAGAAACTAGGGTGGCATAACCGACTAACGAAAGCAACTCCACTATGGGAACCGCATATCCTGGGCCGTCTTAGTCAATGCCCCGGGTTTGATAAGTGGGACACCATCGGAATCTCTACAGTGGGGGATATGTGGGTGAAGGGGAAACTGGCCACATTCTCGGATCTCCAGACCAAATACCGCCTGGAACCCACAGAGACGTTTAGATATTTCCAAATCAGGCATGCCATCTCCGAGGCCTTACCTAAGGGCAACACGCTCCCTGACTCTTCCCCTTTGGAGGATCGGTTACTATTCGATCCCATGGAGCATAAGGCCATCTCCCTAACGTATAAAAAACTGGTTAATAATCGCACTGACCCTATGAATAAATTACGTACTAACTGGGAATCTGATCTGGGTGCTATAAACAACGAAGATTGGAGAGATGCCCTTGCCTCTCCTCAAGAGGTGGCAATCCCCATGCGTCTCCGCCTCGTGCAACTTAAAATACTCCACCGGATATATTTCGATGCTAAGCTACTGTTCCGTCTTGGGAGACGACCAGATCTGCTCTGCCTTCGACACTGCAACCAAACCGGCACCTTCCTACACATATTATGGGAATGTCCACACATACAACACTACTGGGAAGGGGTGACACGTCAACTTTCTAGGGCATGTGACAAACCCCTGCATTCCTCTCCCACACTCTGCCTTCTCAACATATGGGAGGTACCGACTTCTACCCGATGGAGCAGGCGTGGGCCGCAATGGGGTGGATGATGACAAAACGTAATATTGCACAGAAATTAGGTCAGGACTCGAGTTCACAAGTCATAGACTGGGCAAAAGATATGGACTATGTAATGATAGCCGAGAAAACGGTCTTTATTGGTCGGGAATGCCCCAGGAAATGGGATTAAAAATGGGGAAGGTGGAATAAATACCGGGGGGATATATGCATCTCCCCAGCAGTGGAAATGTGGCATGAGAGACAGGCACTAATTGCCCGCCTCACGGTCGACGATGGGCCCCCTACACCGGGGACATGGTAGGCGGATTATGATACGACCCCAAAACAGCATTCTAATAGGTTGGGTATGATTCTAGCCTGTAGAAGTGTGGTGGTTACTATCAAGGATCTCCTGGAGGGATCTGATGGGTATGGTATTTTACAAACAGTGTGTATTATGTTGATGCCAATGTCTTGTTTTTTTCAAGTCGAATTGTCATTTCATTTGTAATTCCTGGAACCAATGCATGTTCATTTAATCAATAAAAAGTGTTTAAAAAAGAAAAATCTTACTCCAGACCACCTCCCGGTGAGATTTCACAAGGCGGGCAGTCCCGATGGCCGCTTCTGCTCGTGTTGACAAGCCTCCTGTTTGTGTTGTGAAAGCTGCCTCTCGAGTAGAACATCTCTTCGAGTGGCAGAGAGAGGCAGCGCTCTCTTGCGCTGTGCATGCTGCAGTTCGCGTAGATTTTTGAGCGGGACAAGCACCTGGTGCTAAAAATCTATGCTACTGGTGCGACCTAATGCACTTTGCCACTTGCGGAACTTCGCGCAGCATGGTGGAAATATTTGGTCATTTCACGGACCTTCGCAAACTCCGTCCAGGCCTAGCTCTTGCCCACTTTTTTTATTTTTTTTATTTTTTACAGTTTTAACATGGTGTAAAATGCCAAAATGCCACTGATGTGCCACAATGCATATGTGCACAGGAGCTGCAACAAATACATAGACATGTGACGCCTGAAGGCATGGGCACGCGTGGTGGATGGTGGTCCGAATTAAATTATTTTCAAACCATTCCATCATAGTCGCTTTGAGCATGTTTACCTTATCCATTACAGCTTCAGCTTCTGTCAGTATGGGTCTAAGCCTGATCCCTATTTTGTGTTAGTTGGTTACAGTTTCTTGTATTTGCAGCCTGCATTCGAAAAGTTCTACAGCAAACCATTTTCCTATGGTTTTACCTTTCCCAACAGTGCCTGTTAGAGTGCATTTACCCCTGGTGTGCCGCTGTCAGTGATTCTCCATCGGGTTAATGGTGGCAACAAAACAAACTCTTGGAGATCCTTGTTTGCAAGGTCAGGAGGCTTGAGATTTAAAGTGAGTGTTTGGAACTATAGAAAAGTAGCAAGTTTTTAACCTGGTCTGGGCTTGGACACCCACCACTTGTTGGTATAGGTAGTAATCTCTCAAGCATGTACCTCCTCATATGGAAAGATGTTAATTTTCTTGCAACCCATTTCAAAGAACAGAGTAATTCCCAGAGTCCTCCTCCCCTTAATTCACTGCCACAATTGAGTCCAAGTAGATGGTCCAGCCGTTCTCGGCAAACAATAGCAGCCCAATCTGCTTCTATTCTTCCATTTTTCTTCTCATTTAAAATGCGACATGGCTCTGGTGAATCGATCCCATTCTCCTAGAGTTGTCTTTGTCTCGTTGGCCTCACCCCGATTCAGGAAGCCCATACGCTATTCAAATCTGCATCGCAGAATGAATGCAAAGAGTCCGTGACTGGCCTTTTCGTAGACACAATTTTGTCGCCCATTCCTTGGTGGTTCGTTCCTTTAGTTCTCGTTGCTGGAACCAAATTAGCTGTGGGCTTGGGAGAGAAATCGTTTTACTGGGCACTGAGCCTGCGGGGTTCAGGGGACCGCCCCTTCCGCGTCAACATAATCCACAGTGCAGGTAGACAGAAAAGACAGATATGGAGAGTGAAGAGGAAGAAAAAATGTGAAAGTGATGGAAGAGGTCTAGAAATTAAAATTGTTATGAATATGTAGAGAAGAGTGTGGGAGAAGTGGGAAGCAAAGAAGGTCATCTAAGCTTCTGTACATCAATGTGTGTGTATGATGGTGCACACCTAGATGTGGGGCAATGGAGTGCTGGACAGTGGGCGAAGCCAGGGATACAATTCAAGATTGCTAATACTGAGACAAGTAAAGTGAAGGTTCCTATAGTATAGGGTGATTGTACTCTTTGAAGAGATGTGCATTCAATTTCTTTTTGAGTTGCAGGAGTGTAGAAAACTGTGGGTGTTAATGAGTAAGTTCTTCCACTTTCGTGGAATCATAAATGGGAGAAGAGGCTGCCTTCTGGTCTTTTCCTTTTCGCATTTCTTCATCTCCTGTATGGTAACGTTCTAAAGCCACATGTGGCTTGTTCTACAAGAGGGGGATAGTTTCTATCCCAGGTTTGCAAGGTTGATGTTTGCCAGGCCTTTGTATGTAACACAGCTGATTCTGAAGATGACCTAGATCTGTATAGGGATCCAATGTAGGTTCTTTAGTGTTGGGATATTGTGGTCAAACTTCTCTGAGCCTGTGATAAGACAAGTTGCAGCACATAGGATGCCATGGGCAGGGCCGGCTTTAGCGCTGGTGGCGCCCTGTGCGACAATCACTTTTGGTGCCCCCACGTCCAAAGACCGCCTCCTCGGATTCTCTCCCTACCACCTGCAAAAGTGCCCCTCTTCTATCCAATCATAAGATATTGCTAAACACAGCGCCCCTCTGAGGTCACTGCGCCCCCCTCCACAGGTCAGCGCCCACTGCGGCCGCACCAGTCGCACTGCCCTAAAGCCGGCCCTGGCCATGGGCAGAGTGAGTGCATGATATGAGACTAAAACTAGATGGGGGACGCGAAATGATGCAAAGATAGACACACAGATGGAAGCAGGTTGGACTTTATCAAGAGGACGATATGGAAGACAAAAGAAAATGGTAAATGGTATCACAACAAAATAAGGATGGGGGAAGAGCAGATGCAGGCTCTTTTAGTCCAGGGATAGCCAACATAGACTTAGGAGGGCCGGCTCCATGACAGATTTGATAGATAATCACCAACTTCGTAAATAAGTTTAATTTAGAGTCTTTATTTGGAAATGGTATCTTATCTGGTATGAGACACATGCAGTATTCAGTACAACAGGGACTTTGCAGTAAGAAAACAAATCACCTTTCATTGGGCTTTATTTAGGAAAGTTCTGAAGCTCCTAAACATATATATAGAACCCCGGCTCGGCACTATACACAACGATTTAAACGTGTAACTGGAAAACTTAATGTGTGTGAATCATAAGAGCTCCCTAAACTGACCTATATCAACTTTTACTGGTTGTATGACAGAGGCACACATGGCTAAACTATGCATGCCTCTACTATGCGTTCAAGCAATGCATTCCTTTAACATGCATGTGTTGTAATCTTGTTCAACAGCATGCCTTTACCACGCAATTTTGTGGTAAAGGCATGACTGGTAAAGGGGTGTGTAGTAAATATCACACCCCAAACCCCCTGCCCTGAGCACTAAAAACTACCCCAACCCCCGAGCCCTAAACACTACCCCGAACCCCGAGGTCTAAACACAACCCCAACCCCCCTGAGCCCTAAACACTACTCCAACCCCCCCCCCCCCCCCAGCCCTAAACCCTACTCAACCCACCCAAGCGGTAAAAACTACCCAACCCACCTGTACCTAAAACTACCCCGACCCCTCCATCAGCCCTATAAACTACCCCGACCCCCTGCTCTGCCCTGAAAACTACAACCAACCCTTACAAACTACCCCCAAAACCCGGCCCCAGCCCCACTTACCTCACTGCGTCCTCTCCTGATCCTTCCTGTTCATGGGCATGCCCATCCCGGCATCTGAACCATGCATTGCCTTAACCACGCATATGCGTGGTTAGGGCATGTGTGTGGTTAAGGCATGCGAGGTCAGGCCCGGACTTGGAACACAAACCAGCCCTGGCAATCCAGCTGGACTGGCCCGAGGAGGGGGGTGAGTTGAGGGAAGGGTGGTAGGAAGCACTGCTGCCGGCTGCTTTGGCACTGCTGCCTGCTGCCAGCTGCTTTGGCACTGCTGCCTGCTGCCAGCAGCTTTGGCACTGCTGCCTGCTGCCGGCTGCTTTGGCACTGCTGCCTGCTGCCGGCTGCTTTGGCACTGCTGCCTGCTGCCGGCTGCTTTGGCACTGCTGCCTGCTGCCAGCAGCTTTGGCACTGCTGCCTGCTGCCAGCAGCTTTGGCACTGCTACCTGCTGCCGGCTGCTTTGGCACTGCTGCCTGCTGCCGGCTGCTTTGGCACTGCTGCCTGCTGCCGGCTGCTTTGGCACTGCTGCCTGCTGCCGGCTGCTTTGGCACTGCTGCCTGCTGCCAGCAGCTTTGGCACTGCTGCCTGCTGCCAGCAGCTTTGGCACTGCTGCCTGCTGCCGGCTGCTTTGGCACTGCTGCCTGCTGCCAGCAGCTTTGGCACTGCTGCCTGCTGCCGGCTGCTTTGGCACTGCTGCCTGCTGCCGGCAGCTTTGGCACTGCTGCCTGCTGCCGGCTGCTTTGGCACTGCGGCCTGCTGCCAGCAGCTTTGGCACTGCTGCCTGCTGCCGGCTGCTTTGGCACTGCTGCTGCTTTTGTTACAGGGGGACGATATCGCAGCGCGGCTGCAAAACCGGCCCCAGTAACAAAAACGGCACCCACCGCTTGAAGACCGACCCCCACCCATCCTGCCCACCGGGAAAACGCCCGCTATGGACACTCCAGCCCTGTGCATGGTTGAGCTTGCGAGGAAACGGCTCTGCTCAAGACCATTTCCCACTTTTACTGCAAAATAATATGAACAAACTCCAATAGCGTTGAGTTAAGGCACTCCATTTCCCACAAGCCACATCCCCTGAAGTCCATAATAGAAGAGGGAGTTTGTGGCTAGCAAGCATTCTCTGCCCATTTATCATCCACCTTTTGCGTTTCAAAAAGCGGTCCACTGATCTCCCGGCATAGGAGGTCCTAATTTGCTAGTCTTGCATCTAGCGGTCGTTTCTAGCACCAGCAAAAACACTAAGCGAGCACTCGGCCTCCTTAGCACACCCTTTTGGGAAATCCTCGGTTGAGCTGGGATGTTCATTCCAGACAGCCCTTTCCAAGGAGATGCGAGTCCCTCACAAGCTATTGTTTATTGCAGTGACCTTGCCTTGATTACTTAATATTCCAAAGAGTATTTAAATATTATCATTTAGCAACACAATCTCACCAAATGTATTTCAGATTGATTAACTTACTGAAAATAAATTACACCATTTACATTACCTAAAGATAATAGCAAGGGTGCCGCCAGGGAATGCAAATGTATTTTGACTTCATTATTAGTTATAAAGCACACGTTTGCAAGCATCTCCTTGTTCTGATATGGTACCAAGTAGGGGGCAACTCATAATAGCATGCCCCCTACGTTTCCCCATTTTGAAAATTTCCAGCTAGGGAACCGAATAAAGTCTATTTTTTCCACTAGTCAGGGAATTTTTAATCATTTCACGACTATCCTTCCCGACCCTACCACTCTCACCTCTGCACTACACATAGGGCCATATGTAGGTAGCATACAATTTACCACTTCTTAAATACCGAACTTTACCGATTCGGTATTTAAGAAGTGGTAACTTGTATGTAGGTAATCATTCGGTAAATATTACCGAATCGGAGAAATTCGGTAATTACCGAATCGGTATTTACCGATTCGGTAATGAGGCATACCTTCCCATTGATTCCTATGGGCCTGGAGGCCCATAGGAATCAATGGGAATGTATGCCTCATTACCGAATCGGTAAATACCGATTCGGTAATGGGGGGAGCACATTCAAGGGTGGCAGGGTGTCACATTGACACCCTGTTGCACCCCTGATTCCTGCATGTGTGCACATGTGGCGGACATACATGCCCTGAGGGCATGTATGTCTGCCACATGGCACTCTTTTTTCAGCAAAATATTGCTGTTTGCAATGTATTCGGTATTTAACACCAACCTATATTTGGTGTTAAATACCGAATTTCAATTCCCTCACAACACTCATTAGAGTGTTACCTACATCTCCTTTCAGGATTCGGTATTTACCGAATCGGTAAAATTATCGATTTGGTAATTTTACCGATTCGGTAAATTACCGAATCCTGAAACATGCCCCCTACATAGCACATGCCAAAATACCGGTCGGTAACGGGATAATTACCGAAAATCGGCCGTTACCGACCGGTATTTGGCTTCCTACATATGGCCCATAGTCTTTCTCACTTTAAAAGTGCTCCTGCATCTTTGTAGGTTGTAGCACGTCCCGCCCAGTAGAGGGACAGGAAGACCCCCATGATGAAGCATGACACTAAGGGATTCTTAGTGTGTGAGGGGTATTTTAAAAACACATAGGGCCTCATGTAGGTAAAAAAATTTTACCGGTTCTTAAATACCGAGCCGTACCGAATCGGTAAATTAGAATCGGTAAGTTATATGTAGGTAAAAATTCGGTAACAGTTACCGATTCGGTAACATTCGGTAAATACGAATCGGAATTCACCGATTCGGTAAATACCGAGGTGATAATTACCGATTCGGAAAATACCGAGGTGGAATCTACCGAATCGGAAAATACCGAGGTGGTATCTACCGAATCGGAAAATACCGAATCGGTACGTACGGATTCGGTAAATAACATCACATGACTTGACGAAACAGCTAATCCTGTGCAACGACAGCCCACCCAACCAGGAACTGCCCACACCCAGGCAGGTGTACACAATTAGCCGAAGTGGCCACACCCAGGCAGGTGTACATAATTAGCCGACCCTGGAGAGGCTCGGAGTGCAGAGGAGAGGCAGGGAGCAGTTGCATGTGCGAGCGGGAAACGAACAGCATGTCCAGCCAGAGAACACAGAAAGACGGAGGGGAAAGGAGGAGGAAGCTCAAATTCAGCCCCAAGGAACTCCAGGTGCTGGTGGAGGAGGTGGTGAAGCAGCACCAGAAGCTGTTTGGGAGGCAATCCCTGCAAGTGCCTGAGGCCGAAAAGCGCAACATATGGCTGGCCATCCAGGCGCAGGTCAATGCTGTGGGAGTGACCCACAGGGACATTGAGGTCCTCAAAAAGCGCTGGTATGACCTGAGGATTGTGACCAAGAGGAAGATGGGCGACATCCAGAAGGAGGCCAGCCAGACCGGAGGTGGAACCAACAGGGCACCTGCCCTCACCGAACTGGAGGAGCTGGTGGCGGCCACACTCGAGCAAGAGAGCGTCGTGGGTCTTGGGGACGCCGACAGCTCTGCCAGAGCCGCAACACAGCAAGGTAAGACGAAAGCACAGCAATGTAGCCGCCCCTACCCCTATCCCACATCCCCCATTGTGAAACGAGAATCACACTGCAGTCCACACGTGTCAGTGCAGACAGGCAATGCATTCCGGGAGATGTAGTCAGGGCAACACTAACCATGACGTAAATGTCACAGGGCAACAAGGCATGTCACGCACTCGAGGCACAAGGAGACAGAGGACAGATTGGAATGTGAAATGATTTATTGTGACGCTTGCAATGCAGCCCTTCGGGGACACTGAGCCAATGTTGTTTTTCTGTCCACAGATGTGACATCATGCAGTACAGGGCATGCTGCAGGGGAGACGGCACACCGGCCACAAAAATCACCTCTAGCCAGCACGAGTTCAGACCAGGGAGCAGGCCCACTTGCAGCCGCACCACCTACGCAGCCAGCCTCGCCGCACACAGAGCCAGCATCACCTCACCGAGAGCCAGCATCACCACCACCAGAGCCAGCATCGCCACTCATGTTCGATTCACCGGCCACATCTCCGCTTGCAGGTGTGAGAATGAGGAGGCGTCCAGCAGCCAGGCTACGAGCCTTAGACACCTCGTCAGACGACAGCATGGGCCCAGAAGACCGCACCGGGCCCCAGGAAGGGAGCCATCCCACTGTGCCCCACACCTCACAGGCAGCACAGACGGGAGCAAGAGGGCGCCGCAGGTCGCGTGTCCAGAGTCCACCAGCACCCACTGACGGCCATGGTGTCTTCTTGGGGCTCGAGGGCCAAATGTTGAAGCAACAGCGCCTGCAATCAAAGGCAGTAATGTCAGTCCAGAGGCACATGCGGGTGATGAGGACAAGCTTAGTCAACATGGACACAAACATTGGCGGCATGGCTGCGGGCATTCGGGACATGTCCCAGTCAATCCAGCAGTTGTGCAGCAAATTAGATGCTGACATCGAAGCACGGCGCCGGGAACGCCAGAGAAGGGACACTACCAGCAGGGCACTCAACCGTCTGGCAACTGCGACTTCCCTACTTTGCCGGCGCTCTGTGACGATGCAGGAGGGCCTAACACAGTGCTGCAGCGACCTGTCTCGGGGGATGGTGCAGGTGACAAGTGCACTAGGGGTGCTATTGACTAGTCAGGCGTCGACAACTGCTGCAGGGGATGCTGCGGAGAGCATCGACACCAGCAGCAGCATCACACCCCCCGTCCCAGAAGCACGCAGGAGCAGCAGGCGGCTTGGGGTTGGCTCTAGTGAGGATGCACAGGCCGTGCAATCCACCACTGCAGCGCGTATGCGCAAACATTGATGTGGCCCTGCTTATCCACTTGCCATTGGGTGACGTAACCCTGGACATACTCATTGTATAGATGGCATATTGCCAGATTGGCCTGTTCATGTGTTCATGGCGTGGTGCCACATTAAACTACGTCATGACTTCTCACAACTCGCTGTGTCCCCTCACTTACTCAGAAATAGTTGCATGTGATCTCTGCCCGTCTCTCTCTCCCATCGATTGCAGTTGGCACTCTAGCTGCGCTGCCCTCTGGCTGGCCTGACTCATCCTCGTTGTCCTCAAAATATGTTAGTTCCACATCTGTACCTTTTTTCGTGGCAAGGTTGTGCAGCATTGCACAAGTGGCAATTATCTTGCAGCAGGTGATGGGTTTGTACTGGCGTGCGCCTCCGCTCTTGTGGAGGCAGCGGAACCTGCTCTTCAGCAGTCCAAACGTGCGCTCCACCACATTGCGTGTAGATTTGTGGGCCACGTTGTATCGTCTCTCACTCTGGGTTGCTGGGTGTAGGTAGGGAGTGAGGATGAATGAACGGCATGCATATGCACTGTCGCCTGGATGAGTAAAAGGGAACCATCAGTTACATGCCTCTATACACTCTGATTTGCAGGTTTCAAGGGGCGTCACTGTTACTTACCCAGCAGGTATCCCTCTCCGAATTCTCCGGCTCTCAGTCGTGTGTAGATCCCACTATTCTGGAAGATGTAAGAGTCGTGGGTGCTCCCAGGAAACTTTGCAACAATATCTGTGATGATGTTCCCTGCATCACAGATCACCTGCACATTGATGGAGTGGGTGGACTTCCTGTTCCTGTAGATGTGCTCTGTCTCAGCTGGTGGACAGATTGGGATGTGTGTACCATCAATACAGCCGATGACATGGGGGAACTGTGCCATGTGATAAAAGTCTGTTTTTGTTTTCTGCAGTGCAGCCTGTGTGTTTGGGAAGCTTATGTAGTGGTGCATTCTCTGCATCATGGCATCCAGGAACTTCCTGAAGAAACGTGACAGGCAACTCTGGGATACCCCACCCACCGCAGCTATCACCACCTGATAACTGCCGGATGCCAACAGATGTAGGCTGCAGAGCACCTGCACATGTGGGGGTATGGCGTGCGCCCTTCTTATTGGCTGGTCCAGGAGTGGGTGAAGGTCCCTGATTAAGTCCATGATGGTTTCGGGGTGTAGCCTGTACCTCTCATGTATCTCTGCATCAGTCAGCTGTAATAGTGTGATGCGCTGTCTGTAGATTTGTTCCTCCCGTCGCCACACCCTCAGTCCTGCTGCCTGTAGACGTAGGCGCCTTGCAATGACGTACATGGCGGCCATGTTGTCCACGCTGTTGCATTTTGGGATTGCTTATGTGCATTGTTGATGGTTACCACCTGCTTTCCATCCGTGTTAATTACCGACTCTTATTTACCGATTTTCCTGGATTTCTTAATTACCGACTGCTCCTACATGTCATTTTAAATTTTTACCACTTCATATTTACCACTTCATATTTACCGATTCGTTAATAATGTATTCGGTAAATATGAATCGGTATTTTAGAATTCGGTAACTATGAATCGGTATTTACCGCCTCATATTTACCGAAAAGTGGTTTTTGGACTCCTACATCTCACTTGTCTGAATACCGGTCGGTAACGGCATATTTACCGAAAATCGGCCGTTACCGACCGGTATTTGGCTACCTACATGAGGCCCATAGTGTTTCCAATGACAAATTCATGGTTCATCATAACACAATTTCCCCACCACCGCCACTAGTTCTTTCCACACTAAGTAGGATATATTAACTAAAGGTAGAATCTCTTTATAATTTGATACTGAGCAAGACAGCAAATGTGTTGTAAGATTTTTTTTGTGTCTATTCTGCGAATTTACTCTATACCACCCTCCAACAGGGCCCCTCATCTCTCCATAGCTCCTCTCTGACATACATTTCAGTTTTTTTACAGCACTTGGACACACACTGTGAAATACATGGTACAAGGTCTTTGCAACAGGCACATTAACCCTCGCAAGTACTTTATGATGAGTCAAAACTGCCACTAGAGGACAAAACTCCCTCTCTTCAGCAGGAACATTAATCACAGGGTTATCTTGACATTTTATTGTTGCCTGAAAACTGATGGACACAGTGAACTCTGCAGCTGGTGCTTTTAAACCCAAAAGTTATTTTGAAACACAGCGCCCTCCACCGCCCGGGTCAGCGCCAGGTCGCACTGCCACGGATAGAAAACAAAAGCTCTTGAAGACACAGTGAATGCGGATGTGGTCTGACGGCTAGACAACCGACCTTGGTGCTGGAAACCAAGGTTCGAGCCTCGGGGTCGCCTCCACATCGTGTTATTCTGCGCTATTCACTTAATCGCCCCGTGCCACCAAATTAAAAAAAAAATTAAACTGTCCTTGTGTAACGTAACCGGTGCTCATGTAAAGCGCTCCAATACCTTAGGGTCGAACTCGCGCTATATAAATCTGCAAAAAAAATAAAAAATGCGCTTTCTAGACAAGACTTAACAAATATAACAAGAATGTGAGAACTTCAGAAGTGTTGGCAAAAAAAAGTGAAAGTATATGAACTGCTATGAGAACTTACGCTGGAAACTATATAAACTATTTTCAGTAAAGTAACAGAGATAATCTTAAAGGAGAAACAACCGAAACAGCAGGGTCCTAAATTGCTCTTCTCGTGACAGTAAAAAGAAACTGAGCGGGTGACTGCACGTTCCTTTGATAGTCCATTGCCCTCTTAAGGTTACTGCTCATAGTGTCTTGACCTTTTGAATAAGACCATGTCTGAACTACAGAGGGCAGAAGTCTACAATCGGGATCATTTCTGCTTAATACCTTCCACTTGGCTGAATTCGGCTGTGGCCGGCCCCCGGGGAGAGCTGAACCATCTCTTCTTAAGGTGGAAAACCCCACACGGTTCGGTGCCCCCCTCTCGAGCATCCATGCCGGGCCACCATGAAGGCGGGGCAGCCGGAGCTCTATGCCAGAGGCGCCCTCCTTTCAGGGCCCCGCACTGCGGCTGCCAAGGGTTTTTATCTCACAAGCAGGCTTTGATTGCATTTGTGATATATTCAGATAAAACAGCTATCTGAATGTGCCCACAAGTGTTTTCCGGAGCATTGTTTCTGTTTTGAAGGAGCTTTTATGGGGCCCCACTTAGTTTGTGACCCAGGAACCACAAAGGGCTCTCTTAGCCCGGAGCACACGTCTGGGTGGCACGGGACAAATTATGTATTTCAGCCGAAATTTGCATGCAGCAGACAACAAACAAATGATTTGTCATATGCGGCCGCACTTGTTTAGAACGATTATCATCGCTAATTTATTCACAGAAAATTTCATAACGAAAATACAGACTAAGAAAAACATATGTATCGTGTTATAAATGTGAAATGCATCTATTTTATTCTGTGTGATTGATTTTAATTCATAATTCTCTCTCCATATGTTCTTTGTACTGTTGCCGTTTGTTAGTTGACATGGCTGCTCTGAAGCAGCCTTACACTGCAATTGGCGCTGTACCAGTACAATATTAAAACAAGCATTTGCTAATGCAAAAGGTCTCGTATTTACGAGAGTTTGGGTTACTGTCATTGTAAATGACAATGCCTTTTATTTATGTGTTGTTTTTAGAACAGGTAAATTAAAGGCATTGTCATTTACAATGCCAATAGCTTAAACTTTCGCAAATGAGAGACCTATTGCATTGCAAATGCTTTTTTTTTTAGTAAAAGCGCCCCATGCCGCGCTTTCGCCTTAATGGTTGCCGCGCCCCTTTCTTTAGACGAGACGCATCGAAAGAAAGGTACATGGACGCTATTAAAGTGAAACCAAGGCATTGGGGCGCTTTTACAAAAAAGAAAGCATCTGTTTGTCAAGTTGACAAACAAATGCTTTTTTTTGTAAAAGCACCCCATGCTGCGGTTTCACTTTAATAGCATCCACACACCTTTCTTTCGACGCGGCTCATCTAAAGAAAGGAGCGCGGCCACCATTAATGTGAAAACGGGGCATGGGACGCTTGAAAAAAAAAAAAAGGGAAGAAATGGAGAATATACCAAAGGCGTGGCTGCCACTGTATCAGTGTGGCATGATGTGCTGTGAAAAATTACAAAATAAAGCATTGCGGGAAGGCCTGTCCCACAGCAGGCAGGTGAAAACCATTTAACAAAATAGTGCTTGGAGGATGTAATTAAACCCTACTGAGCAACAACACATGTAACAGGGAGTTTCCTCATGGGAAGTTACAAAATGAGACAAGGCGGTACTAAAGAGGGACTACTAAGCCTATTGGCCAAAGGAAAGACACAGTTTACAAAGGACAATGAAACAAGCCAATGAAAAATATGGGTGGAGAGTGGGCGGAGCTTCAAGTCCATACCTGACTACAGCATGCCTCGCAGAGCAGCACATGTGCTGCCCAGGCTGTAGCTAAAAATGGCATGATCAATGCAGAAAGACTGGTTTGGTCTTAGGGCTAGATATGTTCTATGAAAGTAAATAACAAATTGTACACTTAGATTTTGGAGTAAGATTAAGCAGCGTGAGCTGCACTTCAGAGATAGGGAGAACTATGAATAATACAGAGGGTGGAAATCTGTCTGGACAATATCCAGGTGGGATCCATGTCCTAATGACTGGCAAGATGTTGAGTTCTCGGAAATACAGTTCAGTGTCTTGACACAGACACAGTGGGATATGCACTACATGACTTATATTTTATAAAAGTGATTGGGAAAGTCGAGTGAGATACAACTAATGTTGCATGAGAAGCACTTGATGTTAGAAAGGATTGTAACAAGTTGGATGCCTGTTCTCTGACCCAAGAGAAGCTACATATAATCAAGCAAATTCTTTCGTAAGAAGACAATGGTGAGATGTGTCTACTCCGACGGAGAGTGCCGGAGTATCACAGGTGTGGAAATTGTTTAATTCGCTAGTCGTACAAGGTCGAATAGCCGTTTGACAAAGTTTTGCACCACTGCAATGTGTATTCCCTGCAGCCGGAAGTTCCACATGGCACTTGGCTACAGGTAATTGTTTCCCAATGGTGAGCAGTGTCCTTCCACTCCCCTGTAGCCGGAAGTCCCAAGACGGGACTTCTGGCACTAAGCTCAAACTGCAGAGCAGGACACTTCTAACAGTGTGCATCAGCTGAAATATTCTCACTGAACGGACATTTCTTTTAGCTGTTATTAATAAAACGCCATGCCAATTAGGTAATTCATGAACCTGGCAAGAATAATAAAAATCATATGGGTAATTGCAAACCATCAATCTTTCCATCTTTGCACAGAACTAGTAGAAAGACACCAAACACCATTCTATAGTACACTCAACAAAGTGAAATGTTTTATGCGGCGAATACTATTAACCAATTCAAAGGTAGTCACTTTAACAACTTTATAAAAAACAAAGGTTGTGAGAAAAGCTCTATTGGGATTCAATCATGCGACCTACAGCCAAAACAGGCCGCTCCACCAGTAGCTTGAAATCTCTGCACCATCTCCCCGCTCGGAGACCTACTAAAGTCTTAGAAAAGGATCATAAATTCATAATGTGATAAATTAGTGAGAACATTGAGGCTATAGAGACATTTGTTCAGTGTGACACATGACTCTGAATGAGATCTGTGTGATCTAGAAGAGAGTGAGATATTGAATGTTACGGCTCGGAAGCTTCTCTTTAAGCGGAATTATACGGCATCTGCCTGATTCGACAGGGAGTGAGACAGCAGATGTGACGTAAGATTGTTTTTGTGTGTGTCTTCTCTCTTGCTTATCCTAGATAAGAACACCCCTGCCAAGTCATTTTTCAATGTACACAATGGCACGCTCCCTAGATGATGGTGGCTCTGGGATGCTGATCGCCGCCGTCCCATTTCTGTGGGCTACCTAAGGGAGGGCATGCAGTAGACCACCCTTCTAGGTGGTTTGAACCTCCACCTGGTACTGTGAATGTGCTCTGCCCCCTGGGAGTCATTGCGCTGCCGCCGTGTCCTCCGCTGCCCTCTGGAGATTGATACCATGTGCCAGCTCTCTTCAGGCTCTGCTGCTTTTGCAGGCGGCCGGACACTGGCAAAGATGGATGTCTCAATCATTTCTGAATGAAACAGAGTGATGGCTCCCAGGTCTCCTAGTGTCCAGCACCTGCAACGGCACAGGCGTCTCACTATTTAGGGCATGGTCATTTCCCGCTCTCTTCTAGATCTGGTGTTTGCGAGACACTCAAATGTCTGGGGTTGGACAACTTATATTAGAAATCAGACTAAGAGCGACAAAAGTCAACAATTTCCAAAAATTCAAATTGCATCTGCCTTTTTAGGTTTGTTACTTACAAAAACATCAAGCAAGACTGGCGCAAGGCTTTATAATGCGGTAGAGTTGAAGACATTTGACTGTTTTGTTATTCTATGTTATATGTTATGTTGTATGATATCTTATGCTATTATTGTGATACTTATTTGTTGCTTGGGTTTGTTGATTGTTCACCCAAAAAGACATCTCGGATCTGATTAACCTTCAGCAGTGACACAAAGTAGGATTTCACAATTGTCAATAAGGGAGTCTTCAGCTTTTTTTGTGGAGTGACAATGATAGCCATTCTTCTTATAATCAAAGGTGGGGCAATATTTGAGACAGATTCTGCCATGGACTGTTCTCTCTTAATTCTGGATCTATTCAGCAAGGTTCTGCTGCCTGCAAACAATTTGAAAGTTAATTTATACCTTTGGGGCCTCTTTGCAAAGAGGGAAATTAGACCAATAAACATCACAAAGAAGCAGGGCCAGACTGGCTGTAGCGGGCACCGGGTGTTTCCCTGATGGGTCGGAGGGGTGGGGGCCGGTTTTCTGGTTTTCTGGCCATGGGGGCTGGTTTTGTCACTGGAGACTGGTTTTGCAGCAAACAACAGCAATATGCCAGGGCTGGTTGCTGTTCCCAGTCCGGCCCTGCAAAGAAGTTTCAATGTAACACAAGGAGTAAAATTAGTGCTGCAACTGTGTTCTTTAAAGCTGTACTTAAACATGTTTAGAGCTAACCGAAAACAACCTATGAGTGTAGTTAGACAACACAATGATGTGCTACGGGAAAGTCAGGCATCTAACAATTTGCCATTTGGGGCTCAGCTCCAGCATTTGGGTTAAAAATGACATATCTTTGTCCAGCAATGCCCCATTGTTTTTGGGCATATCAGCGGGTGATGGGAAAGTCAACACAGCGAGCCCTAAACTTAGCTGTCCATAGGGGAGTCTTTGTGTTTTTGAGAAGCCCAGCTTCACTTAAGTCAGTGGTCGATGACAGACATACATCATGAGAAGGTCCTGGACAGTAGTCTGTGTATACAATACCCGGCCTGAGACCAGGCCCTGCACCAGCCTGTGTCACTTGGCACACCCTACAAGGCCTTAGGCCGTGTGCATTGGCACAGGGTGCAGGGAATAGCATATAGTGAGGTTCTGTGCTTGCCCTCATACCAGTAGACCTGGCACTTTGGCTTATCGGAGCTGTGTGTCCCCCGCCACCCCTCTAGCGCCTTGAGACCCTCATGGGTGAGTAGCATGCTTTCAACCCACCTTGAGACCCTCACGGGTGACTAGCACGCTTTCAACCCCCTGATTGATTGATTGATTGACTGGTACTATTGCTGCACACAACCTTATACTATGTGCAGCTGGCCCCGATTGCAGGACCAAGCCCTGGACCAGCCCCCAAGCCACAAACCACTCCGGTTATGCACAGAATGCCATGTACTGGTTTGCCCTTTGGGTATGGAATACCCATCATGCTTCCTCGAAGTGTTGCTTTTCTGTGGATCAAGAAAAACATTTACAAATATGGGACCACCCTCAAAGGACTGTGGACTGTGTAAAGTAGTATTTCCGTAGTCCTATAGTACAGTACTATGTTATGTACTCTGTCGTGGGCTTCTGAATTGGCTGCCTGCACTTCATTAGAGGAATGAAATGGGGATGCTAACGGGATGCTTATATACAATTAATACACATATGCCCTTTTGAATTGGACCGAATTACACATTGTGGTCTAATTCAAAAGGCCATATAAGAGTATTTAAAAGTGAATTCCTGTAGCACTACTTCCAGTACTCATACATGCTTTTGTAAATCAGCCCCTGACATTTTTGTGTCCACTGCATCTCCCATTAAGAAATCGCTGGATGAGCTACTCCTAAAGAGGATCTAATGGGGCGCCCTGGATGCAGGCTTGTGCTAGTTAAAGGCAAGCATCTGAACCTTAATATTTTGAGACTTACAGATAGGGTTGTTTTATCAGCATGGATGTGGAAAATTAAATGGTTACCCTCACACTGGATGTTTTAAAAGTACATCAATGTAACTTATTTTTTTACTTTGTTATGTTGAATGGTGTTTTTAATGGTCTGAGTTCATACTCAAGGCAGAAAATAGGTTGCATGGATTAGATTGTAATTGGAGAGCCCTTCAAGCTGCTAAGTCGCTTTGTCATCAGGTAGGTGCAGTATTATGCAGGCCAAAAGCACAGAATAGAAGTGTTTGCCTTTGGCATGTTTGATGTCTACCAGTGCCAAACAACAGTAAAGAGCACATGCCATTTGAAGAGCACACTACAGAGGCCACACTCCTTTCTTCCTGCAGGATGCTGACAGCTCAACCAGCTGCAAATATAGCAATGACCCACACAACACCTGAGTTCACAGTTCTAATCGTATCCCTTAAATAATCTGTCATATGAATGCTCATAAGAACACTGCTAAAGGCAAACTTAAAACAATCCTAAATCCTTACATAGTTATTATTATGGAAAACAAATGTCCACAGGCCTCACACCAGTCACATTGTCTAGTTCCCCAAAATACAGACATAGCTGAATGTCATGACTGAAAGCAATGACCTAGCAGCAGACCTTACACCAGTAATTTGGAGTAGAAGCTTCCATCCTCTGTGCCCAAACACATTATAGACAACCACTGTTGAAAACATTTTCCCAATATAAAAATTTGATTTTGTTTGAATTCGAAAAGCAAATCAGCCTGAGACCAGCTGGCAATTTTGAAAAACATTATCGCTTTATAAGAGAGGGTATTTTAACGCCTTGGTGGCACATAAGAATTAATATTGCAACGACTAATAACAAATAGCAGTTTTGAAAACAATCTTCTAGAAGTGTTTTTTAAAAATTGAAAAAATGGGTAGAGTTGTGGTGGCAGCTCTGTGTTTAGCTGAATGGCAAATTGACTCTACATGTAGATAGGATCTTTTGGAAGCAGTCTCAGTAATGAACCTCTTGGTACAGTGGGTGAATTATAATACCTCTCAACTAGGCTGAGTCACAGCGGGCACTAGTTAGCCAATGTAAGGAGATCAAACGATTGCACTAACACAGTGGAATGGCTTCCTTGAGGCTCTGGAATGCGACTCAAGTTTCAGAAGCTTCACACTGGCCTAAAGGGCAGTCTGACAGTGGAATAAGGTCTTATCTGTACGTCAGTGATATGTCCAGCATTGTGACTGTTCCTGGGCCTGTATTGTAGTGTGGGAGATCGCTTATTACTGTTTAGGTTGCACCGACGCTAAAGACATGTTTGGCATATTTAGAAAGTTGACCTAGGAATGCTTTCCGCCCATTGCATACCATTGGCTTTGCAACTCACAATTTCTGTATTTCTATTTGCTGGCTTTATTTGATTTAGGCTGTCGAGCTAAAGTTTGTCCCTCCCATTGCACAAATCTTGTTTACTGTATTCTTTCACAAACTAGCTATCTGTAAACTGACCTTTAAATTGTGCGCTTATATATTCACATTTGCAACGCATTCAAAGACAGAGGCCAGATGTCAGGCTGTGACTTCCAGGGAGCTTTGTGTTTAATTTTTCTTTCTCTGACTTCAAAGTGAGAGGAATTATGTGATAACTATGCTGGCTATGGAGAAGTGCCTGAAGAAGGCTGTGCAATGGTATTTTTTTTCTAGCACACAACAGAATGTAAATGTCTGTAAATAAGCTGTGCTGACGCCCAAATCAATACACTAGGTGTTGACATATTCCACACATTGTTTGTGCACTGTATACTTTTTATTAGTAAAATAGTATGTGAGTGCAAATTTAATTGTCAGTTCAATTGAAGATGTGTTGTCTGTAATGACAGTACGCTACCATACCATGCATACTTCACATTACCCCACTCCAATTTACTATGCACCACTCCATGCCACTGCACTCTACTCTGCACCACTTTACACTATGCCACTCCACTCCACACTGCATCACTGCACTCTTCTCTGCACCACTCCACTCTACAGTGTTCTACTCTACATCACTCCACTCTATGCCAATGCACTCTACCCCACACTACTCTACTATGCACCATTGCACTCTTTGCCACTGAGCACTACACCACTCTGCACCACTCCACATTATGCTACCCTACTCTACAACACTGTACTCTATGCCATTGTACTTAACACAAATGCACTCTTTTCTGTACCACTCCACTGTAGGCCAGTGCACTCTATGCCAATTCCCTCTATGCCACTCTAATCTATTCTGCACTACTGCACTCTACGACACTCTACTCTATACCACTGCTCTTTATGCCACTTCACTCTACTCTGAAACAATCTACTCTATGCTACTATGGCCTACGCCACTCTACAACACTGGAGTCTGTGGCATTGCACTCTGGGCCACTTTACACAAAACCAATACACTCTACGCCACTGCACTCAATGCCAATCTACTCTGTACAACTGCACTGTACTCCACTATACTCTACTCTATGCCACTGCACTCTATGCCTCTCTACTGTACACTATTGCAACACTGTATTCCACTGCACTCTACACCGGTGGTGGGAACCTCCGGACTGTCTCTTTTCTCCTCTGCTGATGACACTCAGATTATCTTGTCTTTGTCATCTGCACAGGGGCAGGGGTCTTCTGATCTTAGTTTTGGTTTGATAAGATTTCCCTTTGGGTGCATAACAACTTGTTCAACGCAGATAAAACAGAAGTCATGATTTTATGTAAGAGGCCCAATCTTTGGGGACCTTGCCACTGGCCTGTTGATTTAGGTGTTCCACCTACAAGTTTAAGAACCTGGGTTTCATTTAGGCCTGGGCGAAGCACTACGCTACGCTCGCGTAGTTTGCGAAGTTCGCGCTACTTCGCGCTACGCGAACTGCACGTAGCACAGTGCGAACACGCGTAGCGTAGTGTTGCGTAGTGCTGCGGTCATTTTTTGCTTGCTCGCGGTCCTCAACGTCAAGTTGGCGACCGCGAGCAAGCAAAATGACATCCTGGCGAGACTTTTTCCTTGTTCGCGATCGCGAGCATGGAAAATAAACCTCCCGGCGAGATTCCCAACGCGAGAAGGTCAGGTTTCTCATTGCGAGGGGTCGCGTATGCTCGCGACCGCTCGCGATGAGAAACTACCAGTTCGCGTTGAGAAAGCTGCAGCTCGAGTAAAAATCTACTCGAGCAGCAGAAAACTACAGCTCGCACAGTGCAAGATGCCATTTTCAATGATTGCACAGTGCCGGTTGCTTGTCCGCACTGTGCAATCATTGAAAACAACATCTTGCACAGTGCGAACATGTTACTTCGCAGTTCGCGAAGTGCTACGCGTAGCTCGCGTAGTGCGAACTTCACTTTGCGTAGCTTCGCGAAGTGCTACTTCGCGAACTACGCCCACCCTTAGTTTCATTGTGGACGAATCACTATCCATGAAACCACAAGTGGCAAGGGTGACGGCTACTTGCTTTGCGGTACTTAATTGGCTATAAATGATCCTTTGGCTGATCCCCTTCTCGGCACAAAGGACTGTGATTCAAGCTCTCATTATCTCCAGAATGGATTACGGCAATTTGTTATACCTGGGAGCCAACAAATCTACTATCCATCGACTGCAAGTTGTGCAGAATGCGGCCTCTAGGGCTTCTTTATTGATTACCCATATTTGCCTCAGTTTATAACCTTCTCCGTGAGCTGTACTGGCTTACTGTCTCTAACCGAATTAAGTTTAAAACCTTATGCTACATGTTCAAGGCAAAATCGGGAGTTGGCCCCAAATATATTTTGAACTTGGTCCAACCATATCATCCATCCCGTCCTCTGAGATCTTCTCAACAGGCTCGGTTTAATGTACCAAAATTTCCCCTGTCCCATGTGAAAGGCCGTTCTTTTGTCTATTTTGGCCCTCAACTCTGGAACTCCCTTCCAGTTTCTTTGAGGAACTCTGCGCCTCTCTCTGCTTTCCATAGGGGCCTAAAGACCTGGCTCTTCTAACTCGCTCATTTAGCTTTCGGCACCCCCCTACTTTGCCTTGCGCCGGAAAATCCCCCAGGTTAGATGTGGGCATTATAAGTCTCTCTTAATAATAATAATGCACTGTATGCCACTGTACTCTACATCACTGCACTCTACAACACTCTAGTCTACAGCACTGAATTCTGTGCCATTCTACTCTGCACCACTCTACTCTGCGCCACTCTACTCTGCGCCACTCTACTCTCCGCCGCTCAATGCCAATGCACTTCATGCCACTCTAATCTACTGTGCACCACTGTACTCTGACAGTGCACTCTATGCCTCTCTGCTCTATTCTGCACCACTCTACTCTATGCCAATGCACTCTACCCCACACTACTATGCACCACAGCACTCTTTTCAATTGCAATCTACTCCACTCCAGTTTAGGCCACTCCACTCCACTCTGCAATACTGCACTTTATGCCAATGCACTCTTCGCTACTACTCAGTACAACTCCACTCTACTCTGCACCACTTCACACTACTCTGAAACAATCTACATAATACCACTACACGCTATGCCACTGCACTTTACTCCACTCTGCATCACTACACTTTACACCACCGCAGTCAATGCTGCACCACTCTACTCTATGCCACTGCGCTCTACGCCACTACTCTATACAACTGCACTCTACCCTGCACCACTTCACTCTACCCTGCACCACTTAACTCCAGTTCACTCTACTCTTAAATAATCTACTCTATACCACTGCACTCTATGCCACTCTACTCCACTCTACACCACTGCATTATACACTGTGCCTCTCTATGCCACTGCACTCTACACTATGCCACTCCACTCTAAACCACTGCACTTTATTCTAATTCACTCTACCTTACATTACTCAAAGCCAACACACTCTATGTCACTGTACCTACGCCAACTCCTTTGCACCACTGCACTTTACACCACTATATTCTACAACATTCTACTCTATTCCACTGCACTCTAGGCCACTGCACGCAATGTCACTCTACTTCATTGGGGTCTACGCCACTGCATTCTATGCCACTCTACATCACTCTATGCAACTGCACTCTATGCCACTGCACTCAATGCTACTCTATTGCACTCTATGCTACTGCACTCTCTCTACACCACAGAACCACTCTACTCTATGCTAATGCACTCTACACCTCTCTACTCTGCTTCACTCTATGCCACTGCATTCTATCCTGCATCACTCCACTCTACTCTACACCACTCCACTCTATGCCACTTCATTCTCTGCCACTCTCTGCCATTGTACTCTATGCCAATCCACTCTAAGCCACTTTAATCTACTCTGCACCACAACACACTACAACACTGTACTCTATACCACTTCACTCTATGCCACTTCAGTCTACTCTGAAACAATCGACTCTATGCCACTGCAGTCAATGCCACTCTATTCCACTCTGCGCCACTCCTCTCTATTCCACTGCACACTACGTCACTCTATTCTACACTGCTGCACTCTATGCCTCTGCACTCTACACCACTTTACTCAAAACAAGTCGTGTATGCAACTGCACTCTATGCCACTATATTCTATTTTACACCACTGCACTCTACACTATTGCACTCTGTCACTTTACTGTGCACCACGATATGCCACGGCACTCTGCACCAATGCACTCTACGACTCTCTACTCTGCAGCTCTGCACTCCGTCACTGAACTCTATTCCACTCTACTCAATGCCACTCTGTTCTGCACCACTTTACTCTATGTCACTGCGCTCTACTCTGCACCCCTCTACTGCATTCTACGCAAATTCACTTCTATGTCACTTTACTCTATGCCTCTCTGCTCTACTCTGCATCACTCTACACTATGCCAGTGTACTCTGCCAGTCTCCCATACATTACAAAATACCTATACAGAATTTATTTATAAGTTCAAAACTTCCCTGAGTTGCAAGTGGGGGACACTTTTCTGGCTATCCGATTCGCTAATGCGGGAACATTTTATTTTGGTGGCAGGGGCCTATTTTCTGTCCCAGTCTGACCTCGATTTCTGAAGCCTTCAAAGAATCCAGGAGACAAGAAGAATGATGTCAGAGAACAGTTACTTACACAAGAAGGATGGTCAGATTAACTGGCGAAAACCAACAAAATGTTTTTCTCTTTGAGAGCTCCATTGAGAGCGCCACATGTTGCACAGGAAATAGAGCAACCAACAGCTCAGTCAGGAGTTATTGAATAGTTTAAGGGTTGGAACCACCACCATTCTAAAATTTGATATTTTTGTAAAATGCAGCCCAAGGTGTGGCACACCATAAGTGAACATACTGGAGGTAACTTAGTTCCCTGCAATGCTAAATATCTACCTTGCGGCCTACGTCCTGGTTGGGATGATGATTGCTACCAAGAATCAGAGGTGTGTAAAATGTGTGTAATTTGCTTTTGTGTAAATACATGATATTTTGGAAAAATTATGCATAACTACACCTAATTATGCAAAACTTGAAACTAGCATTTGGTCCTGTATCGTTACACCAAATGCATCCTCGAGTCCACTTTAGATGTAAGAATGCTTCCTACGCTTAAAAATTGTGAAAAAACCAAAACCACTCTGAAATATCCACTTTTGTTCTGTTGTTCCTTTGCGTCCACAGTAAATTTGTTATGTGAAAGGTGCATTTGTGGTACATTTTGACTGCGACCTCGCATAGTTAAGCAACATGGCGCAATAGTTTAATTTTGGGAATTTCAGATAACAAGAGTATTACCAAAATAGTAAAATTACTCTAAATTAAGCCACGTAACATAAATGTCATCAAGGTCTATGAAGCATAAAAAGTTTGAGGTGTTTTTTTACATTCCTGTCTTTTCCATACAAAGTGGCAGCAGCCAATGCTTTTCTTCCGTCAAGGTTAGACTTTGGTAATTTTATTATCTAGCCCTTCCTAAAAAGTCTGCACTGGCTACAAAGCTTACAAATTGCTGTTATTAGATTAGTTTTCAACCTAAAAAATTTCTAGCACATGACTCCTTATTGCGACCGACTTTAATGGTTACCAGTCACCAATCGTGCTCAACTTAAGACTGCTTTCATAAGGCATGTCTCAACTTACTTAGTTCTCTTGCTATAAACCTAACAACCACTGCTCAGCTCGATGTTTAAGATCTGCTTTGCTCAGGTGTGGTCTTGAAATTCTAGCTTTAGGATTGGTGTGGCAGATCTCCCCCGGTCCTTGGACCCTCCTCGTGGAATTCACTACCTCTTTCCCTCAGGACAGAAGCAGATCCTACTTAGTTCTGTAAACTTCTCAAAACACTTACACAAACTTTTTCACAGCCAACACAAGTGAATCTTCTTTCCTTAAGCAATCAAGCGCTAAGAGACTCTTCCATGAGTGGGTTTGCATTTTATAAGAAAGAAAGAAATCCTAAGAAGAAAAGTGTTAGAAATGGCTGAGGTATGCACCCATACCAGACAGGAATCAACACTCTAGTCAGGGTTACCTATATACACAGCAAAAGATAAACTGTGCTCACCCTCTGGTAGCTTGGCACAGAGCAATCAGACTTATCTAAAGAGGCAATGTGTAAAGGGATTGTGCAACACACTCACACAGTAACACAATGAATACACCACAAAAAGACTCCACACAGGTTTATAAAAAATGATTATTATATTATAAACAAAACAAGACCAAAATGACAAAAATCCAATGTATAGAAGTTGAGTTATTGAATAAAAAATAAAATGCAGTAAAGTGCTTAGAAGTAAGTAGCGCTATAAACATAACTTTAGGTCACAGTGGACCGGGGCAAAGTCAAAGTTTGCGCTGACCTTGTGGAAGTGCAGGCCGACTACCGGACCCACACATGCCCAGATAAACAAAGTACTTTTCCTGGTCGCGAACAAGATGCATCACTCTTCTCCACGCAGTGAAGGCGATGCGTCAGTTCCAAAGACGGGTGCCGGAGTCCAGAGGTGTTGAGAGATGTGCTGGATTCTGCCATACAGTTGAGGGGATGCGTCGATCTCACCCAGCTACGGCGGCGGTGATACGCTGTCCGATGCATCAATCTCTGAAGGAAAAAAGCTGGTTCCAATGCGATGAGCTGATTTTACTTCCTCAACCGGGTCAATGGGCCAGTTCTGTTACACTGCGACAGGAGATGCATCAAAATCTGTTTTGCAAGTATCTGGGCCACTTCCAGTGAGTGAGGCATAGGAGCAGGTGTAGAGACTGTGATATCGCTGGATCTGAAACAACAGAAGGCAAGCCAACAAAGCTCTTGGAGGTCACTTGGAATGAAGGCAGAGTCCTGTTCTCCTTCAGCTGAGTGGGAGAGCATCAGGCAGCAGGGCACATGAGAGAAAAGCAGGCCTTCCAAGTCTGCATCCCAAAAATAAGTATTTTAACCAGCACAGCAGTCCTTCTGGCAGAAGTTCAGTGAAAGATCCAGCGGTGTTTGACTTATACCCAAAAGTGCCTTTGATATGGGCTGTAAGTTCAAAGGAGTTCTCCGAAGTGAACGAGCATCCCTTTCAAACCAGTCCTATCTGCCAGACTGTTTGACCTGGCACCTTGGCGTGAGTTTCTCTTCCACTTTTTGCTGATGTGCCTCATTGTGTTTTGTTGGTGTTAGCTGCTCAGGGCACTGTGCCACTGCTAATCAGTGCCACGGTGCAAGTGGTCCCTTTTGAAAAGTGTATACATTGATTGGTGTCCATGTTTGGCTTATTTGGTTTACTATCAGCCCCTAGTAAAGTGCACCAGGAGTGCCAGGGCTCGTAAAAGCAAATGCTGCTGGTGGGACTGCAGCACTGGTTGTGCCACCCACAGACGCGGCCTGGTAAAATATGTCTAAGGTCTGCCACTGCAGAACCTGCGTGCAGTCTGGTACTGTCGCGCTGACTGCGCAAGTGCACCCACTTGCCAGTCCCTAAACCTTCCCTTAACTACATATTAGTCACCCCTCTGGGAGGCCTAAGGGCAGGGTGCATTGTAGGCAGAAGGTAGGACATGCCCTGATGTGTGTGGCATGTCTTAATAGTGAATTACAGCCATTTTCGTTTTTCACTATTGAAGGCTACCTGCTCTCCATAGGCCAGAATGGGCTGCTGGAATTACTACACGCTGTAATCCCAGTGGACTCAGAGAATGGTAGAAAGATATATTTAGTATGCCTGAACTCAGAATAATAAAATACTTCTTTTAGTAAAGTTTATTTTAATATCCTGTGTTTGTAAATACTACTTTTAGAAAGTTAGTATTTACTGACCTGGCCATTTCAGTCCGCCTCTGCTGTGTGTGTGTGTTCTGCCTAGTAACAGGGAAGAGCAGGGCTGGGGAATTCCAGGAGACAGGCTGGCTGCCAGGTGGTGGGTAGAGAGATTACACCAGGATGGGTGGGAGGAGTACACCTTTGACTCTGAATAGACCTGTGCTCTGCCACCACAATGCCGGCTCCGCCCCCTGTGGAGCGGCTGATGTCTCTGCCCTGCTGCTGAAAGGAAAGAGCAGAGTCACCACAACAAAGTGCTCCAAAACTGGACTGAGCCAGGCCCCCTGGCGACAAAGAACAAAAGAATTGTGCTATAAAAGAAGGAGCCCTGCTCCTAAGAAATCAGATCCTGTTTGCTCCAAGAAGAAACTCTGCCTGAAGGAGAAGGACCTGGAAAAGCTGCATGGAGGAGTACTGTCTCTATGCCTGAGAGACTGGCCTGTGGTGGGTGCCTGACTGCTGGAAGGAGAGGAAAAGACTAAAGGAAAAGACTTTTGAATCAACTTGTGCTTTGAACAATCTCCAAGGGCTTGCTGGTGAACTTGCCCCCTGAACTGCGCCCCAGGAACAGTGGGCGCTACCTTTCCCCAAGAAGAGGAGAAGCTGCTGGAGGCGATCCTGTGACGCTGACCCCTGAGGACCTGTGTGCCCCTCATTTGAGCACCGCAACATCTGCCACCGGGGCTACTGCGAGCACCGCAAAGACCTGTCTACCTGGTCCAAGCACCGCAAGCATCTGCCCCCCGAGCCGTAGCTCGCACCGCAAAGAAGAGACTGGTTAGGCTCTGAGCGCCGAGCCTCTGCGACCCCCCTGGCCGTGGAAGCCCCTGCAAGGACCTACGACTCACTGTGTGTCCTCCCCATGAAGCCGGCAGCGCGACGCGCTGAGGAAATTGCCCCCGAGCTGCCCTTCCTGCTTCTGCCCTCTGGTACGTGTCTGGAAGTCTAGAAGTGCCCCACGAAGCATCGCCATCCACTGACCTCAAGGGACAGCAACGCGACGTGGGACACCCCTCACAGCCTTCTGGAACCGCCAGGACCTTTGCCCAACACGAATTTGAGGTACTGTTCGCAGCGCGCTTGAATGCGACCCGTCCGTGGCTTTGTTTGACCCGTACTGGCTTTGGAGACCCGCTACGCTGTACACGCGTGAAGCGTGAACTTTGGCACCCTCCGAAGTAGCTGTGCGAGACGAACCGGAAAGGTACGAACCGTCCCCCATTCAAAGTATAGTACGTTGCTCACGCGAGAAGCGTGAGGTTTGGCAAGAGGCGTATCGGACGTGTACGACGCGTACCAACGAAGGTACGGTCCATACGGTTCACGTCCCGAGTACGCGTGCTCACGCGAGAAGCGTGAGAAACGGCAAGTGACGTCCAAAACCTCGTACGAAGCGTAGTCGAGGCGCTACGAAGCGCACAGAACCCCTAAGAACCCTATTTTAAGTAGAAAAGTGCCATTTTAAGAACTGTGGACTGCCTAAAAGCATTTAAAGTAACTGGAACCTTATTTAAGTGAAAGAACTGTATTTTGACATCCTGCTTGAAGAAATCTTTTATATAAAGAACTTTATTTTGATATAAATACAGCCTTGTGTCTTTGTGTGGTGGGGTTGTGATTATTGTGTGAGATATCTTGAACGCTTAACCTAATGCCCTCTGGAAATCTACCTAGAGGGTGAGCAGGGGTTATTTTTAAAGAGGTAATCCTACGCCCTGACTTAGAGGAAAGGGTCCCTGCTTGCCGCAAGTGCATACCTGCGCCAACCAGAAACCCCGGATTCTAACATTGGTGGCAGCGGTGAGGATTTACGGATTTGCGTTCTTGGTGTCTACGCAGTGATTACTAACCATTGCACAGTGAGGACAGTCCAGTAGCTTAAGCCACAGAACTTTTTATTTTCGCTTGCCAAGTAAAGAAGATACCTTGTGTTTGAAGCTATGCCGGGCTCAAACAGCACAGAGAATACAGCATCTGGAACCTCTGAGAGAGAGGATCTGGAATGGGATGAGTTGAAACTGGATAAATACACGAAAGACCAACTCAGGCATTTCTGCAAGAAGTTCAAGGTCCCACGCAAAGGATGCACAAACAAAGCACACTTTCACACGGCACTGAGAGCCTGGATGGAATCAAGGGGTGCAGCTGAGAATGTGGTACCTGAGGTGGACATAGTGGAACCAGCGGAGAGCATCCGTAGTCTTGGCGGAGGCCTGTCGCCAGAGGAGCTGGCAGACAGACAGGCCGCAAGAGATCATGAGATTACATTGGCAAAGTTGAAATTAAATGGCCAATTGGAGCTAGAGAGCAAGAAAATGGCTCTTGAAGAAAGAAAGATTCAGATGGAGCACGACGCGAGAATGAGGGAGCTGGCGATAAAAGAGAAAAGTTTGGAAAACCCTCCCTCTGGTGGCAGCGCAACGCCGGTGCAGGTACAGTCAAGGGTGTACATGCCAAAAGATGTAGTCAAGGAACACTTTAAGAATGATGACATAGGGCAATGGTTCAAGGCCTATGAGGTAGCCATGTCTTCCCACCGGGTCCCTGAGAGAGATTGGGGAGCGGGGTTGTGGGGACGGTTCCTCAGTGAGGGGCGGGACACACTTTTAGATTTGCCCTCTGACATGTATAATTCTTACCCCCACACGAAGGAAGCTTTAATGACCAGATATGGGCTAACTCCTGAATTATATAGACAGAGGTTCAGGGGGTGTACCAAGATTGCGGGAAGTACGTATGTGGAGTATGTGACCTTTTTCTGCAGAGCACTGGATGGCTGGGTGAAGGGTAGCAAAGTTGATGATTACCAAGGTCTCTTTGATTTAATTGCATGGGAGCACTTGTCGCTTAATTGTTTTCCTGAGCTACGCCAACACCTGATAGATAGCAAGCTGACTAACCCTAGGAAGCTTGCTGAAGAGGCGGACCGCTGGGTCAGCAGCAGGGTCCACAAGGGTCAAGTGGGAGACTCCCCCAAGGGTGGGCAGGGTCCCCAGCAGAAGAGTGGGGGGGACAAGGGAAAACAGAAAGGGTTCCAAAAAGGCCCCCAAAGTAATCCCCAAGGGAACCAGCAGAAAGGTTCTCAACCTCCCCCACCCCCGAAGCCGACAGGGGCCCCGACAGGTAAACATGTTCCCAAGGGGCCCCCTCAATGTTATAAATGTGGTGAACTAGGTCACTTTGCCATTGATCCCAAGTGTCACCAGTATGTGAAACCAGCACCCACTGGTGCTCTACCGAAGCAAGTGGCTACAGTAGCCTTTGGGGAGGAGGTAGAAGTCCCAGGTGGGTGGGACCCCGTCCAACTGACCTTAGTTTCACTAGGAGACAGTGAGATGGTCCCAGATGCCGACTTGCCCTCTAACACTAAGAAATATGGGCAAGTGGTGACCGTCAATGGGAAGAAGGTAGAAGCTCTTAGAGACACAGGAGCCAGCGTGACTGCAGTGCGGCAGCACCTGGTATCTCAAGAGCAGGTCATACCCCATGCCTATTGTCGGGTTGTCAATGCTGACAACACAGAGAGTCATTGTCCAATGGCTCAAGTTCCCTTTGAGTGGGGGGGGGTCTCTGGTTCTCTGCAAGTCTCTGTGAGAACTGCCATGCCTGTAGACTGTCTCCTAGGGAATGATTTGGAGAGCTCCCCTTGGGAAAAGGTGGAGAAGACAGCTCACCTGCGGATGGTGGGTTTACCTGATTGGGCGTGCGGGACCACCCAGTCGATGGCAGCCAGTAGGGGTGTTGAAGGAACCCTGGAGCCTGAGGGAGAGGCCCAGGTACCGGCTTTAGGGAGAGGGCGCAGGAGGCACGGGAAACCGGCTCCTAAAGTTCCCACGGCCCAGGAGGAAGCAGACCTTGAGGGGGATGCCCTGGAGCCTACCGGGGAACAGATAGCCGAACTGGGGGACCTGCCTGAGCTAACCCATTGGCAGCAACAAGGAGGCCCCATCAGGGAGGAATTCTGCAGGGAGCAGAAAGAGTGCCCCTCTCTAGTGGTATGCGGCAGCAGGCTGCAGCCCAAGCCAATGGTGATCAGTCCGGGACTCACTTAATCTACTGGGAGAACGACCTCCTGTACTCAGAGCCTAAGGTTGCTGAACCTGGGTCAGCCCGTGCGCTGTTGGTACCCCAGAAGTTCAGAGCCTTCCTACTGGGGCTGGCTCACGACGTTCCATTAGCAGGGCATTTGGGGCAGGACAAGACCTTCGAAAGGCTTGTCACCCACTTTTATTGGCCTCAAATGCGCAGGAGTTCTGACATTCACTGCAGGACATGCCAGACTTGCCAGGCAAGTGGCAAGAGTGGAAGGAAGCTGAAGGCTCCACTCCAACCTTTCCCTGTGGTCAGTACCCCATTCCAGCGAGTGGGGATTGACAGTGTGGGGCCACTGGACCCCAAGACAGCCATGGGCAACAGGTTTATCTTGGTGGACCATGCCACCCGGTACCCTGAAGCCATCACCTCTGAGGACAGTAAAGGCCCCAGTGGTGGGACGGGCCCTGATGGGAATTTTCTCACGAGTAGGATTCCCTCTAGAGGTGGTGTCTGACAGGGGGACCAATTTCATATCGAAATATATGAAATCCCTTTGGCAAGAGTGTGGTGTGACGTACAAGTTCACCACCCCTTACCATCCCCAAGGAAACGGGTTGGTTGAGCGCTTCAACCGAACCCTAAAAGGCATGATTATGGGTCTTGAGGAACCCATGAGGCGTAAGTGGGATGTCCTCTTACCATGCATTCTCTTCGCGTACCGTGAGGTGCCACAGAAGTCTCTGGGGTTCAGTCCCTTTGAGCTTTTGTATGGCCACCCAGTACGAGGACCTCTTAGTCTGGTCAAGGAAGGCTGGGAGCATTCTCCCAGGAAACCTTCCCAGAATGTATATAGTTACATGCTGGCCTTTCGGAACCAGACTAGGCGTTTCAGGCAACTTGCTGAGGCAAATCTGGAAGCCAGCCAGGAGGAAATGAAGCGGTGGTACGACCAGAATGCCACTCTGGTTGAGCTTCAACCTGGTCAAAAGGTATGTGTCCTGGCCCCTGTGGAGCCTTGTGCACTCCAGGACAAGTGGACAGGACCCTTTGAGATTGTGGAGCGCAAGAGTTCTGTCACCTACTTGGTGGACTTGCAGTCTCCTAGGAACCCCTTGATGGTCCTCCATGTCAATCGACTGAAGCCCCACTTGGAGAGGTCCGAAGTGGGCATGCTCTTGGCCACAGATGATGGGACGGAGGAGGAGTCTGAGCCTCTTCCTGACCTCCTGGTAGCCTCAGAGCGAGACGGGTCAGCGAATGGAGTTAACCTCTCACCCACCCTGACCCCTGAGCAACAGGATGACTGCCGCCAGCTGCTGGGGCAGTTTCCTGACCTGTTCTCCCTGGTTCCTGGCATCACAGATTGGTGCATCCATGATATGGATACAGGAGACAGCTTACCTGTGAAGCACAAGGCTTACAGGGTAACTGACAGGGTCAGAGCCTGCATCAAAGAGGAGGTCTCAAAGATGCTTGCTCTTGGGGTGGTTGAGTCCTCCAGCAGTCCTTGGGCCAGCCCAGTGGTCTTGGTCCCAAAGGCTGCAGCGCCGGGTGCCACACCCAAACTCCGGTTCTGTGTGGACTACAGAGGACTCAATTCAGTCACGAAGACTGATGCGCACCCCATCCCCAGAGCTGATGAGCTCATCGATCGGTTAGGGGCTGCACGGTACCTCAGCACGTTTGATTTAACGTCTGGGTACTGGCAGATTGCCTTGACTGATGGGTCAAGGAGAGGTCCGCATTCTCCACAACAGATGGGCACTACCAGTTCCGGGTTATGCCATTTGGGATGAAGAATGCCCCTGCCACCTTCCAGAGGTTGGTCAACCAGGTGTTGGCTGGGCTGACCGAGTTCAGCGCCGCATACCTGGATGACATCGCAGTGTTCAGTGGCACATGGAAAGAACACCTGCAACATCTCTGGGAAGTGTTGATGGCACTGCGCAAGGCAGGCCTCACGATCAAGGCAAGCAAGTGTCAGATCGGGCAGGGTTCCGTGGTGTACTTGGGACACCAAGTACGGAGCAGCCAGGTGGCGCCCCTACAACCCAAGATCGAAACCATCCTGGCTTGGGAGCCCCCAAAGACCCAGACGGAGGTAAGGGCCTTTTTAGGACTCACAGGGTACTACAGGAGGTTTGTCAAGGGGTATGGCAGCATCGTTGCCCCCTTGACAGAGCTGACTTCGAAGAAGCAGCCCAGAAAAGTGATATGGACTGACACCTGTCAGAAGGCCTTTGGCGCCCTGAAAACTGCCATGTGCACGGCGCCCGTGCTCTTGGCTCCTGACTTCTCCAAAGAATTCCTAGTGCAGACAGACGCATCAGAGCATAGTGTAGGGGCTGTTCTCTCACAGATGACTGAGGAGGGCTGGGACCAACCTGTAGCCTTTATTAGTAGGAGGTTACTTCCACGGGAACAGAGGTGGAGTGCGGTAGAGCGAGAAGCATTTGCTGTGGTCTGGGCGCTGAAGAAGCTGAGGCCCTACTTGTTTGGGACTCACTTCCGGGTTCAGACCGACCACAGGCCCCTCAGATGGTTGATGCAAATGAGGGGTGAGAACCCAAAACTGTTGAGGTGGTCCATCTCCCTACAGGGTATGGACTTTACGGTGGAGCATCGCCCTGGCACAGATCACGCCAATGCTGACGGTCTGTCCAGGTTTTTCCGCCTTAGTGAAGAGGAACTCCCTGGGGTAGGGTAGTTCCCCCCACATTTCAGCTGGAGGGGACACGTGTTAGACCTGGCACCTTGGCGTGAGTTTCCCTTCCACTTTTTGCTGATGTGCCTCATTGTGTTTTGTTGGTGTTAGCTGCTCAGGGCAATGTGCCACTGCTAATCAGTGCCACGATGCAAGTGCTCCCTTTTGAAAAGTGTATACATTGATTGGTGTCCATGTTTAGCTTATTTGGTTTACTATCAGCCCCTAGTAAAGTGCACCAGGAGTGCCAGGGCTTGTAAAAGCAAATGCTGCTGGTGGGACTGCAGCACTGGTTGTGCCACCCACAGACGCGGCCTGGTAAAATATGTCTAAGGTCTGCCACTGCAGAACCTGCGTGCAGTCTGGTACTGTCGCGCTGACTGTGCAAGTGCACCCACTTGCCAGTCCCTAAACCTTCCCTTAACTACATATTAGTCACCCCTCTGGGAGGCCTAAGGGCAGGGTGCATTGTAGGCATAAGGTAGGACATGCCCTGATGTGTGTGGCATGTCTTAATAGTGAATTACAGCCATTTTCGTTTTTCACTATTGAAGGCTACCTGCTCTCCATAGGCCAGAATGGGCTGCTGGAATTACTACACACTGTAATCCCAGTGGACTCATAGAGCATGGTAGAAAGTTATATTTAGTATGCCTGAACTCAGAATAATAAAATACTTCTTTTAGTAAAGTTTATTTTAATATCCTGTGTTTGTAAATACTACTTTTAGAAAGTTAGTATTTACTGACCTGGCCATTTCAGTCCGCCTCTGCTGTGTGTGTGTGCTCTGCCTAGTAACAGGGAAGAGCAGGGCTGGGGAATTCCAGGAGACAGGCTGGCTGCCAGGTGGTGGGTAGAGAGATTACACCAGGATGGGTGGGAAGAGTACACCTTTGACTCTGAATAGACCTGTGCTCTGCCACCACAATGCCGGCTCCGCCCCCTGTGGTGCGGCTGATGTCTCTGCCCTGCTGCTGAAAGGAAAGAGCAGAGTCACCACAACAAAGTGCGCCAAAACTGGACTGAGCCAGGCCCAGGCCCCCGGCGACAAAAAACAAAAGAATTGTGCTATAAAAGAAGGAGCCCTGCTCCTAAGAAATCAGATCCTGTTTGCGCCAAGAAGAAACTCTGCCTGAAGGAGAAGGACCTGGAAAAGCTGCATGGAGGAGTACTGTCTCTATGCCTGAGAGACTGGCCTGCGGTGGGTGCCTGACTGCTGGAAGGAGAGGAAAAGACTAAAGGAAAAGACTTTTGAATCAACTTGTGCTTTGAACAATCTCCAAGGGCTTGCTGGTGAACTTGCCCCCTGAACTGCGCCCCAGGAACAGTGGGCGCTACCTTTCCCCAAGAAGAGGAGAAGCTGCTGGAGGCGATCCTGTGATGCTGACCCCTGAGGACCTGTGTGCCCCTCATCTGAGCACCGCGACATCTGCCACCGGGGCTACTGCGAGCACCGCAAAGACCTGTTACCTGGTCCAAGCACCGCAAGCATCTGCCCACCGAGCCGTAGCTCGCACTGCAAAGAAGAGACTGGTTAGGCTCTGAGCGCCGAGCCTCTGCGACCCCCCTGGCCGTGGAAGCCCCTGCAAGGACCTACGACGCACTGTGTGTCCTCCCCGTGAAGCCGGCAGCGCGACGCGCTGAGGAAATTGCCCCCGAGCTGCCCCTCCTGCTTCTGCCCTCTGGTACGTGTCTGGAAGTCTAGAAGTGCCCCACGAAGCATCGCCATCCACTGACCTCAAGGGACAGCAACGCGACGTGGGACACCCCTTACAGCCTTCTGGAACCGCCAGGACCTTTGCCCAACACGAATTTGAGGTACTGTTCGCAGCGCGCTTGAATGCGACCCGTCCGTGGCTTTGTTCGACCCGTACTGGCTTTGGAGACCCGCTACGCTGTACACGCGTGAAGCGTGAACTTTGGCACCCTCCGAAGTAGCTGTGCGAGATGAACCGGAAAGGTACGAACCGTCCCCCATTCAAAGTATAGTAAGTTGCTCACGCGAGAAGCGTGAGGTTTGGCAAGAGGCGTACCGGACGTATACGACGCGTACCAACAAAGGTACGGTCCGTACGGTTCACGTCCCGAGTATGCGTGCTCACGCGAGAAGCGTGAGAAACGGCAAGTGACGTCCAAAACCTCGTACGAAGCGTACTCGAGGCGCTACGAAGCGCACAGAACCCCTAAGAACCCTATTTTAAGTAGAAAAGTGCCATTTTAAGAACTGTGGACTGCCTAAAAGCATTTAAAGTAACTGGAACCTTATTTAAGTGAAAGAACTGTATTTTGACATCCTGCTTGAAGAAATCTTTTATATAAAGAACTTAATTTTGATATAAATACAGCCTTGTGTCTTTGTGTGGTGGGGTTGTGATTATTGTGCGAGATATCTTGAACGCTTAACCTAATGCCCTCTGGAAATCTAGCCTGATTGCTCGCGCCACGTTACCTAGAGGGTGAGCAGGGGTTATTTTTAAAGAGGTGATCCTATGCCCTGACTTAGAGGAAAGGGTCCCTGCTTCTCGCAAGTGCATACCTGCGCCAACCAGAGACCCCGGATTCTAACACAGACTATCTGTGGGGGTAATCAGCCCTTTGTGTGGGGGCAGGACACTGCCAATTCAAGTGACGTGTTCGCCCCTCCCTTCCATCCTGTCCATGCTAGGCCATGAGAATGCAGATGTGTGCCGATGGGTACTCAGACACACCTATTCTTGTGTTGTTGCTGCCTAGAGGAAATGCACAAAGTGTATCTGTCACCCAGCCTAGAAGTGTATTGGATACAGGCTGCAAAGCACATTAAGTAATTAGTTGGAGTGTCCTCAATCTGGGCTCACAAGAGCACTAGAGGACTGAGCTTTCTTTAACCCAACTGTCTAAGACAGCTGGGTTAGAAAAGCTTAAAATGTACATGTCTGGCTGGCTGTTGCAAGATGGCCGCCCAAAGAGACATGCACATTGTAAAGCACTCAGCTCCCTGTTGCGATTCAGCAGCACTGGCCCCGCCCTGTCCTGCCACTCAGTCAGGACGTGTCTGTTGGTGAAAAATAAAATTGTAATAAATAAACGTTATTACCATTTTATTTTTTAGCTCTGGCCTATGAGGCGACGCTCCCCTGCTCAAATGGAGGAGCCACCCCTGGTTTTTCTGTGACCCAACGTCAATGTCTTGAAAAAGGTCCGTCACAGAAAATTGGGCATGTTTTTGATGGAATATGTCAGATGCTAAGTGGTATTGGTGGACACAGTGGCAATAAGTCAGAATTCCAAATACTTATACCTACAGACCTGATAAATACCCACAAGGAATCTACAAGCAGGCTACACAGTCATCCACAACACAGGCACAGGCAATAGCAGTCACACATAAGAACCCACACCGCCAGACACAAATATCCTATGCACACAACCCGTAAAAACAGCCACTCCGATGCAGTCACAATAGTTCCAATGTAGCTGAATACAGGGACCACAGATAAGTTACATGCACCTTAATTAACTTAAGCAGATGTTGGGTACTGGCGCTCAGTTTAGGGCTTGTGCCCTGTGTTTTTCTGCCGCAGGGGCTGGGTCGCGTCACCCTCAGATTGGGCTGTCCACAGCCCCTTGTGGAACTCCCTAAAGTGCTTCTGGCCTTTTCTCTGCTTCACCAGGGTCTGGACCAAATGCCCTGTGCTTCCTGCTGTGTCGGCTGGGTCACGTTGCCCTAGACTTGGACTATCCCCCAGTCCCTTGTGCAGGGTTCAGCAGGGAGCTGCCACTCTGCTTATGCACCAAACTCCGCAGATTTAATTTCAACAAATGCTAGGCAGCTTCGTGACAGAACCCTTCAGCAAGTTCTCAGCACTTGACAAATGACCCTCAGATTAGGAACCTGACGCACTGTCCACCGCACTAAGCAGGCTTTGGGTTTTGAAAAGTTACCCCTCTCAGCATTGGGAAGCTCAGTAACTTCAGCCAGCTTATTATATTGTGCCCAAGCTGGCCCACGCGCTGTGCCTTTAAATTCCTCATTTCTCCTGGCCCTGACCGGGCACTCCAGAGGAGGGATGAGGTTTTGTTGAGCCGATCCGCCCTTCTCCACTACCGTATGCCTGACCGGGATCCCACTCGCTAACTCGCTGCTTACGAGGCTGGCCACACCCCACTGGCGTCCCCAGGGCTGGACTGGGAACCGAAACTGGCCCTGGAAAACTGCTCGGCTGGCCCTCCTGGGGGGCAGGGGAGATGCAGCCAAACTTTGCTAGGGCCTGTTTTGGCCAATTTTGTTACAGGGGCCGATATTACCAGCCCCCGGTAACAAAAACGGTCTCCCGAAGAGCCCAAAACCGGCCCCCACCGTGGCGGCCCACCGGGGAAACACCCAGTGCCCGCTACGGCCAGTCCAGCCTTGGGCGTCCCTCCCCCTGCAACCTACCTCCTTCCGCTAAGCTGCGGCTGCCTGCCTGGGGATTGGGCACGTAGACTCACTGCTCCTGGGATTGGCTGCCACACAGTAGTCCAATGCTGCCTCTTGCCGTTTGATGGCTCCTCTGTGGTCTGGCTCCTCACAGGGGATGGTGGGGCGACCGTACCGCTCTTCAAGTTGACGATGCCGGGCTGGCGGTGGTGCGCTCGGCTGGATCCACTGCTGTTGCTCTGTGAGGGGAGGGCATGGCATCCTCTACCTCCGACCCCGGGACTGTGCTGCTTCCCCCTGACGATGCCGGACTGGCGGCAGTGTGCCTGGCTGACCCTAAGCTGACTTTCCCGCAGCAGGAGGATTCAGGATCCCCCCGCAGGACCACCGAGGACAGCTCGCCATTGCAAGGCTCCTCTCCTGCAATGATGTGTTCTTTGGAAAGGCCTCTCAAAATTTGTAGTGTGCACCGACCCCTGCCCCAAGAAGGGAGCTGTGCTTGGGGAGCGGTGACCTTATAACCCCCTGCTGACACTCCTGGTCCATCCTGGTTGGCAGTGGTGTCCCCTCATTGGGGGTTCTAAAACCTCACCTGGCCCCCACATTGACCAGGTATTTTTCAAGCCACTTTTGGAGTGCATTTTCTTGGGGGTGGTTGTGGGAGAGCCCCCTGTTGTCTTTGGGTGCGGCGCATCGGCCCACACCGTTTTTTTTTGTTCCCGGCGGTCGTTATGGTGCCGGCCCGTGATATGTACAAAAAAAAAGTGCCGGGGCTCTCGACAGGAGGCAGTTTGCAGAAGTCTTTTTTCCAGTTAGTGCCGCCTAAAACAGAACCAAATACTACCCATGAAAGTGGGGAGTGGATGTGGCATAATGGCCAGAGCTGCCGACTTCGGAGCTGGAGAATCAAGCTCGAGTCTTGGCGTCATCTCAACATCCTGCAATTCTGAACAAAATCACTTAATCTCCCCATAGATTAATGTGTCCTTAACTGGTGCTCCTGAAAAGCGCAGGTGTTGGTGATAAGGGACAGTGCTGAGCTCCGGAAAACACCAGCTCAAATGAAGCACTGGATAGAATCACGACTAGGCAGCCTTGGCATTCAGCAACCCCAGACATATGCTCTTAAGAAAATATTTTCGCACCAGCACTTACTTTTAATTATTTATTCATTTATTTTACAAATTAAACACTGTACGTAGTCCCGTAGCGACGTCTGTAGGCACGTAGTCTCATGGCACCTACAGGCACTCACGGAACAATAATATACAGAGGAAGTAAGAGAAAAACCACGCATCTCCCAGCAGCAGAGACCAGCGAAACACACAGGAAGCCAGTGATGAGATGCACACGCAGACAGTCACAAAAAGCGAGCATGCAGGGACATTGATCACGCTACAGAACCAGCCAGATTACCGGGACCGCAGGGAGCTCGGTCGCTGCAAAGTGAAACACGCAGAAGGTTTAATTTAAGGCACTGATTGCTAAAATTACAGAAGGCGTGCTGAGAGGGGGGGTAAGGAATTAGATTGAAACGTCCTAATTAAAGGCTTGCTCTTCATTTGAATGTGAAATGCTAGCTTTAATTTTAGAAACTTTCTCATGTTGTGTCTTTCTTCCTGGGAAGTGAAGTGAGCCATCAGCAGTGCATCTGCACCTGTGCTCTTCTGCCTTTAGTGGAGGCTTGTGGAAAGCTTCAAGCTCCTGCAACGTGCACAGGTCAGGGCAGCGTGCAGGGCTTTAAGTGGGCCGGGTCTCACCGGGTCTGAGCACCGGCAGTTTGTTTTAAGGAGGCCTCGAAACGGGTCTCTATCGGGCTCTGTTTTGTGACCTGGCACTGGCGGTCCGTAACTAACAACCATTGACAAAGGCAACAGTCCTGACTTCTTGTAGGTATGATGTTACTTGTTGTGTCATATATCTGAATGCAATTACAGAAACAGCAAAATACGAATCGGGCGGCACACCATGCTAAGAACAGATTTTTAGCGTAAATGTTTTTAAGCCACGCCCTTAATTACATTGGCCACGCCCCTTTGCGAGACCCCCCTCCCCCACACAGTTTTTTCATCCCACTTAAAGTCCTGGCAGCGTGGACCACTATCTCGAGATGCCCGTCCCTGACATCACCAAACCTCGCAGTGATGGCAGCGGCTTGGAACCTCAATGTTGACTCCTGGTCCAGCGGCATCGACAACATCTCTAGATTGTTGTTCCTGTTCCTTTAACCCCTTCAGCGCGGCGCGGATTACCGCGCCGTGCTGAAGGTTCGTTGCACGGGCGGGGCCGTGACGGAGCGGTTCCGTCATCCGCACAGCGCGACCGATGCGCATGACGGAACCGCTCCATCATGCGCATCGAAAGGGTTAAGAGGTCAAAGATGCGAAATCAGGTGGTGGAACTGCATCCCATCACTCAAGTGCATGCAAATATTCAGGATTGTATCACACAATTCCAGTCTACTATCCTCTGCTTCCAAAGGTAGGTGTCCCCCCAAGGAGAGATACGCTTTCTGCATCACACTGTCCACAACAAAGACACCTCAGTCTCTTCAGTTATATCAAGGAGAACATTGACCCTGAGCAAACTTTGCTATGATGATTACATTTTAAATCCTTATATAATAAAACTGAAATAGGACATTTTGTGTTACAATACGATGGAGGGCAAAACTCGTACTACTGAATATCGAGGCTAAGAATATCGTGAAACAAGAATATTGGAGACCAAAATATCGAAAGGTAAGTGCCTATAGAGGAAGTATAGATTTACTATTCCTAGCTTCACCTATATGTGGAGTGAGGTATAAAACGTATCAGCAAAGACTACAGCAATTACGTAAAAACTGACACAGGATATGGATGGCCCTCAGTAGCCTAGCTTTAACTAGCCACAAATTGTAAAAATAAAGAAATCGAACATTGCACAGCCTATATAAAAATGATAAATCCAAGGTGTACAGGTATTCCAGAGACCTCACCTGTTTAGTGCTCAGCAACAACTGTTAACAGTCCTCAGAATCAAGCTGACTGCAATAAATGGGGATGGGCGGGAGAGAGGTTTAGCATACAAAGCTGCAATAACACATACGTCCTTCTATTGGGAATCCGTAAAGTACCTTCACTAAAAGTCTTCAGAGAACAGCATAAAATGTGGCTGCCTGAGTGTTATGCAAAAAGATAAAGACAACCATCTTGAGACCCACAGGGATGCAGTGCTTAACAAGTGTAATAATCACGCACTTACTTTCCTTTTCGCTTCCATTCGCTGTATTGTCATGTAAAAAAGGTATGTTTTAAAATGGCTAACAGAAATAAAACCAAAATGTATTGTAATTATTCCCTTGACTAAATGATGCAGCTAGCTTGTTGAGGATACCTGAGTGGCCATATATTTTCCTTTAAGGATAATACGTTTTTCCTGGGTCTGATGGAAAGGGCAGTGTTGCCTGAGGAAGATAGTTTGATCCAGGAGGTATATGTTTGAATGTTTTTGTCATGGGCTTATAGTGATTAATAATGTTACAACAAAGGTTATGAATCAACAAAGAGAGGGACAGCTAGGACTTAATAGAGGTCCAACGTACTTGCCCTGAATTAAGCTAGAAGACAATGAAAGGTACGGAGTTCCTCGGTGGCAAGTTGGCCACCTGGTGTGTACTCAAGGTAGTGAGGAGGTGGAGGATACCTCCTATCGGAACTAGGACCCTCACACACCCAGCAAGCTAGGTGTCATGCTTCATCATATGGGTCTGTTCCTCGTCGAGCCGGCGCTACAATGCTCGACGGGCACCCATAAAGTGGCTCTTTTTCGGAGATCTTTAGTTCCTTGCTATATAGGTGCTGTGGTTGTGAGGGGCCTAGAGGCGTGTAGATGTGGTGTGTGGATTAAAACAGGTAAGGGAATCCTTTGTGATTATTTTTATTCTGGAAAGGTCCCAACCTGACTAAGGGGGCGACTATTTTGTTTTAATGTGACAAAAATTCGCTCTACCCCCAGATGGTCAACATGTTTCTCACCTCAGAATGTCACGAAGTGATCAGTTGGCGATTTCTCAGGACCAGGTGACTAAAAAACTATCTACAGTGGTTATGGCAGATGTTACAAGTGGAATCTCGCACATTGTAACCTGGCCTGGGTGAGATTACTGCTTCAGGGGATAAAGGCTACAGTTTTGTTTGGCGTGGACAGGATTCATATTTTCCTCCATCATGGTGAATGTAAATGATCATGGGCATGGGGCATCCTATAGATTTGCACGGAATGGTAGGATGGAGCCTTGCTTGTGCCATGAACACACCAGGCTAGATGAGGATGTGCCAGATCTTCAGTGGGGACTACTGGATGAGTAAGCTGGAATGCTGGGGAGAACAAGGGACTGCACGTCAACCCTATCATTTGAGCTTCCTAGTGAATGATGGCCGTAATTATGGAGTGTAGGTGATGGAGGAAAACTCTTTATATAATAGACTGAAACCTGACATCCCTGTATAAAAACACAGCTCTATTTTACTTAAGACAGGCAACTTGTGAGGTCCCTAGTCCCCGTAACAAAGCAAGGACATAACCTCTCAACTGCAATAACTTATCACAGTTGAGTACTGCTGTCACAATGCCTGCTGAGTGGAAAGAAAGGTCGCAGAGCAAAATTAAAGCAGCACTTTAAAACACGCAAACAAAACATGACTTTTCCTTCTTTTGCTCTTTTTTTCCAGATAAACAGTGATAAGCAGAAAGGCAATATTTATGGAAACATTTACATTTACATTTATTTTTCCCACACTTTGGGTAATGATAAGAAAGATAAATTCTCTCTGAATGTTTGTACACATTTTGAGCTACAGAATTTAAAAAAAAAATCAGACTTGTATCTTTTTGCAACAAATATCTAACTGTTTTACGATGTCTTTAATTTTCCACTAGAGATTCTAACTTTATTCTTCATGTTTACAAACATCTTATCTCTTTCGTATTAAAGAGCATCACACCATGGATTTAAGTGATTTGTAGGAAGGACTATGGTGTGACCGTGTAAGTTATAAGGTGGTGTGGGTGGTGTGGTTTAAGAGGTGTGGAGCAGCGGCTTGGGCGTCTGACTCTGGAACCCGGGGGCTCACGGTTCGATCACAGGCGGCAGATTAGCCCAGCACCATGTGACTCTGGGCAATAGCTTGCTTAATCTTCCCGAGGGCCCCCTTGACACCTTTGGGTAATTGTTTGCGCTTTACAAATACTGGACATTTACATTTAAGTTATTAAATTACTCCCTGCCACATATTATAAGGACATTGCAAGTCACCTCAGAGTTCCATGACCTTACAAAGGAACTTTGCTTTCAGCCTCGCTTCTCAATATGTTGCTCGCTGAGCTCCATGTTGACTTATAATACTGCCTGCTATGAGATCCTATCTATGGAAGTTGTTTGTAAGAGATAAAGGCAATATCACTAGATCATGCTCTCTGGTATTACAGGCCAATAAACATTATACAAATACCTGTACTGGAGACAAATATAAATGGAATGTGTATAGGGTCATCTAGCTTGCTTGCTCATTAATAGCTCAGTAATGCAAACAATATAAAGTTGATCAAGATAATAATTAATGCAAATATCCTCAATCTATAATAAAATATTAAAATCTGTAGAAAAATGTACAAATGGTACACGTATAACTTGATTTATTCCAATCATAAATAATTCAGGCATCTCTTTTTTACGCAATTTATCCTGCTTAACACATCACAGTTTTAAGTGTTAACCACACAATGTTGCCTTTCTTTACACTGATACATATCTTGAGGTGGCATTTCATAATTTGCTTTGAATGATATAGTTCTTTGCAGACTTGATTCTTAACAGTTTTTCTGGACTTCCTCAATAGTATGGACCAATTTTCATTCATCCACCAGCCGCTACACAGACAAAATGTATCAATTCATTAGTCATATTCCATTTTTTAGATGTTATATGTCACTGATCTCAAACCCATTCGTTTTTCAAGACTCCCCTTTGATATTGAATCGAACAACGAGTGATAGGCCCAAATAGCAACATGAAGTAGATTGAATTTCTATGCTATCTGTTGTAGTCATTTTAGACCTTGGCCTATTGCTTCGATTGGAATACTTTAGTTGTGGCTCAGGAACTTACACTATGTTGTGGCTTAACATTTACCACTCACTTTTATCAAGGAGGAGCACCAAAGGGTGAAGCAATTTAAGACTCGAGCCAATTTTGCCATATAGGCTCCAAACAGTAAAGCCAGAGCTCCTCCTCCATATTTTCAAACACATTTTTTAGAAAGTTAGCAAAATAATTGATCGACTTAATTGTGACTTCCAAATTAAATTCTTGAAAATTAGGCTCAGATGTTTATATCCAGCCTTTGTTTATCAATATACCGCAATTCTTTATGATTATTCTTCGCAAATATTATGGTTTGGCTTTTTTGTCATTGGTGATTAAATAGTTTTAGCATTCTTATTTTTCTAAAGTGGTCAGTGATCTTTGTAATCCCACTTCCCTATAATCCTTGATTTAGAGATTATTTTCATTAAACAATGCTTGGATTTTGGCTATTCCCAGTTGTGGTAAATTTGATGAATTAATGTTCACTAATGAAACATCATCACTTACAAAGATGTTGAATAAATATTGTGCTAGCATGCAACGCTGCCTTATTCCAAAATAGTAATATATCTTGTCCAAGATTTTTCATTGTTTGCTAATGGTGTAATGATTGCCAGCAAATGTTTTGCGATTAAACGAAAATATATATCTCATCGTTTTTTGGGGCTCTCACATTAAGTAATGTAAATCCATCACCTGGATAGAGGGTCAAATACAAAGTCTGTGACGGCACAATGCAATAGGCTTGCCCATGTATAATAACTTTTGACCTGCTTTTAGCTATTACGTTCTGCAGTGTTGAGAGGGTTTCCTTAAAGCCTGTTTGATAAGGTGACACTGTATTTTTATTATTTGACAATTCCTATAGGACAACACTGAGCAATTACTTAATGTTAGGATTTTGCCTAAGCCCACTTTTTAAAATAGCTACAACTCTTCACTCTTTCCACTGGTCAGGTATTTTTCTAATTGTCAGTAAAGTTTTAAATTAAATAGAAGGTCCCTAAGCCTATGTGGTTGAAGCTACCTTCAGATGATTGCTGCACTGTCCTTCAGAATCTGTAGCATTAGATGTTATTACATTATTTATGGTTGGGTTAATTTCTTCCTGTGTGACGATTAATGCAGATCTGCTATATAAGAAGTTCATAATGTCTCTGTAATTGATTTGAAGCAGTCAGTTGTATCTGTTGTTTCGTCAAACCATTTTTTATCTATCGTCCAGAACTTCTTATAGTTAATACTTGAAGTTACATTTTGCATTATTACCTAATGCTTGAGATTTTGTAGTGCTATTTTAGATCTAATGCAGTTTTTAAGTCTTGCTTCTTAATTCTAAAAGTAACTTTTATTTTTGGCTGGAGCAAGAGACCTGATTTCCTTGCCCTCCTCACAACTGACCTAATACTTTTTTCTTTTCTAGATCACTTCTTGGATGAACTTATTGTTGTTATTGCAACTTTTGGCCTCTTTCCTATTCAATGGACCCATTCTACATTTGTTAACTAGTCTGTTTAATGCATTTTAATAGTTTCTAATTTAAGCTTCTGACTTCCAGGTCCATAATGTATGTCATATACTCTCTTCCGATGTCTTCATTGTTGATCATGCTTAAGTCTCTTAATGTTGCTAAATTGTTGACTCCTTCTCTTGGCTTTTATTAAGACCTTCTGCTGCTTTTTGAACCAGTGGTTACATTTGTAGGGTAATAATCACTTTTCTCCTTTTTATCATTCAAAACAAGTACATAACCTGGAATTTTCACAGCCATAATCATTTGACTTCTAAAATGTACCATTTTAAAATTTGAAGCTGATCCATTCAGAACCTACCATTTAAATTCTAAATACTTTATGTGTAGTTCTATGAACAAAGCTGACATTATTTTCCCTCACTTGTTGGCCTTTGTAACATAGGTGCATGGTTATACAGTTGAACATGGCATCTTCCATGAGACCTTTTTTCAACTTAATGGCTAGCTATCATTTTTCATAAGTAACATAGGTGAACGATACACTAAAGCAGGGGACCCAGATATGGTCCATAAGATTTTTTTCAAATTAATGACAGGACAGGAAGTATTGTTTAAATCCCCATACCAATAAGATATTAGGGATTAGGCTGGGAAGGGAGAGCTGCTCCTCTGCCCAAATTCTCCACTTGCATTGTCATGGATTGTGATGTACCTTGGCTGGTGTGGCAAGTAGGGACTCCAGATCCGATAAGCATCAACAAGTATAATATGCAACATGGTGACATATTTAAAAAAAGCCAGAAAGACACTAGACACAGGATATGGTAAATTCACTGACAGTCATTACAGAAATCAATAACACTCTCACAAAACCAATCAGTCACAGGGCAAAGGAAAGGGCACACACAGCATCACACACTAATGCAAGAAATCCTCTTCCTGGGTGAACTCCATCACTGACAGCAAATCCCAGGAATGCCAGAGCCTTCATATCTCTATAATCGTTTCAAGTGCCAAATTTGAGTTGTGGGAGCGATCTTAAGAGCCAATTAAGAGTTACCTGAACTGCCAGTAGGTAACACGTGTTTATCACAACGTTAAGTACACAGATTACCATGAAGGGAAAAGAGGATCTTTGCAGTGGGAACCCAGGCTACTGTACTGGCTGCATGTAATTCATGGTAAACATTTGGAAGAAGACTAAAGGTGGCTTGGTGATACCAGCTATAAGTCACAGCTATGGTGACACACAAGTGCTTGCAAATTTACAACAGTTTGATTGCTACAATTGTTCTACCAGTTCTTACACATACACATAGACGTAGAGTTTTAGCAGGCAAATGGAAATACACCACACTGTTCACAGAGGTAGGGTATGGGCCAGTGGCAGCCAACACAAACAAAAAGTGGTGGGGTGGTTGGGAGCGTGGGAAGGGGAGTGCGGGGGCTAATAATAAAAAAAAGGTACCTGAAGCTGTCGGCCTCCTCGTACCTCTTTGTTCCTCTGCTTCCTGTTACCAGCAGACACTTGGACAGCATCAGAGACTCTCTGTGCAATCTCCCCGCTGCTCTCGTGTAGCCTGTGAGCAGCATGGGGATTGGCTTGACCTGGCCAGTTTAACGCTCGGACAGGCACAAGGAGTATGTGTTGTTTCTGCAACCCGGCTGTTCAATACAGCTGGGTTAGAGAAGCCTATCTGCGCATGTTTGTATGGTTAGCCTAAGACAGCTGGCCAAACAGACATGCACACTTAGAAGTGCACACCACTCCTCCTCCCTCCCGTGGCCACACCCCTCCCTACCCATGCTGGCTCAGCCAGCAGGCTGAAAAATTAAACGATAATAAAATATTGTTACATTTTTCAGCTGCTGGCTTTGAGCCAGTGGGGCGACATTCCTCCACCATTGCAGAGGAACCGCCGCTGGGAAGTGCTATGGAAATGGACGCCAACATACAATCAGTTTTATCACTACGATATGAAGCCCAGTGACCCCTCTGTCTTTTAAATTAATTCCTGAATGATCAATATCCGTGATCGCAAACAACAGGTGATAAAGAGCATCACCAGAGAGAGCACCATTTCCTCTTTTTCAAAGATGCACAAGTGCCTAATCAAATACCCTACACGCACAAATGGTGCTTCCCATCTAGTGCCACGACAGAGGACAAGGCAGCACAACCATGACAACAATGACATCATGGTAACACGTGCAATCAGCGCTAGAACCATAACAAGACTACCTGGGGTCCTGCATGAAGCCTTAATCAGCAATCAAAGTGATTCGCACAGAAGACCCGCAGACATCACTTAAACAACAGCTCAAGATTGCAGGAAGAGAGATAGTTAGTTCTAAGAGCTCTTAACATATAGGATTATGGCAGACAATATGTGATGCAGCACCATCACCTCAACTGAAAGATTATACAGCAAAATACAGCTCAAAAGACTACAGAAAGCTGCAAATCATCATGGCGGATGCACCAATAAGACCAGTCAACACATCTCAGATAAATATACAACTCCCTTGGTTTTCCCAGAGGTACTCTGCTATTGCCTTTGCTACTCCTGTTCTCAGGAGTCATGAAGACAGTGGAAGGAGCATAAAATATTCAGGGCTTCTTCAGTTCTGTTTTCTTTGTGTGCTTTCTTCTCCTTTCCCTTCCCCTCAGAAGCAGACAGAAGACAGTTCTGATGCTAATGGTGGGACAATGGGTCAACCCAGTGATGCGATTGGCATCATAGGGTGTATGATGTCACTTCCGCTGCCAGTGTCATTTGGGTATCGACATGTGTGTACTCCGGCCTGCTATCTACTATCTTATGCACTGTTTCTGGAGGTCATCTACCTTAGCAATGATCATATATTGGAGCATCATCAAGCTGTGAGCCACACCAGCGGCTTTCAATGGATTCCCCTCAACTGCAGCTTATGTCTCCAAGGAAGCACATGAATAACTACTCGGTAATTCTGAATAGCCTCTCTGCAAGAGAATGTATGTTTCTATTTCCCATTTCATGCCTTGCATGCTGCAGTGATCAGAATCGAGTACAGGACTATCAGCCATACCTATAAGGGTTGGTGATCGCCAAGTGAGCACAGTGGTTGAGATAAGTGTTAGAATCTTGGTGCAATGTGCACAGGGAAGTCTGACTTCTCTGTGCTTGCTAATTCACGCCCTGCCTTAGTGGCCCAGCTTTAGACTTGCATGTTAGCACTGTGTCAACAGGGAGGGTATGCTTCGGCCTAGCACGGCATCCTGTGTTAGAAGTTCCTTGGTGTCGATTGGGGTGGCTGCGTGATGAGCATGGGTGACATGAAAGTACAGAGAATTGAGATAACGTGTTCTCTAGACTCTTTTTGAACTAGCAGAGCTTTCTTGGGGACCTAGCAGTGAGGAACATGGATGTTGGCGGGGTATGAACTGCGTACCTAACCATATTCCTTCCTGCCATAGACCAAATCTACTCTAAGACTCTCTGTCCTTTCTCATTCTATACACTTCCACTCCTACAAAATTCTTATTCGCGCACACATTTTACATGCACATCGGTTGGGCCAACAGAACAGTGGCATCTTCACCTCTGCAAATGGAAGCCCAGTCATTCCACCCTGCAAAGCCCCCCATTGGATCTCAATGTCCTGTCCTGCCTGCTCAAACCCCTAAAACTGCCCTCATCTTAACCACTTGGGCATCTCACAATCCTTGCTCTTCTTGAAGGTTCTCCATCATTGCGGTCATATTCGTCTACGGTATCTCTGAGCAAACCACATTATTTCTGGGAACTGACTGGTTCTTCCACCGCCAGGCTTTTGCAAAGGAAGACCTATCGCACCTTAAAGCACCTAGAGGACTCCAGAAAGTGGAATGTAGTGTTAAACTCAAATATTCTTAAATAATTGACTAAAATAAATTATTTAAGATGCAGTCAGGATACGTCTCACAATATGCTGCTCTACCAGGGGCAAGCAAACCACAGGCGGGCCGCGACATTGTGCTGCGACACCATTGCCTGCAAATGCATACACGTTTTCCCATTTGTCTCTTGGCAGGCACTGATAAAATTATGGCAGCAGACCTTCATTTTGGATTATGGTGTGTGTGAAAAGAAAGAACATTTCCTGCAAGCAGTCTAATGGGCTCGGCCTCCGCGCGAGCTCCAGGGAGATGGCTGGCAAACACTTATAAAGCTGCGGCTGCCGCCACTCCTTGGAGGATTGCACCGCACGGAGAGTGAGAGGCAAACACCACTCAATGACTAGCTAACAAGATCCCTGTGTGTGCAGCGAAATACTGGTACACCTTAGCAAGTTTGTGGCAGCACACAAACGGCCATATTTACAAGGGGGTTGAGGCAAAGTAAAGTCACTTTTTATGATGTTCTGGTGGCGTACAGCCCTGGACCATATATACAAAGTGTCTTTAAGCCACTTTGCATTGTTTAATGCCGCTTAGTAAATATGAGACCCTTTCATGTCGTTTTCTGCGTGAAAGGGAAGTGGAATGGGTGTAGCTGTGGGCGTTCCACCTCAACATCCATTGCTTTTTGACGCTACAACAGATTTACCAGGAGGTGTGAATTTGAAGCAGTGCCTTAAGCAAACGCCATGCAATAGCAGGCATTAGAATGGTGCAACGAGAAGAAATATTTTTATTTCTCCTTGATTTTGCTTTTTGTGTGTGTGCTGCACATAGATAGAGCAAAACACTCTTAATGATTGCTTATGTGCAGGAGCGCGACCCTTCCTGCACATAAACAATTATTAAATAATTGTGATTTGCTACTTCTATGTGTGATGCAGCACACATACAAGTAGCAAATCACCTTTATTGATTGGTTATGTACAGGAAGGGACACCTTCCTGCACATAAACAATCATTCCCTGCAACGCAGACACCCTTGCACTATGTGTTGGCGTTAGACAGCTATTTTTGGCACCAGTGCAAGGGAAAACACATGGGTGCGCCATATTGTTGAAAATACAATGCATCCCTGCGTTTTTTAAATGATGCAGCGCAGCACTGCACAATTTACTGCAGTGCCGCAATGCGCCGGTTCTTTGTAGATATGCCCCAAAGTGCATGATTGATGTGCGTCGTAGCTGTACTAATCTGTATGAAATGCTGCTGATCCTTGCACAATTAGCGGAAGGAGAAGTTTGTTGGTGTAGCCTACCAAGCCCATATTTTATTGTCTTTGTTCTACACTTTTTTAGCACTTGAAAATGAAAATGGAAATTTCAGGTGGAATACATACTTCAAGGCATGGAGGGGAATAAATTATGCATTGGATAAAGAATTCAGTGTTACAGGAGCATCACACTAAGATACACATCTTAATAACAGAAAGTAGAGAAGATGGGATGCAAAGAAGAAAATGGTACTAAACAAGGAGAAGGATGTATTACACACCATTACATATATGAAAATAAGTAATTGTGCAAGGCAGTGGAGGTTACAAGGCGTTCTGCAGGGTTTGTAATAAATCAGAAGTTTAGCTGATCAGATCTGCTTCACTTATTCGATCAATTTCACTAGATACTTCTGCCACCTCCTGACTTTATACCATGTCAATAAAAGAGAGAACTGTGCTAGAATTCGAGGAGACTCCAACTAGAAAGGATAATGGTCTCTGGATCACAGACTTTCATCCCAGGATAAAGATGTTAACATGCGTTGATAATAGTAATTGAATCACCTAGGAAGATGTTCGCATACCAACATTCAGAAACATCTTTGTCCTCCAAATATTTCTGTTTACGCTTCAAATCTAAGGCCTTGAGGAGTCTCACTTTACTTGCTAATTCTAAAGTGCCCTTTATAAGAAGGTACGGCACACATTCTTTGAAAGCAGATGACTTGCATGGGCTTGCTTTTACCGTTTTTCAGACTTATTTGTAGGCCTGGATGGAGTTTGCGCAGTTCCTTTATGTGGAACTCCGTGAAGTGACTAAAAACCTCCGCCGTGTTACGTGGAGTTCCGCAAGCAGAGGAGTGCATTTGGTCAAGCCGTTCACGATGATTTTCAGTTCCAGGTGTTTGTCCAGCGATGTAAAATCAGCACAAACTGCACCATGCACAGCGCAAGGAGGGCAGCTGCTTTCCTGCCGCTCAAGGCAGCTTTCTTAATGCAAACAGAAGGTTTCTCAATGCGAGCGGTCATGCCATCTGCGACAGCCAGCGTTGAGAAATCCCACCGCCCACGCTGAGAAATCTCGCCGGGAGGTGGATTTTCTTAACTTGCGCTTGCTGACTGGACGTTGGCGAGTGTGAGTGAGGATAAAAACCTGCCCGCTTCTTTGAGCGGAGTTTTTCGGAGTGCGGAAAACTCTGCAAACCACGCAAACGGAGTAGAGTTCACCGCCCAGGCCTATTAACTTGTTGCAGCATCTTACTGAACATTGCTGATACGATGTGATGTGTGCAAAATAAATTTAATGTAATTCTGTTCAAACCTCAACCTGCAGAAGTTATGCTAATTTTAATCTTAGGGAGGTGCCATTGCTTAGCTTTTTATAAGGGTTATATTTTTGAGTACGGCTTCCGAGTTACTATTCCCTGGTGCTAGTATAGAAAACACACTCAATATAAAGATATTTTGGTGGCCTTCATGAAGACAAGGAGAGTATCCATTGAGCCTGAGAAGCCAAATAAAGGAGTTGAATAACAACAGTGACACCTCAGAATAATGAGCACAAACCTGTAGTGCTGCAAAATATCGTAGCCAGAATATCAGCTACCAAACTATTGTGAAAGTTAGCATGTACCAAGTATGGTTTTTCTATTCTTAACTCCACATCTATGTACCTTGACAATATATAGCTCATTTGTTAATATTCTACTAGTCGACTTTAACAGGATGTGCCATTTGTCTGTGTCTCCAGAATGCAGCTATGTCAGGGGACTATGTTTGGTACCATACTTTTCTGAGATCTCAATAGTTAACTCAGGGGGAATCAGAAGTCGGGGAAAAAATATGATGTCAACAAAGAGGCAGTCCCAAGCCCAGCCATCATAGGTTATTGAAATAGTCTTTTTGTACATCTATTTGGAATTAAGTGATGCCAAAAGTCTGCATCCAATGTGATGTCCTTCCACATACAATTGAAAAAACAATGGCTGTAATAAGACCTCTGAACACTGCCCTATTTATTCTGAGGAACTGAAACAGGCTTTTCTGTTTTCGAGGATCTCTAGTTGCAGGGACAAATCTCTACCCAGAGGAATTAGGGAAACAAACAAATAGGTTAGTTAACCCCTTCCCTGCTGGGGTAATTCCCCCGCGGTGTGGTGGGGCCGCGGCGCCGCTGTGCTCGTGACGAGCTGAGCTCGTCATGACTCACAGTGGAGCTGTGCTCATGATGAGCTCAGCTCGTCATGACCCCGCCCACTGATTAATTCTCCCGCACAGGTGGGGAATTAATCGCGCGTGGGCGGGCCGCGGCAGTTATGACGAGCTCAGCTCATCATGAGCACAGCTCCACTGTGACTCATGACGAGCTCAGCTCGTCATGAGCACGCAACGGGTTAAGTATGTGTCAAAAAGCAAACACACACAAATCAAACCAAGACCTGTCTTAATAATAGAGTAGGTTCTCAGTACAGTGAAAAGGCTTACTCCTATGGCCAACGCTCAGGCAAGAAACACTAATGTCTTTAGGTCTGCATAGGGATCAACCCAGTAAATTGATTATCGTCCACTTTTGTAATCCAGGTACAGGTGGTACAACTGATGAATCTCCGTTTCCTTTTTCCAAAAGCCTATTTCAGCTCCACAAACATCTCCTCTGTCAGGTATCTTGTCTGAATCAATGTTTCGGGTTCCTATTTCAGAAGTTGAGTGCCTGTAAATGTATTTTTCTTTATAGCAAGTTATATATGTAGTATACAGTTCCATTCAACATAATTTCCTTGCCGAATCCGTCCTGAAAACAGTATATCTGCATGTGTTAGTATCATACACAAAGTGAAAATGAATACAATTCAACCTTACAGGAGTAATTGGAAATGGCAAGTTGTAATACAGAAAAAAGGAAAATTGTAAAAGATACCTCACAGATTTAAGTGGGAAAATGTACTAGAAGTGAACATAATAGGTGAAGGCTAAACCCGACAAAACAGTAAAGGCCATTGAAGCAGAGTCAAAACATGTAGGTGCAGTTTTTGACTACCAATTAACTAGGGAAATGTCCTTAATAAAAGCAACAGATTCTCTAGATTTCCAATTACCTTTGACCAACAATACAACAGACTTCAAAAGGAAAAAAAGGGCTTGTGTAGAATAGGGAAATATTTTATAATCCATCTCAGGCCCATTTATCAGAATATATCAAACTGTAGAAACAGCACTTTTGACATTCATGCTTTGTGTGACTTTCTGAAGATGATGTTTTCCCCCAAATTCTTATGGTTATTTAAATCATTCAGCATTTGCAGTACAGGTAAAATTATGTCAGACTTCATGTCAGATACATGTGAGATTATTAGAAACCTTGGCCCCTAGTCCTTTTTCAAAAGAGGAAAAGTATAGATTCAGTCATGGATGCTACAATTTGACCTACAAGTTAGAAACTTTGCAAGTCTAATCGTGATGATGGTGGACGTTTAGGAGAAGACGGGAATGGCAGAAAATGTGTCATCTTTGGTCTCTCCTGCACCTAGGTTCCTCAGCAAGACTTGTGGCTCTAAATAAATCTCATACTGCTGGATGCACAGGTGACCTTAAGTTTCCATGTGTCCGGCCTCCATTCTGGAACTCTTTCTGGGTGGAAGGGGTAATGAGTCAGCCCTTTTTACCACCTCAGGCCCTGCCATCCGTATTCAAGGTTCCAGGCATTAGGAGCTTCAGGCTAGAAAGATGGTAGGCACTGACTATCGGCCTGTTCAGGCCCTCTGTGGTATCTTCAGTTCTTTGCCATGCATTCTCCCTTTAGTGTTATGCCCCCTGCTGCTCAGCCAGAGTGACTGTGAGGTTATTAAAATGCTGATGTTTGCATGGTTTGAGAGAGTGTCAGTTGAGTGCGAGGGCTGAGCAGCAAGGATACTGCTCGTGGTGGTACCGCCTTACTGTCATCTTTACCTGTAACATGAGGCTCCTACCAAGTGATTAAATATACTACTGGCTACCTTGCATCTTTAATTACCACACCCTCTTCTTCTGATTGGTCTCTGCCATCAATCCTTTATTGTGGGTCCTGACAATGCTTTAATGGCCTTTGTGAGGATGCTAGAACATTTCAGCAAAGCAGCAAATACATCTTCATATTGGTAAATCCTACAATAGTCTTTTAAAGTCAAACAGGAATTATGTACACTTCAAAGCAAAAGAAATCCACTTACAAATTCTGTGTCCGCTTTGGAGTCATAGTACTCAATATCGCTTTCCTAGAGGGGAACAAAAACAAGAGAGAGTGAACATTAATACTGGAAAAAAAGTACATCACTGCCAAGCCCTGGTTCATGAGCACACACACACCTAGGACTTACGTTAGAGAGAAATATCACTGTTAAGTTCCCTGAAGACTGAAGAATGGGAATGAAGCTGAGAAAACAGCAACATTAGCTGGATTGCTATCAGAGGGAGCTGCCCTCTACTTCTAACTGTACATCTTTGGATGTGTACCTTAAAATGTTAAGAATACACTATAGCAAACTGTTTGAAAGGATGTGCACTCCCAATCTGAGGGGTCAAGATGGCTTGAAATGTTGTGTGTGTCAATGTGATATTCCTTCAGTTAAGATTTATAGAAGAAAAGCAGATTAAAAGATGCCACATTTTATACCTCCAATAAGACCACAGGGGCTCTGGCACTTCCAAACTCATGATTTGACCCCCCTCATTTAGTGTTGGACAAAGTATCAGGTCTTCAACAGTGGAGGCTTAAGCCTTATATGGCTCTGTCACAAGGAATATTTGACCAATAGCTCGTTTGCCAGAGGGCTGCTGGTCACGTGACATCGGTAAGACATCCCTATAAGTCCTTGTTACGTACTTTTTTCCTGTAATGGTTCCGCCAGGAAATAGCCTGGCAGCCCTGACCTGGAAAAACCACATATGATCCCCAAGTGCTGCGAGAGAAAAAATTCCAGGGTGTTAGGGCCATAAGTATTTTGTTTTTCTGAAACAATCCCCCACTTTTGGATAGCCCCTAATTCTCTGGGAGCGGCTCGTCGTAAACACTTTAAGATTGAAATACAAGGAATCCATTTGTAAAAAGAAGTCACTGAACCCTGATATAGCACACTGGGAAGATATTTACAAAAAAATGTCGGCGCACCGTGTTACTCCAAAATTGCTAAAGCTGCGCACCAACATTTTTTAAACGCAGGGATGCGCAGTATTTACCAAAATACAGCACACTCCTGGATTTCTCCTAGCACTGGCACTAAAAAAGCTGGCTAGCGCCAGTGCAGGCACCCTTGCGCCATGTTGCAAGGGTGCCTGTGCAGCAGGGGGTATTGTTGATGTGCAGAAAGGGACACCTTCCTGCACATAAACAATCTTTGCAGGCAATTTGCTGTTTCTATGAGTGCTGCAGAATTCAGCACACATGGAAAGAGCAAAATACTAGGAGAAATAAAACATTTTTCCGCGTATTGCCCGTTTAAGACTAGGTATTTCCTTGTCTTATTTTTGGCGCTGCCCCATACATTGTAAATATGGGGCAAAGTCAAAAAGCAATGGGTGTTGCGGCGGAACACCCACATCGACGCCTGTTGCCTGCCCCTTTGCCGCAGCAGACTGCTGCGGTAAGGGGCATTTTTACAAGGTGGCCTTAAGCCACGTTAAGTGGCTTAAGGCCACCCTGTAAATACTAGGCCGAGAGCAACGCCATAGGACTGTCAGAAAAATTGACACTCTAGTGCCGTTTGGGGCTTGTAAATATACCCCTAAGAGTCTGCATTTTGAAGTTCTTTCGTTTTTAAACGTAAAATATATTGCAATTCATTCCTCAAGTCTAACGTACACAATGCTAGAGATGAGGGGTGGTGATCCAAGACACCAGTCAGGAAGGTTGAGACACTATGTGCTGCACTGTCTCTTAGTGAAGTAAATACAGTGGACAACCCAATATACCCTTGAGGGCTCGGGCAAATATGAATGAACAGGTAGAAGGGTGCCTTCAAGGGATTTATTTGGCGATTAGTCTCTTAGGCTGGGCTCTGGCAGCCGACTTCTGACCTCAGGCTTTGGCCACGCGCTATAAGGTGGCAGAGGTGAGCAGTCTGCACCCAGAGGTAAAAAGGCACAGTGATATGTGTGTTTGTGGGAAGGAGATGCTTGGGTGTGCACAGACGTGGTGCAGCCAGTGCTTAATTTGTAAAATATTAAGTGCCAGGGCTCTGACCAGGAGGCCACTGCAGCTTGCACCACCCATCGCCCCTGTCATCGCTGCCGAAACAACTACTAACCATCTCTCTCACATGTACCTGCGACAGATCAGATTATTCCAGGTCCCCAAAGCTAAAGGAATGGCTGGGGAGGCAGGAATTAGCAATTTTAAAGTATATTGTATTCCTAAACTACCATTGTTCTGCTCATCTCTAAATTAGATGAGCAGCGCCACCATGTGGTGGACTGTTCCAAGTATGGTGTTCACAATTAGGTGCTGGTGCCGAGCACCAGAAACCGATTAAGTGCCAGTGCTTAGCACCGTAAAGCCTCGGCTCAAATTAAGCACTGGGTGCAGCAGGGGCAATGTATTATGTGGACCTGCTTGTATACCAAATGCCGAGACTCTTAAGTTCTTACCAGTTATTGAAAACTTTACATTGCTTTCACTAGGAAACCCTATACTCTTGACCCTAAAGCCACACATATGGAAGGTGAAGGTGAAGAGTCTGGGCCCAAACTGTGAAGCTGTCTCATTCCTTCTATGAAAAATAAAGGTATGGAAGAGTTAAGAATATGATCGCTCAGGTCAATGAGTGCCACCGGCATCACTGTATATCAGAGTATGCATGATGCAGTTCCACACTACCAAGCTTTAAGAGACACTGGCCATTGGGAAATGGTCAAGTTTCTACACACTGTCAAATTTCTAAATAAGAGAGGTTTCAGAGATAGTTTTAGCCATCATCAGCTAGCCACAGCTCATTTCTACTTCCCTGAAGCTGTCTCTAAATAATGTATATATTTATTTTGAAGGTTACATATAGCGTGAACAAGACCTGTGGGGGTATCAGAGCGCTTTACAGTTGTTAAAGAACAGAGACATATACAATCAACATATATTTAGTCGAGAAAGGAACATAATATGACGGAATCTCTGAGAGGGCGGAATCGCCTTTATGATGGGACAGATAACTAACAACTTGGCTATTTAATCAATAACATATTTTATTCCGTTATGATTTCTTCTTAGAGTGTCCTTCTAGCTCTGCACTGGGAAACCCTTTATGGGTAGCTGTGCGCATTATAAAAATAAATTAACATAACATAACATTAATATAACAAGCGAGCCATGCGAGAAGATGACGGGTCCAGGTGGGCTCAGCAGGAAGAGGTCGAAGGACCTAGGGCAGAATTATTTTCCTGAGTAGTAATTTAACTTTTTTTCTTGAAAGATGTCCTTATGGTTATATATTTTTATGTATGACAAACAGTGTGATAGTGAAGGGCACTTTTCGAATACAAAATAGTCCCTCATGCATTCCAGCGGAAGCACTTCCTGGAAGGCTGAATGACAGAAAAACCAGCCAGTGCATGAAATAAGAGAAAAATATACCGCTGGGAGTTATAGCTAACTCTGTGTTTCTTTACATTATTTGGCAGCATAGATCTGCTCTAGTCCTGATATTAGAAACAAAATACCCGCAATGGCAGCAAAATGCTGCTTGTGTTACCAAGGAATAACAGTGGCAGCCGCGGAGTTGTATACTGAAGCCCAGAGGTCATTGTCGGTGCCCTTTGAGACCCTGAAATGAGGTGCGTGCAAATAATACTGGAACTGTTCCATCTGAAACTGACCTTACCGAAGGGAAGGGTCTAAAAATAAGTGCTCTGCCCAGTGCATTCTATGGAAAAGTATACAGACTGGAGTGGGATGGGGGGCAGTGATTTGCCACACAATCTAAAGGCTCTGTATTCACATTTGTTTATTAATGTAGATTTGATCAAATTAGGAGTTTATAAAGTGTTACGTGTAATGTTTCGGTTACTTTCCATCTCAGAACGTTAAAAAAAAACTTTTGCTCACTGTAGAACTTTTACACATGTTCATCCATCCACTCACCGCGCTTCACTGCATCATTGATCCATTTCAGAAAAAAGCCAATCAATCTCATCCTTGAATTTATCCGACCAAGGAACGCAACATGTTTATGTGGAACTTTGCAATGGGGGGTCTAGGCAGACAGCAAGGTGGGCAAGGGAGTCTGAAAAATGGACCAGAGCAGACTGTAGAGGAATTTGGGTGGACAATGTTTGCGCTTGCAAACGCGAAAATCTCCTAGAAGCATTCACTGCACGAATCTCTCCAGGACCACCATAAAATTCCTTAAAGTTCCTCAAGAAAGAATCAATAAACAGTGAGACATCTTATTGGAGAGTGACCTTTCAGAAATATAAAGTACGATGAAGTGAAAAGATTGGTTCCTTAAAAGTTTTATACTGGAATCTCACTGCAATTTATATTAAGGTCCAGGTTTCCGCAGACTGGTGTAGCCGCTGGGCGTCTCCCAGTGGGGAAATAGAAGCCTCTTGCAACTGAAATAAGTGTTTTTTAAAAATATTGTTTAGTGCATCACTTACCCTAATTAGGAAAGTAACAGTTCAAAAGAGATATCTGCCTAGAATTTGAAGAAGGTGGGGCATTTGGCAATCATGTGGCATATATTGGCCTTTAAGAGTGAAAAAAATTTTTTTTTGCTTAAATAGGGTAGTTCGCTTCTGGAAAAGTTGGGTGTCTGCAGGATAAGCAATGGGAAATGTAGGATTTATTTTTTTATTTTTACATTTTCACGTGGGATCAAGGATAGAACCAATCAAAAATTTGAACAACCAACTTGTCTTAAACATCGAAGAGAACAACATACAATATTTTCATCTCTGGCTCATGTTGCATCTGGCAGCTTTGAAAACTTATTGCTATCAACTTTGCCTCCAACCCTGATCCTCATCCCCTTTCCAGTTTTGGCGGGAACATGGCCATCTGTAACACCCAATTAAAAGAAACCTCACGAGAGTCATCTAACAAATGAGGCCAATTCATGTTTAATGATCTTTAATCGGAAGTGAGATTTACTAAGGAGAACCTATCCAAAAACGGTCTTGTTACTCATCGTATCTTTTGTCATCTTAGAAAGGGAGGCGAAGCATAGTATCTCAAGGAGGATGCCACGCAGAGCCTTGAGTAAGGAAAGTATTTGGAAGGATGAATGGTTAGCTGAGGCATGAGCATCGCAGGCAAGCTAAACTGGGGTGGTGTAGTGGGCAAAGGCCATGTCTAAACTGGGGTGGTGTAGTGGGCAAAGGCCATGTCTAAACTGGGGTGGTGTAGTGGGCAAAGGCCATGTCTAAACTGGGGTGGTGTAGTGGGCAAAGGCCATGTCTAAACTGGGGTGGTGTAGTGGGCAAAGGCCATGTCTAAACTGGGGTGGTGTAGTGGGCAAAAGAACAATGGATTTAACCCAGATCTCTTGACTGGGGGAGAATGTCTGCATTGTCAGCATTCCGTCCATCATTTGTTTGTTGTAACGCTTTACGCCCTAAGTGGGATGGGTATTCCCAGACGTGGGTCCCGTGCTCACTACGCCACTGGAGTCAAGCTATCCTGGCTGATGACGGCTGATAGCCAGAAACCGGTCCTAGGATGCTTGATTCCGGTCCAGGGAAGACATGGCTTGGCAGTTCGGGCTGGACTGTTCCCATGAGGCACAGGGTCAAGACTGATTTGCATATGGCCATGGGGTGGTGTAGTGGGCAAAAGAACGATGGATTTAACCCAGATCTCTTGACTGGGGGAGAATGTATGCATTGTCAGCATTCCGTCCATCATTTGTTTGTTGTAACGTAAAAAGTTGTGGCTCAGCATCCATGGAGATGTAGGCTTTGAATGATCAACTCAAGGTTCTCAAGAGTGGGCATAACAACCCATCATTAGGAGTACAAAGCCAACTGGCCATGTTTGCACCCTTACTACACTAGCAACCACATCTGGGGTCACACCACTGATGTTATGTTATGTTAATGACATTTGTAGAGCGTGACAAATACCCGGGGGTGTCCTGGCGCTAACTAATTCCTCTGAGACTACTGGCTGCTGAAGAGTGGAAAGGACGCTTTACTCTTTAGAGAAGAGCCAGGTCTTTAATTCTTTACGAAATGACAAGAGGTCAGTGATGGTCTTGAGATAGAGGGGCAATTCATTCCATGCTTTTGCTGCGCCATAGATAAAGCTTTTTCCCCCCCAACGGGCTTTCTTTATGAGTGGCACCCCAGCCAACTTGGCTTCTTTGGACCGCAGGGATCTCCCTGGGACATACCATCGAAGTCTCAGCTTTAAAAAATCTGGGCCCATGCCGTGTAAAGCCTTAAATGCTAGACAAAGAGCCTTGAATCTTATTCGGCTTTTAACTGGAAGCCAATGTAAAGCTTTCCTCTCCTTAGAGATTGAGGAAAATCTTGAGGAGCCTGTAAGCAGTCAAACTGCCGCATTCTGCAGTATTTGCAGTTTATTTAGCGCTCTTTGTTGTACATTGAGATAAAGTCCATTGCAATAGTCCAATCTGGCCATCACAAGAGCCCTGACTACCGTTTGTCTACTATCCCTGGGCAGCGAGGGCAGCACTTTCCTCAACATTTTGATGATATAGATGGTTTTAGATACTACCGCATTCACTTGAGGCCCTAAAGTCAGTCTATCGTCAAGAATTATGCCCAGGTTTTTTACCTTTCTAGTTGGGACGGGGAGAGTGCCCATTGAGTCGGGCCTCCAGGAGGGAGTCCAAAAATCCATACTATTGCCAAACAATATCACCTCCGTTTTGTCCGAATTCAGCTTAAGGCAGTTCTTGGCCATCCAACTGCCCACTGCTAGCATGCACTCCCGAAAACGTCCTTCCGTACCAGCCTCTCCCTCTGGTGTCAGAGATACCACAATTTGTGTATCATCCACATAGGACGTGAGGCCAAAACTGAAGGCGTCTATAACTGGGGCCAATGCCCTAACATAAATGTTAAAAAGAGTTGGGCTGAGTGAGGATCCTTGAGGGACCCCACAAGGTAATGTAAAGGGTTTAGACTGGAAGTCCCCCAGGGCCACAGTTTGTTTTCTGTCCACCAGGAAGGATCTTAAAAGATCCCAAGCTTTCCGCTAATACCAGACGCATTTAAGCGGCTCAGCAGTATCGAGTGGTGAACCATATCGAAGGCCGCGGACAAGTCCAACAAAATCAATGCCGCCCTCCCTCTATGATCCACCGCTTCCCTGGTCTCTTCCATGGCCTTGAAAAGTGCAGACTCCGTGCTGTGTCCTGGCCTAAAGCCATATTGGGTGGGGTCAAGCACTTGAGTCTCATCCAAAAAGAGACTAAGTTGTCCAGATTCAAACATTGAATTAAATATTGCCGTTAAAGAATCCGCTATTGGACCCGGGGCCAGTTTAGCCACCTTGGCAGGGCAGGGATCAAAAGGAGATCTCGACTTAACTTCCAAGAGGATCTTTTGGATGTCACAAGGAAATACTGGCAAAAATGTATCAAATACCGGGCAGTAAGCCCCCTTTGATGTGGTAATCTCCCTAGTCCCGTCTCTGTTACCAGTGCTTATACTACTAAATACCGTGTAAATAGCTTCCACCTTGGATAGGAAGAATTTAGCCAGTTCCTCACAAAGCACTAGGCTGGGCTGGACTGCCACTGGCTTGGGCGAAGCCAACGTGGCCACCGTCTTAAATAGTTCTTTGACTGAATTTTTAGATTCCGTGATCTGTGCTGCAAAATAATTCTGTTTAGCTGCCACAATTGCCTGTTTACAGGACAACAGGCTTGCTTTGTAAGCTTTTTTCTCAATTTCCTTATAATTACTTCTCCAACTTCTTTCAAACTGCTTACAAATAAGCTTTTGGTTCCTGAGCTCTTCCGAATACCAGGGGGCGGAGGGGTGTGTTCTCGTGGGACGCAAGACTTTACTTGGAGCTAATCTATCACAGGCCTACTGCAGCCAGCCTGTATAACTTTGACAGGCCTCTTCCACTTCGGAACACAGTTGCGTTGCAGAGGAACATAACAGTTCATTAAAGGTGGTTCCATCCACCTTGTTCCAGGCTCTTATTCTAATACACTCCTTAGGACCTGTGCTTTACCTATATGACTCCGGCAGCAGAATCTCAAATTGGACTGCGGAGTGGTCTGACCATACCAAGGGGAGGATGCCCCGGAAATGGAGATTATGTTGATAGGAAAAGATCCCGTCCAGGGTATGCCCTCCCCTGTGCGTGGCACCTACTACCTGCTGCCTCAGGTCTACAGTCAGCAGCAGGTCATTCAGAGCCATAGTGTCCGTTTCATCTGTCAATTCTAAGTGAAAGTTAAAATCTCCCATGATTGTAAAGGCCTCTGTGAGCGTCCCTTCTTCCAGTAGGGTACCCAGGGAAGTTAGGAAAGCATTCCTAGCTCCAGGCGGCCTATATAATAGACACCCCTTGAAGGAGTGATGATGGGTAAGGGTAAGATTGAAAAATAGTGCCTCACAGGTATCGATAGGAATTGGCTGGAAGGCTGCCTTGATAGAATGATGATAAATCACTGCCAAACCTCCGCCTTTCCTTATCGGCCTATCCAGTGTATGGCATAAAAATTCCGGGGGGTGGCCTTCACAATGTCCGGCCCTGAAGCGGCATCTGTCCAGGTTTCCGTAATGAAGGCCACCTTAACCTCATGGTCCTCAATAAGTCTGGCACATTCTAAACTGTGCTTGACTAGAGACCTCACATTAACCAGGATGCATTTCATAGAACAAATCTCCTTAATTCCAGCCCATCTCCTCTTCTCCTTCTTATTAGAGATCGATAGGTTTTGGAACCTAGGTAAACTGGATCCACAACCAGAACAGGTCTCAGGAGCAACTAACGGTAGGGTATTAGGGAGTATACAAGGGCAGTTCTTAGTATTGAAGGTCCCTCTCAACTTTAGCAACATTGCACTGTCATACCTGAGAACAGGCCGAGATCCTGTACTGAAACATCCAGGGTCCCTGGCGCTGGGCGCTGAGCGGGCGCGAATGGGCGCAGACGGGCTTGTCTTAGGTGCGCCTTTGGTACGCCTTCGGCGCACCAGCGGCGCGCTCACGCCAGCTTGCGTTTTAAGCGCGAATCCGGGCGCCTGGTCCGCTGACCTATGTTACTACCAAGATGGCGGCCTTTCCTGTCACTCGCTCCAATGTACTTCAATGCCCCCGCTTAAACTCTGAAACTCTAAAATAGTTAAAATACGATGCCCAGTGAATATTAAAACCTGTAGTGCATAAAACAAGTTTAAAAACAGTAAGTTTGTGCAAAATACGCAAAGTATAGCTTGCCTTCCGTAATCGTTCTGCTCTTCTCCCGGCTCAAGCCTCAGGAGAATTAGAAATTCAATCTCCAGTCACACGCCATAAATAAAACTTCCAAGCATTGGCCATAGACAATCACTAGCCGCTCTGCAGAAGACCAGAGAATCCTTAACTGGTCCACCATAATGGAAGACGATCTTCTACAAGAGCACTCGGTTAAACACATGCCATCTCAACTAGGGGTGGGCGGAATTTGCGAAATTCACTTTCGCAAATTATAGCGAAAATGTAAAAAAATCTCCGCAAACACGTGGAAATATCGCGAAGATGCAGAAGTTTTTTTCCCGCCCGTTCGCAGTATTTTCTGCGTGGTCGCAGCTCGCCAACTTACCCATGTGGTTGCTCATGGGCGCGGCCATCTTGTTTTCACTTTTCAGCTCTATATAGACCAAGTCGATCTAAAAAGACAGACATTCTCCAATGCCTCTGCAGTGGCTTCCTAACAAGCGAAGCTGGGAGTTTCAAGCCTTCTTCTTAGAGCACTGAAAGCATTTCAAATGTAAGATCAGAGACAAGCCCACATGTTTCCACCTCTGTTAACTATTCACATCCCTCTGCTCATCTTCCCAAAACTGCCCTTACAACCAGGGAAGTATAGACAGTAAATTTGAATATCTGCCCAGGTGTGTGATTAGCAGCTATAGAATTCCTATCCCCAGTACCTTCCTTGCTTACCAGATAAGCCAAAAAGAGATTGACACACACCTGTTTTTTCTTGCAAGGAGACGAGATGCAAACTAAATGATGACTGAACCTCAAAGCTGAATCCTTTCCTCTCATCTAACCATAACCTCAGACCCTGCTTTTAAGTGCAGTGCCTTGTAAAAACAGTAACATTAAAATGAAATTTGGAATCTAAAAAAATAAAGAAAATAAATTAATATAATTTGTTTAGTAGGATTCTTGATTTGAATGCTAACATGTTCTACTCAATCTTACATGACTCAGCTCCACAAAAAGGCTTGCATAATACCCTTATGGAAAGGTACATTTTTCAGTTCTAGCAACGCTGGCTGTGTTACTTTACCACTGTCACTGCATATTTATGCCTGGCATTAACCGCAGAAAAATATTCTCCACGAATGTAAGCTATCCATGTTGACAAATATATGTGGACCTAAGGAGCAGAAAACTCTGCATGTGCAGTAAGTACTCTTCTTTTAATGACTGGCAAAAGTGTATAATATAATTTAAGGTATACTTAAGGGTTACATATGGGCTAACCCCCCATAAGCGTTTTACAACACAAGTGCTTTATGAGGGTGTCCATGAGCGGAGAGTGAGGGGGTAGCTGATGTGAATGGGAAGACGGGATAATAATTCATAAACAATTCCAAAAGGACAAGAATGTAATATTCAATACCATATAACATTTTGCAGATTGATCATTAAGAGTAATACAGCTGCTTCCAACTTTAACCCCTTGCATGCTCATGACGAGCTGGACTCGTCATGCACACAGTGCTTGTGTGCTCATGACGAGTCCAGCTCGTCATGAAACATGCAATGGCAATCCCTCTGGTGCGGGCACCAGAGGGATTGCCTTTCTTGCTGAAATAGCCTCGGGAGCTGGGGAAGAGCTTCCCCAGCTCCCGAGGCCCCACCCTGGTTTCTCTGTAATGACGATCGGCGCGCACGTCGAGCCGACATCATTTCAGTGAAACCGAAACTGAAATGAGCCAAGAGGCTCATTTCAGTTTCACTTTCTACGTGCTCAGGGGGCTTTCTCAGCCCCCTGAGCACGTAGAAAGACGGGAGAGGTATCGTTGGAAAGGGGAGAATCTCCCCTTTCCAATGGTACCCCTCCTCAGTGGATCCCTGCTTGGGGATCGCCACAGGAGGGCGATCCCCAAGCAGGGATCCACCCACTAGACACCAGGGAGGGGGGAGCGGCCCCTTGGGCAAAGGCCTTTGCTCCCCCGAAATAATTTTGGCATCATTTAGTCATTTTGCCCCCCCTGGGGGACAGATGGGGGCAGTAGCCCCCAATCTACCCCCCCCGGGGGGGCAAAAAGCCCACTAGACACCAGGGAATTTTTGGGAAATAAAAATAAGGGTGGGGGATGCCCAAAACGGGCATGCTCATGCCCCCACCCCTCCCACAATGACACAAGTCCTTCTGCCCCCCCTGGTGAGCATATGGGGCGTTGGCCCCTAATCTGCCCCTTCGGGGGGCAAAAAGCCCACTAGACACCAGGGATTTTTTTTAGAAATTATAAAAAAGGGTGGGGGCTGCCCAAAACGGGCATGCCCATGCCCCCACCCCCCCACAATTATTACAGTCTTTCTGCCCCCCCTTGGGAGCAGATGGGGTATTGGCCCCTAATCTGCCCCTTCGGGGGGGCGGAAAGCCCACTTGAAGCCAGGGATTTTTTTCACGCAATTTTATTTACGGTGGTGGCTGCCCAAAATTGGTACGCCAATGCCCCCACCCCCGCCACCATTACAGCCTTTCTGCCCCCCCTGGGGGGCAGATGGGGCAGTAGCCCCCAATCTGCTCCCCCAGGGGAGCAGAAAACCCACTCAATGCCAGGGATTTTATTTTGCACAATTTTGTTTTACGGTGGGGGCTGCCCAAAATGGGCATGCCAATGCCCCCACCCCCCGCCACCATTACAGCCTTTCTGGGGGCAGCAGCCCCCAATCTGCCCCCCCAGAGGGGCAGAAAGCCCACTATCCACCAGGGATTTTTTTTTTTAGCAATTGTTTTTAGGGTGTGGGCTACTCGAAACGGGCACGCCAATGCCCCAACTCCCCCTCCCCAAAAAATGACAGACTTTCTGCCCCCCGGGAGGCAGATGGGAGCTGTAGCCCCCAATCAGGCCCCCCGGGGAGGCGCAGAATGCCCACTAGAAAACATGGATTTTTTTGTTTTATTAGTGTAGGGGCAGAAGCTGCCCAAAATGGGCATGACAATACCCCCACCCCACCCCCAGAGAATTTCCAGTGTTTCTGCCCTCCGGGTGGGCAGATGATGGCAGTGGCCACTGATCTGCCCCCTGGGGGGGCAGAAAGCCCACCAGGCACCAGCGAGTACGCAGGCTTTTTTTATGCGTGGGGGCTGCCAAAAATGGTCATATCAATGCCCCCACCCCCCAAAAAAATAGCCACAGTCTTTCTGCTCCCTTTGGGGGCATATCGGTACGAACCCCCCTCCCCCGATTCCCCCCCCCCAGGGTGGCAGAAAGCCCACTAGGCTCAGACCTTTTTTTAGCAATGTGCCTACCTGTAGATTTTGAACCCTAGCTCTGCTGGCACCTAGGGAAACCTAGCAAACCTATACATTTTTGAAAACTAGACACCCAGGGGAATCCAGGATAGGGTGACTTGACTGGCTCTCACCAGGTTCTGTTACCCAGAATACCTTGCAAACCTAAATATTTGTCCCAAAAAAACACATTTTCCTCACATTTCTCTGGTGGAAAGTTCTGGAATCTGCGTGGGTCTACAAAATTCCACCCACCCCGCGTTCCCCAAAGTCTTCCGAGAAAAATGTTACCTCACTTACATGGGTAGGCCTAGTGCCCGCGACAGGCAAGGGCCCAAAACCTATTGAGGAGATATCAAAATTACCTATCCCAAAACAACCTGGTTTTGCAAGGGAAACAAGAATCAGAGAAAGTACGCACGATGTTAGGTCCAGCTCGTTTAATATAGAATGTCGAAGGAACACGATATTTTAGATTGAACATTAGAGATGTGATGCCAGCTACGGAACGGGGAGGGTGTCCTTCTTTTTTAGGTGTTGAAGCTACTTTCCATAAGATAATTGTGGGACATGATTTAGTATGCTAGGTTGATCTGAAAACCAGTTGGGTACGCGTACATATAAAATGAGTGGTGTACGCATGATCGGCTGAGCGTCATAAATGTTAGAGTTGAAGTGTAGTACAGTGTCTTCAGTTTCACGTTTATTGAGAATGTGAAAGATGATAAATCTGATTAATGTGCAATATTCATGGGCTTGTGAGACTATATCGTTGGGAGACCATCTAGAACACTCGGGAGTGGTCCCTACGTAGGTCCACCTTGTTGACACAAGACTGAATATATCAGCACATGTGCTAAACTCGGGGTGGGTTGGTAATCGTTGTCGTACATTTTTCCACAGATGCAAGCACTAGCAACGCAAGTGCTTTCATAGGGGAAGAAAACTGTAGACGATACAATTCACTTGACTTGGTGGGAGCTGGTATGTGGGCCCATAGCTCCCATTAGGTAAATATTGGATGATGCTACAAGAGTATTTTTTACCTTTACCGTAATGAGTTCATTCTCTTTCAAGTGAGCCTATAGATGGGTATATCCCCCTTTTAAACTGAACCTCTTTCTTTTCTTTGTGTCTGTCAGTCTATTTTTTGATGTTGTTTGTCCAGGGAGGTGACTGGTGACCTCGTTAGCCCTGATGAATTTGCCACAAAAGATTATGGCAATGAAACATGTTGGCCGTAATTAAAAAGGTTCACAACATGCTGTGTTTTTATACTTGGGATAGACTTTCAGGTTGGAATAAAGGAGAATAACACCTGTCAGTCCATTTCCCCTTTTTTTACTCTCTTGAGACCTTCTTGGTCTTTTCTGCTTCACGGGGGACATTAGTTTCTTTATTTTTCCTTTCCTCTTCACTGGACACATCATTTTTGTTTTGAGAAAGTTATCAATGATGAAACAAACGTGGGCAAGCTGGTGAGAACCTGCCAGTAGCTCCTCTGGTGGTGCGCACGTGAGATACTTTCTCTTTTCTTACACATTTTTTCACATACACATAGTGGAAGATGGTGGTATGTGTTAATTAAATTTCTTTTAGTACTGACTGTTCACTCTCTTGACTATGTCTGTCTTTTCTTAATTTTTTGAAATAGGCACGCTGGATTGGGTCATACCAAGATATTAATCAGGGGAGTGAGGTTAATGATAATAATATCTTTCCTCTTCCCAATCCTAGCTTAATCAAAGAGTGCTTTGCTGTGCCAGATCCTTGTTGTTTATATGAATTTGCAAGGGGGGTCCCATGACTTTTTGTCCCTGGGCTTGGTGGGCATCTAAGGAAACCTACCAAACCCATATATTTTTTAAAACAAGACACCCGGGGGAGTCCAGGGAGGTATGGCTTGCGTGGATCCCCCAACGTTTCCTTACCCAGAAACCCCTGCAAACCTCAATTTTAGCTGAAAAAATCACTTTTTCCACACATTTTTGTGTGGGAAAGTTGTGGCATCACCGGACTGACACAAATTTCCTGCCACCTAGCATTCCCCCGGGTCTCCCGATAAAAACGGAGCATCACACGTGTGGGAGGCACAAGTACCAGCGACAGGCAAGGGCCCAAAATGTAGTGAGGCGACATCAAATCTGCCTATCACAAAACGACCTGGTTTTGAAAAGGGGGTACCCTGGGTTTTTGTCCCGGTGCTCGGCGGCCACCTAGGGAAACCTACCAAACCTACACATTTCTGAAAACTAGACACCCGGGGGATTCCAGGGAGGTATCGCTTGCGTGGATCCCCCAACGTTTCCTTACCCAGAATCCCCTGCAAACCTCAATTTTAGGGATTCTGGGTAAGAGAACCTGGTGAGAGGCAGTCAGGTCACCCCATCCTGGATTCCCCTGGGTGTCTAGTTTTCAAAAATGTATAGGTTTACTAGGTTTCCCTAGGTGCCGGCAGAGCTATGGTTCAAAAACTACAGCTAGGCACTTTGTCAAAAAACGGTAATTTTTCACTGCAAAACTGAGATGTGTCCACGTTGCGTTTTGCGCCGTTTCCTGTCGCGAGCACTTGGCCAACCCACACAAGTGAGGTACCATTTTTCTTGGAAGACTTTGGGGAATGCGGGTTGGGTGGAAATTTTTGGATCCACGCGGATTCCAGAGCTTTCCACCACAGAAATGTGGGGAAACTGTGTTTTTTTTGCCAATTGTTTAGGTTTGCAAGGGATTCTGGGTAACAGAACCTGGTGGGAGGCAGTCAAGTCACCCCATACTGGATTCCCCTGGCTGTCTAGTTTTCAAAAATGTATAGGTTTGCTAGGTTTCCCTAAATGTCAGCAGAGCTAGGGTGCAAAAAGTACAGCTAGTCACTTTGCCAAAAAAGGGTCATTTTTCACTGCGAAATTGAGGTGTGACCACATTACGTTTTGCACCGTTTCCTGTCGTGGGCACTAGGCTGACCGACACAGGTGAGGTACCATTTTTCTCGGAAGACTTTGGGGGACGCGGGGTGGGTGGACATTTCTGGATCCACGCAGATTCCAGAACTTTCCTTTTTTTTTTTTTTTTATTTATAAGATTTTTTTATTTTTCTTCATTACAACAATGGATTATCAGCATTACCTATATCACAAGCCTTAAATACTAACAAATAAATTATACAATAAATCTGACCGATCACAATGTACACATTTATACAAATCAGCTATAATTAGTGAGCAAAGTCCAAAATCAGTGAAAAGAAAACAAAAACTCAACATCAAAGTAAAGGCAACTACCTACCCCTCCCCCTAGCTATTCCTTCTTTGTCTCTCTTTCCATTTACCTAATGGCTCCCAAATTCTTCTCCCCAAACGTCTTCCACTCCTCCCCTTTCGGGCAAAAATTTTTTCCTCTATATTATATGCATATAGGATATTTGCCAGCCAACATTGCATTTTCGGAGGGCTTTTATCTAACCATGCCCTAGCTATTGTTAGTCTATAGACAGCCATTACTACAAAAAGGAATTCAGCATATTGAGTCTGCTCGTCATCGCTCACCCCTAACATAATCCAAACTGGTGTAAGAGATATCTCAATATCCAGTGAGTTCGCCAAAAAACCCTCAATTTCCCTAATCAGAGTTCTTAGTTGTGGACATGTAGCAAAGATGTGTACGCTATCTGCTTCCAGCTCATTACATCTGGGACAATTGATTCCTTGATTCCCTCCCCATTTTGCAATCTTTGCAGGAGTAAAGTACAAAGAGTACAATGTTTTATAATGCTGCGACTGCAGCGGGGCCGCACATAATATCGAAGATCCAAAATTCAAAGAATCATAAAAAAGTCTAGTATCAATACCCAATTTATCTTCCCATTTTTTACTAAATTTAACTAAATCATCCTGCTTGTCTTTCACCAATGCTGCATAAAAGGACTTGATGGTACAATCCCCCAACAGTTTTATTTTCTCCATTATTTCCATTTTATTAAAACCTGCCGGGCCCCCAACTTTATTATTAAGGAAACTTCTAACCTGTAGATATTTGAAAAATCCCCTATTATCTAAGCCGTATTTTCCTCTCAACTCTGAAAATTGCATAAAGCCATCTTGTGTATATAAATCTCCAATTTGCGTAACCCCCTTTAGTGCCCACTCTGCCATAGTATGATCTCCAAAAATTTCCTTGGGGAGTGACCTATTGTTACTTAATAAGACATATCTGTTATACCTCCCAAGTTTTACCCTCTTCAAGAATGCATTCCATGTCGTAACTGCCGCTTTAACGGTTTTAAACTTAGTCCTCTTGAAATAGCTATAATCAATACATTTCAAAAAGCAGTTCTCAGCATTTACCCCTAAGGCGACAGCATACACATCTGTAGACATTTTCTGCATTCTAACATCGTAAGGGCTTCCACCAATAAGACCTTGAATATATTGCAGCACAGAGGCCATATAATATAAGCGAAAATCTGGTGCCCCCCATCCCCCTTTTTCTCTAGGGAGTGTCATGTACCTATAAGCTCTCCGGGTTTTACCTTGGGCCCATATAAACCTATTACATATAGCCTCTATGCAATTAAACCAGCTGGCTTCAATCAACAATGGTACAGCCCTGAATACATACAAAAATTTGGGTAAAATCATCATTTTGATAATATTTGTGCAACCAACTAGCGACAAGTGTAAATTGTTCATTCTTTCTAAATCTTTTTTCATTTGAGTTATCAAGGGATCCATATTTTTTTCCACAATTTTACTTACTTCTGCCGTCATTTGCACCCCTAGATAAGTTGCCGTATTTGTCACTCTTACATCGTTACACATTACCCACTGATTTTTGACTATCTGTGTTTTAGTTGTGTTCAAACTATACCCAGAGAACTGACCAAACCTCTCAGCTTCTGATTCAATTGCCCTGATGGCGGCTACAGGGTCTGGAGTCAAGATGGCGACGTCATCCGCGTAGGCTAGTGATTTAAGTCTACAACCGTTTAGTACTAATGGTAATATTTGTTGATTCGTTTCCAATTTACGAATATAGGGATCAAGATATAGAGCAAACAGTAAGGGAGAAGAGGGACAACCCTGCCTTGTACCTCTCTGGATGTTAACTGCGGCTGAGTAACCTCTATTGACTCTTATCTTGGCCGTCGGGGCTATGTATAGCGTCTGCAGAGCCTTTATAAATCCTGATCCTATACCGTGCCACCTTAGAACATCCCATAAATAACCCCATGAGACCCTATCAAAAGCCTTTTCAGCGTCAAGAAACACCGCTGCCATTGGATCTTCCAGGATGTCTACTACATCAAATGCCGCAATTACCTGCCTGGTGTGGTGGGTTGTTCCTTTCCCTGGAATAAATCCATGCTGAGAGGGTGTAACTAAAGATTCAATTGTCTTAGATAATCTTTTTGCCAGTATTTTTGAAAACACCTTGACATCGGCGTTCATTAAGGTGATGGGCCGGTAGGAGCCTGGGACATCTGGCGGTTTACCTTTTTTTGGGATAACAATGATGTCTGCGCCACCCCAGGAACATGGAACAGTTTCACCCAGTTGTGCTGACGCCATTATATTAAACATATCTGCTAGCAGAAAGGTCTGGAAGACCTTATAAAATTCAACTGGAATCTGGTCCGGGCCAGCAGCCTTCCCAGATGGGAGTTCCCTCAACGCTTCAACAAGTTCATCCACCTTGAATTTCTCTTCCAGCTCTTTTTTGTCTAACTCCTCCAAGTTTGATGGCTCAATATCCCTCAGATAAGCCCTCATGTCCTCCTCTCTTCCATGCCCATCTGCCTGATACAATTCCGTATAAAACTGCCTAAAAACCTCTCTAATCTGTTCTGTGCCCTTAACTTTAATTCCTTGTCCATTTTTGATCTCCTTAATATCAGCCATCCCATCTCTTTGTCTAGCTCGCACCGCTAAAATATGACCCACTCTTTCGCTAAGTTCATACGCCTTTTCTTTATTGGCTAAATATTTCTCCACCGTCTTTTTTGCCATCCCTTCCATGACCACTGCTTTAAGAGCGACTAGTTTTAACAATATCTGCTCAACTGGTGTGTGCGCATGTATAGCCAACATGAGTTCCTCCTCTGCCTCTCTAATTGATTCGTTATTTCTTTCTAGTTCCTCCCTTTCTCTTCTTTGCGTTCTAATAACATAACTAACTAAGATTCCAGAACTTTCCAACACAGAAATGTGGAGAAAATGTGTTTTTTTTGTCAATTTTATTGGTTTGCAAGGGATTCTGGGTAACAGAACCTGGTGGGTGGCAGTAAAGTCACCCCATCCTGGATTACCCTGGGCGTCTACTTTTTAAAAATGTATAGGTTTGTTAGGTTTCCCTAGGTGCCAGCAGAGCTATGGTTCAAAAACTACAGCTAGGCACTTTGCCAAAAAAGGGTCATTTTTCACTGCGAAATTAGAGGTGTGACCACGTTGCGTTTTGAGCCGTTTCCTGTCGCGGGCACTAAGCCGACCCACACAAGTTTTTATCGGGAGACTTAGGGTAATTCACATTTGTAAAGCAACTGTTATTACCTATTGACTTTCGATGCATTTCTTCCAAATGAAAGACATTGTGTAAAAAATAAGTCCTTTTGAAAAATGACCGATAGTTTTCATGCTAGTATGAGTATTCCCAATTTCGAAAATGTGCAAATATCTACTGTTTCTTAACTCTATAATTTGTTCCCTTTTCATAAATACATAGGTGTCTTTCATACCGATTTTTCCATGTATACATTTTCCCACAATAATTGATATATACCCGGTACATAATAAAAAGCCATTGCAAATTGCTGCTCAGTTTTTGACTCTGGGTTCGTCGGGTTCTTGGTGAACATACAAGTCCTATATATCCCCACAATCAGGAAGGTCCAGCGGATGTAACGGTATATTGCTTTCAAAGAGCTGTCATAATTAGAAGGAGTTACAAGTGAAAACGTTGACACAAAAGGCTGTTTTTTTCAACTAATTTTCAATTTTTCCTATATTTAACTGTTAGTTTCTATAAAGAAACCTTGATGGATCTACACAAATGACCCCTTGCTGAATTCAGAATTTTGTCTACTTTTTTAAAATGTATAGCTTTCCAGGATCCATTATTGCTTTCACACCCATTTCTCCCTTTAACTGGAAGGAGGTTGAAAGCACAAAAAATAGCACAAATAGGCTATGTCCCAGAAAAATGCCAAAACTGTGTAAAAAATGTTGGTTTTCTGACAAAAGTCTGTCATTCCCTAAAAGCTGGGAAAATGGTGATTTCAGCCCCACAAACCCTTTCTTGATACCATTTGCAGGGAAAAACCGAGACGCTTTCATTTGCAGCCCTTTTTTCCAATTTTTCCCCCCAAAAACAAATTTTTGCTGTATTTTGGCTAATTTCTGGGACCCCTCCAGGGGAATCCACAAACCCTGGGTACCATTACAATCCCCATGATGTTGGAAGAAAAGGATGCAAATCTGGCGTGGATACCTTATGTGGTCAAAAAGTTACAGGGGCCTAAGCGCGCACTACCCCAAATAGCCAAAAAAAGGCTAAGCACAGGGGAGGAAAAGGCCTAGCAGCGAAGGGGTTAAACATCTAGGAAAGGTAGGCATTACATTGTTTTATCCTTAAATTTTACAAGCAAAGGCAGATACGTGCATGCAGCCACTTCAGAGTTGTAAAGACTTGTAAAAATGCACTCTTCAATTGGCACACGCCTGCTGACGTATTCAAAGGGCCGAGTAGACTATAAACCAATTAAGGATGCTTTGAGAGCAATGGTGTAGCTCCGAGAGGAAACTGGAATACATAGGGTTAGGGGTAATGGGTGATTAATCCGGAACCAAGGTTAAGGTCGTAAAGTTTCTTAAACGGGTTGATAGGAATATCAACTATACTAGAAAAACAAAGCAAGTGATCCAGAAATAAACATAGGAAAACCAAGTAGGTGCAGAAGTGAAAGTATAGAAACAAAAAAGCAAGACTAGGGTAATCTTTCTACCCAGTTCGGTGACCACTTAACCCAGCTGCTACTTGATCACATGGGTCCTCTCAGATGAAGCCAGGCATAAAACATGCTAGATTGGTAAGTGTATTTCTCCGTGGCTGCAAACAACGCCATTAGACCCTCATTTCGATTCAGGATTCAACCTCGGTACACCGTCTTGTTATGGGCCAAATTTCTTAATCCTGTTTCCGCGCATTGCCTAGTGCTATCGTTCCCTCACAACCCGTACTAATAATGTTGAATCCTCCTCACCAGCTTACATCTGTCTAAGCTTAACTTTCCTTTCACAGCGCCAGTCCAGACGATTCTACCCACTGAACTAAGACTACAACTCCCAGAATGCATCGAGTTTATTAAGGGAAACCCAGTAGATGGAATTAGGAGTCCTTGAGACAAGTACAGCAATCTGATAAACATATACCATGCGGCATATGGAACACAATCTGAGAAATACCACGCACGTAAAGGAAAACGGCGGGGCCATGAGCGTCTAGAAGAGAAGCAATCAGAGTAGCGGTAAAAGTGTTCAAAGGATATACTCAGGCCCCGGGTACGCTAGGCAACTAGGACCACAGATGCATTTTGAGTTATGAAAGTACGCATGGGATTCATTCATGCCAGATGTTCCCGCAGACACACATTACATGCCACCCATTTCAAATCAGACAACGTCGACTTACTTCCAATTGACCAGATGAAAAATCTTTTAAATATATCTGACTTCTATAGTGCCACTGTCTTACTTTCGATTCTGAACTTCTGGCAAAACTGACTGTAAGCGTAGCTAATCAGAATACTGCTTTATTCTGACTGACACGGTACTTGCTGATACTGGGAGGGTTTGAGTGCTCTACCGCCCGACAAAGCTTGCAATTGGCTAAAAAGAAAAGAAACCTTCCCGGAAAAGACTGTGTAGCTGTTCTACACGTGAACGAGGTTGTAACCGTCGAAGCTCCAAGTCTGTTAATATCACCCGGAAGCGAAAGGGAAGGTTAGAAAGACTGACTCATCCCGTATGTTGGTGCTTAAGCGTCTTTCCATGCGCGGCCCAAAGTGACCTTTGTAATATGACCCAGAACAGATGGCACCCTGAGTGCCACTGCTTGCTCCCGACAGCTGTGGGCCGTGGGAGGAAACATTTACTGGGAAAGGTGGGACATGCACCCGCCTTTGGCCAATTGCGTGCTTTCATTTTTGAAAGCCACACGCAATGGCCAATACAATGTGTGCATTAAAAAAAAGCCACACGCACGAGTTTGTTGAAAAGCTGCAGTGATTCCAAGAGGTCATCTCCTAGGGCAGTGAATTTGTGCTGCACTAGGCGAGACCTAGAAAATGCCCATGGCAAGGGTTAAAGTGAGGAAAGAGTTAGACGTATGGAAAGTGATGAAAGGAACTGATATTAGGAGGCTACCCCAGAAAAACCACTTTAAAGAATAAAATGAAAAGTTGTCAAAAATAAGTAAGGTACAAATCAATATCTGCACAAAAGAGTTTTAATAAACCAATTGTTTTATAATTGCACATGTTCAGTTCTCAGGCATACTCTGGGCACTTCTAATCTCTGTGCTGCTGAGGTGAAATGCCCAGACTGAGTGACAGCCAATCACGGATCTGTAAAGAAAGTCAATTTCTTTACAGTTCATTATCGATAATCCAGCATCTATGTCTGCATTAGAAAACAGGAGAACAGCGACTGGTGGTTTGGGACCATCTCGATCGAAGCACCTTCAATATTTCTGGGGATGTATGTAGACTGAGAGTGGACTCCTGCCCTCATCTATAAGGCTGGAAGTCACACAGACTGAATTGTTGTGCCCGCTGGAGCATTATTATGTTTCTTACTTGTTTGTATCAGGAAGGTACATATTCCAAGACTGTTCATGTCTAAAGGTCAGCAAAACGTACATCTGAGGTGAAGGACCCTTGAGTGTGTTTATTCATAAAACTATTAGGTTGAAATGGCCTCTCAAGATGAAGCAGTCCAAAATGTGCAGTTCAGTGAAGGTTTGCATCTAATTGTGGACTTTGCAGACAGCAGATTTTGCCTTATGTGCTTCAGGAACATATCAGATCAATGGGACCATTGTAAATACTCTGCTGTGAAACCCTTGTGACCCACACCAAAGAACACCATCTGTCAACCTGAGGCTTAACCTAGAAGTAACTCAATATTGCATTAAAGCCACCGAGAGGATGACTGTTCAACGTGGGCATTTTTAAGATATCATTGGGGGACGCTACTTAACGGGGGTGTCAAGGTGAGGAGGTGGGGGAGGAGGGTAAATGATATAAATAATTTAAAAACACTTACTTGCAGGCTGGCCACTGCCTCTCGGGCCTCTTCAGCTCCTCGGTCAACTCCAGGAGCAGGAACCAGGAAGCACACAGGCTCCCAGACTCCACTAGCCAATCACGACGCTGCCTTACAGCAGACGACATGCTTTTAGCACCTAATGTGCAGTTTGGTATTTTCCTTTGGTCCACTCTTTATTTTTGTTTCCTCAAGTGTATATGTGTTTATGAACCCATGCCCCATCCTTCTCCACTTTATTGTCCATCAACAACATTACTGAATTCTCCCCTTTCTACAGTTCACTCATAACTTCTGTCTTGCAGTCTCTTCCATCTGATCCACTCACTGCCTCTGGCTTCTACCCCACATCTCCCATACTCTCCTCTCCATCATCATCTGGACTACCATCCTAAATACAGCCTATTTAAGTATCTCTGTAGCAGGCTCCTCTATAGTCTTCTTCATCATTCCTGGTGTCCCCCAAGGTTTCACTCTCCTGCCGCTGTCCTCTCTCAGCCGTGAAGGTTGCACCTTCCTCTCGGGTAACCCCCCGAAATGCATTTTCTGCTGTCCTCTCGTTGACAGTTCAGCACCAGTGTTCACCATATACACACCCCTTTAACATGTTCTCATGCAGACTCCCCAATCTCTTACGCCGACCCAAATGTCTCTCATGGTCTGTTCTACCCTGAAGCAGCCCTTACAAATTCTCTCCTACTGTCTCTCGGTTATTCTTCAGTGACCCTTGAAGGTGTTCTCCTACATTCGCAAACTTTTCTGCTGTGTTCCGCATGTGTCCATCAGCCTCACCCTCTACAATGAAACACCACTCAAACAATGTCGCCTACTGTCTTTCTATTTGTCCTGCAGGCACCCATGAAGACGTCCTGGGGTCTCACTATCCCTCCTGCAGTCGTCACATCTCTCTAGCGGTCATCCCGTCTACTATGAAACAACCTATGCAGGTTACGTCCTGTAGATCCCTTCTCTCCTACAGCAACTCGACACAACTTTCTCAGCAGTGCCTCCTTTCGGGAAACAACCTTTACAATGCAGGCATTACATCGCACTACCTTTACAACACAGTCATTACATCGCAACATCCTTTACATCGCATGACATTACATCGCAGCCATTACATCACATGTCACTACAACGCATGTCATTACAATGCATGTCACTACAACGCAGGTATTACATCGCAAGTCATTACAACGCATACCATTACAACGCATAGTACCCTTACACTATCCAACACTTACCCTACTGTTGCACTCACTGGAGTTAGAATAGTAATTTTTACCCCTAAACTATCCAACACTTACCCTACTGCTGCACTCACTGGAGTTAGAATAGTAAATATTACCCCAACACTATCCAACACTTACCTTAAATGCTATGTAATGGTATACGTTGTAATGGTAGGCGTTGTAATGGTATAATGCGATGTAAAATAATGCATTGTAAAGGATGTTGCGATGTAAAAACTGCGTTGTAAAGGTATGCATTGTAAATGTATGCGTTGTAACGTCATACATTCCCTCCTTTCTCTCCCTCAATACAATGAGTCTCTTCTGCCTTCTCCCTCTACTCTTCCACTCCTTCAGTGTCTGCCACTACTGGAAGCTTCTATCCTTCTAGTATATCCCCTGCCCCCGCCACTGTCAGCCCCTGGCACAAGGCACTGGCCGAGGCCCGCATCAGCTCCTTCCTCTCTGAACTGATGCGGCTACTTAGGCACTAATGGCTTCTGCTTCTCAGTCTAATTACGCGGCTGGAAAGGAAAGCTTTGTGCTGGCCTGCTTGCGCGCCATTATCCCCTCCCCTCCCCCCACACTTTCTCCGAGCCTCTCTTTCCCGCCTCACAGCACTTCCTTTGCCAGGCTATGCAGACGCCATTCCTTCCCGCCCTACCGCTCACTAAATCTGCCTACACTCAGAGTCCCACCATGTTGGTGTGTTTCTCCCCCTACACAATGGTTTTCCCTCTGACTGCAACTGCTCATATTCACCAATTTCTCACTGCATCCAGCCAATGTAGTTCTTTCTTACAGCACCCCCTCCCCGCGCCTTGTTCTTTTGTTCAAACTCTTTTAGAATGTTTTCAAGAACCCAAAACAAAGGGGGGGCATGAAAAAGGTAGAAAGACAAAGAGCTGGTAGGAGTACAAATAACAATGTGCTGTGCTGGATCATGCCGTATAATGTAAGCCCTGAGACCTGATAAAATAGAGGGTGCCTATGCCTCCTCCTCCTCCCCGGCCTCCTTTTCACCAGTTCCGCGTGTTAAATTGTAGGTGTTATTGCCTACCAACGTGAGGGGGAATCGCTGCCAGTTACAATGAAATGCACACGTGATTACCGTATGAAAGAGGGCCCATAGCTTCAGAGTCGCAAGACACGGACTGCGCCGACAGCCTCAACGTACTGTTCTTGTATTGCGCATATGGAGTACTTATAGCTCACCACATGCCAATCAAAGGAGGGCGTTGGACTAAGCATGTCATCATGTGGGTGAACCAAGGGTAATCCAGCCTTCCCCAAATGCTGCTTGGAACAAGATTATGCTTAGGACCTTATGAATATTAGATGGCTTTATATTTTGGGTACTACTGTAGGGTGGACAGTCTTCTTTCTCCTCAAAGGTCCTCGAGGGCAGTAGCGGCTGGTGTCTGATAAAAATGGTGAGTAGCGCAGGGGGCAGTAACAAATAAACAAAAAAAAATCCTTATCTGGCGCTGGGCGCTCTACTCGTAGCCAGTCTTCTGCTTCTCTGGGCAGCGGCTCCCAGGCTATCCTGCGGCCAATCCCGATGCTGCTCTCACCATGTGAGAGACGTTGGGATTGGGTGGAGCTCACTGGTTTTGCACTCCATTGGGAGCCTGTGCCTGGTGGTCTTTCCACCAGATGACGGTTTGGCCGTACAAGATGGCAGTCCAAACCATCATGTGCACTGACAGCAGTACCGAACCCCCTCCCCCACTGCAGTGCTGTGGCCCCGCCCACAAGAATCAGATGGACGAAAAATAACATGATAATCATTACATTTTTCGTCTGCCTCCGTGGGCAGCGGGGGCGACGCTCCCCTGCCATAGCGGAGGAGCGGACGCTACCCAAGGGTGAATCTCAGGGCGCTCACCTGCATTTCTGAACCACGTCTGAGTCCTCCAGCTAGCACAGAGTTGGACACCATGTGTCCATGGAAGCACAGTGCCCTTTCATACAACCCCCGTGGGTAAGTCAAAGATAGTTACGTCAAAGGAGTTCTGCACAAGCAGCCAGAACAAAGCTCCTACACCAGCATGGTGTGATTCCAATGTCTGAGACCAAGTACAGTCAGTTTGGTTGATTTTTTTTATGTTTTGAAGTTTTCACATTAATTTCCTTGTGAGCCTCAAGTTGATAACGTTTCTGCAATTGTAAGTGGAAAAGGAAATGTGCTTCTGTGAAAAGTGCATAAGAGTTGTGTCAATTTCACAATAACGAAGCCTAGGCAGCACTACACGCGTATATATCTGCATGATCCAATCAAACTGCTCCACTGGAGACTTCCATATTGTAGGCAGAACGTGTAATGGAAAACTGAAAGCTTCAAGAGATGTTTGCTCCTTTACCAGTTCCCAGAGTCTAAGAACAACTTCAGGCAGGCTGCATTGAGCCTTGTACTCTAACCCAGAAGTTGTGATAAGCCCTAGGATTATCTGACAAACACATGGAGGCACAGTTACTATGACTCCCACTACCCTACATAGCCCTCACAACCCCCCCAACTCATCCCTTTCAAAATAGGCAAAGGTCCTTCAACAGAGGGACTCTGAGCACACCCAACAACATAGCTAATATGTGAAGGACCAACGTGGATGTCTTGTTTCAGCCACGATAGTAATAGCATTACTCGCTCAGAGAAAATGTACAAATCATAATGTATTGCAAAATATAAAATTGATCAAACATTCGCATGAATAGCGACATTCTCACCAAATGTTCAGTGTGCAAAGTCCAGGTTGCTGGAAGGGAAACAAGCTTTTTTGTACAAATAATTGTAATATCCCAATCTTTGGCCATCTCAGTCAGTCTAACTCTCTCCTTAGGCCCTCATTGTGAAAGGTCAATTCTTATGGGAATCAATACCCATTGTGTGGTATGTCTTTTATTTATGTATAAAGTTTTATATAGCGCGAACCTAATCCCGAAGGATATCAGAGCGCTTTACATTTTGAGGGAAATGGGGGTAACAGATCAGTACATGAGTCAAATACGGCATATGCATAGGCAATGAATCAAATAGTGCACACATAAAAGACCAATTATAAACCTGGGGTAGGCGTAGAATGGCCTAGTCGCTGAAACATAATGACGAAGGGGAGCAAAACAATAATAAATACAAATTTGACAACCTTTCTTATAGCATGACCGATGCGCTTAGTGTCCGGGTGTTGTATCACTTCTGAGTTGCAGAATTTTTCTCACATATCGCACAAATTCTGCTAATTTTTACCAGTAGGGAAAACACCGTAGTTATGTACAAGTTGCAATACTGATTGGTACGAGGGACTAAGGGGCATATTTACAAGGACATTGCACCACAGAAGCGTTACTTTTTACGATGCACTGGTGGTGCAGTGCACTGCTCCATATTTACAAAGCAACGTTAAGCCACTTTGCATGACTTAATGCGCATTGTAAATATCATACCCTTTCTCGCAGGCACCCATTTCACACCCCTTTCACGCAGATGCTTGCGAGAAAGGGGCGGGCATTGCTTTTTGATGCTGCCCGAGATTTAAAAGGCTGTGTAAATCTAAAGCAGTGCCAAAAATTTACACCAGTGAAAAGTAGGCAGTAGATTGGTGCAGCATAAAAATATTTCTCCTCGTTTTTGCTCTTTCTATGCAGCACACATAGACACACATAGCCAGAGCAAATCGCTTTTAATGACTGTTTATGTGCAGGAAGGTGTCCAACATGCATATAGATTTATAAATGTATCGATTTCTGCTACATGTTGCTTTAATTTGTGGATAACAGGAATGGTGAAAGGATACAAAATATGGACTGGGGATGAGTAGGTATGACTCGGTATGAGTAGCTCTCCTTGATACAGAGTTATCAGTCGGGCGATTTTCCAGGGCACTTTTAATGTGGCCATATGTCTCTTATGCCAGTTTCCAAGCAACTGACCCATTGATTCCCTGGATCTGGGAATCCAAAGAAGTCTAGAACTTAAACTAAATGTTGTTATGGAAGCAGCAGCAGCATGCACAACCTTCATAGTTGGAGGGATTGTAATCTCCACATCGAATTCGAAAAACCTGAAAAGAGATTTTTCCTATCTAATTTGAAAATATCATTTTTATGAGATGAAATATTATGCCTCACCTTGCCACTGATCCATTATATATCCCCAAGGTCAGTGTCTGAAAAGTAACTTAATTATAAAATGCAGATTTCCCTGCCTTGAAAAATCAACTTTCCCTTGCTCACAATAGTGTTCCTAAAGAATGGGTTAGTGTTAAGTGGAGGACTGAGCAAAACACTTGGGCATATCAGCAACAACCGGCGATAGTTATCGCTAAGCGCACTTAGCGCTAGGATAATTATCGCCGGCTATCGCCGAATTTTATCGCTGAGATAGCGTGCTATTAGCAATGCTTATCTCAAAAGTGATAAAATTACTGGCGCAAGCTGCCAAATGTGCGATTATCACTGGAAATCCAGCGATAATCGCACATCATTTGGCG